>NC_064628.1:298188756-298812506 GCF_023864275.1 Schistocerca cancellata
TGGTATAGGTGTGGTGTTACGCGGTCATGTTTTCCGGAGATGACAAATGTTTTGACGCGTTTGCTTATTTATGTTACATAACTTGTTCGTCCTGTTCCTGCACCAGAGCAAAATATATCTTCGAACGTGGCTGTCTTTCTCCAGAAGTGTTGCAAGTGTAACATTGTATAGAAGTTGCTAGATTATTACTTGTCTATTTGCTCTGTGTGGCACTTTGCCATCCCGGGTTAGAGAGTCCGTCACCGGCATAACAAACAGGAACAAGTCTGCCCAGTGCTGCACTTGACCTTCCAGGTAATGTATGGAGCAGGCGGCCTCGCCACGCGACGCAGAGGGGCGGTATGCACTCCGGCCAGTGCGTCATACCGCATCGCGAGTCGAGACACGCCACCCGGCAGACAAGTCCGAGGGACGACTGGGGCGTCCCTACCTGGCAGCCAGCAGAGACGCATTTACGCGCGACCTGCACAAGGTCGTCTGGCTGGCTGCGTCTAGGTACTACCTCAACAGATATCTCGGTCTCCTTGTCACTGTAAACACGAACGACATTCGTTTCGCAAGACTTTGGTGCGAGATGTGCACGTATCTATCACGGCTCACTAACAACGTCACTTACAAGCGAACCGTACGAACATGCCCTCACCGCTTGGATTCATAGTGGCAGTATGTGTATGGCACGACTAGGACTTCTACATATGTGATCAGGAGTAGACAACTCTCAACCGTTTTCGAGAAACATCGTTCTTGTGCAACGCAGCTAGCTCTTTATTCGCACGAAGTAATGGCCGCTATCGACAGGGGATCTCAAGTTGATTCCGTATTTCTACATTTCCGGAAAGCTTTTGACACCGTTCCTCACAAGCGACTTCTAATCAAGCTGCGGGCCTATGGGGAATCGTCTCAGTTGTGCGACTGCATTCGTGATTTCCTGTCAGGAAGGTCGCAGCTCCTCTCCCCTTTGACTTCATTTCTCATGTTGACCGTACCTTCTCAACCTATGTGATCGACGCTGGCCTCAACATCCACAGCCGTGACCCTGCCACCCTTCGGCAGTGGCATCAGTTCCTTGCCACCCTCCATGGTGACCTTGTTCCTCTCCCACAGCACACCTGTCCTGAAAGTAACTCCACCCCAGATGTTATCCTCGCTTCCCCCAACCTCCTTGGTCGCATTGCCGTTGATGTCCTCGATCCCGTCAGTAGTGACCATCTCCCTGTCCTTCTCACCATCTCCTCTACCCATCCCGCCATTGCAGCCACCCGCCCAGCTGCCCCTCCAAAGTCTGTCCATGACTACCACCATGCCAATTGGGATGCCTACCAGGAATCCATTGCCTTACAGGTCGAAAGCCACCCCCTCACCTTTCACCACCCTGATGACATCGCCCATGCCTCTTCCTTCCTTCAGAAGACCATCACTGACGCTGTGGAGGCTCATGTCCCTACCAAACTCATCCACCCTCACCGCCCTATGCTTCCTCCACAGGCCGTCCTCCTTCTGCGTGAATCCCGCAGGCTCTACCGCTCCTTCCTCCACACTCGTGACCGGGATACTCTCACCCGCCACCGGCAATTACAGCGACATATCCGGAACCTCCTTACAGCAAAGAAACGCTGGGACTGGCGCCAGACATGCACATGCCTCAACTCCACCCTCCCTGTCAACTCCTCCAAGTACTGGTCAGCCTTCCACCACCTTACTGGTAGCCATCCCACCCCACATTACCCCATCCTCCATGACGATCGACCCTTTCCTGACAACCTCAGTAAGGCTAACCATTTTGCTTCCCACCTATCTGAGGTCTTCTCCATTCCTGACGATCCCCATTTTGATTACTCCCCCTTCCCCACCGTCCTTGACCGCACTGACACCTCTGTCCCCCCGCTCCAAACGCAACACTGCCCCTGGTCATGATGGCGTCACCTACTGTCACCTCAAGGAATCCCCTCCATCCTTCCTGTCTGTCCTTGCTACCCTGTACAATGTCCTCCTCTCCACTGGATTTTACCCTGACCTGTGGAAGACTCCCCATGTCCTGCTGTTCCCTAAACCTAACAAACCCCCCTCTGCTACCTCTTCCTATCGTCCAATCTGCCTCACCTCCGTCTTTGAGGCCATCCTCTCTTGCCGTATTCACTGCCACCTTAACCAGCATCGCCTTTTTCCTCTTACCCAATGTGGCTTCTGGCCTTCCTTCTCTGCCGACGACCAGCTCCTTAACCTTACCAATCTTCTTTCCCTCCAACTTAACTCCCGTCGCTCTGCTATCTTTGTTTCCCTTGATCTCCAGAACGCCTATGACCATGTCTGGCATCCCTGGCTCCTCTTCAAACTCCAGACCTATGCTCTCCCCATCGACTTCGTTTGTCTCGTTGCTTCCTTCCTCTCCCATCGTCCCTCCTATGTGACTATCCACAATTCAAACTCCCGTACTTTCTACCCCTCTGCCGGTGTGCCCCAACGTTCTGTCCTTTCCCCTCTCCTCTATCTCCTGTACACTGCTGATATGCCCAAACCTCCCCCTCCTGTTCATCTTCTCCAGTTCGCTGATGACACTGCCTTCCTAGCCATTTATCCTACCCTTCAACGGTCCCAACATACCCTCCTAACCCATCTTGACTAATTCATCGCTTGGTGCAACCAATGGTTCCTCCGTGTTAATCCCTCCAAGACCCAGGTGATCATCACACCGTTAATTGAGCCAAACATAAATTCGAGACCAGTCCTAACTTCCGACAACAATTTACCTTCGGCCAATTTAAGATATGCTCCCGCCACCTCCATGATTTCTACCTCACCATTTATGGCCGTCCTATCCACCTCACTCCTACCCTCAAATACCTTGGCCTCACACTCGACCGCCACTTCACCTGGACTCCCCATCTCCTTACCATCCAAAACAAAGCTCACAACCGTCTCCGCCTCCTGAAACTCCTGTCCGGCCAGACGTGGGGTCTGCATCCTTCCACCATCCTTCACACCTACATGTCCATGATCCGTCCCATCCTTTGTTATGCCAGCGTCGCTTGGATTTCCACCCCTCCCCAGTTCTATAAAGCCCTCCAAATCCTCGAACCCCATGCACTCCGCTTCGCCTTCCGCATCTGCCTTCCGTCCCCCACGCGTATCCTCTACGACCTCATCCCCTACCCCCACCTTCTCCTTTTCCTTGAACACATCCGCACACTATATATTATCTGCCGCCTTGATACCCCTCACCCCCTGGTGTCTTTCTTCCTCTCCACCCCCAACCAGTTGCCGTACCTTTACCATTGTGTCCCTCCCTCTCTCCATCTCCACACCCTCCATCTCCTTTCCCAACACAACTTCCACCATCTACCCCTCCCGGATGATGAGCTTCGCCCTGACATCTACCCTTCCTACCAACTCTAACCCCCTCTTCCTGCCTCCTCCTCAGGGCTCCCTCTCCTCCCCCTCCCTCCTTCTGAGCGGCTTTCCCCTTCTACTCCCCCTCCATCTCTTGTGCCTCCTTTCAGTGTCTCTACACTCCCTCCTGCCCTGTCTTCCCTTTTCCTCTCCCACCCCACATGTCTCCTGCCTCTTTGTTAACCCACGGTTGCCCCTCCTCTCTTCATCCCGCCGCTTCTCCAGCTGCCCCATGCTCTCCCCTCCTTTTCCATCCTCTCTGACCTTTCCGTCGGCAGGTCCCACCTGGTAGTTTTATTCTTCGTCGTGTGTGCTCCAAGTGGGTTTTAAGTGTGTTATTTCGGAGTGTTTTTAATACTGTGGCCAACTTCCAACCTGTGCATGCGCATTAAGTGTCTTCTCTGTGTTTTAAGACTTGCCAACTGTGTTTTTCAACTTTCTGGTGACTTTTTTAACTGTCCCCCATGAACGTCTACATGTCAGTGTATTTTTACCTCCATTTTCTCCCGTTACTCTGTTTTATGTTCCCCATTTTTATCTCCTTATGTATGTATCATTTTATTCTTGTTTTAGTTGTCGTGTCACTCGGCTGAAGAGCGGCGGATTGTGCCACTGACAGCCCTCCCCTGCCCATATGGGGCAGGGGAATGAAATCACAATAAAGAAAAAAAAAACCTAGTCCAGCCAGTCTGGTACTCGCTCTGGATTTCGTTTCTACCTTGGCGGTACTGCGTTCTGGTCGTTGCTCGTTGTTGACATTTGCCTGGCTCTGGTTCTGAGTGGATTTACTTTTGGTGTTGTGGTTTCCACAAGCCTCCATTGTTTATCTCTTCCTTGTTGTGCCGTTCATAGTCAGTCGTGGTCGGTTGTTGTTAATGGTCGTTGGTCTGTCGTCCGACTCGTCCTGTGTTTACCCGGTGGTGCGTGCTCCACCGCCGGCAGCTTCCCCGCCTGGCGGCTCCGATCCGCAGCCCAAGGCGTTCCCGCTGTTGGTTGTGTTTACTACAATGGGATGGTCTGCCAACGTGCAGTATTAAAGTAATTCCTCCAAAATGTACCCTGCTGGTGCAGCCTTTCGACGTTTATTTTTACAGGGAGATAAAGAACGTTATAAAACGATTTCAAAATTGCGCATACATCATCTAACAGAATAGAGAGATAGTTTCTGGAGGAGACTGCATAAAAATTCAGTCAATAGTACAACATGAGCCCTCTGCACCAATATTCAGTAATACGCTTCGATATCCCTGGTACGCAGCGAATTGTGTGATGACCGAGAACCGTTTATGAACGCAAAAAAAGTATGTCTTGTAATAGACACATCGGAAAAACCATGCACGTCCAAAAGTTCGCCGTTCGTTACATGTGCTGTAAGTTCCAATAATTATTATTTTCCGTCTGATACGTGTAGGGCTCTATAAGTTACACATTATACTTGTCACAAATGCAGATACAATAATATAAACAAAATGAGTGTTCTGATCTGATTGAAAGTTCCCATGTGTCCCTTTTTTATTAGCAATTTGCTTATGAAAAATTTTTTCTTCTTTTTGCAGGATAAATATTTTGAGAAAAGGAAATGATTCATTAAATACTGATAATTTACACAGTCATAACAAATCTGTCGTTAGAAGTACGTGGGAACGAAAAGCGGAGTACCAGCAGCGAGTTTCAAAAATGGCTCTGAGCACTATGGGACTTAACATCTTAGCTCATCAGTCCCCGAGAACTTAGAACTACTTAAACCTAACTAACCTAAGAACATCACACACATCCATGCCCGAGGCAGGATTCGAACCTGCGACCGTAGCGGTCCCGCGGTTCCGAACTGCAGCGCCTAGAACCGCACGACCACCGCGGGCGGCAGCGAGTTTCGATCCAGAGACCTCGCGTATAATGAGCTAAGCGCTTACTCGCCAAGCTGCGTTCTTCTTGAAGACTACCGACCCTGCAAAGTATATAAGTACGTCTAAAATATCCAAACTCTATTTTCCCGATAAGAATTGAGGAATGCGTCTTTCTGTTCACGTAATTTGACGTCCCAGTCATGCCCTACGCACCCTGTCAATACGAATAAAATTGGTGACGGGAAGTTCGTACGGTTCCCTTGTTAATGTTGTTCAAACGAGGTCGTAATATCATTCTAGGCCAGTGGACATGGTGTAGGAATACGTCCGTAGGAGATTACACTGTACATAAGAAATTGGATTTTCGCAAAGTAATATCGTTGTTCAGGTTAGACCATATACGAGGGAAAGCTGGAAGCTTAAAAGCCGTCTGGCTTGCCATTATGCTAAATTTATCTGCCCTTATCACGACTGACGATAGGCAGGGCACTTTGTTTTCACCTACTTTAAGTCTCATCACGGTGGCTTATTACAGAGAAATGTATTTTATAAAATTTCAGTGGTCATCGGTAAAGGGGCTAATAGTTCCAGTCTGTGAATAGGCTTACGTGGTAAATCCGCAGCTCGCACATTGCTCTGAATGCGGAAGGTGTGTCGTGGGCGCTCAGAGCTTTGTGTGACTTGTGCGAGTCAAGTGACCACCGATGGAAGCTTGGGGAACCTACCATTCTTCTCATTAAGTCGGTGTTAGCGGCCTGTGGCACGATTCGCCTGTTGAGATGGCCGAGGGCCACCACATTTTATGGCAGAAATGTACAAGTCTTGGAATGTAGGGGGAAACCATGGTGAGAACAGGGACTCGGGAAATTCAGAAGTGTTAAACAACACTCTCATTCGCCCATTGCTGGCTGACGGCAGACGGAAATTTCAGGGATATCCTAACGAGGAAGATGTGCTCTGATTGGCAGTGACTGACGACACTTCGGGGTGGGAATTTGTAGAACGTGACATTGACACGCTATTGGCGGGAAACATAACGTTTTTCCTGACTGGCGTCGCGGCCAGACTGGCGCAAATTGCAGATTCGGGAGATGATGGAAGAAAAAGAGACTCTTTTTCATGGATAATGGATGGAGACAGGTCGTTGGTTCGAGACGTCGTGGCACTTGGGAATGTCCAAGTCCTGACAAGCGAGATTCTGATTCTGCCCCACGACCACGATCCTCCGAGTTTCCGCCACAGCAGGCTGTTGAGAGTATACAGCAGCACGGCTCACTAGATAGTGTTTAATGTTATATAGGAAGCGTGCCGTTGCCACAGCTCCGCTAAACCCGATTTGTGCCTTAGTGTCGTTTGTTGAGTCATTCAATAGACAACTGGAGTTTCTAAATTAATCGTTTGAGTGCACTGGGTTAATTATTTAATGTGCAATTAGGATATGGTAGCCATCCCTCCGCTTGCCTATCTTGTTATTTGTCGCCAGCAATTAACTTTGTTCTTTCGTAGAATGCTGATGTCAGTACTTCGTAATCGTTTAACGTAATAAATAATGGCCAAGATAAACGATGACCCACGTTATACTGAACGTGGTATTTTAAGCTGTCTGACAGTGAATCTTATTTCTTGACCTAGGAATGCCCTCGAGCGGGATCACATGATGCCACGTGATGTCGAGCGGCGATTTACTGATCAATGCTGCGTTATCAGTAGTCAGTTTGAAACTTGTTGTGAATACAGTTTTGCAGAATGCTTTCTTCAATCGGACAAAGAGTGTTTAGAGGGAAAGTTTTTTGGATTAGATTAACTTTACAAAGACGGAATACATAGTTGTCGAAGGTATTGGAAGGGCTCTTATTATGGATGGTGTAGTCGTTCTTATAGATATTTAGGGACAACCATTTCGGATAAAGTTGGAAGCAACGAGGAATAAACTATAGATCAGAAAAGAGAAAGGTGGCAATTAAGCTGTAACACCCCGTTATTTGAAATCAAACGACGTCAAAATAAAAACTTAAAACGGAGCATATACGAAACTGTAGTTGAGAGCATAGCTCTGTATGGTGCTGAACTGTGCTAGAACAGAACAGATGGGAGCTACAAAAGACATTGTAGACACAACTGAAATTTAACGGTTAATATGGTGTGGACATCTTAGAAGAATGCCAGAGGAAAGATGGTCTTCTAATATATGGCACTGGAGACCTTCACGACACAGAGGAAGAGGAAGACCCCAGCAACACTGAAGGATGGAGTGGGGCTTGCGATGCAGGACAGAACCATGCAATGAGGGGACTAACAAGGTAGAAGGGGATGGATGGAAAGTTGGATGAGAGAGACGCCACATGGTGTAGAAAACTATCATAATGAAGAAAGAGGGGGGGGGAGAAGAAACAATTTATAACGTTGAATGAAACGTTCACGACAAAATATCGATAGATAGCTGCTCCTGCAAAAAGAGTTGTGCAAAAGATGTTGCCTACAGACTGAGCACTAAATTTAGAGCAAAAGGTTCAGCCGCTAACGCGAAACCTAACCGCGTAAAGAAAGTTTGTTTGCGGGAAAACCTTGAACGTATTCACGAGACTATGGTGAGAAATACTCCCAACTAAACATTATATGAATGTCGTACCAGAACTTGTTGTAGCTGTTACATATGTGAGCATACGAAGTAAGAGTGGTGCAAGGATTAAAACCTACATGTTACGCATAACGAGAACACTGTTGCGAATGACTTTTTACGCCTGTCGCTGATGGTTATCTAGATCCAAATCTTTACTTGGTGTCACCTTAGCGGGTATGCGAACTTTCAAAACACACGCTATAGATCAATATACAATCCCAGGGAACGCTTTGAAGTGCCTCTGCATGATCTGAAAGTAGGCATTTGGTGTGCAGTTTCAGGCCAAAGGATTGTAGGCCCCACTTTCTTTAGCAAAAACGTGAATTGTGGCAACCGTTCATAGCGCAGCTAACGGAGAAAGAACGAAAGTGTGCGTTTCTTCAGCAAGATTAAGCTAAGGCGCGTACTTCACGGTTTTCAATTTCATACGTCCATGAAGCTTTCGGACAACAACGTACAGTTCTCGCAGGTTTACGGCTTCCCAGATCGCCCGATCTGTCTACTTTTGATTTTTATTTGTGGTGTAATTTAAAGGATAAAGTCTACAGTAACAACCCGCATACAATTGAAGAGCTGAAAACAAATATATGTAAAGCGACTGCGGAAATCACACCAAATGAATTGGCAAAAGTTTCCAGAAACAGGTTAAGACATGCTGAATTGTGTATCGAAGTTTACGGTGGACATTTTCGGCACCTCCTGTGAACTATTGACCTATTGAATTTTCAGTACGTTGTTTTTCATAATAATAATTTACTACTCTGTATTCTGTATTTACAAAAACGAAGGAATTGTCTGTATGTTGTTTATAAGAAGTGGGACATCTTTCATTTTGGTCACCCTGTATTATTAATAATAATTAGTCATTTTCTTATCAGTGTTAATTTTACGTGTCAGTTTCTGACATCCTGCTCACCATCCAGTACGCAGCACTTTATATGTCATTTTAAACTAAATAAGGTCTTTCTTATTTAATACTTCGATTGCGGGAAAAGCGTTATAACAACCTAGTTATTCGGCACCAGATTGTCGCTATCCAACGCAGGGATCATTCCATCTCTGTGGCATTCCACTGATCACTGCATGTCTGAGGTAATATAAGCACTGATATTTTCTAGTGCCGTCAAGTAATTTTGTTGCGCCGTGATTACTTCTGTTCTGACCGCCGCTAGAGTCAGCTGACATCTTCAATGATATGTTGTTAGCAGGCGTCGACGTTAATAATCTCGGATTACAAAAGTGGATATAATGCCAAAGTGCTGCAAATGACTTACCAGTTCATTGCTGCACCACAACAAATAATGAGCAACTACGTTGTCGCTATGGAGTGCAAAAGCCGATACTGTACACGCATTCTGTGTTCACCGCCACACACGGGGAACGGAGATCACAACGAGCGCACTTGCGCCTTGTTTGGATACTCGAAGAATGGAAACAGGTCGCCAGGGCTGATGAGTTCCAATGTACTCTGGCAGACGCTAATGGTAGTGCATGAGTAAGTCGACAGCAACACGAGGCTCACCATCTCGCTTGCTATCAGGCCCCCTCCTGGCGTGTGGGTGATATATACGTGGAATGATGTAGGGCTCCTTATTGGTCCGGCATCGTCCCTTTTGCCAGTTCTGCTATCGCATATTTTCATAACAACAACAAATTCCGAGTTTAGTATTGATATTTTACAAAAAAAAGAATAAAATTGAATGCGGTATTTCAGTGTATTATCAGTTCTGCTCCTCTCTGGTGTGTTGCAAAGACTGAATTGCTGTCATTTCGTGGTAATTTGGTGTGTTGCAAACATTCAGTTGATTTAAAATGGTTCAAATGGCTCTGAGCACTATGGGACGTAACTTCTGAGGTCATCAGTCCCCTAGAACTTAGAACTACATAAACCTAACTAACCTAAGGACATCACACACATCCACGCCCGAGGCAGGATTCGAACCTGCGACCGTAGCGGTCGCGCGGTTCCAGACTGTAGCGCCTAGAACCGCTCGGCCACCCAGGCCGGCAGTTGATTTCAGTTTGTGATTTATTTCTTTGGAAAAATCCACCAGTGAGGCGTCGACATATCGGTCGGTGTACACGCAACTCAGGCCATCTACAATATCGTCGAGTTCAATGAGACTGACGAAGAGCGTTGGCAGCGTATGGAGGCACATCGAATAAGCATTTCTCAAGCGCGATCCATTATGACGGATACAGTCGAGTTCGATTCGCTCAGTTGGAGCTTACGCGCAAAATAAGATGCAAGATTTATCGAAAAACAGGCATCCGTTACTAGACTGGCAAAGATGCATCTTTTACTGAGGCGTGACTTTTGGTGAGGGAAGATAGCGGCCTCAGCATCTTTCTGTATGGTACTACTACGATATTCTGAAACCAAATGACGCTGTAACCCTTACGAGGTGGTCTGATCAAGTTCTGCAGTTGAGCAAATATTTGCGTACTAGTTGAGGTTAACATACACATAGTAGCATCGTGTTATGAGAAGAACATCAAGTTACATGTACACACGTTTAAAGCAGACGGTAGTTTTCGCAAGATGACTCAAATGAATAAAGACATTTGTTATCAACGACAAATGGAACCTTCTGATTATAGAAGCACTTTCATAACGAGCATACTATTGGAAGAAAAGCCGAAGATGATAAAAACTAGGTAAGAACATTTCATTAAGCTACGTGTGTTAGTACAATATTTATGAAACCCCATAAAATGTACATAAACTATGTAATCACTGCCGGTATTTCAAATAAGACAAACTGTAATGTAATTATCTAGGATTACGTGCACGAGAAAAGCAAATCTACGCACGATGTTTCTAGTTATTCTAGCATTGTGACATGTTCCTTTTCTTGTATCTTCCGCCTGCTGTACGAGAAATAACAACCAAACAGGACGCATGTATTAACCATTTTGTCAAAACTCTAAAGGTAACGTAGGTAAATCAGTTGATCCCCATTTCTTACGATTATCGCTTCAGTAATGCCAATGATACAGTATACGGTATTGTCTGTCTAGTAATATACGTCTGTGGTGTTTTACAGGTTGTTGTTATATCTCTGGTGAGTTGCGAAGATTGAACTGATGTCATTTCGTGGAGTTCATTTCATTGTTTATTTCTTTGGAAAAAAATATCACCAGTTAGGCGTCGAAATATCGGTCGGCGTACCCGCATCTCAAGCCAGCTACATGATCTTCGAGTCAATGAGACTGATGAAGTCGAAGACAGCTTATGGAGGCAAATCAATAGAGAATTTCTCATGCGCGATCCATATGACTCCGGAACAATGAATTCCGATTTATTTCATTTCAGTAAATTCATGGTCTTACTGAAATTGTTTTGTTTCAGTTCATACACACATTCAAGGAAAGATTCGGTTGAATTAATCCTTTATCGACCAACTGACTGACTAACCGACAGACAAACAACACATTTAGCCGTACATCTACATCTTCATGGATACTCTGAAAATCACATTCAAGTGCCTGGCAGAGGGTTCATCGAACCACCTTCACAATTCTCTATTATTCCAATCCTGTATAGCGCGCGGAAAGAATGAACACCTATATCTTTCTATACGAGCTCTGATTTCCCTTATTTTATTGTGGTGATCGTTCCTCCCTATGTAGGTCGGTGTCAACAAAATATTTTCGCATTCGGAGGAGAAGGTTAGTGATTGGAATTTCGTGAGAAGGTTGCGTAGCAACGAAAAACGCCTTTCTTTTAATGATTCCCAGCCCAAATCCTGTATCATTTCTGTGACACTCTCACCCATATTTCGCGATAATACAAAAAGTGCTGCCTTTCTTTGAACTTTTTCGATGTACTCCGTCAGTCCTACCTGGTAAGGATCCCACACCGCGAAGAAGTATTCTAAAAGAGGACGATCAAGTAGGCAGTCTCCTTAGTAGGTCTGTTACGTTTTCTAAGTGTCCTGCCAATAAAATGCAGTCTTTGGTTAGCCTTCCCCACAACATTTTCTATGTGTTCCTTCCAATCCAAGTTGTTCGTAATTGTAATACCTACGTATTTAGATGACTTTACGGCTTTTAAATTAGACTGATTTATCGTGTAACCGAAGATTAACGAATTCCTTTTAGCACTCATGTGGATGACTGCAAACAACCGAAGACGGCTGCTGAGATTGTCTTCAAAATCGTTCAAAATCGTTTATATAGATAAGGAACAGCAAAGGGCCTATAACACTACATAGGGGAACGCCAGAAATCACTTCTGTTTTACTCGATGACTTTCCGTCATTTACTACGAACTGTGACCTCTCTGACAGGAAATCGCAAATCCAGTCACATAACTGAGACGATATTCCATAAGCACGCAATTTCACTACGAGCCGCTTGTGTGGTACAGTGTCAAAAGCCTTCCGGAAATCCAGAAATACTGAATCAATCTGAAATCCCTTGTCAATAGTACTCAACACTTCATATGAATAAAGAGCTAGTTGTGTTTCACAAGAACGATACTTTCTACACCCTTGTTGACTGTGCGTCAATAGACGGTTTTCTTCGAGGTAATCCATAATGTTCGAACACAATATATGTTCTAGAATCCTGCTGCATATCGGCGTTAACGATATGGCCTGTAATTTAGTGGATTACTCCTACTACCTTTCTTGAATATTGGTGTGACCTGTGCATCTTTCCAGTCTTTGGGTACGGATCTTTCGGCGAGCGAACGGTTGTATGTGATTGTTAAGTATGGGGCTACTGCATCAGCATACTCCGAAAGGAACTTAATTGTTATACAGTCTGGACCAGAAGACTTGCTTTTATTAAGTGATTATGTTGCTTCACTACTCTGAGGATATTTACTTCTACGTTACTCGTGTTGGCAGCTGTTCTCGATTCGAGTTCTGGAATATTTACTTCGTCTTCTTTTGTAAGGCATTTCGGAAGGCTGTGTTTAGTAACTCTGCTTTGGCAGCACTGTCTTCGATAGTATCTCCATTGCTATCGCGCAGAGAAGGCATTGATTGTTTCTTGCCACGAACATACTTCACATACGATGTGAAGGAAAATGGAAATACAGACATGTTATACAATAATCACTTTCTATTAAGCTGCGAGCAAGAACATGCTATGCTGTGCTCTGAAAATGTTCTGTTTTGTTTTCCTTTTCGTAGTCATTTTTAACTAAAAACGGGAAAGTTGTGTTTACGGCTAACTTTATAAACCTACCTGTTCGTAGATTAAAACCTTACGAAATACTTTTATTAAAGCTAACATCCTCACAATTACAGCCGCTGTAAAAGTCTCTCCCATACCCCGTGTACTAATGATCCCCTAGTTTCACATGATTGTTAATTGTGTGTGTGTTTATGGCGTCCTCGCCGTCGTTGAGTATGCTGCAACTTTGTCATCTATATTACTAAGCGACTATCGTGGGGCACGGAACCTGGACTAAATTGTAGGTTGCCTATGTAACAGCTTCCAGGAGCAACAAAAATTTGATTTTCAGTATTTCACGTAAATAGTGACCGAAATTGAAAATTTAAAACTCTGACATAATTAACTCATCAAGAGCTGTAATCGTAAGTGGAAGTTGTAAAAATATTACAGTTAGAAACTGCGTAAATGTCTTGAGGCAGCATAACTCACTGCGCGCAAATACCCAGGCTATATTCGTTTCGTATTTGAGAATAAGAGCAGTTATTGACTTGCAACAAACTTTACACATAATTTCTAACCTATAGAAAACTTTTTCTCTCTGACATCATTCACTAAATAAAGAGAGGGAAAAACATTTATCACTCACTACATTTTCACTCTTTGTGCAATAAAACTGCGGCATCAGGCACGAAGTTTTATTTTTTCAGTACTTTACTACTAACTGTATTTACAACTCATTTTCCAGTCAATATCCACACATAGCACTGAATGTACTTGCAATATTACGTCATTATTCGACACATTATTCATGACGTCATAAACGCTGAGAAGAGTGAAAATTTAGCTTTTGCGTAATACGGAGCTGATATTAACCCGATTATACTCACCCAGTGCTTGATAATGAGCGCTCTTAGCGACTTCCACCAAACTTCAAACTTAATTTGAAACCTTTTCTAAACTTTTTCTCGCTTATATGCTTAAAGATAAATATTTAATGTAGCTAATTTGTAAAGTACTCAGAAATTTGAAGCTGTTTTATATGTGGGAATCGGGGATTTACTGATTAACACTAACCTCCCCCCCCCCTCCCACCAACCCACCACCCAAAAAAACGAACAGTCGGCACAGAAGAATTTAAATTAAAATAACAATTCCAGTACAATAAAATTAGTGGAGAACAAGAATACTGAAAAGTGTGTTACATATAGAAGGTAACAAAAACAGAGTAAAAGATATAACTGGCAAATGTAGCAACAGAATTCATAGAGTATACAGACAATGACATTAACATAAATAAATACAGGAAAAAATACAGGAATAGCGGGAAACAGAACGTGTGGGAAGCAATTGGAGACTGTGAGGATTAAGTGAAGCTTATAAGAGGGAAAGTATTAAGTTATTTGGGCCCCGTAAATTACAAAACATCTCGCCCAAGGTCCTGATTTAATGTTAAATAACCAAATACGGCTTAATACGTCCCCTTTTCACAATTTCTCGTAATCCTCACAGTTGTTCACAGCTTGCCGTACGGTCTGTGCAGTTCTATTGCCCCACTTTTCCTCTATTTATCTATTTTATTGTGATTATGCATTGCATATATTCTGTATGATTATTAAAATTGTTTTTGTGAGTTTCTGGTATCCTCGCCGTCATTCAATACACAGCAACTTTATCATTTTATGCTAAATAAGGTCTTAAATTATTACTTCAGTTATGCTTTGTAACGGAGATAACTATTTTTCTGATAGGGTATTGTCTCATTACAATGGCGAACTGTGGTCCAAATAGTGAACATAAACAAGTACCTAATTAGGGTACCGGTAGTCACATTTGCCTGTCAGGTAATGCACCGGCCACAGGAGCCGCTTTCCACAACCTTCTCCAGTGGAGCCTATGCGCGTCTGGTGACACCGACGTGGACGGGACGTTAAAGGCTAGACTTGCCACTCGTCTCCCTCCTCCCCCGCACAACTTGGCGACTGCGGCCGCCTCAGCCCGTGCCCGTGTCGCCGCTTTCCACGGAGACCTTGGGCAGCGAGGCCGGCCGGCGGGCAGTTACACGTGCGGGCAGCCTCAGCCTCAGCCTCGCCTTTAAGGCCCGTAAAGGGCGCCCCCGTCTCCAGGCGGCCCTCTCGCAGCCTGGCTCGTGCCGTTCGATACGCTGCTCTTGGCCTACATTGTGCTACCGGCTTCCGGATCTGCTGGGCGACACCTCTTCTCAGGCTTCCTGCAGAGCGCACTGCTGTGTCACGTCATCGAAATATCACCGAGGCTATTCTTCTTCCACCATCTGCTTCGTCGCATGAAATGGGATCGAGAATCGCATGGGAAATTCTCAGGATTACTGATGTTTATGGCGCCTGAATCAATCCCCACCACAACATCAGCAGCAGTAGTTGCCTGACATCCATTCCTCTCTTTACAGTCTTCAGATGTGTGGATCCGTGTAGCTGCGGCACGTTCCGTGAAACCTACAGGGTGTTTCAAAAATGACCGGTATATTTGAAACGGTAATAAAAACTAAACGAGCAGCGATAGAAATACACCGTTTGTTGCAATATGCTCGGGACAACAGTACATTTTCAGGCTGACAAACTTTCGAAATTACAGTAGTTACAATTGTCAACAACAGATGGCGCTGCGGTCTGGGAAACTCTATAGTACGATATTTTCCACATATCCACCATGCGTAGCAATAATATGGCGTAGTCTCTTAATGAAATTACCCGAAACCTTTGACAACGTGTCTGGCGGAATGGCTTCACATGCAGATGAGATGTACTGCTTCAGCTGTTCAATTGTTTCTGGATTATGGCGGTACACCTGGTCTTTCAAGTGTCCCCACAGAAAGAAGTCACAGGGGTTCATGTCTGGCGAATAGGGAGGCCAATCCACGCCGCCTCCTGTATGTTTCGGATAGCCCAAAGCAATCACACGATCATCGAAATATTCATTCAGGAAATTTAAGACGTCGGCCGTGCGATGTGGCCGGGCACCATCTTGCATAAACCACGAGGTGTTCGCAGTGTCGTCTAAGGCAGTTTGTACCGCCACAAATTCACGAAGAATGTCCAGATAGCGTGATGCAGTAATCGTTTCGGATCTGAAAAATGGGCCAATGATTCCTTTGGAAGAAATGGCGGCCCAGACCAGTACTTTTTGAGGATGCAGGGACGATGGGACTGCAACATGGGGCTTTTCGGTTCCCCATATGCGCCAGTTCTGTTTATTGACGAAGCCGTCCAGGTAAAAATAAGCTTCGTCAGTAAACCAAATGCTGCCCACATGCATATCGCCGTCATCAATCCTGTGCACTATATCGTTAGAGAATGTCTCTCGTGCAGCAATGGTAGCGGCGCTGAGGGGTTACCGCGTTTGAATTTTGTATGGATAGAGGTGTAAACTCTGGCGCATGAGACGATACGTGGACGTTGGCGTCATTTGGACCGCAGCTGCAACACGGCGAACGGAAACCCGAGGCCGCTGTTGGATCACCTGCTGCACTAGCTGCGCGTTGCCCTCTGTGGTTGCCGTATGCGGTCGCCCTACCTTTCCAGCACGTTCATCCGTCACGTTCCCAGTCCGTTGAAATTTTTCAAACAGATCCTTTATTGTATCGCTTTTCGGTCCTTTGGTTACATTAAACCTCCGTTGAAAACTTCGTCTTGTTGCAACAACACTGTGTTCTAGGCGGTGGAATTCCAACATCAGAAAAATCCTCTGTTCTAAGGAATAAACCATGTTGTCCACAGCACACTTGCACGTTGTGAACAGCATACGCTTACAGCAGAAAGACGACGTACAGAATGGCGCACCCACAGACTGCGTTGTCTTCTATATCTTTCACTTCACTTGCAGCGCCATCTGTTGTTGAAAATTGTAACTACTGTAATTTCGAAAGTTTGTCTGCCTGAAAATGTACTGTTGTCCCAAGCATATTGCAAGAAACGGTGTATTTCTATCGCTGCTCGTTTAGTTTTTATTGCCGTTTCAAATATACCGGTCATTTTTGAAACACCCTGTATGTACGCCAGCTAGTGGACGAGTGAGTCAGCACTACCAATAGAGACGTCCAGTTGAGCAGCGAGGTGTTCGATTGTGATTCGTCGATCACCTGAGAGAGTCCGCATGTTCTAAGATTTGAGGAGTCACAGCTATGTGCGGCCGGCCGGATGGGACAGATTTGCTCGATCTTGTTGCGAGGATGACAGACGCCTCGTTCAACAACTCACCGTGCTTTTGTTCACAGCCAGGTATCCGTACTATAGAGTTTCCCAGACGGCAGCGCCATCTGTTGTTGAAAATTGTAACTACTGTAATTTCGAAAGTTTGTCTGCCTGAAAATGTACTGTTGTCCCAAGCATATTGCAACAAACGGTGTATTTCTATCGCTGCTCGTGTAGTTTTTATTGCCGTTTCAAATATACCGGTCATTTTTGAAACACCCTGTACAAACACTATGTGATCAAAAGTATCCGGATACCTGGCTGAAAATCACTTACAAGTTCGTGGCGCCCTCCACCGGTAATGATGGAATTCAATAAGGTAATGGCCCACCCATAGCCTTGGTGACAGCTTCCACTCTCGCATGCACAAGTTCAATCAGGTGCTGGAAGGTTTCTTCCGGAAAGGCAGCACATTCTTCACAGAGTTGGTTGGTTGGTTGGTTTGGAGAAGGAGACCAGACAGCGTGGTCATCGGTTTCATCGGATTAGGGAAGGATTGGGAAGGAAGTCGGCCGTGCCCTTTCAGAGGAACCATCCCGGCATTTGCCTGGAGTGATTTAGGGAAATCACGGAAAACCTTAATCAGGATGGCCGGACGCGGGATTGAACCGTCGTCCTCGCGAATGCGAGTCCAGTGTCTAACCACTGCGCCACACCGCTCGGTCTTCACGGAGTGCTGCACTGAGAAGAGGTATGGATGTCAGTCGGTGAGGCCTGGAGCGAAGTCGGCGTTCCAAAACATCCGAAAGATGTTCTGTAGGTCTCTGTGTAGGCCAGTACATTACAGGAATGTTATTGTCGCGTAACCACTCCGCCACAGTCCGTGCATTATGAACAGGTGCTCGATCGTGTTGAAAGATGCAATCGCCATCCCCGAATTGCTCTTCAATAGTGGGAAGCACGGAGGTGGTTAAAACATCAATGTAGGTCTGTGCTGTGATAGTGCCATGCAAAACAACAAGGGGTGCAAGTCCCCTCCATGAAAAGCACGACCACACCATAGCACCACCGCCTCCGCCTCCGCCTCCGAGTTTTACTGTTGACACTGAACGCGCTGGCAGATGATGTTAACCGGGCATTCGCCATACCCTCACCCTGCCATGGGAGCGCTACATTCTGTACCGTGATGCCGGCCGGGGCGGCCGAGCGGTTGTAGGCGCTACAGTCTGAAACCGCGTCAGCGCTACGGTCGCAGGTTCGAATGCTGCCTCGGGCATGGATGTGTGTGATGTCCTTAGGTTAGGTTTAAGTAGTTCTGAATTCTAGGGGACAGATGACCTCAAAAGTTAAGTCCCATAGTGCTCAGAGCCATTTGAACCTTTTTTGTACCGTGATTCGTCACTCCACACAACGTTTATCCAGTGTTCAATCGTCCATTGTCTACGTTCCTTACACCAAACGAGGCGTTGTTTAGCATTTACCGGCGTGATGTGTGGCTTATGAGCATCCGCTCTACCATCAAATCCAATTTTTCTCATCTCCCGCCTAACAGTCATAGTTCTTTCAGTGGATCCTGATGCGGTTTGGAATTCCTTTGTGATGTCTGGATAGATGTCTGCCTATTACAACCCTCTCCAACTGTCGGCGGTCTCTGTTAGTCAACCGACGCGGTCGACCTACACGCGTTTGTGCTGTACGTGTCCCTTCAAGTTTCCACTTCACTACCACATCGGAAACAGTGGACCTAGAGATGTTTAGAAGTGTGGAAATCTCGCATGCAGACATATGTCACTTTGTGACACCCAGTCACCCGACCGCGTTCGAAGTCCGTGAATTCCGCTCTCTCACGATGTATGATGACTACTAAGGTCGCTGATACGGAGTACCTGGCAGTAGGTGCAAGCATAATGCACCTAGTATGAAAGACGTATGTTTTTAGGGGGCGAATACCTCGTAATATCGTGTCGGACCTTCTTTTTGCCGACGTTTGATGCAGTAACTCGACGTGACAGGGACTCAACAAGTCGTAGGAACTCCCCTGCTGATATACTGAGTGATGCTGCCTCTATAGCCGTGCATAATTGCGAAAGTGTTGCCGGTGCAGAATTTTGTGCAGAACTAACGTCTCTATTACGTCCCATAAATGTTCGATGGGATTCATGTCATAGTCCAGAATGTTCTTCAGACCAGTCGCGAACAATTCTGGCACTTTGTCATCCATAAAAATTTCAACATTGTTTGGGAGCGCGATGTCCATGAATGGCTGCAAATGGTCTCCAAGTAGCCGAACATCTAGAGGACCCAGTCCGTTCCAAGTAAACACAGCCCTTACCCTTATGGATCCACCACAAGCTTGTACCTTGTATGGTGCCTGTTGCCAACCTGAGTGCAGGACTTCGTGGGGCCTGCGCCAATTGAAATCGGGACTCATTTGACCAGGCCACGATTTTCCAGTCGTCTGGGGTCCAGGCAAAACGGCCATGAGCCCAGGAGAGACGCTGCAGGCGATGTGATGTCAACAAAGACACTCGCGCCAGTCGTCTACTGCCATAGCCTATTAACGCCAAATTTCTCCGCACTGTTCCACACTGATTTCTGCCATTATTTCAGGCAATGTTGCTCGTGTGTTAGCACTGACAACTCTATGCAAACGACGCTGCTCTCGGTCGTTAAGTGAAGGCCGTCCACTGCGTTGTCCGTGATGAGAGTAGAGACTGAAATTCGATATTCTCGGCGCACTCTTGACACTGTGGATCTCCCCAACGATTTCCGAAATGAGATGTCCCATGCTTCTCGCTCCAACTACCATTCCAAGTTCAAAGTCTGTTAAATCGCGCCTTGTGTCCGTAATCACGTTGGAAACCTTTTCACACGAATCACCTGAGTACAAATGACAGCTCCACCAACGCACTGCCATCTTATACCCCGTGTACACGATACTGCCATCTACATTAGTCCATATGTCCCATGACATTGGCACCTCAATGTATGTAGTGCTGGAGCACGTCATGTATCTACACTTCAGAAGCTTACCTGTATCAACGAAAAGGT
This sequence comes from Schistocerca cancellata, assembly GCF_023864275.1. NCBI lineage: Eukaryota > Metazoa > Arthropoda > Insecta > Orthoptera > Acrididae > Schistocerca > Schistocerca cancellata. Next base: position 298,208,958 of record NC_064628.1, read on the forward strand.
CTAAACGCTACACGATGCTGACGAATTAGATTAATAAATTACACGTTAAAAGCAGAGGGTTTTTTTTACTATTCAGGCACCAAAATAACCAACGACGGCCTAAGTAGAGAAGATGTGCAACGCAAAAAGAGAAATTCATTACAATTGAATATAAATTTAAATGTTAGAATGTCTCTGCTGAAGGTGCCGCCTTTCACTGGTTTGATGCGGCCCGCCAAGAAATCCTCTCTAGTGCCAAACTCTTGATCTTTGCACCACACGTCCTCAATTATTTGTTCGATGTATTCAAGTCTCTTGTCTTCCTCTTCAGTTTTCACCCTCTACGTCTTCCTCTAATACCATGGAAGATATTCCCGATGCTTTAACAGATGTCCCATCACTCTGCACCTTCTCGTTGTCAGTGTTTTCCACATACTCCTTTCCTCTTCGATTCTGCGAAGAACCTCCTCATTCCATACCTTTGAGTCCACTTAATTTTCATCATTCGTCTGTATCACCACATCTGAAATGCTTCGATTCTCTCCTCTTCCCTGTTTCACTACCATACAATTCTGTGCTACAAACGTACATTGTCGGAAATTTCTTCCTCAAATTAGGGCCTATGTTTTAACTGATAAGTTAATGCTCTATTTGCCGTGCTAGTCCGCTTTTAATGTCCTCTTTGCTCCATTCGTCATGGGTAATTTTGTTGTCTAGGTAGCAGAATTCCATAGCTTTACCTACTTCTCACTATTCTCATTTCTGTTTCTTTCCGTTTCTTCCGTCTTTCTTCGATTTTCTCTCAGTCCATATTCTGTCCTCAACAGACTATTCATTCCATTCAGCAGAACCTGTAATTCTTCCTCACCACAGCAGAGGATAGCAATGTCATCAGCGAATCTTTTCATTGAAACCCTTTCACCTTGAACTTTAATTCGTCTCCCAAACCTTTCTTTTATTTCCAGCATTGCTTCTTGAACGTATAAATTGAACAGTAGGGGCGAAATACACCCTTTTTAATCCGAGCACTTCTCTCTTGGTCTTCTACTCTTATTATTCCGTCTTGCCTCTTGTATATGTTGTACATTTGGGCAGCTGTACCTGTACACGCCATCCAAGCTCTCTGACTCAATGTGTTGTTCTGGGTACTGATTTCTCAGGATCTATGCACCCAAATTGCGTGAAAATGTAATCACATGTCAGTTCTAGTATAATATATTCCTTCAATGAATACCCGTTTATCATCTGCATTTCTCCTTGGTGTAGCAATTTTAATGGCCAGTAGTGTGGTAATAAATAAATAGCCGGGCAACGCCGAGTATCTGATTTAGTAAACGTATAAAAAGGTCCCCTGTATATACACTGGTAAAGAGAAAACTTTTCTTAGTGACATGGGGTCGAGACGCAAGGCAGCACGCTCTCGCTGCGCAGCTTGTGCTCCGGCCAGGGCGAAGCCAGTGCCCCTGGCCTCGGTCGCGCCCTCTGTGGCTGCGCCGGTGGAAGCCAATTACATCCGAAACTGTGGCCGGGAGCGCCGCTTGTAAACTTGCCGCAGGACTCGCGCCGATGACGTAAGGGCAGACAGAGCTGCCGGCGGCCGGCGGTCGATAGCGGCGTGCCGTGGCGTGGCGTGGCGGAGCGTGGCCGCCACCTGGCCCTCCCGTCAAAGGCGCCGCCGGCTCATGCTGCGCCCCCTATGCAGCTATAACTTAACTGGCGCAGCGGACACTGCAGTCTAAAGGACGACGTCACGGGTGCCCCAAAAGCTGGTGTGCTGAATAACAGAATTAAAGGGTCGCGTTTTCGAAACTCCGCAATTGTCTCTCATTGCGAGGCAGAAGTTTCACATTTGGCTCAGAGGTGCCTAAAACCATACTCTGTAATGGTGAAAAGGCACCCTCAGGCTCGGTGATGCTTCAAACTGAAAAACAATGGGCAGAGTTCAGAATTTCATGTTAATGGTGTCACATTGGCACTAAATTTCACTGCAGTTCCACCCAACGCAACCGCAGACGTGTCACGCTATGGATAGATCGTCGTGCCCTCTCTTGCCGACATTTCACACCTTCTTTTGACGCCTCTGCAGTGGAAGTCAGAACCACGAGCCCCAGCGTTGAAATCACGCGGCTTCCTTATGAGCTGAGGAATACGTTTCAGACACACCGCCGACACAAAAACAGCTCAGGAAGTGGCATAACGGGATTCATCGATACCGCCTCCTTCCTTGGGTCGTTGATTTCCAGGGGCGTTCTTGGTCGCTTTTCACAGTGCTGAACTCCCGCAGGTTTCAGCCCTTCTGTAAGGACATTGTGGGGGCTGCGTCCACATTGAACGTCATCCCACTCACTTGGAATGCATCACGAACGCAACGTTTGCTCTTTTGTACACATTAGACCCACCAGACACTTTTCGAAACCACTCGATAAATTTTGAACGTGGTCGGCAACAGCAGAAGATGTTTCAAGCGTTTTAGCCCTCCTGCGGCGTGATTACCGGAGGCTGCGACATCCACACATCCGGGAATAAAAGGAGGAAGGATCCCTCTTAAGTTCCCGCAGTTCGGCAAAACCCTCGGGAGCAACCCCTCCCGCACCCCCAACTTTATTGAGAATTTAAAATATGAGCAATTACAGACACAACCTACACTACTGGCCATTAAAATTGCTACACCATGAAGATATGCAGATAGTAAACGGTTATTCATTGGCCAAAAATATATTATACTAGAACTGACATGTGATTACATTTGCACGCAATTTGGGTGCATATATCCTGAGAAATCAGTACCCAGAACAACCACCTCTGGCCGTAATAACGGCCTTGATAAGCCTGGGCATTGAGTCAAACAGAGCTTGGATGGCGTGTACAGGTACAGCTACCCATGCAGCTTCAACACGATACCACAGTTCATCAAGAGTAGTGATTGGCGTATCGTGACAAGCCAGTTGCTCGGCCACCATTGACCAGACGTTTTCAATTGGTGAGAGATCTGGAGAATATGCTGTCCATGGCAACAGTCGAACATTTTCTGTATCCAGAAAGGCCCGTACAGGACCAGCAACATGCGGTCGTGCATTATCCTGCTGAAATGTAGAGTTTCGCAGGGACCGAATGAAGGGTAGATCCACGGGTCGTAACAGATCTGAAATGGAACGTCCAGTGTTCAAAGTGCCGTCAATGCGAACAAGAGGCGACCGAGACGGGTAACCAATGGCACCCATACCATCACGCCGGGTGATACGCCAGTATGGCGATGACGAATACACGCTTCCAATGTGCGTTCAACGCGACGTCGGCAAAGACGGATCCGACCATCATGATGCTGTAAACAGAACCTGGATTCATCCGAAAAAATGACGTTTTGCCTTTCGTGCACCCAGGTTCGTCGTTGAGTACACCATCGCCGGCGCTCCTGTCTGTGATGCAGTGTCAAGGGTAACCGCAGCCGTGGTCTCCGAGCTGATAGCCCATGCTGCTGAAAACATCGTCGAACTGTTCGTGCAGATGGTTGTTATCTTGCAAACGTCCCCATCTGTTGACTGAGGGATTGGGACGTGGCTGCACGATCCGTTACAGCCATGCGGATAAGATGCCTGTCATCTCGACTGCTAGTGATACGAGGCCGTTGGGGTCCAGCACGGCGTTCCGCATTACCCTCCTGAACCCACCGATTCAATATTCTGCTAACAGTCACTGGATATCGACCAACGGGAGCAGCAATGTCTCGATACGATAAACCGCAATCGCGAAAGGCTACAATCCGACCTTTATCAAAGTCGGAAACGTGATGGTACGCATTTCTCCTTCTTACACGTGGCATCACAACAACGTTTCTCCAGGCAACGCCGGTCAACTGCTGTTTGTGTATGAGAAATCGGTTGGAAACATTCCTCATATCAGGACGTTGTAGGTGTCGCCACCGGCGCCAACCTTGTGTGAATGCTCTGAAAAGCTAATCATTTGCATATCACAGCATATTCTTCCTGTCGGTTAAATTTCGCGTCTGTAGCACGTCATCTTCGTGGTGTAGCAATTTTAATGGCCAGTAGTGTATGATGTACCTCTAGGCGCTTTGCAGTTAGGCAACTGAAATATGAGGAATGTCAAGGGGTTGCCTGCCTACAGGCGCCTAGGACTGCTTTACAGGTGTTGGCTGTAGTGGTTCATTATTATAATTCCCAACAAACGTGGCAACGAGCCGACCTGGGGTTGAGGAGCGGGGCTCTTCCATGGACTATCTGCCGATTCATTCATTCACACTTGTGTCAATGTCGCACCCCGTCCCCTCCCAGTGATCATGGAACAGGAGGACAGAAAAAGCACACGCACCCTTTTCTGCTTCGGATCGGGTTCAAATTTCGACGAATGGTTTTGTACGGTCCGCCGAGGGCAAAAATTGCGGTCGCACTGCAATCCAAACGGATGCGATCACTATTAATGGCGAAGCAACCCCACTGTGTTATTAGAGAAGGGTTGAATCGTCTGGGAGAGGGTAGTGTTCTCAGCAGGCCTGTTGCTCATTACACTATGAATTGTTCTCTCCGACCGCGAAATGTCTGGTAATCCACGCCCCAAGGAAAGTCGTGGTTTCGATGACGCCCTTTGAGCAATCCTCTGAGAGTATTTCGTGTCAATCCTGAACGACGGTGTTTCTGAATTGTTTTCCTCAGCTTCTCATAAGAAACCCGCATGATTTCAACGCTGGACGTCGTGGTTGTGACATCCGTCGCAGAGGCATCAAAAGAATTGGGGAAATGTGGGTAAAAGGGGTTGTGACGACCTTCTCATCGTGTAACAAATTCGCGGTGGCGTTGGACAGAATTGCGGTGAAATTCGGTGCCAGTATGACATAATTAACCCACATTACACGGCACATGAACTTCTGATACCAGTCATTTTTTTGCATGCCACCACACGTTATTGTTTGAAGCGTCATCGAGCCCGATAGCGACATATGAAGGCGCCATACTTTTGTGCTGTTACAGAGGAAGGTTTTAGGCATCTTTGAGCCAAATTTAAAACTTCTGCGTCTCAGTGGGAGACTGTTACGTGGTTTCGGGAAGGTGATCCTTTAATTCTATTGCGCAGTGTCAAGCGATCTTATTCAAGTCACGTATTAAGGCTGCATCATGTTAAAGCAAGAGAGTATTACAATTGGTGTAGTGTTTCGACTGGTTTAATGTGGCCCGCCACGAATTCCTCTCCTTCAACAGCTTCTTTATCTCACAGCAGCACTTCTACCGAACTTCCCAAATTATTTCTTGGATGTATTCCAATCTGGGTCTTTCCTTCAGTTTTTTTTCTCTACAACCAATTCCGATGGTGTCTTAAAACACGTCCTGCCTTCCCGTCCCTTCTTGCAGTGAGCCTACCTCGTCAGTCCTCGGAAAACTTTCATGCTGATCACGCCACCTGATTTTCAACATTCTTCACAATATTACGTCTCAAATGCATCGATTCTCTTTTTTTCTGGCTTCCAAACAGTCCACGATTCACTTCCATACAACCGTGTGCTACAGAGGCAGACTCTTAGAAATCTCTTCCTCAAACTCTGGTCAATGTTTGACACTAGTAGACATCTTTTCGCCTGAATGTTACTTCGCGTATAACGATTTTCTTTTTATGTCCTTCTTGCTTCGTCTGTCGTACGTTATTTTGCTTCCAAGGTAGCAGAAAAACCTTCATTTCGTCTACTTTGTGATCTCCAATTTTTATGTTAATTTTATCACTAATCTCATTTCTCATACTACTCACACTCTGCGCTCAGTACACCGTTCATTTCGCTCAGTACGTCTTATAATTATTTCGTGCCTGCATTGAGTCATCAGCAAAGAGAGACGGAGTAACAGGTGTCATCAGATAATGTTATCATTGATATCCTTTTCTGCCTAATTTCAATACCACCTTTCTTTTATCTGCGTCATTGCTTCGTCGATCTATAGACTGAATAGCATATGAGGAAAATGCATCTCTTTCTTTCGTCGTTTTTAATCCGAGCACTTCGTTCGTGGTCTACCATTCTTACTTGGCGTTAAATACGCAATTTTTTTAGTAGTAGCGTCTGTCGCATACACGTGCGTTTGTTGTTTTAACGATTTTCATCCGTCACCAAGTGCAAAAACCAACAGTCCGACAGCATACTGTCTGGCCGAAGTGGTACCATAATCTGATGACTGAATCAGCTGACGTCTGTTTTTCGTATACAGATGATACAAATAAAAACAGTGATGTATTTGACGCTAAAGAACTTTCCTTAAAGTTGATGTAATGTCAAGCCGTGTCCTAAAGATAATCGCTTCACTGAAACCTTGTATGGCTCTATGGCCAACAGGGAAAGAGAGAGAGAATGAGAGAGAGAGAGAGAGAGAGAGAGAGAGAGACAGAGAGAGAGAGAGAGAGAGAGAGAGAAACAAAAGACTAGTTAACTGTCGATTAATTTTCACTCCAGCATCTGTTGGTCTTTCTAAGAGACCTTTCTATAAATACATAGAAGCTGTGTAGCTCTGTTTACAGAGATAAACCACAATTTTTCTTTCAGTTCCTAAACTTTTAGATCTAGAAAATAATTTTGTACTACTAATATCTGCTATGAAACCATTCCTAATTGTTAACTTTTTAGATTGTTAGAAATGAGTATCAGGCACATTATCGGTGTAGATTCATATACACAAGTCTCAATACCAATTTACACAATTACAGAAGATGTTAAGTTCTGACGTTCTGTCTGTGTTTGTGCCGCTATGTACAAGTGTTAGACAAAAACACGGAAACGCAGCGAAAAACGCAAGCTTCATGTAATTGCAAACGACAGCCAAGCCTGCAGACTCTGCTGTTGTATTTGATCACGAACGGAAACTGTGCGATGTCCTCAATATGGTGAAAGTGTGAGTCGTTGTCAGAACAATGCATTATGCCGAAGCTAAATGATTCGAACGTTGGCAAACGGTTCGTGCTCGTACGTCGGGGCTTCCGTAAACCAGCAAGCCAAAGTGTTTGGTGTTTTAAGAGGCATTTACTTATATCGGTTACAGGGTAAGTGGAAAAACGTCAGCCACTAAAATGTGTGTTGAGTGATCGTGGCGGACGATCGGTGAACTGGACTGAGATGGAAAATAAAAAAGGTGTACGCGAGCTTAAAACGTATTCTAAAATTCTACAGAAGACTGGTGTTACCAACATAGGCCTAGAGTTGCGTGTGTTTACTTACCGACCATGCTCAAAATGAGATTGAACTGCTATTTTTTCTAGTTACTTGGAACACTTCGTACGTCCAGTTGTGTGTGTGAGTATGAAATTAACGAGGCAGTATACCGCCCGTAGTAGAGTTACACCTCTTAGGTTCCCTTTACGAGCAGAAAGCGTTGCGGATTAAGCCTCCAATGTCAGCAGCGAGACATCTGCTGCTCGTAACTCTTAATGTGTATTTGCCGTAACAGCTTAGCACACATGCTCCCTCCGTTATAATTCGTGCAAGTGTCGCCTGTTTAATAGCTGGTCGTGACTGCCGTCTGGTATTGAGGTCATCAGCGTGCGTACGCACCTACCCCTATCGTAACCGTATCGCAACCCGTCTCACAGACGTCTTTATGGCCGTCTAAGCCTGGGCTTAGACAAACACTAACCTGGCGCCTACCGGTGCGCAGCCCGCAGCGCAGTACTGCAACCCGTATTGCATCACCATTCGCGGCGTCCTGCTTCTCTTTCGGTCACGAGACACACGAGGTCACTCGGATAAAACCTTACCAGCTGGAGATAACCCCACGGGGTTATTTACGTGTTGATAAACCTGTTCGGGAGCCGAAAATAGCCTACTCCACATACTTGCTGTTGGCTAACACGCAACATCTCGCCGCATCTCCAGTGTGTCGAGATTGTCAACAGTCCTTCACGCCAGTTTCGTTACGCGCAGTTAGTAAAAGGATCTTGTAGGATGTTAGACTATATTCATTCATAAAAAGAGGATACAATAGATTGTTGTGCATGCCGCAAAATATACATCCATATGAAATAAATAAAACGCCATATAGAATTTTAGAGGATCAAAAAATAGGAGCCAGCGAAGACATAATAGAGCTCAGACTCTTATTAGAAGCAAGATTAGAACTAAAAGCATATGTGTATCTAAAAATTCATTTGACAATATTGGCTGGAAGAAACATTTCAAATTCTTGAAAGATAGGCACTTCCAGCGGAAAGAGAGGAGAACAATGTTAGAGATATATGTAAAGGAGAGTTTAAGGGCAGATATGATTGGAGAACAACGCAAACCCAAAATCAGAGAAAGTGTAAGAATCCGATACTCATTATTCCCTTATTTACTTGTATTTAATACTTTCCTCGAAAAAGCAGTGAGGATTTTCGAAGGAAACACGTCTGGAGTTAAAGTAATGAAATGGAACACCTACAGCCGTCCTTCCGATATTATTTATTATATGGCTACCAGTTTCGGTGCTTCAGTGCGCCATCCTCAGGCTATAGCAGCCGCCGAGGGGGTTAACTCCAACTGTATACACAATTCACCAGTGGTCAACATATGTGAACTGGTTTTCGGAGACTACCTGTAACAACGATGTTATGTCTCCGACCATCAACTACCAACTCACTCAAAGCTACAAATAGAGGGATGGAGATACAAAACCTGGAGCTACAGTTAATGGAATTCTAATTCACTGCATAAGATTTACAGACAACATCGTCTGATGAAAATATGGTTTCCAGTTTTCAGTATTATGAAAAAGTTGTAACTAAAATTAATATTAAAACCAATTTTATTGTAAGTTGATCAAAAATGAGAAAGGAAACCTGACACCGCAATTGAAAGAAAGAAATCTAGAAAAAGTTTAATTTTTCTTATTTACACACCTTAACCAAAGAAGGCAACAGGGAAACCAGATAAAGAATTGCAGCAGCTAAATGCGCTTTCAGTGATCGAAGACAACTGCTAGTGTGCAAGTGGTGTAGTGTAGAAAAGAAAACCAATTTATCAAGACGCTTATCTGCAGTGTACTCTTGCATCAGTGTGAAAGCTGCGCAATATAGAAGACGGGTTTAAAGTGATTAGAAGTGATGGCAATGAGGCTTTGAAGAAGGCTGACAAGGACCTGCTGAGCAGAAATGCAAACCAATGATGATAATCTAAAACGGCTAAGTGAACAGAGAAATGTCATAGCAACTATCCAAAAACGAAAACAGGACCTTTGCAAATTTACTGAGACACAACAAGTTTCTAACAGAAGTAGCAGAAGTAAAAGTTTGTTAAAGAAAACCAAGGGGGTGTCCAAGAAAGAAAACAAATTTCGGGCTTGCAGCCGGTCGTCGTTCAATACTTCGCACGATATTTCAACTGGGCACCTGCCAGTCATCTTCAGGTGAGCCGTCGCAGACTGGCGAAATCGTCCTCCGTTCCGCAATATATAGCGTCCTGTAACTATTCTGCGCATTCGTCGAAAACTTGATAGTTGAACCACACTGCCCGCCGGCAGCGCCCTCGCTGGTGGAATAGCGGAACTCAGTCGCCCTCTGCGTTGCTGTTTGCCACGGCCGTCGACGCACTCTGTCGTCTTCGATTTGAGCAAATCGTGGAGATGATGGGATTCCATGCACTGTCCAGCTGGTAGCCGCTGTCACGGTTTAACAGATTTTCCGCCAGTCGTATTTCTACGGATTCTTTAATAATGGAGTCCCAGAAAGACGTTGCTGTGGACAAAATCATTGTTTTCTCATACTCCATTGAATGTCCAGTAGAAATACAATGTTCAGCAATAGCGGACTTGCTTGGCTGCAAAAGGCGAGTGTAACGTTGATGTTCAGTGCAGCGTTTTTCACGGTGCGTGTGGTTTGATCTATGTAAGCCATACCACATTGGCACGGTATCTTGTAAATTCCGGCCTTTCGTAGTAACAGATTGTCCTTAACTGATCCCACAAGGTCCGCAATCTTCGATGGTGGGCGGAAAACCACTTTTACCTGAAATTTTCGGAGGATTCTTGCTATTGTAAACGAAGTATTGCCAACGAAAGGAAGAAAAGCCGGCATGTTCTCCTCTTTATTCACTTCCTGCTTCTTAGTTTTAACTGTTAGTGCCCTGTTAATCTGCCGGATGGAATACCCATTTTCGCTGAATACTGTCTTTAGATGGGCGAGTTCTTGAGGTAAGCTATCTAGATCTGAGACAGTATGAGCTCTATGAACAAGTGTTTTAAGCAAACTCATGGGTTGCGATGGGTGATGGCAACTCGATGCTTGCAGGTACAAATCAGTATGACTGGGTTTCCGGTAAACTGAATGCCCTAGAGAACCATCATTCTTCCTTCGAACCAGGACATCCAAGAAAGGCAAACAACCATCCTTCTCTATTTTCATGGTGAACAGGATGTTGCTATGAATGGAATTTGAGGTGATGTAGGAACTCCATTAATTTATCTTCTCCATGAGGCCACACTATGAAAGTGTCATCCATACCGCCAAAAAACTGTTGGATTCAGGGCAGCTGATTCAAGCGCTCTCTCTTCAAAATCCTCCATAAAAAGGGTTGGCCACCAAAGGAGACAGGGGGCTACCCATGGCGACACCGTCAGTCTGTTCAAAATATTCTTGATTAAACATAAAATAAGTTGAGGAAAGTGCGTGCCTGAACAAAGCAGTGATATCAACAGGAAACATGTTACCAATCAGTGTCAAAGAATCTGCAAGAGGAACTTTTGTAAAAAGTGAGACCACATCAAAACTTACTAGAAGGTCTACACTGCTAAGACGAAGAGCCCCCAGTCTATTGATAAAATCAGCTGAGTTTCGTGTGTGATGTGAGCACTTGCCTACGAAAGGTCTCAGTAAGGAAGCGAGATGTTTAGCTAAATCATATGTAGGAGCTCCAGTGTTGCTCACTATTGGACGCAGAGGAAGACCCTCTTTATGAATCTTAGGAAGGCCATACAGTCTTGGAGGTACACAACCATGTGGTCTTAACCTCTTGATGATTTTAAAATTCACAATAGTCGAAGTGCAGTTATTCGTTACAAAATGCCAAAATTATCAAGAAATGAAGAAAAACAGGGAAGTGAACTTGCAGCAGTAAGGCGTTGCCTTTAAAAGAAGATGATGATGGTGATGATGGTAACGACGAATTACTAACTATACTAAAATCTCTTTCAGTATTGCGCTCATCAATTCTGTCGAGTGTACGTACTTCACGTAGTCAACATCGAAAATGAAAATAACTTTTTACAATTCCAGAAAATATAAAGACACTGAAAGTGCTGTTTGTATTCGTCGTATTGTAATCTGAAGAATATTCATGATTCGACGTCATTTTTAATACTTTCGTCCGGGATTTTGCTGCAGAAGCAGAGTAATGTTTCTTCTTGATTTTCCGACATCTCATGAAAATAAAGAGATTTTCGTCTCTGCTTACCGCATGTATTGGAGAATCTAGTTTTACTATCCAGTGCTTTTCTTGCATTTTGTCACCATAATCAACGTTTCACCTTGTCACTCCTGCAGTTTTGGATTTTCAGCATCAGAAACACAGAAGGTTCGCGTGGTTCAGAAAGAACATTCGGACTTGGCAAACAGATTCACAGATGCTTTAAAGCTCTAACCAGGCAGACACCATTCATGGCTTGAATGACGACGCAGGATTTGTGGTCAACTTCGTGAGAGATACCAGTGATGAGCATCGGCCCCACTGCTTTCCATGTACGCCTGTAAACAAGACTTAGATTCTGTGCCAGTTCAGGCTGACGAAAGATTGACACGTAGGATATACAATCACCTAGATAACTGAGGTACACGAGCGCCTCTCAGGTGTGAATAAAGCCTATGCATTAATGCACACATTCGTATGAAACAGAAACGTGGAAGGATAATCGCTGGAGGTCATTATGAGTCCTGCATTGTCACAATATGTTGTTTGTACTACTATGTAAGAGACGCTGTGAAGAAGTATACACCTGTGTAATCACGTGCATTAGAAAAATCGTATAGACTTTTCTAATTCAAGGTAGTGGCCCAGTACAGTTGTGAAGAAAACTGTCCGGAATTCGCGTGCAGAAATTTAGAAAAACCGCGGAGTACCCAAATGGGGATGGCCAAATGAACATTTGAAAGAAAAATGTGCAGATCCAGTGCCTTAACCGCTGCGTCACCTCGCTCGATTTTCCAATGGAAGTACAGTGTCTTGACGAGCGACCAAACTAACGTGGTGCTTACTAAGAACTTGGGGTGAATTATTGAGCATCAGTGAGTAATTACTGGCTTCGTAGTGCTAGAATGTCTGGAAGGCGTAAGTTCGATCGCATGTCATTCCTTGGAAATGGCGCTCTTCGTAAATAATCCATTGAAACAGCTATTAATCGTCTTTTGAGAGCAGCATAGTTCTGATCCATATAAAATGACAGATTCAACCATTAGTCTACCCACTGTTATCGTTGTTAGAAATGTTCTTCTCCCACCAACAAGAATTCACGAATCCTATCTATTACTTTTCTGCGTTATTGTATTCTGTGTTTTACTTCGGTATTACCCAATCCACTTTTATCAATGCAAGCCCCCAGATATTAAATTTCTCTCCCTGCCTCATAACTGCTGGTGTCGCTGTTCACTACCAGATGTGTGAGATTTTTAGACTTACTTGTACGCCATATTCCCGATATAAATGTCGTATCACAAACTCAAAACCGTATTCGTCCTGTGCTAGAATGGCTTGATCATCAGAAAAACTTAAGGAAAGGACCTGAACATCATTAACAATGATCCCCATTCTTCCATAGGTGATCGTCCGTCTTCGGAGAGCAACTTCTAGCATAAATTGAACAAGATTGATGATATACTGCACCCTTGTTTCATCCCTTTTGTGACATTAATAAGTTCTGATAACTTCGAACCCCTGCGCGCATTTCAACAATAATCTGTAAAAGATGATCATTGATATATATATCTTTCATAGCTTCGCGCAGTTTTGTTCTAGGAACCGTGTCATAAGCTTTTGCTAAATATATGAGGGCAATGTGTAACTTCTTTTCCACTGCTATGAATTTCTCCATTAGCTGTTTAAAAATAAAGAGGTTACCTTTACAGTTGATAGATACAAATGACCAAAAGCAGGTGTTTTCTATCTAATGAGCTCTGAGCATTTACATGAAGCAAGAATTCTTATTGCACGTAGGTGATTAGAACTGCTCCGTCGTTCGGAATTTAGGGTCGCCTGTCGCGAACTGGTTCCCTGGTTGTAGCAAACGGGGCATGCCACTTCCAATTTAATAAGACTTAGGGGGTACTGCAGTGTTTAGAAAACCCTCTGATTAACGCTTTTTCTTTTTTAATGCCAGATTTTTCACCTCGTAAACGTCGTTCGTCTGTTTAGTCTTCTTTGGTGGCTCTGATGCTAATTAATCCATCTAGGAGGTCTTCGTAATTACTGCACGAGGTTTCTCACTCGTCAAGACACTGTACTTGGGAAACCGAGTGCAGGGAGACAGTGGATCCGCACTTAGTCACACACACTGACGCCAGCCGGAAAATCCGCGTTCCGTGCTCGGTACCGCTAGAGACATTTACTTGGCGAGTAGAATGGGAGTGGCACCCGCTCAAAGTCGTCAAAACGGTTGCGCAGTTACGCGACGTTCCAGTTGCGAAAGCCGTCACGGCCTGAAGACTGCTGCGCTGCAGACCGCGTAATTCTCCGATAGTACCAACATTTAAGAAAAATGCACAACGAAGATTTTTTTATATTTTTTGGCAGTCTTCTGTTTAACGTGGCTCACCACCACAATTTGCTCTCATGTGCCACTCTTTCCATCTCTAGACATAACTTGCTTAATTATTTGTTGTATGTATTCCAATTTCTGTCTTCCCCTACAGTAGGGTATTCGAACGATTCAACGGTTAATTATTTCGTTTTATGCTCAAACGTGCTTTTTTCCTTCATGAATTTCAGTATTTTTTAAAAAAACGGAAATGAAATTCGAATAATTCGAAAGCTCGTTAAAGCACTTCATTTCAGTCATGTGATGTGTGTGACTTCACTTGCAAACACGCTGGTTCTTCCGTCATAAGGTTCATTCACAGTAATACGTTGTTTCGGAATTTACGCTTTGGAAAATGGGTTAAAATTATGCATAGTATCACATTGTACAAATATATCTATAAAAACTCATGGAAAACGGTTTTTGAGTATTCCAAAGAATGAGAAGATCCGTAAAATGTGGCTGCAACTCGCTTGTAGAGATGCAAATGAGCCAATCGTCACCACGTGTCATTGCCGGCCGGGGTGGCCGAGCGGTTCTAGGCGCTACAGTCTGGAACCGCGCGCCCGCTACGGTCGCAGATTCGAATCCTGTCTCGGGCATGGATGTGTGTGATGTCCTTAGGTTAGTTAGGTTTAAGTAGTTCTAAGTTCTAGGGACTGATGACCTCAGAAGTTAAGTCCCATAGTGCTCAGAGCCATTTTTTTGAACCACGTGTAATTATTTTTGTGAGGATCAGTTTGATGAAGTAAACACTACACATGAACACGTTGTCACTTGTAACGTTATAGGCAAGGCTCCTGATTTCTAATGCAATGTTTTGAAGATCGATCCTCATTCGGAGGAAGGTTTTTTTTTCGCTTAATGCTACTGTCTTCTTAAGGTTACTTTATTCGTAATACAGTTATCTAAGAGCTTTAAATTCTGTATAACATTTAAATATCGAATTTCATTTATTAGCTTCATTTTACACTTCATCAATTTCAGATGAACCACTAGGACAAGGATGGTGTTAAGAAACTGTATTTCATGCCTGATGTCTTTCTTATTGTGAAGAATCTGAGGAACCAGTTAACTATTTCCGATCACATTACTCTTCCCACACAAATCGTTTAGTATTATAAGTGTGCGCCTTCCAATTCCGTCCATTGGCCTTGTTATAAAGATATATGATTTTGACAAAGAGAAAAACTGAGCTCTGTTTGAAACCTACGAGGAAATGTAACAAGCCCAGGGCATAAAGATAAAATGAAAGCTGTTCCTGTTTAAGCATTTTCAAATCAAAGTGCTTCAGCAGAAGTATGTACTAGAAGGCGTCAGCTACGTATTTTACGGACGTGATTTTCCGGTGATTTAATTTAATGATCTCGAAGAACAGAAAAACTGCGATGTGTAAGGCAAACACAATGACGCTCTGCTGTTCTCTGCGCTGCATGAAAGTTTGGAAATTGAGAAAAGAGGCACATGTAAAATAGTGGTAGTTCCGGTAACAACCACAGCAATTAACAAGCAGAATTATCTTCTGATTGAAAAAGTTACCACTGCGTTTTATTGTGCCAGAGTTCACAAGTTGCCCTGGAAAAACTTCTCAGCATGGTCCGAGCAAACAATCCCGTTCTAGATTCCCTCAATTTTAAAACAATTCTGCGACTTATTGCTCTGTCACACTACTTCCGTCCCAGTCGACATTCACGTTTCTTATTTCCGGGACAAAGAAGAAAAAACAAGGAACGAAGAGGCCATAAACGCATCAACTTTCGGAAGGTTTCCATTATCAGCCTCCACAAGATTCCTTTCCATTGTTATTTAAAAGCCGTAAATACTTTCTCCTTCACTAAATAACTAAACTACTTGAAGAAAAAGTACGGTAAAACACTAATAACATCGGCTAACACGCCTATAACCCACGAACTTCGTCTTACTCCTCGCCTGTGACGTCATCAGGGCTTCAGCCAGTAACAGAGCTTTCCGATCATGTGGCCAAATGTTGAGATTTAATGTTTCTTAAGCATTAATTACATAATAAAAGGTAATATTTTGTGATACTGTTGACCTAAAATGTTATTTCAATGTTAGAATCATCCAGATAAACAACATTCCGAACCATACTTTTAAAATAGGAAAATAGCCTAGAATAGCCCGGTACGGCTCGATTTAGTAATATGGAAGTTATTCCCGCGTGTCTCAAACTTTTTTTTTTAAGTCATCAATCTTCTGACTGATTTGATGCGACCCGCTACGAATTCCTCTCCTGTGCAAACCTCCTCATCCCAGAATAGGACTTGCAATCCACGTCCTCAATTATTTGCTGAATGTATTCCAATCTCTGTCTTCCTCTACAGTTTTTGCCCTCTACAGCTCCCTCTAGTACCATGGAAGTCATTCCCTCATGTCTTAGCAGATATCCTATCATCCTGTCCCTTCTCCTTATCAGTGTTTTCCACATATTCCTTTCCCTTCTCATTCGGTCTACAACCTCCTCATTCCTTACCTTATCAGCCCACCTAATTTTCACCATTCGTCTGTAGCACCACATCTCAAATGCTTCGATTCACTTCTGTTCCGGTTTTCCCACAGTCCATGTTTCACTACCATACAATGCCGTACTCCAGACGTACATTCTCAGAAATTTATTCCTCAAATTAAGGCCGATATTTGATATTAGTGGACTTCTCTTGGCCAGGAATGCCCTTTCTGACAGTGCTAGTCTACTTTTGATGCCCTCCTTGCTCCATCCGTCAGTGGTTATTTTGCTGCCTAGGTAGCAGAATTCTATAACTTTATCTAATTCTTAACCATCAATCCCTCTCATTACTTTCGTCTTTCTTCGATTTACTCTCAACCCATATTCTGTAGTCATTAGAATGTTCGTCCCAATCAGCAGATCACGTAATTCTTCTTCACTTTCACTCAGGATGACAATGTCATTAGCAGACCATTGATAACCTTTCACCTTGAATTTTAATTCCACTCCTAAACCTTTCTTTTATTTCCATCCTTGCTTCTTCGATGTACAGATTGAACAGTAGGGGCGAAAGTCTACATCACTTCCTTACACCGTTTGTAATTCGAGCACTTCGTTCTTGGTCGTCCACTCTTGGCTCTTGTACACATTGTACATTGCCCGTCTCTTCCTATAGCTTACCCCTATTTTTCCCAGAATTTCGGACATCCCGCACCATTTTACGTTGTCGAACGCTTTTCTTAGGTCGAAAAATCCTATGATTTTTCTTCAGTTTTGCTTCCATTATCAACCGCAACGTCAGAATTGCCTCTCTTGTGCCTTTCCTAAAGTCAAACTGATTGTCATCCAATACATTCTTAATTTTATTTTCAAGTCTTCCGTATATTATTCTTGTCAGCAACTTGGATGCATGAACTGTTAAGCTGCTTGTGCGATAATTTCCGCACTTGTCAGCTGTCGCAGTCCTTGGAATTGTGCGGATGATATTTTTCCGAAAGTGAGATTGTATGTCGCCAGACTCATACATTATACACAACAACGTGAATAGTCGTGTTGTTGCCATTTCCCCCAATGATTTTAGAAAATGTAATGTAATCTTATCCGTCCCTTCTGCCTTATTTGATCTCAAGTCTTCCAAAGCTCTCTTAAATTCTGATTCTAATAGTGAATCCTCTATGTCTTCCAGACCGATTCCTGTTTCTTCGTCTATCACATCGGACTAATCTTCCCCCTCATAGAGGTCTTCGGTGTACTCTTTCCACCTATCCGCTCTCTCCCCTGAATTTAACGGTGGAATTCCCATTGCACCCTTAATGTTATCACCCTTGCTTTTAATTTCACCGAAGTTTGTTTTGACTTTCCTGTATACTGAGCCAGTCTTTCCGACAGTCATTTCCTTTTCGATTTCTTCACATTTTTCGTGCAACCATTTCGTCTTAGCTTCCCTGAACTTCCTGTTTATTTCATTCCTTAACGACTTGTATTTCGGTATTCGAGAATTTCCCTGCAAATTTTTGTTCGTCCTGCTTTAGTCGATCAACCGGAGTATTTCCTGTGGTACTCATGGTTTCTTCGCCGCAGTTACCTTCTTTGTACCTATGTTTTTCTTTCCAAATTCTATGATCGCCCTTTTTAGAGATGTCCATTCTGCTTCAACTGTACTGTCTACTGAGTTATCTAATTTAGGAATCTGTGCCTGACCATGATGTAATCTAATTGAAATCTTTTTTGGAAATTTGTGGTAAGTTCTATGGGACCAAACTGCTGAGGTCATCGGTCCCTAGGCTTACACATTACTTAATCTAACATAAATTAACTTACGCTAAGGATAACACACACACCCATGCCCAAGGGACGACTCGAAGCTCCGACGGGGGAGACGCGCGAACCGTGGCAAGGCGGCTTAAACCGCATGGCTACCCCGCGCAGCAGTAACTGAAATCTTCCCGTATCTCCCGGTCACTTCCAAGTATACTTCCATCTATTGTGATTCCTGAACAGAGTATTCGCTACCACCAGCTGAAACTTGTTGCAGAACTCAAGTAGAGACGCTCAGTAGCTCGGTACGGGCTTTTGTTGAAGTTTCGAGAACATACCTTCACCGAGGAATCAAGCAGTATATTGCTCCCTCCTACGTATATCTCGCGAAGAGACCATGAGGATGAAATCAGAGAAATTAGAGCCCACACAGAGGCTTACCGACAATCTTTCTTTCCAAGAACAATACGAGTCTGGAATAGAAGGAAGAACCGATAGAGGCACTCAAAGTACCCTCCGCCACACACTATCAGGTGGCTTGCGGAGTATGAATGTAAATGTAAATGTAAATGTAAATGTAAATGTAGTCTTTGTTCTCTCTCGTTCCTAGTACCAAGGCCGCATTCACCCGTAAACCTTTCTTCTACACCTTCTCCTAAAGCCGTATTCCAGTTCCTCGTGACTATTAGATTTTCATCTCCCTTTACGTACTGAATTACCCGTTTGGTATCCCCATATGATTTCCCTATCCCTTCATCTTCGGCATGTATACCTGAACCATCTTTGTCGTTGTTGGTATGCTGTCGACTCTGATAAGAACAACCTGAAGAACTGAACTGTTCATAACAACACACTCTCTGCCCTATTTTCCTTTTCAAATCGAATTTTACTCCCGTTATACCATTTTCTGTTGCTGTTATTCTATACTCATCTGACCATAAACCCTTGTCTCCTTTCCATTTCACTTCACTGACCCCCTTCTTCATCTACAGCTTCTGACATTTCACGCCCCGACTCGTGAAACGTTATCCTTTCGTTGGTTATACAATCTCTTGGTCATGGTCACTTCCCCCTTGGCAGTCCCCTCCAGCAGATCCGAATGGGTGACTATTTCGGAACCTTTTGCCATTGGAGATATCATAATGACAATTTTTTCAATATCAGGCCACATTTCCTGTGAATACACGTTCTGCAGTGTTTTCCATTCCCTTCTGCTTCCTCATGCCGTTGATCATTGGTAATTCTTCCGCCTTTAGGGGCAGTTTCCCACCCCAAGGACAAGAGAGTGCGTTGAAGCTGTGTCTGCCTCTTCGACCTCTTTTACAAGGCCGTTGGCAGAATGAGGTTCACTTCTCATGTCGGGAGTCTTAGGCCGCCAATGCTGATTATTAATCAAAACTTAAGCGGTGGAAGGTTCCGAACCCGAGGCCGCGGGGGTTTTGATTACTAATCAGCAATGCTGCCCCGAGACTACGAATATAAATGTTTTCGTTTTAGTTTGCTCTCCTCATATCTTTATTATCAGTGCATTTAATTTTCAGCATCCTTCTCTGACAGATTATCTCAAACGCTCGATTTTCTCCCTTTCAGTTTCGCTCTAGTTCATGATTCACTTCCTTGTAATACTATGCTCCAGACACAGAATTTCGGAAACTTATTTCTCAAATGAAGACCCATGTTTTGGAGACCAGCTGACTTCTTTTGCCGTTCGGTCTGCTTCTTAAATCATCCTTAATTAGTTCGTCACGCATTGTTTTGATACCAAGAAAGCTGCTACGCGACGCCCCAATTTGCTGAGAAACTTGTCACTAATCTCATTTCTGCCACTCCTCAATACTTGTGTCTTTCCTTGGTTTACTGTTAATTTATATAGTGTACCCAGTAATCTGTTGACCGATGACCGTAGCAGTCTGGTCCCTTTAATCCCCCCCCCCAGTAATCAGTTCATACCGTACAACAAATCTTTTAATTATTTCTGACATTCACGTAAGATAGCAATGGTGCCAGACATCCGTATTATTGGTATTATTAAAAGACTGTCACTCTGAATTTTAAACCCATCTCTGAACATTTGTTTCCTCCGCTACCGAGCAAGTCCCCTTGTCTACATACCGTTCGCCTTTGTTTTTGTAGATATTGTAGATTATACTCTTTCCTTATGGCGTATGCCTGTTTTTCTGAATTCTTCAAATATCTTCGAGCACTTTACAAGGGCGAATATTTTTGTGGCCTTTGAATCCTACGAAAGTGTCGCGAGTTTTCGTAGGTCTGGCTTCCATTATTAGCCGTAATGTCAGAAATGTCTGTCTGGTACCTGCAGCCAACCTGATCACGATCTAACAAATCTTCACTTTCCTTTTGTATTATTGTGTATGTTATTTTGGAGCAGTAGCTTGGATTCACCCTCACCAGCCAGAAAGATTTGCGAAACTTAAAATTTTGTATATTTTTAAAAGTTTATAGTTTCAGATTTAAATGACATTATTTTTCTGCTAGACAGAAACCTATTTTATATAGTTACAAAAGTAAAACTGGCTTTCCACTGGCATTTCTCGTCGTTGGTACGCGACTTTTGGACTTTGAGGGATTAAGTGTAGATGAGAAACCAGACCTGCTGATTTTGATAAGGAAGTGAGCAGCTGTGCGTTCTTGCGAGACAGTTTAATGTAAAGTATTTTGTCAAAATCGTGAAAGATTGGTACAACCCCGCCAGCCTACGAGGTTTTATAATCAGGGATGAAATGGTTAGGTACCGGTAGTTGGGTCAGGTTCGCGGGAAGTATGGGAAACCTGGAAGTGTTCTTTGTGGAAGAGGAGAGGGAGGGGGTGTAGCGAGAAATTAATTGTCACAGCATTCGTGTGGAAGAATATGAGACAGAATGCATTCCGTCATTTCCCCTCGGTGTTCTCAGGTATTTCACAAAATTTACGCTTGTGACACACTTCATCTGTTTGTTCTCTGCAAGGGGTTTTTCACTTATGATAGTGCCGCCTTATGACTCAGTGGCTGATATCCTGGAGGTAGCAAATTTCTGTGTTTTCCAGCATGTTGTCTGTATCTTTGTCGGCTCACGGCAAGTGAAAAAAATTCACACAATTTTGAAATTAGACATCTTTTGTATTATGTCATAGTATACTTGGTATCTGGTAAGGTACTTCAAAATGAATTAACATTAACTTCAATAAATGTAGGGTTACTTACTGCAGCACACTCAAAAAAATATTTTTGTCTGTGTTGCAGGTAAGCGCCAAAAACTGGACAGATTCATAGGCACAAACCAACCTCAGAACATGGAGAAGAAACAACCCTGTCGGTCATCGAAAGGTAAGCGCCTTGTCAGCTGGAGTAACTCAGTATCATACCTTCGAAAATAATTCATTAGTCTAAATATATTCGAGCTCAATATGTTCCGATCACAAAAAGCTTAAAGTACTGCAATTTCAGACAGTCTACGAGCTACTGTATCGGCTTTAAGGTAAGTACTACATCCAAGAACAGAATTTACAAAAACAGAAAAATGAAACTGAGTACCTCTAAGAACATAGGAATCTCCAGAAAACTGTTGACGACTCGGAGCAACTTCTAGAGACATATAAACAGCATTCAATGTCTTCAAAGTTCTGTGCGTGGGAAATTATAAGCGCTGGGACAGCCAGTACAATGGGGCATTGCTCAATCAGTCGCAGGGAATCTCACAGGACATGCAAATTATTCATGCTACGTCTCGCAGGGTATTCCTACTGCATCTTTCATCCCACCCCAGTTAGCTATGGTTTCTGCAGACACTGAAACTAAACGACAAACCACAGTCTACGAATTTCATACGAGGTTTTTCCACATTGCGGGAGAAAGATGCCCTACTCGCCTTTTCTGTCAAGTATTGACCTATGTGAATAATAAGCGGTATGTCCACAGCTGAGACTCAACACATTCGCATGTGATAAGAGACATGGTACGTAATATCGGAAAAGCTAAAGGTGCCTCGTGATTGATATTAATATTTGACATGTGTTTTCGTTCTGTTCTTTCAGGAGACTCATTACTAGTGCAGATTACCTTGATAGGTTAGAGTTAATACAGTTAACTGGTTGTCCACCAGCTACCTTGCTCCAGCAAGACTCTACACGACTATTTTACATCTATGAAGTAGATGCGTTCTGCAAAACAACTAAATTTATTTCTCAGTGGTAGTCCAATTTCCAGATCCCCAGATTCACTGACATAGAACATACACTACGTTATCAAACGTATCCGGACACCCCTAAAAACATACGTTTTTCATATTAGGTGCATTGTGCTGCCCCCTACTACCAGGTATTCCATATCAGCGACCTCAGTAGTAGTTAGACATCGTGAGAGAGCAGACTGGGGCGCTCCGCAGAACTCACGAACATCGAACGTGGTCAGGTGATTGGGTGTCAGTTGTGTCATACGTCTGTACGCTAAATTTCCATACTCCTAAACAACCCTGGATCCACTGTTTCCGATGTAATAGTGAAATGGAAACATGAAGGGACACGTACAGCACAATAGCGTACAAGCCGACCTCGTCTGTTGATTGATAGAGACAGCCAACAGTTGAAGAGGGGCGTAATGTGTAGTAGGCAGACATCTATCCAGACCATCACACAGGAATTCCAAACTGCATCAGGATCCACTGCAAGTACTATGACAGTTAGGCGGGAGGCGAGAAAACTTGGATTTCATGGTCGAGAGGCTGCTCATAAGCCACACATCAAGCCGGTAAATGCCAAAAGACGCCTCGCTTGGTGTAAGGAGCGTAAACATTGGACTATTGAACAGTGGAAAAACGTTGTGTGGAGTGACGAATCATGGTACACAATGTGGCGATCCGAGGCAGGGTGTGGGTATGGCGAATGCCCGGAGAACATCATCTGCCAGCGTGTGTAGTGGCAACAGTAAAATTCGGAGGTGGTGATGTTATGATGTGGTCGTGTTATTCATGGGCTTGCACTCTTTGTTGTTTTGCTTGGCACACAGCACAGATCGACATCGACGTTTTAAGCACTTTCTTGGTCCCCATTGTTGAAGAGCAATTCGGGAATGGCGACTGCATCTTTCAACACAATTGTGCACCTGTTCATAATGCACGGCCTGTGGCGGAGTGGTTACACGACAATAACATCCCTGTAATGGACTGGCCTGCATAGAGTGCTGACCTATATCCTATAGAACACCTTTGGGACATTTTGGAACGCAGATTTAGTGCCAGGCCTCACCGACTGACATGGATACCTCCCCTCAGTGCAGCACTCCATGAAGAATGGGCTACCATTCCCTAAGAAACCTTCCAGCACCTGATTGAACGTATGCCTGCGAGAGTGGAAGCTGTCATCAAGACTAAGGGTGGGCCAACACCGTATTGAATTCCGGAGGGCGCCACGAACTTTTAAGTTATTTTCAGCCAGGTGCCCGGATACTTTTGATCACATTGTGTAGAATCTTTAACTTTCGGATTATATACAGCCTTTACTACTGAATGTCGGGCAAAGACCGCTATGACCTGAAGGACGTCGTCAACATGTTAGATGATGAAGCGCTGAGCCGAATGCAGACGGAGTTAAAATATAGATTAGATGTTGCGCACCATTGAGGCGATATTCCTAAAGTTACCAACAATAATATAGAAAAAACATTCGATTTTAATCAAACAAAGGAATCAACTGTGTAGCTACTGTGTTCTACAAAAATGTGCAAACAGCACTTGAGGTAAACGGTACTTATTCAGGTTGTGTTGGCAAGATAAAAAACAAACACGGCGTTTAAAAAAAGGATACCGTGCCTTTAAAGGAGGAAATATTAGTTGAAATTAGACAAAATGGCAGATAAACATACTGTTATGTGTCGACAGAGGTGCCGACACAGTGTTATTTTGAGGGGGCCGATATGCACGCTATAAGCTCACCCAGAATATCGTGAAGTCTGAAACAGGATGCTCAATGAATGCTAATAAGAAAAGTACGTTGCTTTGGGAATACTTAACTTTAATCCATCCTTTTGGTATACATCGTTTATGGTGAATACAAGTAAGACTCTCTCCAGATATGGTTAACTGCGCCTTGCTAGGTCGTAGCTATGGACTTAGCTGAAGGCTATTCTAACTGTCTCTCGGCAAATGAGAGGAAGGCTTCGTACGTCTAGTCGCTAGCAATGTCGTCCGTACAACTGGGGCGAGTGCTAGTCCGCCTCTCTAGACCTGCCATGTGGTGGCGCTAGGTCTGCAAGTACTGACAGTGGCGACACGCGGGTCCGACATGTACTAATGGACCGCGGCCGATTTAAGCTACCACCTAGCAAGTGTGGTGTCTGGCGGTGACACCACACATACGTCCGGAAATATACTTTAAATGTGAGCTACAACCTACAGTTCTACAAATATACAGGGTGGTCCATTGATTTTGACCGGGCCAAATATCTCACGAAATAAGCGTCAAACGAAAAAACTACAAAGCACGAAACTTGTCTAGCTTGAAGGAGGAAACAACATGGCGCTATGTTTGGCCCGCTAGACGAGTTTCGTTGTTTGTAGTTTTTTCCAAAAATGGTTCAAATGGCTCTGAGCACTATGGGACTTAACTTCTAAGGTCATCAGTCCCCTAGAACTTAGAACTACTTAAACCTAAGTAACCTAAGGACATCACACACATCCATGCCCGAGGCAGGATTCGAACCTGCGACCGTAGCGGTCGCGCGGTTCCAGACTGTAGCGCCTTTAACCGCTTGGCCTAGTTTTTTCCTTTGATGCTTATTTCGTGTTATATTTGGCCCGGTCACTATCAGTGGATCACCCTATATATATATATACACTCCTGGAAATTGAAATAAGAACACCGTGAATTGATTGTCCCAGGAAGGGGAAACTTTATTGACACATTCCTGGGGTCAGATACATCACATGATCACACTGACAGAACCACAGGCACATAGACACAGGCAACAGAGCATGCACAATGTCGGCACTAGTACAGTGTATATCCACCTTTCGCAGCAATGCAGGCTGCTATTCTCCCATGGAGACGATCGTAGAGATGCTGGATGTAGTCCTGTGGAACGGCTTGCCATGCCATTTCCACCTGGCGCCTCAGTTGGACCAGCGTTCGTGCTGGACGTGCAGACCGCGTGAGACGACGCTTCATCCAGTCCCAAACATGCTCAATGGGGGACAGATCCGGAGATCTCGCTGGCCAGGGTAGTTGACTTACACCTTCTAGAGCACGTTGGGTGGCACGGGATACATGCGGACGTGCATTGTCCTGTTGGAACAGCAAGTTCCCTTGCCGGTCTAGGAATGGTAGAACGATGGGTTCGATGATGGTTTGGATGTACCGTGCACTATTCAGTGTCCCCTCGACGATCACCAGTGGTGTACGGCCAGTGTAGGAGATCGCTCCCCACACCATGATGCCGGGTGTTGGCCCTGTGTGCCTCGGTCGTATGCAGTCCTGATTGTGGCGCTCACCTGCACGGCGCCAAACACGCATACGACCATCATTGGCACCAAGGCAGAAGCGACTCTCATCGCTGAAGACGACACGTCTCCATTCGTCCCTCCATTCACGCCTGTCGCGACACCACTGGAGGCGGGCTGCACGATGTTGGGGCGTGAGCGGAAGACGGCCTAACGGTGTGCGGGACCGTAGCCCAGCTTCATGGAGACGGTTGCGAATGGTCGTCGCCGACACCCCAGGAGCAACAGTGTCCCTAATTTGCTGGGAAGTGGCGGTGCGGTCCCCTACGGCACTGCGTAGGATCCTACGGTCTTGGCGTGCATCCGTGCGTCGCTGCGGTCCGGTCCCAGGTCGACGGGCACGTGCACCTTCCGCCGACTACTGGCGACAACATCGATGTACTGTGGAGACCTCACGCCCCACGTGTTGAGCAATTCGGCGGTACGTCCACCCGGCCTCCCGCATGCCCACTATACGCCCTCGCTCAAAGTCCGTCAACTGCACATACAGTTCACGTCCACGCTGTCGCGGCATGCTACCAGTGTTAAAGACTGCGATGGAGCTCCATATGCCACGGCAAACTGGCTGACACTGACGGCGGCGGTGCACAAATGCTGCGCAGCTAGCGCCATTCGACGGCCAACACCGCGGTTCCTGGTGTGTCCGCTGTGCCGTGCGTGTGATCATTGCTTGTACAGCCCTCTCGCAGTGTCCGGAGCAAGTATGGTGGGTCTGACACACCGGTGTCAATGTGTTCTTTTTTCCATGTCCAGGAGTATATATATATATATATATATATATATATATATATATATATATATATGTGTGTGTGTGTGTGTGTGTGTGTGTGTGTGTGTGTGTATGTAGCAAAACTTAGCCAATCGCCTAAAGAAAACATATCCGTCGCGTACCTGTACCAAATGGACGACGGCAGTTATTGACATTTCTTTCGCAGGTGGACGAGGAGTTCCTAACAACTGTTTTGACGGGCGCAAGATAAAAGCCTCTTGCGGTCAGAAAAATGGGACCTGTGCCTCCCGGACCCTTAAAGGTCCTCCTGGGGCACAAGACACAAGCCTCCCGCGGTCACAGAAAGAGAACAGTTCTCCAATTCAACCGCACTGGGTAACCGCGCCGTCTAGAGCACCTTGACACGGCCCGCGTGGCTCCCCCCGTCGGAGGTTCGAGTCCTCCCTCGGGCATGGGTTTGTGTGTTGTCCTTAGCGTAAGTTAGTTTAAATTAGGTTAAGTTGTGCGTAAGCTTAGGGATCGTTGACGTTAGCAGTTTGGTCGCTTAAGACCTTACCACAAAAAATTCATCCAGTTCAAAGCATGAAAACACGCGAACATTTGTGGGACAAAAGTGAGAGGTCAGTTCGTGCACAAAATGCTGCACCGGCAGTTATGGACAGCTATGGAGGTAGCTTACTCAATATTTCTGCAAGGGACTTCCAACGACATGTTGAGTCCACGCTACGTCGAGCTGCTGCAATACGCCGGAAAAAACGAGTTACGATGCGTTGTTAGACGGTATCGAATGACTTTTGCCACCTCAGTGTAAGCACCAGCAGGTAGTAGCTCCGAGCCCTCTGTGCCTACTCAGAGTGGTAGTTTGGGGTCTCCGGTTTCTGCCTAAAGCTGATCCGAAACTATTGCAGTTGCTGTGAGTAGACGCGAAACAAAATGCTACATCCGAAAGGTTACGCTTTCCGTTTCAAAACATTATTAAAATGTAATGTAGTTTGATGGACATGCAAGATAAAGAATTTCAAAAGCTTTTTTTTAAATGTCACCAGTGAAGAGGTTTCTGCCTAAAGCTGATCCGAAACTATTGCAGTTGCTGTGAGTAGACGGGAAACAAAATGCTGCATCCGAAAGGTTACGCTATCCGTTTCAAAACATTATTAAAATGTAATGTAGTTTGATGGACATGCAAGATAAAGAATTTCAAAAGCTTTTTTTTTAAATGTCACCAGTGAAGATACCTATGCACTTGTGAGTCAAGGCACCACAACAACGTAAAAATATTTGGTGATGAAATTCAGAAGCAGGGCACATGACTATTGTTCCAGAAATGAAATCTGTAAGTTCATGTCTTATACATTTGATTTGCGAATGTGGATCCTGATGTAGTTGGTAATTGTTTTGTTGACGGCTTACTGTCGGCTATGCTTTTGTGTGAAAAACTACTAACGTTCTGAGACTGCTTAGTAGATACTTATATAGACAAACCCCCACTCTTTCCTCCATCCATGCCGACAGAACTAAGCTGCAATAGACAGAAACCTCCAATACTTCCGAAAGTTTCTACAGCGAGTACAAAAGACAATTCCCCTCCTGCAGCCCAAATATAGACAGATTTCTTCAGGTACTGCTGCAAATTTAACTCGACACAAAATTGCAATCAGTTCCCCCCCCCCCCTCCCAAAAAAAAAAAGGACCGAACGATCTTGCCCGGATTTAAAATTCATGAAGCAACAGGTGACAAACTGGAAAAATAGAAAAATTACAAAAATGCAATATGTGAAATTACTTTCCTATAAAATAAAACATGAGACAGTTCGCCTCCTTGTGGTACACCCTGCGTAACGCTAAAGAACTGGTAAAATATCCATTAATTCCTGTTTAAGCAACAGCAGGATAATTAGGGTCGTTTTTCCTTATTATTTATGGCAGAAAATTATCGCGAATTAGGGGATATAGTGTCACAGACATGATATATGAAGTGGAGAGGCGATCATTAAAACAAAGGCGTTTTTCGTTGCGACGGGATCTTCTCATGAAATTTCATTCACCAGTTTTCTCCTAAGATTGCGAAAACATTTTATTGGCACCCTTCTACATAGGGAGAAATGATCATCACGATAAAATAAGAGAGATCAGGGCTCGAACAGAACAATTTAAGTTCTCGTTTTTCCCGCGTGCCGTCCGAGAGGGGAACGGTAGAGAGACAGCTTGAAGGTGTTTCATTGAACCCTCTGCCAGGCACATTATTGTGAATAGCGGAGTAATCACGTAGCTGTAGATGTAGATATCTGCAGAGTTGCTAGTCTGTCGGCATTGACAACAGTACGCAAACGCCGTTGCTCTCGGTCGTTAAGTGAAGGCCATCGGCTCCTGTTCTGTCTGTGGTGAGAGGTAATATCTGATATGAGGATCTCGGAATATTGAACTGCCTAACGATTACATAACAGAATGTCCCATGCGTCTACCTCTAATTACCATTCAAAGTCTGTTAATTTCCATCGTGAGGCTATAATCGCGTCGGAAACCTTTTCACGTGAATCAGTTGAGTACAAATGACGACTCTGCCAACGCCCTAACGTTTTATACTTCGTGTACGCGATGCTACCGCCATCTGTATACAGGGTGGTCCATTGATCGTGGCCGGGCCAAATATCTCACGAAATAAGCGTCAAACGAAATAACTACAAAGAACGAAACTCGTCTAGTTTGAAGGGGGGAAACCAGATGGGGCTATGATTGGCCCGCTAGATGGCGCTGCCATAGGTCAAACGGATATCAGCTGCGTTTTTTTAAAGGGAACCCCCATTTTTTATTACATATTCCTGTAGTACGTAAAGAAATATGAATGTTTTAGTTGGACCACTTTTTTCGCTTTCTCATAGATGATGCTGTAATAGTCACAAACATATGGCTCACAGTTTTAGACAAACAGTTGGTAACAGGTAGGTTTTTTAAATTTAAATACAGAACGTAGGTACGTTTGAACATTTTATTTCAGTTGTTCCAATGTGATACATGTACCTTTGTGAACTTAGCATTTCTGAGAATGCATGCTGTTACAGCGTGATTACCTGTAAATACCACATTAATGCAACAAATGCTCAAAATGATGTCCGTCAACCTCAGTGCATTTGGCAATACGTGTAACAACATTCCTCTGAACAGCGAGTAGTTCGCACATGCATTGACAAATTGACAATGCGCTGACGCATGTTGTCAGGCGTTGTCGGTGGATCACGATAGCCAATATTCTTCAACTTTCCCCACAGAAAGAAATCCGGGGACGTGAGATCCGGTGGACGTGCGGGCCATGGTAAGGTGCTTCGACGACCAATCCACCTGTCATGAAATATGCTATTCAATACTGCTTCAACCACACGCGAGCTGTGTGTCGGACATCCATCATGTTGGAAGTACATCGCCATTCTGTCATGCAGTGAAACATCTTGTAGTAACATCGGTAGAACATTACGTAGGAAATCAGCATACATTGCTCCAATAAGATAGCCATAGAAAAATGGGGGCCAATTATCCTTCCTCCCATAATGCCGCACCATACATTAACCCGCCAAGGTCGCTGATATTCCACTTGTCGCAGCCATCGTGGATTTTCCGTTGCCCAATAGTGCATATTATGCCGGTTTACATTATCGCTGTTGGTGAATGACGCTTCGTTGCTAAATAGAACGCGTGTAAAAAATCTCTCATCGTCCCGTAATTTCTCTTGTGCCCAGTGCAGAACTGTACACGACGTTCAATTCAATTCCTGGTGCATATAAATATGGTACGGGTGCAATCGATGTTTTTGTAGGATTCTCAACACCGACGTTTTTGAGATTCCCGATTCTCGCGCAATTTGTCTGCTACTGATGTGCGGATTAGCCGCGACAGCAGCTAAAACACCTACTTGGACATCATCATCATTTATTGTAGGTCGTGGTTGACGTTTCACATGTGGCTGAACACTTCCTGTTTCCTTAAATAACGTAACTACCCGGCGAACGGTCCGGACACTTGGATGATGTCGTGCAGGATACCGAGCAGCATACATAGCACACGCCCGTTGGTCATTTTGATCACAGTAGCCATACATCAACACGATATCGACCTTTTCCGCGATTGGTAAACGGTCCATTTTAACACGGGTAATGTATCACGAAGAAAATACCGTCCGCACTGCCGGAATGTTACGTGATACCACGTACTTATACATTTTTGACTATTAGAGCGCCATCTATCACAAAGCGAAAAAAGTGGTCCAACTAAAACATTCATATTTCTTTACGTACTACACGAATATGTAATAAAAAATTGGGGTTCCTATTTTAAAAATCGCAGTTGATACCCGTTTGACCTATGGCAGCGCATCTCGTGGTCGTGCGGTAGCGTTCTCGCTTCCCACGCTCGGGTTCCCGGGTTCGATTCCCGGCGGGGTCAGGGATTTTCTCTGCCTCGTGTTGACTGGGTGTTGTGTGATGTCCTTAGGTTAGTTAGGTTCAAGTAGTTCTAAGTTCTAGGGGACTGATGACCATAGATGTTAAGTCCCATAGTGCTCAGAAGGGAACCTCCCCATCACACCCCCCTCAGATTTAGTTATAAGTTGGCACAGTTGATAGGCCTTGAAGAACTGAACAAAGATCAATCGAGGAAACAAGAAGAAGTTGTGTAGAATTATGAAAAAATAAGCAAAATATACAAAGTGAGCAGTCCATGGGCAACATAGGCAACAATCTAGGAATCTCCGTGCTGAGCAGCGTCGTGGTCCCGTGGTTAGCGTGAGCAACTGCGGATCGAGAGGTCCTTGGTTCAAGTCTTTCCTCGAGACAAAATTTTACTTTCTTTATTTTTGCAAAGTTATAATCCGTCCGTTCGTTCATTGACGTCTCTGTTCACTGTAATAAGTTTAATGTCTGTGTTTTGCGACCGCACCGCAAAACCGTGCGATTAGTAGCCGAAAGGACGTGCCTCTCCAATGGGAACCGAAAACATTTTATCGCAAGGTCATAGGTCAACCGATTCCTCCACAGGAAAATACGTCTGATATATTCTATACGACACTGGTGACGGCATATGCGTCACACGACAGGAATATGTTGTCTACCCACCTAACTTGTACCCTTGGCGAATGGGTAAAAAGATTCTTCTACCTTGCCCGATTTAGGTTTTCTTGTGGATGTGATAATCACTCCCAAAAAGTGATGAAAACATAAGAATTTGTCACATAAACTGCAACAAATGAATGCAACAGTTTCACAGTCGCACAGTGCTCTGTCAAAACGTAAGTTTTTAACTTTTTCAAATTTTTCCGTGTGTAGACCGTCAAATCCTACATATGTCCAAGCAAATCTGAACATGTCCTGGAATTTTGGAGAGCGAAGTTGATTATGTGTGAGTACCAGAATTTTGATAATTGTCTGAAAATCAAAAATCAAACTTTTTACCCAAGGGAAGACTTGAACCAAGGACCTCTCGATCCATAGCTG
This sequence comes from Schistocerca cancellata, assembly GCF_023864275.1. NCBI lineage: Eukaryota > Metazoa > Arthropoda > Insecta > Orthoptera > Acrididae > Schistocerca > Schistocerca cancellata. Next base: position 298,240,601 of record NC_064628.1, read on the forward strand.
CAAACGCTAACCACGGGACCACGGCGCTCTTAGGTTCATAATCACCTTGATGTTGCTTAGGTTCCACATGGACTACTCGGTTTGTATGTTTTGCTTATTTTTTCATAGTTCCACACAACTTCTTCCTGTTTTCTCGATTGATTTGTGTTCAGCTTTTCAAGGCCTATCCACTGTACCAACTTATAACTAAATCTGACGGGGGTGCGATGGGGAGGTTCCCTTGTCAGATCCATTTGAACCAAACTATGGCAGCACCATCTAGCGGGCCAACCATAGCGATATCTGGTTTCCCCCTTCAAGCTAGACGAGTTTCGTTCTTTGTAGTTTTTTCGTTTGATGCTTATTTTGTGAGATATTTGGCCCGGTCATTATTAATGAACCACCCTGTATATGTATAACTCTATCCCATGATGTCTGTCACCTCCGGACTTGTTGGGGAGACTTGGGTTCTGCGCCCGTTCTGAATGCAGGAGGCACCATCAAGTAGCCAACGCACGATGTAGATTTCTGCAAATTACGACAGGTGTGATGGTTCAAATGCTTCTAAGCACTATGGGGCTTAACATCTGAGGTCATCAGTGCCCTAGACTTAGACCTACTTAAACCTAACTAACCTAAGGACATCAAAGAAATCCATGCCCGAGACAGGATTCGAACCTGCGCCCGCAGTAGTAGCGCGGTTCCGTACTGAAGCGCCTAGAACCGCTCGGCCACAGCGGCCGGCTGACAGGTATGAGACTGCGGTCGTCCTGCCAGAGACAAATGAGTCTCGGAAGCTGCAGCTGGTGGCAGTCGCCGTGGAGAAGACGCTGGCGGCGGCGGTGCCCCGCCCTCCCCAGCGCCCGCGTCACCAGCCTCTGCCGACCCCCCACCACGCGCCGCCGCCGCCGCTGCCAGCAACAAGTAGTAAACACTGCCGCTCGGCAGTGTGCGTCGTGCGTGCCCGCCGCTAGGACAGCACACGCCGCAGCGCAGCGCAGGGCCTTATAGCCGTAGCGCGTAAGTCCACTCTACCTACCTACGTACGTGCCTGGCAGTGCTGCCTCTGCCGATGCCGGCTTCGCTGCTGCCGCTGACGCTTCTACGCCCTGGCCGTCGCGTCGTTCCCTCAACGATCGCCCTATGCTAGTCACAGACTCGTCGACAAAGTTTCGTGTTAGTGGTTTTTGTGCGATGGTTATACTCGCGTGTGCAAGGCCAGTGGTTTGTCAGCAGACCTCAATCTGCGACGTTGCTTAGAATTCCCGATCTCGGCATGTACAAATTGTCTGAAGATCAAGTGTGTTACAGTGGGTTTCGACTCGAAATTGGTTTATTTGTTCAAAGTAAACAATGTCTCCATTAATGTTTATACGTCGGACGCACTGTTGGAATCAATAAACTCATTCCTGGATCTATCGTTTTTTTAGGAACACTCGTCCAGAGTTTGCTTGACGATTGCTTTCCGGTGTAAGCTTAATTGTATGATCTCCTGAGGATGGGAAATTAATTTGCCTAAACTAGTCAAGAAGTTAATTAAAAAAATTGTGCAGCGGACGACTGATTATCCCTATTCTTATAAAGGACATGAAGTGGAACGATCACATAGGTCCAGTCGTGGGTAAATAAGGTAGGAGACTTCGGTTTGTTGCTTGAATTGCAATCGGTCTAGCAAGTAGATTGCTTACAAATCACCTGTATCCTGGAATTTTGCTCGGATGTCTGGGATACCTACCAAATAGCACTAATAGAGGATATTGAACCTATGCAGAAAAAGGCGACGCGAATGGTCACAGGTTTGTTTGACCCGCGGAAGAGTGTCATACAGACGTTGAAAGAACTAAACTGTCGGACTCTTAAACGTAGTCGGAAGCTATCCCGAAAAATTCTGGTAACAAACTTTTGTAGTCCTGTCTTCCTCAGTTGCGTGTAATATTACGGTATATTGATAATTTTTACTTAGTTAGGTTTAAGTAGTTCTACGTTCTAGGGGACTGATGACCTCAGAGCGCTATGGGACTTATCTTCTGAGGTCATCAGTTCCCTAGAACTTAGAACTACTTAAACCTAACTAACCTAAGGACATCACACATATCCATGCCCGAGGCAGGATTCGAACCTGCGACCATAGCAGTCGCGCGGTTCCAGACTGTAGCGCCTAGAACCGCTCGGACACCCCGGCCGGCTGGGATGTTCCCCCTGCCATGCAAGTCACAGTGTTTTCCAGAGTATGCATGTAGCTGTAGATGGAGACGACGAAGTATCATTCAGATATGTCGGATATTTCATGACTTTTTTTCATCTTTGCACTAGGTAATGGCTATGAATTCGAAACCGCGATAGTGTGAAGTACATGAATAATAAAATACTCAAAAACAAATGGCAGCAGTTTCACTAAAAAAATAAAAACTGCATTGCCAACAACCGTCTTGTTTACAGAAGCCTTTTACGCACACCTGAAAAATGGATCGATACAATTGTGCAATTTCATATTGGGATCACGAGTTAACAGATGAATTGTGGTAAATTCTCTGTGTTTCAATTAAATCAGCGTATTTAATTAAGAGTTGACAATAACGAATCATTTATTCGTCACATAGTCTCTTAATGGAATAAAAAATAGGTTTTCAAGTATTCACGTCGTTGCCAGTATCCCATATGCGTCAGAGGCATGTTCCTTCTGTGAACTTGCTTCCAATCCGTGATCTCTGTAGTGCTCAAATGTAGGAATAGTTTGAATGTCGAGAGTGTTCTTATGATTCTCAACTCGAAATGTGTATCATGGTACATTAAAAACGCAATGCCGGCAACTACTTATCATTACGGAAACTTTGCATACATATTTTAAAAATGAGTCGATGAAGGTGTGCAATACAAAATTGATTATAATGGTATTACAGAATAAATTGCACCGAATGCTCTACGTTTAAGTTAAATAAGTCACAGCTCATTTAATTAAAAAACTACACAATGGAACCATTTCTTCAGGACTTAATGTTACAACGTACTCCAAAAATTTTAATTTTACAATATTTACAACTTTCACACTTTCACTACTGAACGTCTTAGCTGCTGGTAAATCTTCTGGGTTGTGTGATCGTGGTCGATGAAACCTTCCTTCCTGTTTCATGGACCACGACAGTATAACCCGACAGATTTATCAGTGGTTATTAAAGGCGTTGCAGGTACCCAACCCACTTCAGTTCAGCGTCCAGTGCACGCAACACTCCCCCGGACGAGATCTAGCCTCAGTGCCACGTGCACGGTGATTGTATTCGTTTGCGATAGTGGTCGAGCTGCAAGCATCTGCTCTTCGTGCTCTTTTTGAGTTAACAGCCATGCATCGCTTAAGCTGTAAAAATAGTACGAAATTTGAATTACGTTACCCTGATGTTCAGACAAATTTCTGTATCATGAATCATTGTTACCGTCATTTATTCAGAACTGGTTTCGCAATTTTCATGTGTTTAGGCGTTGTTCGCAGCTCATTCGCGATAGTATCATTTGTACATCCTCGTCACAGTCTCGGACAATCTTAATTGATTTTGTGCAGTGGTTGCATCAAAGTATGAAGTTGGTTTGTCAGTGACCATTTTTAGTAACTGGTACATTTACGAAACATATTACGCATTGCTGAAATTCAGGAATTGTTTCAAAGTTAACTGCATATCATGATTTTGAATTTGATAGGAGCTTCACAATACAAAACAGCCTTTCTGCTTGTGTTGACTAATATTCATCTTAACTTCAAAAAGCGTAACTGAAATGTCCCGCCATCAGCTTGTAATTATTAACATATGCTAACCTTACAGAGCTATAAATTCTCAATAAGTTGTCGTATTATAAATGAAAAGCGCAATACAGTGTATGTTCTACAGGATTAACTCATTTAGGTAACCAGTTTTCGTCTTACAAGGCCATTATCAGACTTAAACTTACCATCATCATGAAAAAAGTTATAATATTTGTTAATAACTTTGGAAAATATGTTACTCATCTAGAACGAGGTACGAACACGGAGAAAATGCCATCTTTTACAGTGCAGTGATAATAAAATTAAAAAAATAAGTAGGTGAACGGTAAAAACATGTAAAAGGGAACAAACCAGGACAAACATTAGCACTATACTGGAAAAACAGTACTTATAGAACAATTTAAATTCAATTAATAATCCCATGAAAATAAAATTAGTACTTGACAAGAGTGCTCAAGAATGCCTTGAAGTGGTATTAAGTATGATTACACATGGCATGGAAAGTGATACAGAAAACAGAGTAAAAAATTGACGACTTTAACAACAGAATATATGGAGTACAAGGCAGTCACAATAAGATAAATAAATACAGGAAACTGAAGGAATCAGAAGTAGCAGACAGAGTGGGAAGTGCTGAAAAACTGAGGATTAAGTGAAGTATAAAATAGGGGACGTACTGATCTGCGCATGGTTATTTGATATTCAATTAGGACTGTGGGCCAGATGGTTTTTATTATTATTATTATTATTTCCAGGGCTTTCAAGAAGCGACAGAAGAATCAGTTAACATAAAATGTCTTATCATAAAATAAGTGATACATCAATATATACTAAATACTTCAAAATAATCGCGTAATTAATACACATTCTACACTGACAAATGTGGCCAAGACCGAGCGCTGTGGCGCAGTGGTTAGCACACTGGACTCACATTTGGGAGGACGACGGTTCAAACCCGCGTCCGGCCATCCTGATTTCCCTAAATCGCTTCAGGCAAATGTCGGAATGGTTCCTTTGAAAGCACACGACCTACTTTCTTCCCCATCCTTCCCTAATCCGATGACCTCGCTGTTTGGTCCCCTTCCCCAAATCAACCAACCAACCAACGTGGCCAAGATATTGCATTTACTTTCATCTAAGATGTATTGTCCTTGATATGAATTTGTTCCGAACTGTCTCTTCATTGACACTGAGTGCGCAATGTCCTAGGAAGGCAATGTTAGTAGCGACTTGCTTCCCCAGTGACCCTCTAAAGTGCACATGTCAACGCATGGTTTCTGCGACTCGATTAGATTAAGATCGGGTGAACTGTACGAGCCAAGCCATGGTGTTGAATTCATTCCAGTGTTGTCACACCAACGCCCAAGAAAAGGAAACCTGCTGAATTACAGATCAATATCGCTATCGTCGATTTGCTATAGGATTTTGGAACATATACTATGTTCAAATACTGTGAATTATCTCGTAGAAAACGATTTATTTACAAGTAGCCAACACGAATTCAGAAAATATCGTTGTTGTGAAACACAAGCAGCCCATTACTCTCCTGCGAAGTGACGAATGCTAACGACAGGGGACGTCAAATTGATTCCATATTTTTAGATATCCAGAAGATTTTTGACGCTGTTCTTCACAAGCGAATTCTAATCAAATTACGTGCCTGTGAAGTATCATTCAGTTGTGCGGCTGGGATTCGTGATTTTCTGTCAGAAAGGCCGCAGTTCGTAGTAACTGACGTAAAGACATCGAGTAAAACAGAAGTAATCTCTGGCGCTGCGCAAGGAAGTGTTATGGGCCCTCTGCTGTTTCTGATCTACATAAATGATTTAGGAGCCAATCTGAGCAGCCCTCTTAGGTTATTTGCAAATGATGCTGTCATTTACCGTCTTGTAAATTCATCAGATGATCAAAACCAAATGAAAACGGTTAAGACAAGATATTTGTACGCTGCGAAAACAGTTGATGACTCTAAATAATGATAAACGTGAAGTCATCCACAAGAGTAATAAAATGAATCAGCTAAATCACCCAAATCTAAAGGCTGTGAAAGCAACTAAATATTTAGGAATTAGAATTGCGAATAACTTAAATTGTAACGATCAAGTAGACAGTATTGTGGGGAAGGAGAACCAACGACTGCTATTTATTGACAGAACGCTGAGGAAATGCAGCAGATCTACTGAAGAGACTGGTTACACTACGTTCTGGAGTGCTGCTGCGCGGTGCGGAATCCGCATCGGGTGAGACTGACGGACAACATCGAAATACACTCCTGGAAATGGAAAAAAGAACACATTGACACCGGTGTGTCAGACCCACCATACTTGCTCCGGACACTGCGAGAGGGCTGTACAAGCAATGATCACACGCACGGCACAGCGGACACACCAGGAACCGCGGTGTTGGCCGTCGAATGGCGCTAGCTGCGCAGCATTTGTGCACCGCCGCCGTCAGTGTCAGCCAGTTTGCCGTGGCATACGGAGCTCCATCGCAGTCTTTAACACTGGTAGCATGCCGCGACAGCGTGGACGTGAACCGTATGTGCAGTTGACGGACTTTGAGCGAGGGCGTATAGTGGACATGCGGGAGGCCGGGTGGACGTACCGCCGAATTGCTCAACACGTGGGGCGTGAGGTCTCCACAGTACATCGATGTTGTCGCCAGTGGTCAGCGGAAGGTGCACGTGCCCGTCGTCCTGGGACCGGACCGCAGCGACGCACGGATGCACGCCAAGACCGTAGGATCCTACGCAGTGCCGTAGGGGACCGCACCGCCACTTCCCAGCGCCACAATCAGGACTGCATACGACCGAGGCACACAGGGCCAACACCCGGCATCATGGTGTGGGGAGCGATCTCCTACACTGGCCGTACACCACTGGTGATCGTCGAGGGGACACTGAATAGTGCACGGTACATCCAAACCGTCATCGAACCCATCGTTCTACCATTCCTAGACCGGCAAGGGAACTTGCTGTTCCAACAGGACAATGCACGTCCGCATGTATCCCGTGCCACCCCGCGTGCTCTAGAAGGTGTAAGTCAACTACCCTGGCCAGCAAGATCTCCGGATCTGTCCCCCATTGAGCATGTTTGGGACTGGATGAAGCGTCGTCTCACGCGGTCTGCACGTCCAGCACGAACGCTGGTCCAACTGAGGCGCCAGGTGGAAATGGCATGGCAAGCCGTTTCACAGGACTACATCCAGCATCTCTACGATCGTCTCCATGGGAGAATAGCAGCCTGCATTGCTGCGAAAGGTGGATATACACTGTACTAGTGCCGACATTGTGCATGCTCTGTTGCCTGTGTCTATGTGCCTGTGGTTCTGTCAGTGTGATCATGTGATGTATCTGACCCCAGGAATGTGTCAATAAAGTTTCCCCTTCCTGGGACAATGAATTCACGGTGTTCTTATTTCAATTTCCAGGAGTGTAGTTCAAAGAATGGGAGCCCGTTTTGTATTATCGCGAAACAGGGGAGAGAGTGGCACGGATATTATACGCCAATTAGGGTGACAATCATTAAAACAAAGGAATTTTTCGTTGCGGTAGAAATTTCAATCACCAATTTTCTCCTCCGGATGCGAAAATATTTTGTTGGCGGCCGCGTAAGTAAGAAGAAACTATCATCATAATAAAATAAGAGAAATCGGAGCTTGCGCGGGTCGATTTAAGTCTTCGTTTTACCAGTGCGCTGTTCAAGAGTGGAAAGAGAGAAATAATTTGAAGGTTGGAGAGAAATTCCACCTTATGCAAGACACCTTTGTAGTTTTTTACCTAGACGTATTTCAGCATTCTTTCCGCTATCTTCAGTGGGTTTATTTGTTTATTTTCCTTCTGCAAAACTGTTGTTACATCTTAACCCTTATACAATCTTTTCGTATAAATATTTACATTTGTAAAATCGGCGATTATTGTCAAATATTTCACGTTGGTTTGCATACGGTACTGAGAACGCTGGAGTTCATGCAGAGCACCGTAAAATATTTGACATTAATCGCTGATTTTATAAATATAAATATTTTGTACGAATAGTTTGTTTAAAGGTCAACATGTAACAACAATTTTTCAGAAGGAAAAGAAACAAATAAATCAACAAAAGTTAGCACAAAATGTGCTGAAACATCTCTGAGTGGAAACAAAGCTATAAAGGTGGCTTGCATAAGGCATAATTCGTCTCCTATTTTCTTATCAAGCACGGAAACAAGAAGAACTGCGACATTGACAAAAAGGTGGTTCGACGAACCCTCTGCCAGGCACTTTATTGTAAATTGCAGAGTAACCATGTAGATGTACGCGTAGAAACAGAATGGTAGGGATTCATTTCTGAATCACTCAGTAATGTCATTAAATATTCCCATATTTCGAACTGATTCCAAGCCGTTTTCGTTTCCGCGTGTTAACAGCTTTCTCTGGGGATTCTAAGAGTATGCGTCAGTTTGACCAATGTGACCAGGACGCCTCCCTCGTCGCATATCATGCATACTGTTACCAAGTATGATATCAATGTGGTTTGCGCCGTTGTAGTTTCATTAATGTGTTTCCTCTTTTAATTATGCTACCATGTTTTTGACAGCAACCTGGGAGGAGCATGCAGAGTTATTCAACTGTCAGCACGTTCCGCTTCCTTGATAAAAAGGCATCAACTATAGCACGTTTATATAAAGGAGGAAATAGTTGAACTACAGAGCTATTAAAACGATGATACTGCACTCACACATCTTTGTCGTAAATTATTATTATTATTGTTATTATTGATATTATTATAACCTATTATTATTATCATTATTATCATGTACCTACATCCCATTGAATTACTGCCATCTGTAAATGTGTGCAACAAAGAGTGCAGCGTAACCAATTTTTTCAACAATTCATCGTGAGCGAAATACAGTTTTCAGTTTTTGGCCCAAACAGCTTCCTTGCAAAGGAATTCTGCATTGCGACAGCACTCCTCGACGCTTTTGCGACTCCCCAGTGCAAGTGCTCGTCGCCATTGGTAGATTATTCTCACTTACACGAAGTCAAGGTAAATCAATAAAAAGAGGAGAAGTTGATGTGTTCAATTAGATTTTTTTTTCATCTTCTCGTTGCAATTTGATGCACTGCTGAAACTTTTTTTTCTGGTTGCATCGGTGATGTTTACAGATACTGAGAAAATAGTGACGTAATTGGCCTGTAGGTCAGGTTCTAAAACCCAAACTATATGTTTCGTTCATCAAAAAATTGTGATAGAACCGTCGTCGTGCCATATACAGTCCCTCTGTCACGCTGAAACAACGTATAACTATTATTTTATTTTAATATTGCTTCACTTTTCATGTTCGCATTGAGCACCAGAAGTTTGTCTATTAGCGTGACAGAAAACGTTTATAGTAAGAAACGCAACGCTCACCGCATTCAGTCGTTAATTTATTGTGGGATCGTGCTGTTAACTAGTAACTGATACGCACTGAAAAACTCGTCGTTCCACCCTCAGATATCTGATCGTTATAACTAAAAGTAATGAAAATCGTTCGTAATGCTTATAGGAAAGATCATATCAATTCTAACAAGCGACTGCATTTATTGGCACTACAAGGAGTTTTCCCTCTGTTTCATAGTTTCAAGCACTGGTTAAAGAGACCGCTCACGTAAAGCGGGAATTATACGTTGCTTCAGTGGACAGAGAGAGTGTATACGCCACCACGACGGTTCTATTCACAATTTTTTGATGAACGAACCATGTCGTTTAGGTTTTAGAACCTGACGTACAGATCCATTACTCCCACGTAAAGGAGTTCCGAGTCCCAGTCCGGTACAAAGTTTTACATGTCACTAACAAACTGTGCGGATGAAGTCTATTGTATTCGCACTTGCGAATACATATCTTCTATACAGTATCTAACGAGAACAACGTGGTGATGATCTCCTGTATTTCTCCTTTCACTGCACACTCGTCCAGCCGTTAATGACCGTTTTAGAAATGCGAGCTGTTACTACTACTCCTTCAAGAAACTCCCCACGTATCCTCTATATCTTCAACCAATCTAGCTACAAAGCTAACGGTACGGCTTCACAGTCACACACTGCTGTAACGTAAGAGCGGTTTTTTCTTTAGTTTCTACATTTTTTCTTATGGAAGTTACTGCAAGATATGATCGCAGAATACCAGGTAATCATCATTATTAAATATGTGCATAGCATGTATGTTTTATGCTTTCTGGTGCCTCGTTTCTACCTGGCACCTTCCGTGTGTGTTCCAAGCCTACAGTATATCGATGAGGCTCTGCCCTTCCTTTTGCTCCCTTTTTATGAAAGCATACCTGATGTCAATCTTAGTTAGTTTAGTTGTGGGGTTTATACAGTTCAAACAAATCAGACGTATGCGTCAGTCGTACGATGTCACTTCACGTGACTCTGAGGGCACTGCAATCGTAACAGGCCCATATTTTCTGATTCCTTAGCAGTACGCTCACGTACTGTACAGTTTTTCTTCGCATTTGCAGGTAGAAGCGTTAAATCCTTCCCAGAACACTGCTCGGGACGCCATGAAGTAATTCGTATCGTTTCCCCTAATACCACTAACATAGACCGTATCCCACATCCACATTTTTCTCTGCGGCTTGGTAATTTTGCAATTTCATTTTAACAGACAAATGAAAATGGAGTTTTTCAACGTATTGTTGTTTAATAACGTCTTAGTTTCCGAATTTTATGAAGTTTCGACTACCGAAATTTATGAAGCAGTTCTGTAGTCGAACCATTCGACTGGACTCGTTTCTGTCAAGACGTTTTCTTCTGGTAATTACTGTTCGACGGAAAGTGGTTTCAACTATCGTTACAAACATATCGTTAGGTAGGTCATGCGAAACGAGAGATCCCGTGGATTTTGATTGTTCAATTAAAACTAATAAGGTATATAATGTTGTCATATGCTTCCTTACTTACTTCTAATATTTCCAATAGCGTCATCTTTTCTTTGCTATATGGGAAATATCACTTCCGTTATTTTACTTTTTGTTACACCGCATAACAAAAAAAGTGAAGAACTTAGAAGGAAAGGAGAAAGGGAAATAAACTTCACAGACACAGATGATAACTAATGTTATTTCAGTGATTACAGAATCGTGTCAAACTTACGTAAAATTGGCGGTGTGAGAGACTTGTAAGTATGACACTACACCCCCGTCTAGCTTGGATGCATACACTGGTTAGGTCGCGAAGGGAATCATAAAGCTCATTATATCCTCTTTTGAGGTTATCTGACCCACAACTATTGTAACTGGTCTTTGGTACCCTGGTGCTGGCACTGGGAGAGAATTGACACCCGAGCTGGTGCCACACATGTTCTATCGGAAAACTTGGTTCAAATGGCTCTGAGCACCATGGGTCATCAGTCCCCTAGAACTTAGAACTACTTAAACCTAACTAACCTAAGGACATCACATACATCCATGCCCGAGGCAGGATTCGAACCTGCGACCGTAGCGGTCGCGCAGTTCCAGGCTGTAGCGCCTAGAACAGCTCGGCCACTCCCGCCGGCTCGGAAAACTTACATCACGATACTGTCACATGTTGTTTACGCTGATTATGAATCAGTTGTCAGCTGTTGATGTGAGTGAGCACTCGTAGCTGGCGTATGTTTGTACATAGTATTTCTTTTATGTTTCACATACCGAGTTCCAGTGAATATCACGACACTCACACACATACTCTGAGGGATAGCGATATCCCCATATGAATATGGCGGTGGTATCGCATACATACGGTATAAGAGGGCAGTGCATTGACGGACCTGTCATTTGCACTCAGGTCGTTCACATGAAAAGGTTTCCGAAGTGATTGTGGCCGCATGGCGTGAATTAACATTCTCTGAACGCGCAACACAAGTTGGAGCTAGGCACGTGAGACATTCCATTTCGGAAATCGTTAGGAAATTCAGTATTCTGAGATCCACAGTGTCAAGAGAGTGCCGAGAATACCAAATTTCAGGCAGTACCTCTTACCATGGACAACGCAGTAGCCGACGGCCTTCACTTAACGATCGAGAGCAGGCCCTCCGAAACCACAGAGCCAAGTTGTCAACAAGGCGCTATTCAAGCTAGTGGTGGCACCGTGTTCAACCGAATTTTTTATCATCGACTGGAACTGGTTGTGTTCGGCTACTTGGAGACCATTTGCAGCCATTCATGGACTTCATATTTTCAAGCAACGATGAAATTTTTATAGATGACAATGCACCTTGTCACAACGCCACAATTATTCGCGACTGTAGGAATCAGCGAGGGTTTCGAAAAAGACGATCGTGTGAAACACAGCTCGCGCTATTCGCCCACGACACTCAGAGGGCCATATACACAGGTTCCCAGGTAGATCCCGTGTTTTTTGACCTCCGCAAGGCATTCGATACAGTTCCCCACAGTCGTTTAATGAACAAAGTAAGAGCATATGGACTACCAGACCAATTGCGTGATTGGAGTGAAGAGTTCCTAGATAACAGAACGTAGCGTGTCATTCTCAATGGAGAGAAGTCTTCCGAAGTAAGAGTAATTCCAGGTGTGCCGCAGGGGAGTGTCGTGGACCGTTGCTATTCACAATATACATAAATGACCTTGTGGATGACATCGGAAGTTGAGTGAGGCTTTTTGCGGATGATGCTGTGATATATCGAGAGGTTATAACAATCGACAATTGTACTGAAATGCAGGAGGATCTGCAGCGAATTGACGCATGATGCAGGGAATGGCAATTGAATCTCAACGTAGACAAGTGTAATGTCCTGCGAATACATAGAAAGAAAGATCCCTTATCATTTAGCTACAATATAGCAGGTCAGCAACTGCAAGCAGTTAATTCCATAAATTATCTGGGAGTAGACATTAGAAGTGATTTAAAATGGAATGTTCATATAAAGTTGATCGTCGGTAAAGCAGATGCCAGACTGAGATTCATTGGAAGAATCCTAAGGAAATGCAATCCGAAAACAAAGGAAGTGGGTTACAGTACGCTTGTTCGCCCACTGCTTGAATACTGCAACTGCAGCTGTAGAAAGTGGCTACGGAACAAGCCAGTACCTGCCGCATACCAATGCTGCCAACTGTTGAAGAGTTACGAAGGTGGAGGCATTACTTTTCAGTCAACCCTCATGTATATGTGTATATCGCTATCCCAAGACTTTTGTCTCCTCAGTGTACTGCAACATTCAGAAGGAAGAAATGCATCGCAGGATCTGGGAACGCAAAGGACCTACTAATACAGCAAAAAATTGATATTGAAGTTTTTTCTTTACGTCTTTGCGTTGGATGACAATGAAAAAATGAAAAAGGAAACGCGTCATTTGGAAAGCAATGGGGCTTTAGACTGTTTGTGGTTACAAGTTTTTAGTTATGGCATACAAGAAAGAATGATTCATTTGTGTTTCTTTTACTTCATTGTAAAATCATATAGACGTCTGAAAATTAAAATAAATGCATAAATAAATAAATAAATAAATAAATAAATAAAATTAGCAGTTACGCAGGCAACTACATTAAAGTGCTTCCACTATTTTTGTTGTGCAAGTGCGTGTCAGTTGTTTTCTTCACCACCAAATAGACTCCTTGTAACGGGAGTGAGACTTATGACTGCCTCCGAGAGACTCTGTGAAGGAAACCGGACGCCACCAGCGCGGCTGTTACCTGTCCACGCGCAGACGAGGCCTGTCAAACGCGCTAACGGCGTGTGGGCGCCAGCCGCAGTCATTATGCCGTAGGAAAGCGCCGGCACGGGCAACAGCCGCCGGTTGCGTCGTTTCGAATTTTCCCGTTCGAAATGGACCCCGTCTCATTATTTCTCAATCGACCATCTATTTCTGTACCCGCGGCGCCAGCGCGACCTACACCTACTAATGAGGCAGCCTCCGGTATATGTTACAACGCCGTTTGTTTTCGCGTTACGCGTATGTAAGTGATCCGTCTGCAGGCATAACATTGCGAAAGCTCCGCGCCGCGCTGAAATTCCGTAGGGGTTTAAAAGGTTCATACCACGCGTATCACATTGAGCATGATGGTAGTTACAATAAAAATAGTGGTAGCCAGACGAGTTAGACACACTCTTCTTGTTTTCTTCAGAATTATCTGATGCGGCCAGCCATGATTTCGTGTCTTTCACAGAGTGGTAGTGAATTATTTGATTAAAATGTTTCAGCACCTTACAAAGTAAGTCTCTGCATATTTTACGAACGGAACGTGTAAGTCCAACATATCGCCGGTCTCGTCTGCGGTTTACAGTAATTATTCATGAGAATCTCTATGTTCAACAGTACTAAGATCGTAAAAAATTGAAGTGCAGATTGTACCTACATCGGTAATATTATTATCAGAAACACTAGAGCTCATTACTGGAATTCACACAAGACAATATAATAAACAGTACCTACCTTAATATTTATCTTGTAGAGAGAGAGATACAGTTCAAGTATTTCACTGCTACGTTATGAGGCACTGAGAATCATAAAGGCCTAACCACAGAAAACAAAGTTTTGAGAAAAACAGATATTTGTGAAAATGGAATTTATAGACAAATCGCCAGTCACATTGGTCTGAATAGTTTTTTAACCAAGTCTCGGCGTCCTATTCCTTCTACAAAAGATAATGTACATACTTAATGTTATGAATATTAACTAATATTTAAGATTATATTTAATATTAATGTTAATTCACAAATTTTCCATATATAGGCTAGTGGGAACAGTGTCTTTTGACACGTGTAAGTTTTGTAATTAATGTGAAACTAGAATCACAACAAAGAAAGCGGATACTAAATTCACCACACACACGACCAGTATCCATTTTAACACTTCATGGTCCTCGTTATCATCATTTTGTGGCTTGAGGTACAGCTAAAACTGGCGAAACACCTCCGATTATGAAGTTTTACTGCTGTATACGTGATGTAGACACTAAATTGTGTTGACAGTCAAGATAACAATTTAGAAGCCTAGAGCAACATAGTTACGCTGTGTACGAGGCTTGGAACTTTAATAGCGGCAACTATTTATTTACAGCTCGTATAATAACAGACACGTGTTTCAAAGTTTTACTGGCCTTTAAAGTAGTCACCAGCACATAACCCGTTGTCAGCGATGTGGATGTCGTAGGATACTCTTAGCAGTGCCAGTTGTGTTGACAGTTCGAGCGGCGCAGTCTGTTGCCTGACGAATTTGTAGCAGTTATGAAGGGAATGCCGTGAAGTGTTTTCTTCAGTTTAGAAATCGAGTTGAACTGACGAGGGCTTCAGTCATGGGAGAGCAGTAGGTGGTATAGCACTTAGCAGCCCCATCAGTCAAACAAATCAGTAAATCTTGCGCTGTACGTGCTTGAGTATTGTCTTGCAAAATGATGGTGAGATCCTGCAGAAACTGTCATCACTTCTGTCTCTAAGCTGGTCGTACGTTGTGTTCCAAAAATGAACAGCACGGGTTATACACAATGCTGGTGACTACTTTGAAGGCCAGTAAAACTTTGAAACACGTATTTATTTTGTACAGGCTGTAAATAAATAGTTGCCACTATTAAAGTTCTAACCCTCGTAATTTAGGCCCATATAAAATGAATATCCGAGAAACTAGTGGGACTACATTTTGCTAATGTTCATATATACACTATTGGGCAACGGATATAGATAAATCATAATATCAAGAACATGCGTACGTGCTACAATCTTTACACCATTATGACTTTTAGCCCCTTAATTCATTAATTTTCGTGAGACCCAAGGAATGTTTATAGTCTACTCGAATGAAAGCAGAAATTACGTAATATTAGATTTATCACAGGAATCAAAAATGGTTCAAATGGCTCTGAGCACTATGGGACTTAACTTCTGAGGTCATCAGTACCCTAGAACTTAGAACTACTTAAACCTAACTAACCTAAGGACATCACACACATCCATGCCCGAGGCAGGATTCGAACCTGCGACCGTAGAGTTCGCGCGGTGCCAGACTGAAGCGCCTAGAACCGCTCGTCCACTGCGGCCGGCATCACAGGGATCATCAGGGATCATACCTTTCATGGAGGGCATTTTATCGTACAGATCATATATTATACCAACCAGCTACAGAGACATACGTTCCATGATTGTTCGTCGTATGTGGCAAAAGATCACAAGGCAAAAATTCCAAAGGCATTTTGTGAATCCTTTCTACCATGTACTATCGCAAGCCTTTCAAAATTCTTCGTAAGTCTGACTCTAATGCTGAATCTCCTGTGTCCTCCAAGTCGACCTCCATTTATTCTCCTATTTCATTAGCAGTCAGTCACTCCTCCTCTACAAGTCACCCTGTATATTTTCACCTTCCAGCTATCCGCCTTCTCACCTGCGTGAGAGAATTCTTTTACCCTTATTTTCTCCGAAAGTTATTTTAAATTTTCCATTTGCCAAAATGTCATTCTGACGACCATTTATTTTTCTATCACTCCATGTTTTTTTCGCATCCAGTTCGCTTTATCCCCTTTTCTCATCTTTGATACAGTGTTTAAGGATTTTAGATTAAAGCATTTCTGTCTTTTACTGGATGTTTTTGTACTGTCATCAGTCGTCAATGTTCCGAAGTATTTCTTCTGTTATACGCAATTTCTTCACAGTTTCCTGTCTTTCCACCTTTTAATGTATGACCATTTTTCATCAACTGCACTACCTACTGTAGTATTCATTATGGCAGTAATTATAGCCTCAGAGAATTTCGAAATCACAACATCATTCATCAACACATTAGTAAACGTAAACACCTATCACGGATTGCGCCTTAAGGTCTTGTCGAGTGACCATCTGCTGCCTAAGAGCCAGTACGAGAAGTGATCTAAGATCGTGGAACTTGTGATCAGTTTGTCACGAGTCCCTCCAGCAGTTACTGCCAGTAGATGAATCCCGGCGATATCACTACTTCTTTATTCAAGCAGCTCCTAATTTTGCTTGATGAGGCTAAGTGGATCCATACCAGACCTACCTTCCTCAGGGGAATAAACACTGAAAAGGTACGGGAAATCGAATCCGGGTCTTTCCACACCGAATGCAACTACACGAACAATACTGCTACGGACTATCACGTAATTATTCACCCATCCTTCTTGGTGACTTTCTTAACCCTCAGCGTGCAGTTCATCGTTACTCAATTATGATATGAGTCTATATCTGTTCCCGGGTAAAATTACCACTGTTTTAGGAATCTCTGCCTCATTAGTGTGTTATCCAGCTGTTATCTTCCGGTGCCTCGTGGCCATTTCAAAGTATATATCCTCCTCTTGGGATTTTTTGGCAGTTTGCTGTTAGTGCAGAACTCAAGGAGCCTGCAAAGTAACACCCTCCATCCAGTGGGATTTGTGTGAGCATTTGCTCAAATGAACAGAAGAATGCAGTGTTGTGGAAGTTGTTGGTGATCGCATAAAAACTCTCTCAAAAAGAAGCGGACAAATGTGCTGGATATAAACACCCAGATGACCGAGACGAAACAGTTTGTCTCCGTTGCTACGCAGAAGAACGGACTAATACTTATGCTCAGTCTGCTTTTATTTACATTGTTTCTTCCTCTTGTGGAAGAAATTGTTATAACGTTTTCTTTGCCACAGTTCATTTCCGAATATCTTTGCATTTACCGATCGAGGTGGCGCACTATGACAGGGCCTGCAGTCGGAAGGAGCAGCCTTCAGATCCCCATCCGGACGTTCACATTTAGCTTTTTTTATTCAATCAGACAAGATCACCATTACTGCACTGTGTTGCTGAGTTTGGTAGTCGCAGCAACCACCTCCATACCCAGGAAGAGAAAAAAATATATAATTACAATGCAAACTATGCACAAGCATGCAGTAAAAATTACTACACACTAAAAACCAAACATTGAAAAAATAGTGTCATACCGTATAATTGTCACGGCACGTTAACAAACTATCGCGTATTTAAACACGTACGTGGGACGTTAACAATGGACTGAGTGGAATTGTACGAGAAACAGCTGAAGAGTAATGCGTGCGAATTTTTACGTGGAAACTGTTAATGATTTTTAAATAAAACACACGTGATTAACATTCTACTTCTTTATTCTTCATGTCTATATATATATATATATATATGCAGTCCTCTGCCACTAGAGGGTTCCGAAATGTAGCGTGTAGCACGCCGACGTGTAACGTGACTGTCGGTGAGTGAGAAGCAGCTTGCTGTAATAGAGTTTCCAATTCTAAGACTTTCTCCACACATGGAACATCATCTCCTTCAGCGTGACAATGCCAGGCGACCTTCGAGCGCTTCGACATGTGCAACGATCCGACGCCATGGGTTTACTGTTATCGATCATCTTCCAGTCCGGTTTTCATCTGTTTCCAAAACTTAAAGAACACACAGCAATGAAGTGCTGCAAGCAGAGGTGACGCTGTGGATCCGTCAACGAAGTCAAATATTCTACAGTGACGGTGTCAACAAATTTCTGTCTCATTGGGAGAAATGTGTTCGTGCCAGGGTAAATCATTTCACTGTTGTCTTTGCTTACACTCTTGCTGTAAATTTATTTGTCTGGCACACAGAACACATTAATAACCACGACACTTCACACAGTGTCAAGAATGTGCCGACAATGCTAAATTTCAAGCATTATCTTTCACTTCGAACAACGCGTTGTCGATGCTAAAAGATAGGCAACAGTGCGTGAAATAACCGCAGAAATTAATGTGAGACGTAAGAGGAATGTGTCCGTTAGGACAGTGTGGTGAAATCGGGCGTTAATTGGCATTGACAGCACACGACCGACGCGAGTGTGTCTGTTCACACGACATTGCTCGCAGAGCCTCTCCTGGACTCGTGAACATATCGCATGGACGCTAGATGATTGGAAAACTGTGGTCTGATCAGATGAGTCCCGATTTCAGTTGGGAAGAGCTGACGGTAGGGGTTAAATGTAGAGCAGATCCACGAAGCCATGGACCCAATGTGTCAACAAGGCCCTGTGCTACCTAGTGGTGGCTCCATAGTGGTGTGGGCCATATTTACGTAGTGAACTGGGTCCTCTGGTCCAACGTAACCGATCATTGACTGGAAACGGTTATATTCGGCTAGTTGGAGACCATTTGCAGCCATTCGTGGTCTTCATGTTCCCAAACGATGATGCGCCATGTCACTGGGTCATAAGTGTTGATTTGAAGAACATTGTGGACGACTGGATCGAATGGTTTTGCCACCAAGATCGCCCTACGTGAATCCCATCGAACTTTTATGGCCAGCCGCTGTGACCTAGCGGTTCTAGGCGCTACAGTCTGGAACCACGCGACCACTACGGTCGCAGGTTCGAATCCTGCCTCGGGCATGGATGTGTGTGATGTCCTTAGGTTAGTTAGATTTAAGTAGTTCTAAGTTCTAGGGGACTTATGACCTAAGCTGTTGAGTCCCATAGTGCTCAGAGCCATTTGAACCATTTTTGAACTTTTGTTGTTGTTGTGGTCTTCAGTCCTGAGACTGGATTGATGCAGCTCTCCATGCTACTCTATCCTGTGCAAGCTTCTTCATTTCCCAGTACCTAATGCAACCTACATCCTTCTGAATCTGCTTGGTGTATTCATCTCTTGGCCTCCCTCTACGATTTTACCCTCCACGCTGCCCTCCAAACTAAATTGGTGATACACTGATGCCTCAGAACATGTCCTACCAACCGATCCCATCTTCTAGCCAAGTTGGGCCACAAACTTCTCTTCTCCCCAATCCTATTCAATACGTCCTCATTAGTTATGTGATCTACCCATCTAATCTTCAGCATTCTTCAGTAGCACCACATTTCGAAAGCTTCTATTTTCTTTTTGTCCAAACTATTTATCGTCCATATTTCACTTCCATACTTGGCTACACTCCATACAAATACTTTCAGAAAGGACTTCCTCACACTTAAATCTATACTCGATGTTAACAAATTTCTCTTCTTCAGAAACGCTTTCCTTGCCATTGCCAGTCTACATTTTATATCCTCTCTACTTCGACCATCATCAGTTATTTTGCTCCCCAAATAGCAAAACTCCTTTATTACTTTAAGTGTCTCATTTCCTAATCTAATTCCCTCAGCATCACCCGACTTAATTCGACTACATTCCATTATCCTCGTTTTGCTTTTGTTGATGTTCATCTTATATCCTCCTTTCAAGACACTATCCATTCCGTTCAACTGCTCTTCCAAGTCCTTTGCTGTCTCTGACAGAATTACAATGTCATCGACGAACCTCAAAGTTTTTATTACTTCTCCGTGGGTTTTAATACCTACTCCGAATTTTTCTTTTGTTTCCTTCACTGCTTGCTCAATATAAAGATTGAATAACATCGAGGAAAGGCCACAACCCTGTCTCGCTCCCTTCCCAACCACTGCTTCCCTTTCATCTCCCTCGGCTCTTATAACTGTCGTCTGGTTTCTGTACAAATTGTAAATAGCCTTTCGCCCCCTGTATTTGACCCTTGCCGCCTTTAGAATTTGAAAGAGAGTATTCCAGTCAACATTGTCAAATGCTTTCTCTAAATCTACAAATTCTAGTAACGTAGGTTTGTCTTTCCTTCATCTATTTTCTAAGGTAAGTCGTAGGGTCAGGATTGCCTCGTGTTCCAACATTTCTATGGAATCCAAACTGATCTTCCCCGAGGTCGGCTTCTACCAGTTTTTCCATTCGTCTGTAAGGAATTCGCGTTAGTATTTTGCAGCTGTGGCTTATTAAACTGATTTTCGGTAATTTTTGAACTATTATGGGACGTAATCAAGAGGTCAGTTTGATACTGCACAGGCGACACTTTTGCCGTTATGTACGGCTCAGTATTTCTGCAGGGGACTAACATGCCACGTCGAGTTGCTGTTCTACACCGGGCAAAAGAAAGTTCGACACGATACTAGGAAGCATCCTATGGCTTCTCGTCACCTCAGTATACGTGAATGTTTCTCTACAGGGTTAAATTTCGGTATGTAATGATGGCAGCATGCTACCGAATCTCGCCGGCCGCGGTGGCCGTGAGGTTCTGGCGCTGCAGTCCGGAACCGCGGGGCTGCTACGGTCGCAGGTTCGAATCCTGCCTCGGGCATGGGTGTGTGTGATGTCCTTATGTTAGTTAGGTTTACGTAGTTCTAAGTTCTAGGGGACTTATGACCTAAGCTGTTGAGTCCCATAGTGCTCAGAGCCATTTGAACCATTTTTTTTTGCTACCGAATCTCATCGTGCTAATAAATATTAGTAAAAACTGGCGTAAGCAGTAAGAAATTATTTCTAAAATTTACAAAACAGTCGCTAACCTCAACCAGCTCCATACAAAATGGATAAATTTAATCAAAATATTCACGGGTGTACTGCCGGTCCATAGTGTCCAACGGGCACAAAATTCGGCGATCATGCATGTCGCCATCATCAAGTGAATTGACGGACTGAGCTGCTGTGAACGTGCCGGCACGGGGATCCGTACGCTATGGCTGCTCAGAGGGAACTGGGTTCGGTCGCGGCGGCGGCCGATTTAAATACCCTCCGCCCGGGCGCGCTCCATCCGCTGTCCGCGCCCCGCGCCACGGTCGCGCGGTGGAACACATTGCGACGGCGTCTGAGATGACGTCGGTGTGATGGCTCTGTCCGCCGTGGTCGTCACAACTATACGTTTGCTCGATTTAGTCTTGATTAACCCAATCGCTGGTTCCCAATCCTTGCTAAGATTATAGCCACAGTCACGGTTTATGAGGTCGTCATTGGTGCGAATTTCGATGGCCTCTCTAACAACGCTGTCCCAGTATCTCGACGTCTGTAACAGAATCCTCCTGCGTTCATACTCCATAGCGTCATTTTCCGACAAACGATGTTCAGCGACCGCCGACTTGCTAGGATACATCAGTCGAGAGAGTGCCTCTGGTGTTCACGGCATCGACCCTCGACGGTACGCATCGTCTGACCAATATACGACTTGCCACATTGACACGGAATCTGGTACTCGCCGGCCTTCCTCAAACCGAGGTCATCTTTGGCGCTCCCCACCAGTGCACGAGTTTTATTCGGAGGACAAAACACAGTTCCGACCCAGTGTTTCTTCAAAATGCGGGCGATTTTCCCCAAGAGTGCGCCTGTATATGGAATAAACACGGTGCCTACCTCCTCCCTCGTGATTTCATCCATCTCCACAGGTTGTGCTGTAGTGGTTGGGCGGAGAGCACGTTGAATCGCCCGCATTTTGAAGAAACACCGGGTCGGAACTGTGTTTTGTCCTCCGAATAAAACTCGTGCACTGGTGTGGAGCGCTAAAGATGACCTCGGTTTGAGGAAGGCCGGCGTGTACCAGATTCCGTGTCAATGTGGCAAGTCGTATATTGGTCAGACGATGCGTACCGTCGAGGATCGATGCCGTGAACACCAGAGGCACACTCGACTGATGTATCCCAGCAAGTCGGCGGTCGCTGAACATTGTTTGTCGGAAAATCACGCTATGGAGTATGAACGCAGGAGGATTCTGGTACAGACGTCGAGATACTGGGACAGCGTTGTTAGAGAGGCCATCGAAATTCGCACCAATGACGACCTAATAAACCGTGATTGTGGCTGTGGCTATAATCTTAGCAAGGATTGGGTACCAGCGATTGGGTTAATCAAGACTAAATCGAGCAAACGTATAGTTGTGACGACCACGGCGGACAGAGCCATCACACCGACGTCATCTCAGACGCCGTCGCAATGTGTTCCACCGCGCGACCGTGGCGCGGGGCGCGGACAGCGGATGGAGCGCGCCCGGGCGGAGGGTATTTAAATCGGCCGCCGCCGAACCCAGTTCCCTCTGAGCAGCCATAGCGTACGGATCCCCGTACCGGCACGTTCACAGGAGCTCAGTCCGTCAATTCACCTGATGATGGCGACATGCATGATCGCCGAATTTTGTGCCCGTTGGACACTGTAGACCGGCAGTACACCCGTGGATATTTTGATTATCAAATGCGCCGGGAGAAACTCAATCACTGGATAAATTTAATTTAAATTTTGTAGTTTATTTTTTGTTTCTTTGTTCTGAAGCTTTTGATTCTAGTCAGAAAGCCTCGCTTGGCATATTTTTGTTCTTTTTTTAAACCCATTCGTTCAATAATTAATTAATCTCGTCTCCTACGACTACAGAGCCTAACACTCTACGCGAAAATTGCTCGGGAAGCTATTTACATTGTGTGACAGAGCCGCTTGGCACCTCTGAGCGCTGCAGCCGCTGCCCGCCGCTGCCGGAAGCCGTTGTTACAGCCGCCTGTGTAATCGGGCCGCGCGCCGCCCACGCCATTAACAGGCCTTTGTTGTGTTTTCTGCCGTCGTCTTATCAGCGCTCTCTCGCCGAGCTCGCTACAGTCAGTATGAAGCTGTCGACTCCTTTCATGTTTAAGGGTACGGCGCGTTCAAAGTCCTCAGTGTGAGCGTGGCTGCAGATTAATCAGCGAGGGCTCTTACGAATCTGTGCATGCAGTTGCGTGTGTGCTGATAAGCCGCAGCTGTTCTTTGCAGACCAGGGAAGTCAGCTGGCAAAATCCGGCAGTGATATTATTCGAGGGCACGGACAAAGCCTTTTAATGCAGCTCTTTAGTTCTGCTTCTGTAAGTGCGTTAAAGAGGTCTTCTGAATGGATACATTTATGTATTCTTCGACTACCATTCGTTGTAGCTTATGGTGGTCGGCTGATAACACCTCGCTGTGTGAATTCAAGTGCGTTAGGCTACCTTTTCAGGCCGAATTCCCGTTTCATGCGAAATTATCACGGAGAAGTATGCCTTTGATCATGGCAAAGCGCAAGGCAACGTATTTTTAACTCAGGCAGACTGAAATTTTGCTCACTTTCAATACCGGATTTTCAGTAATTACTGTACTATTTTTTGTTTAAAGAAGTTAAAAAGGTAATACAGTGCACCACTCTATGGCAACTAATGGGAACAACAAGGGGCTAATCACTTCCTATTTGTACTCGTCGGACTCGTTGCGTCGGTTATCTCGCATAAGGGCTTTATATATTATAGTTGGTGAATGACGTAACCAGCCAAAAATCATTTAAAAGTTTTATTTTAATTCCATAACCGGTTTCGGACTACCATTCCCTTTTGTTGATCTTAGAATAATGAAGTTGAATCAAAAGCATGCCTTTCAAATTTATAGAAAACCAACCACCTCAGATGCAATTATAAATAATTCTTCATGCTCCCCCACACAGCGCAAAATTGCCTATTTCAAAAAATGGTTCAAATGGCTCTGAGGACTATGGGACTTAATATCTGTGATCATCAGTCCCCTAGAACTTAGAACTACTTAAACCTAACTAACCTAAGGACATTACACACATCCATGCCCAAGGCAGGATTCGAACCTGCGACCGTAGCGGTCACGCGGTTCCAGACTAAAGCGCCTAGAACCGCTCGTCCACACCGGACGGCTACCTATTTCAGATCCTTGTTAAACGGCATAAATAAAATTCCCCACAGTTCATCTGCCAAGAAGAAAGAAATCAATATTACCAAAATTGTAGATAAAAATCATGGCTATAAGCCACAAATAATTGACCGCCTACACAATAAAATTAAAGATAGTAAATCACCTGCAGTAAATCCACAACTAGCATCAGAAAAGGAACTATTTGCAGGAATTCCCTCCCAGGCACATTTCATACCAAACTGCCAACCTTTTCAGAAGGAAAGGTGTTCAAATAATTTTCCGCACCAGTGACACATAATTATTCACAGCACCAAAACTACCAGCCTATGTCTAGAAAAATCAGGAGTTTGCAAGATTATTTGAGACAATTGACCATCTTTTATTTTGGACAGACCGGCAAGAGCTTCAGTATACGGTATCGAGAACTCGACTGCCTTTAGACTAAAAAAATTAAATAAATCCGCGATAGACACTCACATGAACCAATATGGAAACTCTGTTTCTAACATTAACGACGATTTACAGATATTACATACCACTAAAAAGGCAAGAAAATGAACCTCTTAGAGCAGCTAGAACTATATATTCATACCCTCAGCTCACCCCAATACATTGTAAATAAATAGCTGGAGCCAGCCAATAAACATTTTCTAAATAATTTCGCTTGTCTCTTCGCAGAAATCAAACACAAATTGCACCCCTAACAGTCACGCCACTGCAGTTTAGGATACCAGTAAATGACCGTATAAAAATAAACTACCATAAAGAACAAATGTGTTGCTCTCTTCCCACCCTCCAACTTTTTAATTTTGTATTTCCTGCAATTAACTTATGAACTGAAGCCCTAACTAAATACCTGTATACGGTATATAAATTTGTGCACCTAGATGTCTACCTTATAACATGCAGTCGGTTGGCTTTGAAGTATTTCGTCAATAATTTCCACTGACAGCACAAAAAACTAATAAAAACAATTGATCCTACTGTCTTTTAATAAACAGTTTACGCTTAAGGTGTGAACATTTTTCTGTTATTAAAATGTTACATTTTGCACATCCCACACATCATCTTTGTCTGTTTACATCCTCGGTCAGTATTTAATGAATTTTGTCTTTGTATCTTTGCTTACTGATAACCTTTGCATTGTAAAGAAAACCATCAAGGATACCAGTAAATAACTGTATAAAAATGAACTACCATAAAGAACAAATGTGTTGCTCTCTTCCCACCCTACAACTTTTTAATTTTGTATTTCCTGCAATTAACTTATGAACTGAAGCGCTAACTAAATACCTGTATACGGTATATAAATTTGTGCAAGTGTACAACACATGTGCAATGCTCAACACGCTATTTAAAAATATTATGAAGTGTGCCATAGTAAGTTATTTACAATATGTGTATTGTGGTAGAATTCAAGAACACATACATCGAGCTAGAAAGCCACATGGTTCAAATGGCTCTGAGCACTATGGGACTTAACTCCTGAGGTCATCAGTCCCATAGAACTTAGAACTACTTAAACCTAACTAACCTATGAACATCACGAACATCCATACCCGAGGCAGGATTCGAACCTGCGACCGCAGCGGTCGCGCGGCTCCAGACTGTAGCACCTAGAACCGCTCGGCCACTCCGGCCGGCAGAAAGCCACCTGACCACAACAAAACAAATCTCCATCTACTGGAACGTATGTAGGTGAACGCAACTATTTGCGCCATATATAATGCAAGCACTTTAGCGCATTTTTCTTACTGAAACAACTGAAAATATTAGCCATATTAAGATGGCCATGGTAGCCCGAAATCAGTTATGGCACTAAAATAAATATTTAAAAAAGTGTACGTGTCTGGTTGCGTCATTCATCAACCATCATGAACTGCGGCGTTCACAAGATCCGACATGGATAAAATAACATAATATACGAGCACACGTTGAATTTAGGAAATTCAGGAATTTGATTACTTTGCTGCACTTTTGTTACTCAGATATATTCAGAAGATTGACATTAATTGAAATGAATTTTTAATTCATAGCTTGAAACTTATATTTCAATCGGTTGGCTTTGGGGAGAAACAAGCATCGTCTAAAAAGATATAAGTAAAATAATTTTTTTTTTCATTTCCAAGATAACACCTATGAACCACAATGGTGCTTTTCTTTTTTTTTTCCAGCGTATGTTAACCTGCTGTAACTCTGTTCTGACGTTTACGAATCGATAGAAATATTGCAGTTTCATTTTTTGGAATGTCCTACAAATCTGCAGTAAGCGTACCTTTCAGGTAGGGAATCAAAGAGAAGTATGAAGGAGCCAGATGCGAGGAATACCGTGCTTCTTGAATAAAATTCACTCGGCGCTTCGCCAAGTAGTCGGATAATATGGGGGATAGATGTGGGAGTGGGGACGAGAAAGGAAGTTGTGTACCAAACTCAGTTTTTCAAACGGAACATTCCAGAACTGCAATATTGATTTCGTTACTGCCTCAGGTAAGACTTCCTGATGGCTCTCCAATGCTGGGGATGACGGTAATCAACTTGTATGAACCCCAGACATTATGAGAACACACTTCTTACGACGTGTGTTCCTTTGTTTGTCGCTTGTTTCGGATTCAACAGACTGTGCCATGTACCCTGTACTCATAATTTACACTTACGGTTGGCCTTATGCTCGTCAGAAAATACGTCCGGTATTTACGTACCGAAATCTGTATGAATCATGGCCTTAACTTATCTCATGATAATCTCCACTACTTTTGATCCCATTGTCGATAGCGATCACTGATTTTGTATCAGTACTTACCTCGCTTGCTCTTTGCTTCATGAGGCATTATTACAGTCGACCGGAATATTATGCACTATCAATAGTTTCCTTTCCATCCCTAAAGCTCTCTGGACAGTCGTAAAACCACTAATTTTTGTTCACGGCTTTCGTTCCTACACTTTCACGGACAATGCATTGGTATCAGTTAGTGATTTTCGCTATTTGTAGTTTAACTTGATACTTCCTCATTCCTCCATCGCATTTCGAACGTCTTCACAGCGATTACGTTCTCTTTGTTTCCCTCTGACTGGTTTTATGTGGCCCGCAATGGTTTCTTCTCCTGTGGCAACCTCGTCATATCAGACTACAACCAGCAACCAACATCATCAAATATGTGTTGATATATTCCAATCTCCTCCTTTAGTTTTTACCCTCTATAGCCCCCTCAGGTTCCACGAAAGTTATTCCTTGTGTCTTGAACATGTTGAATAATTTTCTCCTCTCATGTTGCTCCCATTTTGCAGAGAACTTCATTCCTTATCTTATCAGTCCGCCTAATTATCAGCATTCTTCAGTCTCTAATGACCACACTGTCAACGGCACATTAAACCTTAATGTTCCTTCCTCCTTCCTTCAACTTACTTCTGTAGCACCATAGCTCAAACGCTTCGATTCTCTTCTTGTGCCATATTCCATGATTCACTATTTTACAACGCTGTCTTCCAGCCGTACATTCTAAGACAAAAATGGCTCTTAGCACTATGGGACTCAACATCTTAGGTCATAAGTCCACTAGAACTTAGAACTACTTAAACCTAACTAACCTAAGGACATCACACACACCCATGCCCGAGGCAGGATTCGAACCTGCGACTGTAGCAGTCCAGCGGTTCCGAACTGCAGCGCCAGAACCGCTAGACCACCGCGGCCGGCTAAATTCTAAGAAATTTCTGACTCAAATTAAGACCTATGTTTGATGCCAGTAGGCTTCTCCTGGCCAGGAAAGCACCTTAACCTGCGTTAGTCTGCTTTTTACGCCTTCCTTACCTCAAGCGTTATTTTTTTTCCAAGTCAGTAGAATTCCTTAAACTCTGTCTACTTCGTAGTTACCAATTTTGATATTAACTTTGTAGTTGTCCTCATTTCTGCTAGTCCCCATTACTTTCATATTGCTTCAGTTTACGCTCAATTCACATTGTATATTCATTAGACTGTTCATTCCATTCAACAAATTTTTCAAATTCTTCCTATCTTTCGCTGAGGACAGCAATGTCATCAGCGTATCATATCATTGATATCCTTTCACCCTGAATTTTTATTACACTTAAGAACCTTTCTTTTATTTCCGTCATTGTATCTTTGATGCTTAGATTGAACAACAGTGCGAAAGACTACATCCCTGACTTATACACGTTCTAATTTTAGCACTTCTATCTTGGTCCTCCATTCTTATTTTTCTCTCTTGTTTCTTGTACACATTGTTTACTATCCGCTTTCCGTAATCTTACACCCATTTCTCAGAGAATTTCTGATTTTTGAAAAGTTCTACTTAGCGCAGCAGAAAACTGTGCCTTGGTTTTCTACACTCGACGCTATGTGGTGTTTCTTGACATTCCTCCCCATGTGAACTGTAGTGTTAAACACGGTGGCGTTTGTATCTTACTTCGTTCACCGAAGTTTCAGGCCTACCTGGAAGTGAAATTTTAAAAGTAAGTGGAAAAAATCTGTGATACTTTTTCTGCGGAACGTAATAGAGCGACCCGTTTGTCGTTACATTATCTAATGAGCTTTATAGTTTATTACTTCTTTCATATCGCTAAATCGTTTTACACTGTTGCTTCAAAGGATAGTACAAAGTAACAGATATTGTTATTTTCCTATCAACTGGTTAAGTCACAAGTACTCGGTCTGCGTTTAATAGAATTTCCTCGATAAGGAAATAATCTGGAACCATTTTGGAGAGGCTTGTATGACCCATAAGTGGTCGTTTTGTTTACCAAACTGTCTCCATTTGCCTGATCAATAAAATCGTAGCACCGGTATTATAGAACTCTCTAAGAGACACACTATTATCGATCTGAAGTGTTACTCTACGTTTATAATAAGGAAGTTCGCTGATATCGGTAGTCTGTCTTGTAACTTCTCTAATTTCCACTATTTATGTTTAAAACAGTACAGGGGCATTTAACATAATACATTGTGATCAAAGCGACATTGAACATGCAAGACCAATGGAAGTAGTGGTGGCTCTTCCGTTCTAACACCATGTTGGCATCCTATCAGAGACATAGAATGACCGTGAGACGAATAAAAACGGTAGACTCTCGGCTGCGGATGAACTGTGGTTAGTACTTATTTGTGAAGTTGAACACATGTTGTGAAGGATCAACTGTAATGATGTGTTACTGTCTTTATAATCGTAATGTTGAGGAACTATTATCCGGCCCCCACAGCAAGCGTAGGTACTCTGGGCCAATGTTATGAAGTGGACGAAAAATGGCATCAAATTCTGCTTCGTCTGAATAACCAATTACCTTTTACATAAGATAGTGCATAGTCGCAGGAGCAGCGGAATAGAGCTGTTCATCCACTTACAGAAACTTTGTACTAAAAACTACCTCATCATCTGCCCGACATTCCATACCTCCAGTTTAAGCAGTCCAGTCTCAGTAATCCAGCCTCAATAACACGTTACTCTACCCCACCAGATGGGCTGTGACAAGTATGTGTTATACAGGGTGAGTCGCGTAAGTCGTAACACCCTCTTTATGCCGGGGGCGATTGCACGTATCGGCATGCGGTTTTCGGCGAATCATAGCGGACTATGGGGCACATACATTGGTACATGCACAATAATCACAACGTTTATATTGACCTAGATAATGAGGCAAGTACATGTTTTTTAAATGGGACGCTATACTTTTTTACCATCATTCGAACGCTCCGGAAAAGACTCGTATAGTGCTGCAACGCATGTTGCTATTGTGATTCAAACTTTGCTTAAAAGAGGGCGGATGAGGATTTACGTACGTAGTGTAGGCCGTGCATGCTACATAGAGCACGGCAACTCGGCCTGCGAGTCGCGTTTACAGTCTGCAGCCGCTTCCGACCGCCTCGACCTTCAATCGTACAATATTTCCCAGCGTCTTTTAAGCGAAGTTTGAATCACAATAGCAACATGCGTTATATCACTATACGTGTGTTTTCCAGAGCGTTAGAATGATGGTAAAAAAAGTATAGCGTCCCATTTAAAAAACAAGTACTTGCCTCATTATCTCGGTCAATATAAACGTTGTGATTATTGTGCATGTACCAAAGTACGTGCCCCATAGTCGGTTGTACTTCACCGAACACCGCTTGTCGATACGTGCAATCGCCAACGGAATAATGGGGATGTTACGTCTTACGCGACTCACCCTGTATATACACTCTCCACTCACCTCAATGTGACCACCTGTCAAAAGTCTGAACAACCACCATTTGCAGCGCGGACGGCTGCGAGTCGTGCAGGAAGAGGGTCAGTGAGGTTCTGGAAGCTACCGACAGGGATGTGGAGCCATGCCGACTCCAGTGCCGTGCCCAGCTAGGCTCGACTTTCTCGGTTGAGGATCCAAGGTGCGAATAGCCTGATTGAGGTAGCCCCACAGACTCTCTATTGTCTTTTAATCTGAGGAGTTTTGTGGCCAGTGGAGTACGATAATCCCATCCTGGTGCTCTTCGAACCACGCTTGTACACAGCGAACTATATGGCACGTTGCCGTGTCCTGCTGGTGGATACCATCGTGCCGAGGAAAATAAACTACATATACGGATGGACATGAGCCCCAACGATAACTACATACTTTTGCTAATCCATGTTTCAAAAATACTTCCCCACCCTTGACGCGCACGCCAATGATCATGCCCTTTTGGACGTCAGATAAATCGCTCTAGTGACTATTCCTTGGACACTACATTCTTCTGATTCTGGATATTAATCACATATAAATTATGATTCATTCTCTCTCCGTAACACATATTTTGATACTGTTAGCTGACTTTGCCCACGGTCTTGCCGCAGTGGTAACACCGGTTCCCGTCAGATCACCGAAGTTAAGCTATGTCGGGTTGGGTGGATGGGTGACCATCCAGTCTGCCGAGTGCTGTTGGCGAGCAGGTGCACTCAGCCCTTGTGAGGAAAACTGAGGAGCTACTTGATTGAGAAGTAGCGGCTCCGGTCTCGGAAACTGACATACGGCCGGGAGAGCGGTGTGCTGACCACATGCCCCAACGTATCCGCATCCAGTGACGCCTGTGGGCTAAGGGTGATATGGCGGCCGGTCGGTACCGTTGGGCCTTCGTGGCCTGTCCGGGTGGAGTACTGCCCTGTCTCAAACGTACATCGTTCGGAACTTCTGTTGAATGAATACAGCGGTAGATTTCTCGCTTTTTTTTCTTATTTTACTACTAAGAGAGCCTCCCTTTGATGGCAGCTGCCTGCTTCCGCTTTCCCATTCTTCTATCTTATGTTGTCTCCATCGTACAAGGAGCTGAAGAGAGCAAAAACTGTAGGAGATGACAGCATTTAATTGAGGGGGCTGATTGTAAGTTCTACACTGGTCTCAAAAATTAAAGCAGTAAATCGCTATTTCCCCGTCCTGTGTCTAATTCACGATATAATCATACAGACTGTCAACAGATGTCCATAGGATCGTGTTCTGCATAGAAGATAGCATTCCGGTCAACGGAAAACCACGCCAACAATGACGTCTGGACAGGTATCAAACGGAGTAGTGTTTGTCGGGTAGTCCGAAATCCATATTTCTCGACTTTCGAAAGGCGTTCGACTCAGTTCCGCACTGTCGCTTGCTACAAAAAGTGCGCGCTTACGGTCTATCCAATGACATATGCGGTTGGATAGAAAGTTTTCTAACAGACAGGGAAGACAGGGATCAGTATGTCATCTATGTCATCCTGAACGGGATAACTTCAACAGAAACAAGAGTAACTTCAGGTGTGCCCCAGGGAAGCGTAATAGGTCCTCTGCTTTTTACGAGTTACATAAACGATCTGGTTGATGATATTGACAGCAGCCTTAGACTGTTTGCCGATGATGCTGTAGTCTACAGGAAAGTAGTATCACACGAAAGTTGTGAACAAATCAATGAGGATTTGCAGAAAATAAATGCGTGGTGTAATGACAGGCAGTTATCTCTCAATATTAGTAAGTGTAACCTACTGCGTATAAGGAGGCGAAAATCCATATTATCGCATGAGTACAAAATAAATGATCAGTCTTTGGAAGCGGTAACATCAGTCAAGTATCTGGGTGTGACTATCCGAAATGATCTCAAATGGTATGATCAGATTACACAAGTGACGGGTAAGGCGAACTCTAGATTGCGGTTTATTGGTAGAATCCTGAAGCGATGCAGTCCTTCAACAAAGGAAGTAACTTACAATACGTTAGTTCGTCCAGTCTTAGAGTATTGTTCGTCTGTATGGGACCCTTACCAGTTGGGTCTGATTCAAGAGATTGAGAAGGTCCAAAGAAGAGCGGCAAGATTCGTCACTAGTACATTTAGCCATCGCGAGGGTGTTACAAATCTCATAGAAAGTCTGAAGTGGGACCCACTTGCAGATAGACGACGCGCTAAACAGAAGGGGCTGCTCACTAAATTCTGAAATCCAATCTTCACCGAAGATTAGAGCGTATATTATTATCACCAACTTTCAAATCGCGTAATGATCATCATTCAAACATAAGGGAAATAAGAGCTCGTACTGATGCGTTAAGACAGTCGTTTTTCCCTCGCGCGATCCGCGAGTGGAACAGAGAGGGGGAAATATGACTTTGGCGCGAATTGTGCCCTCCGCCACACACCGCTTGGTGGCTAACGGAGTATATATATGTAGATGTAGATCCACAATCGCTGTGTACACAATCACAGATGGTGCAGTATGGCACAGAGAAGACGCCTACCAGACTCTCTGCGATGGAAGGTCATGGGAAGAATGGAAGCAGGACAGTCGCGAACTCGTGTGGGCCGATGGCCTAACGCGAATCGTTCTGTTGTTTCTCGGATGTGGCGACAGTTTATAAAGACAGAAATTGTATCCCGAAGACCAGGGCAGACCGACCACGTGTGACATTAGAAAGACAGGATCATAATTTGGCTATAAGGGCGCAATGGTATCACCTTAGTACTGCGCAGCAGCTGGCATCTAACCTCGCAGGATCCACTGGACGTTTTGTGTGGTGTCACTGCCAGACACAACACTTGCTAGGTGGTAGCTTTAAATCGGCCGCTGTCCATTAGTATATGTCGGACCCGCGTGTCGCCACTGTCAGTGATCGCAGACCGAGCGCCACCACACGGCAGGTCTTGAGAGACTTACTAGCACTCGCCCCAGTTGTACGGACGACTTTGCTAGCGACTACACTGACGAAGCCTTTCTCTCATTTGCCGAGAGATAGTTAGAATAGCCTTCAGCTAAGTACATGGCTACGACCTAGCAAGGCGCCATTAACCATTTCTAGAGAGAGTCTCACTTGTATCATGAAGAACGCTGTATACAAATGATGGATTAAAGTTAGGTATTCCAGCAGCTACGTACTTTTCTTTATAGCATTCATTACGTATCCTGTTTCAGACCTAACGCCAGCCTGCGTGAGTTGACGCGTGCATTTCGGCCTCCTCTCTCAATTAGTGTGCGTTGTGTTGGCTAATCTGCCGACACAACATTTTGTATCCAGGCAAACGGTGTAGAGAAGACTTCGACAGTGTGGTCTTTATTGTCGGAGACCTGCTGCGTATGTGCATCTGACGCTTCTCCACAGAAGAGGACGTGTAGAGTGAAGTCGTTAACATGCCACCTCGACAGTCGAAGACCAATGTTTTTTTCACAGATGAGTCCCGATTTGGGCTCGAGAGTGATTCTCGGCGGATTCGCATCTGAAGGCAGTGTGGAACACGATTTCGAGACCCGAACATTCTGGAAAGACACCAGTATCGAGGAGAATCGCTAATGGTGTGGGCACTGATTATGTAAACCACTCGACCACCTCTTCATGAAACTGTACGGGTGAATCGGCAAGGTTTGACCGCCGTGACGAGATCTTGGCATCACATGCACGGTTGTTGCGGGATGCTGTGCGCCCAGATTTCGTTTTGATTGTCGATAGTGCTGTACCTCATAGAGAACGAGTGGTTGATGTTTTCTTGGAAACAGAAGATGCTGCACTCAAGGCGTGGTCTGCTTGCTCTCCCAATTTGAATCCAATAGAGCATGTCTGGGATGCACTAGGAAGACGGGTTCCATCACGTCAATATCCACCAACCACTTTCCAAGACTTGCTAGCAGCTGCGGAGGAAGAATGGGCGTTATTGCCTCAACGTGACATTGATGACGTTATTCACAGCTTGCTCCGTCGTTGTCAAGCCTGTATTGCTGTCAGAGGTGGTCACACCCCACAGTGAGCACATTAACCTGTTGTCGCAATGTCTGTGCAAATATATTAAGTTGGAAAAAACGAAGAACATTTTCATCTACTGTTATGCATATTGCAGTTGCTTACGTCCTGTATTCTTTCCATTGTTTCCGCTTTGCTCTCACCTGGTTATACTGTTTTGTGGCAAAATAAACGCAACCTTGTAAAATCTCTGTTTGTTCCTTTAATTTTGGACACCAGTGTACTCGCAGATCGAAAGTTTGACCTAGGAGAGAAAATCGTGTCTTCCGCCCACAGACACTTGTTTGATCCTACAAATTGTAAAGCTAACACCTCCTTCATCACGTACTTGTTAACTTTGATATTCAATAAGAAATAGTTCTCTGTATTTTCCTTCTTCATTAGGCTGACCTAGTTTTGAGAATCCCATAAGCCTAATGCTGTACTGAGCCCCCATTATATTTAATCCTTCTTCCAACCATTCCCATACACTAGTCTTTAAGGGATTCGTCATCTGCAATTTTCTCAAAGACAATTGTTTATTTTATATTCATAAAAGAACTACGAACCCGTCTCATTTCTTCCTTTTAATTCTAATGTTTGCGATTTCATAGTGACAGACACTTTAAATTAGACGTTGGTTTCTGTATATCTTCTATACTCCCTACAGAAATCCATTTCCGTATCTTATTTCTAATCTCTACCGAAATGTGAAGACTTTGTAGCATTTTCCAGTTTGAGTGCTCTTTATACGTTTACAAATGCTGCGGAGGTATCCAGTTCTTTTCCACATAAAGAAGTTAATACAGTACTAGTGGGAAATCGAAGAATATTAAAGAAGTGTACGGTAACTAAAAATTATTCCCATTATCAAAGACCGTTCACTCTTGAGTTATAATTTTTTTTCTTTTCCTTTTTCCTGGCTAAATACACTGAAGAGCCAAAGAAACTGGTACATATACCTAATATAGCGTAGGTCCCCCGCGAGAAAGCAGAAGCGCCGCAATACGACGTGGCATGGACTCGACTTGTGTCTGAATTAGTGCTCTATGGAATTAACACCATGAATCCTGCAAGGCTGTCCATAAATCCATAAGTGTACGATGGGGTGGAGATCTCTTCTGAGCGACGCGTTGCAAGGCGTAACAGATATACTCAATAATGTTCATGTCTGGGAAATTTGGTAGCCAGCGGAACTCAGAAAAATTTACCTGGAGCAACTCTGCAGCAATTCTGGACGTGTGTGGTGTCGCATTGTCCTGCTGGAATTGCCCAAGTCCGTCGTAATGCATAATGGACATGAATGGACACAGGTGATTAGAGAAGATGCTGACGTACGTGTCACCTGTCAAAATCGTATCTAGACGTATCAGGTGTCCCTTATCTCCCCAACTGCACACCCCCCACAACAGAGGCTCCACCAGCTTGAACAATCCCCTGCTAACATGCAGTGTCCATGGATTCATGAGGTTGTCTCCATACCGGTACTCGCTCGATAGAATTTGAAACGAGACTCGTCCGGGCAGGCAACATGTCTCCAGTCATCAACAGTCTTCGGCTTCGAAAGCCCATATCGATGATGTTTCGTTGAATGGTTCGCACGCTGACACTTGT
Source organism: Schistocerca cancellata (assembly GCF_023864275.1). Taxonomy (NCBI): domain Eukaryota; kingdom Metazoa; phylum Arthropoda; class Insecta; order Orthoptera; family Acrididae; genus Schistocerca; species Schistocerca cancellata. The sequence goes on from NC_064628.1 coordinate 298,276,544, forward strand.
TAATGGCCCAGCATTGAAAACTGCAGCAATTTGCGGAAGGGTTGCACTTCTGTCACGCTGTCTCTTCAATCGTCGTTGGTCCCGTTCTTGCAGGATCTTTTTCCGACCGGATGTTTTATCCGATTCCTGATACTCATGGTACTCATGGCCGCACTGGAAAATCCCCACTTCATCGCTACCTCGGAGATGCTGTGTCCCATTGCTCTTACGCCAAATATAACACCACATTCAAACTCGCTTAAATCTTAATAACCGGCCACTGTAGCATCAGTAACCGATCTAACAACTGCGCCAGACACTTGTTGTCTTATATAGGTATTGACGACCGCGGCGCCGTATCCTACGTGTTTACATGTCTCTGTATTCTAATACGCATGCCTATACCAGTTTCTTTGGCGCTTCAGTGTATAATGCAATGGCAAAGACGCAAGGTTTTCATTTGCGTTTGTAGCGCTCCGTGATAAAGAAGTATTAATAGTCTTAGAGGCTGTGCCAATTAATTATTGTTGCGTGATGTGAAAAGTGCACCACGAGCCAGTAATACTCTTTGGTTTTCATTTTGGGGCAGACAGACATCCCAGAGAACAAAATGCCTTCAAGGGCATTTTTTTTTTTTTTTGTAACGTTCCTCGAATTTTTTTTCGAAGTGCGCAATAGGAACGGGCCGATTATTCTAGAGTACAGTTTTCTGTTTGATGCGATCTTGTTGTACATTATCCTGCACGAAGTAGACCACGCTACGAACCTAATTACCAGATTTAGCACATTTAACGATATTTTTTTCCATTACGTGGCACGACTCAAAACCAATTCTCACGACTTCGGTTCTGCCAGTACCTCTCACCTTTCTAAATCTCGCAGAACTTCTCCCTCACATCTTGCTGATCTAGCATTCGTGGAAGAAATGATAGCGCGGAGAAATTATCTGGAAGTTATGGACATGTATCAAGTAAATAACTGCATAGTTTCTTGTACATATGTTTGAAGTGAATTTCAAAGGAGCATCATGTACTGTTTGAACTAAAAAATTCTGCATCTGTTTAAATTGATCTCTGAAGATTTCCATAACGACAGAGATAATGCTCTTAGTCAGATGTAAATAGTTTTCCTTTTTGATTGCGCCTTATTTCCCCGTGCTTGGTTCAAAAATGGTTGAAATGGCTCTGAGCACTATGGGACTCAACTGCTGTGGTCATCAGTCCCCTAGAACTTAGAACTACTTAAACCTAACTAACCTAAGGACATCACACACATCCATGCCCGAGGCTGGATTCGAACCTGCGACGGTAGCAGTCGCACGGTTCCGGACTGCGCGCCTAGAACCGCGAACCCGTGCTTGGTTTATTTTTCCATTCCATTCCTCTTTCCAAGTTAAATAAGTTGATACATTTATTGCGTCTGTCGTTTAAGAAGCTTAGCAATCAATGAATTAGAGAAATACCTTGTTAAAAAAACGTGCTACATGCAAGTTGCCCCTCTTCCGTTTTCGTATTGTAACAGTGCTTCCTTTCGTCTACATCAGGAGTATTCTGGAAAACACACACATACGCGCGCACACACACACACACACACACACACACACACCACACACATACCACACACACACACACACACACACACACACACAGAGAGAGAGAGAGAGAGAGAGAGAGAGAGAGAGAGAGAGAGGAGACACGTGCTACCCAATTAGTGGGATTTGTGTTTCAAATTGGGTAGCTGCAATCAACGCAGACATAGGAAGCGGGATGTTTCATAACTAAGAGTTTCCCCAGTATTTTCTGTTTTGTTTTTTCCATCTGCGTCACAATTTAATCCAATCCTGTCGTCTCTTTCGCCTCATGTGGTGTTTGAAATTGGCTTCATGTCACCTTCTGCTAGCTTTTCCTCCAACAATACGACTCGCTTATCGTCGTGCTTTTGTTACATTCACGTTTCTTTCCGTTCTCTGCCAGTCACATCGGTAGAGATCCGGTTTTAAAAAGCGCATTTTTAATAGTGTGTAGTACATGGAAATTATTTCAATAATGTGTACTGCATGAAACATATTTCAGCGGAATGGAGGACATACAATAAACCCAAAAATACATTGTTTGTTTCAAGCACGTCATCTTTCCGTGTGAGTTAAATATTTATGACATTCGTCTCTGATTTTAAAATCTCAGGTACAAAGTGCTATTGTGTATACAGTCAAGACCAATCTGCCTCTCACAACGTCATTAAATAATTTAAGAGGTGTAACCTTTCGTTAGCCACTATACTAACATCCTCGAAAAACTTGAATACATAGCTACCATTGCCAGATTTTCTTGTTCCACAAAATTTAGCAATTTTAGGCAATTCTAAATGAAGTGCAAAAAACATGGGAATTAGAATATGTGATGACATCCTTTACTCACTAAATTTCGCCGGCGATCAGATCATTTTCGCCGAGGAAGAGCGGGATGTACATTATATGTTAAGAATGGTTAAAGAAGAATATGAGCATTGAGGAAAGAAAATGAAGACTGAGTAATTGGTTGTCGGAGTTAAGGGAAGAGATCACGTTGTGGTTGATAGATACATAGTAAAGTGTAGAGACGGTCGTACAAATACTTAGGGACAGCCATTTTTGACAAGGGTGGAAGCAATCAGGAAATAAAGTATAAAATAGGACATGGAAAGGTGGCAATTAATCAGCCACGTCTATTATTCAGAACAAAAATACGTTAAAAAGTTAGAAAAGAAAGATGTACAAAACAATAGTTGACAGCATTGCTCTGCATGGTGCTAAATCATGGGAAGTCTCCAGGGTAAATGAGAAGAAACAGGAAGGCAGGGACGAAGATTAGTGTTTAACGTCCCATGGACTTCGAAGTCATTACAGAGTAGAAGCTCGGAATATGTATGTGACGGGGAAGGAAATCGGCTGTGTCCTTTCAAAGGAACCATCCCGGCATTTGCCTGGAACGATTTAGGGAAATAACGGAAAACCTAAATCTGGATGGACGGAAGCAGATTTGAACCGTCCTCCTCCCGAATGCGAATTCATTGTGTTAACTACTCAATGAGAAGAAATTAAAGGCAATAGAAATGGAGTTTTGTATGTGAAATTGTGAAGTAACATGAAGACGAAAAATAAAAAATGAATTACTACGAGAAAAGATGGAAGTTACAAAGGATATTGTACTCACTACCGAAAATAAAATATCTTAAAAGGATGCCAGAGGAAAGATGGTCTTCTAGAATGTGGCACCGGAGTGCTCCACTACATACAAGAAGGCGAAGACGCCGGCTAAATTGGAACGATGGACAGAGGCGTACGATGCAGGACAGAACAGGTAGATGGGGATGGAAAGTTGGACGCGAGAGACGCCGCATGGTGTAGAAAACTCAAAGACAAAGAAGAAGAAGAAGAAGAAGAAGAAGGAGAAGAAGAAGAGAATCACGTTAAACCCTGTGGCAATGGTTCAAATGGCTATGAGCACTATGCGACTTAACTTCTGAGGTCATCAGGCGCCTAGAACTTAGAACTAATTAAACCTAACTAACCTAAGGACATCACACACATCCATGCCCGAGGCAGGATTCGAACCTGCGACCGTAGCGGTAGCTCGGTTCCAGACTGTAGCGCCTAGAACCGCACGGCCACCCCGATGGACTGATTTGGGTTTGACGAATGCCCACAGAACCTTATCCGTCACCAAATGTAGCGTCAACAGTCAAGTAGGGAGTTGGAGATGTTATGATATGGAGGTGCTTTTTGTGGTTGGGATGTGGTCGTCTTATGGCACCTAAAGAAAAGCAAAATCTGGAACTATCGATTTCATTTTACAACATTGGTACTGCATACAGTACCAGCAGAGTTAAAGCTGTCTTAAAGGCGGTGGACAAACGACATTTTACGTCCAATAGTAGGGGTCCTGATACATTTGATCGGAAAAGGGATCTCTAGGAAAATTTTACTGTGACTATTTCGCAACTCGTGGACCACTACTGACTAGCCTATGTTTAGCTGTAGACTATAGAGCTCAGTTTAAGAATGTGGCCCGATGTGATGTTAATAATAATCTTCCTGACAACCAGTCTACGCAGAATTGAAAGCAGATTAGAAGAGACGACGGTAAAAACCAAATCAGAAAAGTAGGCTTATTAGTGGAGGATTTCGCGAAAAGATCATCAAAATAAAATTAAAGAGATTCGAGCCCATAAGTGACTGGAACAGGAAAACGGGCTGCAGCACTGATGCACAAAGTACCCTCCGCCACACACCGTAAGATGGCTTGCGGAGCATAGATGTGGATAAAGATCTGGATGTAGAAACGGTCGAAAACGTATCTGGCACTATAACTAGCTCGTAGTTTTAGACCTTTGGCGCACGTGCGGATCTCTAGAACCGAGGTGCAAATGTGTCACACAATGCTATAATTGCTTACGTTTCCGACACGTCACGAAACAGCGCCTTACTTCGCAACTACGTTGCAGCCGTGGCCGTTCACACGTAACTGCGCCATATGACACAGCCAGTACACCGCTATGCGTTATTCTGGGCAGTGGACACCCCGCACAAAGCAGAGAAGAGAGCACCGCCCGCCAGACTGGCACGAAGTGCCGTCTAGTGAATGAGCTATCCTCATATGCGAATACCAAAGACAACTGCTCAGACAAGCCGCACCTGGGAGAACTCGCAGCAACGTAGACTGCACGGTACTCGGAACGACGAGCACGAGCGGGCTACGATTATCACACGGGGTCCCACTGACAGCCAGTGTGGTAGAGCATGAATGATTCGTGAGAACTATATAAGAGTCGGTATGAGGAATCTGCTGATTCAGAGCGTTAAGTATCATCATCACGGTTTCTGCGAGCAAAACAAGATCATCAGAAATTACAATCTGGAATATCGGACGAACGGTTGAAAGGATTGCTCTATCATGACCCGATTAAGGTACTTTGGGGTGTGACAATAGTGGGGCGTAAAATCGACAGACAAGGGGACGCCACGATGTTTGGAACGCGGATTTACTGCAAACTTTGTACACTCGTAGTACTCCATTAGGACAACAAAATGTGTAAGCAGTAGCGCGTACTTCTCAGGTGTTATTGAGAAAATCGGAAGATAATTTCGGTCGTAAAATATATACACCTGTGCGTGGCCATTTTCACCATGAAGTGCCGGCAGCGGAGTGGTTAGCGTACAAGCCCCGTAATCGCTGGGTCGCTGGATCGAGGCCCGCTCGTCAGTTTTTTTTATTTCCAACACAGTCATTTCTTTACTATTTATACTACAATTGATGTAATGGGAAAAATACGTATAATCGGATGAACTTTTATTAAATTTGCAATGTTATTTGACATTATACAAATTTTTATTATCACAAAAATATAATATTCATAACTACCAACTATTAAACGGCCAAACGCATAAAGTGATACTGAAAATGTATGCTTGTCCCTGATTTGAGAAATCCCTTATACATGGAAGGAGCCCGAAACGACTTGTTACCTCCAAGTTTTAACCTGCACAGACGGCTTTCGAAAGATGTACAATTAATCGTCGCTTTCGTCATTACGAGTACAAGTTGCGGGATGGTATTTTTCGTAAAAACATGAAAAACAAAGTTAAACGGCACCAGCTGCATTAAATAAATGCTAAGTTTCCGCACACGCAAGGTCTTTTGAGGTTTTCCGTGGAAAAACAAACCTCGCTAACATTTTCAAAAACCTCTGTTTCAGCCGATAATTTGGAATCAAACCATGCATAACGCAGCATTTGCTTAAATATCGGCGCCGATCATAGGTCATGCAATATCGAGTGTATTTTCATAGCGTCTTCACGAGAAGCAATTTCTCGTTCTCTTTCGATTGAATACGAACAATTTTGAAGACACGGACAAGCATACGTTTTCAGTATCACTTGATGCGTTTGGTCGTTTACTAGTCGGAAGTTATGAATATTATATTATTTGTGATAATGTAGGTGAAAATGAGATCAGTAATGTTTCAGATTTCGAGGTAGAATGGGATAGGAATGATGATGGAAATAGGATCACATTTGAGGAAGTGGAAAAAATGGTCACTAGATTGCAGTGCAATAAAGCGGCTGGGGTGGATGAAATTAAGTCGGAACTCATCAAATACAGTGGAATGTCGGGTCTTAAATGGCTACACAGGATAATTGAAATGGCCTGGGAGTCGGGACAGGTTCCATCAGACTGGACAAAAGCAGTAATCACACCAATCTTTAAACAAGAAAACAGAAAAGATTGTAACAACTACAGAGGTATCTCTTTAATCAGCGTTGTGGGTAAAATCTTCGCAGGTATTGTTGAAAGGAAAGTGCGAGTATTAGTTGAGGACCAATTGGATGAAAATCAGTGTGGGTTTAGGCCTCTCAGAGGTTGTCAGGACCAGATCTTTAGCTTACGGCAAATAATGGAGAAGTGTTATGAGTGGAACAGGGAATTGTATCTATGCTTTATAGATCTAGACAAGGCATATGACCGGGTTTCTAGGGTTTCTGTTCTACAAGATTATGGAATAGGAGGCAAACTTTTACAAGGAATTAAAGGTCTTTACATGGATAGTCAGGCAGCAGTTACAGTTGACGGTAAATTGAGTTCATGGTTCAGAGTAGTTTCAGGGGTAAGACAAGGCTGCAACCTGTCTCCACTGTTGTTCACATTATTTATGGATCATATGTTGAAAACAATAGACTGACTGGGTGAGATTAAGATATGTGAACACAAAATAAGCAGTCTTGCATATGCGGATGACTTAGTTGTGATGGCAGATTCGATTGAAAGTTTGCAAAGTAATATTTCAGAGCTAGATCAGATATGTAAGGACTATGGTATGAAGATTAGCATCTGCAAAACGAAAGTAATGTCAGTGGGAAAGAAATATAAACGGATTGAGTGCCAAATAGGAGGAACAAAGTTAGAACAGGTGGACGGTTTCAAGTACTTAGGATGCATATTCTCACAGGATGGCAACATAGTGAAAGAACTGGAAGCGAGGTGTAGCAAAGCTAATGCAGTGAGCGCTCAGCTACGATCTACTCTCTTCTGCAAGAAGGAAGTCAGTACCAAGACTAAGTTATCTGTGCACCGTTCAATCTTTCGACCAACTTTGTTGTATGGGAGCGAAAGCTGGGTGGATTCAGGTTACCTTATCAACAAGGTTGAGGTTACGGATATGAAAGTAGCTAGGATGATTGCAGGTGTTAGTAGATGGTAACAATGGCAGGAGGGTGTCCACAATGAGGAAATCAAAGAAAAACTGGGAATGAACTCTATAGATGTAGCAGCCAGGGCGAACAGGCTTAGATGGTGGGGTCATGTTACACGCATGGGAGAAGCAAGGTTCCCCAAGAGACTCATGGATTCAGCAGTAGAGGGTAGGAGGAGTCGGGGCAGACCGAGGAGAAGGTACCTGGATTCGGTTAAGAAGGATTTTGAAGTAATAGGTTTAACATCAGAAGAGGCACCAATGTTAGCACTGAATAGGGGATCATGGAGGAACTGTATAAGGGGGGCTATGCTCCAGACTGAACGCTGAAAGGCATAATCAGCCTTAAATGATGATGATGATGATGATGATGATGATGATGATGATGATGATGATGATGTGATAATAAAAATTTGTAGACCGCCAAATAACATTGTTAATTTAATAAAAGTTCATCCGATTACACGTATTTTCCCATTACATCAATTGTAGTATAAATAGTAAAGAAAATGACTGTGTTAGAAATAAAAAAAAAACTGACGAGCGGGCCTCGATCCAACGACCCAGTGATTACGGGGCTTGAACACTAACCACTCCGCTGCCGGCGCTTCATAGAAAAAATGGCCGTGCGCTGGCGTATATATTTGACGACCGAAATTATCTTGCGATTTTCTCAATAACGCTTGAGAAGTACGCGCTACTGCTCACACATTTTGTTGTCCTCGTGGAGTACTACGAGTGCACGAAGCTTGCAGTAAATCCGCGTTCCAAACGTCGTGGCCTCCCCTTGTGAGTCTGACCGAGTCTTCTACTCAATCGAGGTGAAGCGTCCGAAAGCTAGAAGCTAACTGCACTCCGTATCTCGTGTAACATATGACCACATTCTTTACGGTGCTCGCGCAAGAAGAGTAGTGGTAAAAATAATAGAATTTGGCAACAAACCGAAAAGCAGAGGCAACTTATTTTTCCCTGTGCATCGTACATGAATACAATAGGGAATGAAAATAACAGTTGCACAGATTACTCTAAACCAAATGCTGATATTAATTGGTGAATTGTCAGTATAAACTCATATTTAAAGGCATATCGAGTTTCCTAAGGTACTTTGTTAAAGAGCTAATTTTGTTTGGTACGAAATGAAGCTTCGGTACGCACCATTAAAAGGAACTGTACTAATACTTTGACAGATCAGTAAAGGACAGACGTAATGGTCACAGGTTATATTTGCATTTATTTAACGGGCATTCGGAACCTTCATAGTGATGTGACGAAAATGTGGCGACTTTATTTTTTTTCTGGCAGTGACACTTTGTCTACTAACGTATATTGAATTATGTGCACAGCCATTAGCATTAGTAATGTTATTCTTCTTTCTGACGGAATAATTTGAACATTTGTTCTGGAATGATATATACTGATATGTGTTGCATCAAAGAATGACAATTACACACACACACAGACACACAGAAATGAAAGTCATCACGTACGTTGACAGAGGAAAAATCAAGGAAAAGGAATAAAAGATTACAGCTAATAGCTGTGGCTGGCCGATCGCTGAGAAGAAAGATATTCAGCCTAAAGCCTTCGACTGTAATCCTGCCTTTCATTCCTTTTTTTCCCTTTAATGCCCCTCTGTTTTTATGTTTGTCTTACGGTTGTCATAACTCCGTAATACACTAACTTGATCCGTTCAGTTCCGCGTAAGGACCACACTCAATATTCACGGCAACCTGTTACGCATGTTCTGATGCTCGTCGTCTATGATAATGTTACCTTCTGTTGCTCGCAACCTTCCAAATTAAATGAGCTTTCGGTCGTGTTCCATCAATAAATATGTGGCAGACCTTTTAAAGGAAAAAAAGAAAAGAGTTGCAAAAATATTTATACAGCTACATACTGCTCATTTACGAGTTACTGCTGTATAAATGAGATTATTTCTATCTGGCATAAAAGGAATTGTTCAGGAGAAACATCTGTAACCAACATTTGAAAACACTTTTGCTGTCTATCAGACATGATCTGCCAGTGCAGGAGGCAATCTGTAATTTTATATTGTACTTTCTTTCGGAAACCAATTTATTTGCCAAGATCGCTATGTAAACACAATTACTGAACTAGTAGGTTCAGCAGTATGTATTGCCATTCTCAGATCCACAACGTCGGGCAGTTGTCAATGGTGGCTACGTCACACGATCCTTACATCACTGTGTCACCCCTTTCTGTGTCGAAGTTAGATTCGTTGAAAGGTAACGCAGGTCGTTAATCTTGTTCCTAGCGTCGTACTTGTGAATATCTCCGTTGCTCAGATGGATTATTGATGACAAATTTCATAAGTGAACAAATCAACTGAGAGGCTGTGGTTAATATTTCCATCTGCTTGCAGAGCTGATGCTTCCAAGTAATTATAATTATCTTCTTTCGTGCAATAAATGCGCTTTTACTAAGTGAGGATTTACTCCACAAATCAAATGAGACGTAGCTTTCGACTGGGCCGCATACGAAGCTTTGAAGTGCAATCGTGAATGAACTCTCCGAAGATATCTTACGAAACTACGTTGAGTATATCGCAAGTAAGAACCCGGAATGTCTGGCAAACTACATCACACATTCCGACATAATTCTTGAAAAGTAACGATATCTGCACTAGTTTCACACGAATTCTATTTCTGCATCGGTTGCGTGTCTTTTCTTTCATGTAAGGAAGACGGAACGAGCATTGTGTTTGCAAGTCCATCGGCTTCCCTTGTCGGCTGGCTTCGTGTTGTGAGATATGCAGGCTTGTTTGAAGAGCTGCCACGCCCGATAGCTCCGTGACTTCAGTCACGTTTCGCTGGCTGCTTCATTGATGCTGGATGGACACTCATCGCCTGAAGCTCTTCCTTGAGCTTCCGCACGTTTGTCGACTGGAAAGTTCTGTTCTTGATTGATGTGAGAAGTACAGTATTGAATTTCGCTCAACATTTTGGTCTTGTTCGAGTCCATGCTTCATCTTTAATGAACTCATCGCCGAAAGGATATTAAACCATAATCTTCCTTCCTTCATTTTGGTGCTATATCACGGAGGAAAGTAGAGAAAACCCTGTACTTTTTTATTAAATATCACGATTACAAGTGGAAAATTAATTTTTTCACATTTACATTACTGGTCTCGAGATGTCTAGAATCATTATCAAATGCTTCGTGGATCATTATGAAGGACCCCGTGCAAGGATAATTCATTGTCTTATTTAACTAGTTCCTCCGAAGAATCTTGCGAGCGTCGTATAACTGATGAAAATTTAACGAACGAAAACTTGGTCAAGTCTTACACCTTAGTATGAATTTGTTTCTTATTCTTGCGGCACTCGTCTCGCTTGCGAGCAGAATACCTGGTTCCACAAATTATGCTAAAGTCATTTTGACACGGTAATATCTTTGGGAAGCATCTGTGTACTTTTATCACTGTTCCTCAGTGTCTTATTGGTAAACTGTCAGACTACAAATCCAAAGATCACGAGTTGGATCCCCTGTCACACCCGGGATTTTAATCTGTTATCGTATCACTTTTCTCACCTCTAGTGATAACGATCTTACCGTTTCAAATTTAAAACATATAAGGTCAACTTTGCGTCTAAAATCCTATCGTTGACGCATCAGATTTCATGAGACTTACAGGTAGAACGCATGTGACAGATGTCGTTAAACGGCTTATTGTGAAAAGACTACATCTGCTCGGGTACGACACTACGGTCGTCAAATGCAAAAAATGGCTCTGAGCACTATGGGACTTAACATCTGAGGTCATCAGTCCCCTAGAACTTAGAACTACTTAAACCTAACTAACCTAAGGACATCACACACATTCATGCCCGAAGCAGGATTCGAACCCGCGACGTCAAATGCATAAAATGTCGAAGAGTAAGATGGACGTGTCACTCGTATCGTTGTTTGTAATGTTTTTTCTTCAAATCTATCAAATAGTTGATGTCAGAACACGTAATAGTAAACACTGTGGAACTATAAATTTGATTCCAGGGTAAGGCAGTCCAAATAACGACACAGGTAACGGAACATCTCGCTCCGCCATTTGACAACAATAGCGAAGACTTTGGGGAGTTGTCGCCTTTATCAAATTTAAGATGTTTACGAAGTTCGCCGCGCGCTTAAGCTATACTTTTGTTCGGATATGACATTCAAAGGTAGGACGTAGAAGCAGATTTGGCCTTACATGTTTTAAAGTTCATTCTAAATGGTCTTTATCACAACGATGCGTTATATATGTGTTACGGTAATGTTCCGTGGCCTGGTTATACTCTTGTAGATCGAAACCTTTAGAATAGGGAGCCACAGAAGTCCAGATGACTTGCTGCATTACCCTATGTCGAAATACTGCGTAGAAAAAGTATTAGTCACTTTCTATATGAAATTTTTTAACTGTGTACTTCACGTGGTAGGCGATTTTTGAGATGAAATATTCAACTTTTACACATGTATAAAATAGAATCCACACAGCGGTTACGTCTGCGAACGCGAAAAGGCCACCAGCAAACCTGCAGACCATTACGGTGGTCACCTGATTTATCGTACTAGGCAACAGTCGACATCCTTGAATCAGCTACATAGCTGCGTTTGTGTTTGACATACATTAAGCCGCTACGGTTTCCGTCTTCTTTTATGGTTGCGAAGCATGGGCCTATAAGGTCAGAGATAAGCAGCGTATTGATGCAGTTCGGCTTTGATGCGGGCGCAGGATGCTGTGCATAAAATGGACTTAAAGAAGAACAAATGTGTTCATTACTGAGCAGTTCAGTATCTCCAGGCGCCTTTCTTCTGCGTCAACAAAAAAAAAATAAAAAAATAAAAATAAATTCCAACTCCTTCGCCCTGTTGCGAGAAGAGCTGGAGAGAACCTAGAGAAAACAATCATGGAGGGGGAGATGGAGGACAAGAGACCGAGGAGAAGAGTAGCGAGCAGGTGGATCGATCAAATCAAGATCGCCGCTGGTCGACCTCTTGAACAGGTTCTAAGAGGAGCTGAAAATCGTCCAAGATGTAGATGCCTGATTCTTGGGTTCACGATGTTCAGCTATGAGCACAATGACTTGTGATGATGATGGTGATACGGTTTCAGTCATTGAATTAGCTACATAAAACTGCCATTTAATTTTTCAAGCCTTGCCTGAGTTACAAATGCCTGAACATACAGCCATTAACAGTATTACCTGATGCTGGTAGTGTATTTATGGAAAACCTGGTTTTCTTGGTGTAATGGTAAATAGTATGAACGGAAAGAGACAGAAAACCATTTTCGCCGTTTATGTTAGGATTTTCCGGCTCTGGGAAAATTCATTTCTGGCAGTACTTTTGGGCTCTTATACTGGTCGTTTTCTCCTCCATATAACTAGTAAGCGGATTTCACGCTGAAAATTTAGACAGTTCGTTCAGTTGCTGTTCGTTCAAGCTGTGTATGGCGGTCGGGGTCTTCATTAAGAGCATCGGCAGCTATCATGTCTAATATAAAAAAAAATGCCGAAACTCTTAAATACCAGTACGTTCTGTTTGCTTACAATTTATTTATTTATGCATTTATTTTACCTGGCAAGATAGTGCACTAAATTGCTTACAGTATAACAAAATGTTATAAATTGCATCTGTGCTTCAATAGGTGCATCGACATTTTGGGGAGGATGGGTTTCGATATTAGATTGTTGACCCAGACTCTCTCTTTACGAAATACCTTCAGCTCTCTTTCCAATAATCGAGCTCAGATTATTCACGTAGCATAGAATCTTTACTTTGTCAGGCAACATCCTCCAGCGAACTGCGCCTGTTGTTGAAGGCAAAAAAGTTTTGCGCTACCGAAGCATAAGCTGTATTATTTGATGCTTTTCTGTCAGTAAGAAACCGGGAAAACACACTCGCTTTTCAAGAAATATACACGAAGTTCAGCTGCTGACATATTTAGACAAGGGCGTTGAGAACAAAGGTCGTGAGCTTAAAGGACACGTTTTGTAAGCACGTTCTTTACGCTCCGTGCTCCATTTGCTGGTCTGGGTGTGACTTGTCTCTCAGAAGTGGAGCATGACATAGTTCATAACTTCAGAGTCAGGAAACAGACCGAACTGTGTGTCCCCAACGATCTTTTCACTACTTATATCCTAAACCAGGGATGTCAGAGCACGCGCCTTCGGAGAAAATAAAGTAAGACTGGGGTTTAACGTCCCGCCTACTTCGTGAACAAAGTAATTATTCCGGCTTTCACCTTAATCGGCCTGAGAAATGATGGTCGAACAAGGATTTGAACTTTACTTTATCTGAAGGCATGCGTCGCAGAGATTTTCATAAATCAGGGGGCTGGACGATGATATATTTCCAAAGGAAGACAGTATGGCAGAGTCAAGTTGCAGCGTTCTTCGATTTAGCTGTCTTGTGATTCTTTTAGGTTGAATGTTCCCAACATCTCATAAAAAAATTCAGAGCCATAGTAAAAATAACGTAATAATGGAGATATTTTCCTTACGAACTTTTTTCTTAAAAATTTCCGCAGGTTTTGCTCTTACAATTTTTTCATTCAGTCTTAAAAAATGGTTCAAATGGCTCTAAGCACTATGGGACTTAACATCTGAGGTCATCAGTCCCGTAGACTTAGAACGACTTAAACCTAACTAACCTAAGGACACCACACACATCCATGCCCGAGGCAGGATTCGAACATGCGACCGCAGTAGCAGCGCGCTTCCGGACTGAAGCGCCTAGAACCGCTCGACCACAACGAGCGACCATTGAGCCTTAAGGATTAATGTCTGGGTAAGAAACACATACTGTTTTCTTAAGGAAATAACGTGCGCTTTGCGACGCCGGTAACTGAACTAAAATTATGCTGAGGCGTGCTAATGAACATATATTTTACGATGACACATCATAGCACTGATTGCCTGTTAAGCCAGTTTTTTCGTATTTTAATAAGTCTCTTTTATTATTAGACAATGGACAAATTGTTTAAACTGGACTTACAGCTGAAATCAGCTGTCACACCGTAATTGTCTAATTCCACTAACAAGGGGAAGGCCTCAGACACGGCCAACCGATTCGGCTCAAAATTGGCAGGTCGCTTGTGTACAACCTAAAACGAAGGAATCTAAGATATTTTGGGTCAACACCCCCGCGTTTTTCATAAAATCATCCCTAAAGGTTATGACGAGCAATCGACTCAAAATTGGCGGGATCGATAGACAATTGTAAATAGAGCATTTTTCATCATCAGGTATGGGGTACGAAAACGCATACTTTTCCAGAAATCGAGGACAGAAACTTTTACAACTGACGCGTCTGCACCCACATGGTAAACGCTTTTCGCCGACAGCACCGATAGTCGCCGGCACGGTAGCTCAGCGTGTTCGGTCAGAGGGTTAGCTGCCCTCTGTGATAAAATAACTGAGTCAACGGCTCAACACTGAACTTGAACGGGTGTACTGGAACATGCAACGAACAAAATGAGAACAATAAAAAATAAATAAATAAATAAAATAAAAAAAAGATAGCGCAACGGCCAAGGTAACTGGCTGGATATCGGAGAACCCGGGTTCGAATCTCGAAGAATCCGAGCGCATGTTATTCTTTTCGTTTGTATTTTTCCATATCTCAATTGATAGGGATAGGAGGGTTAAGAAGGTAAGTAAATCAATAAGAAATGATAATAATAAGGAAGGCAAATAAATTTCTCAAACCTCTTTGGATAGTAAACTACTAAAATGTTACTCCAGGACCCTTTACAGTGGCTCTTCCAGTCACTGTTACGTGTCCTCACTTTTCTTCGAACAACTAGGTGGATGGTACTTGTCATATAAACATTCGAAACAAATATATATACTCACGGCACCAAGAACATCTAATGAATGCAATCTTTCGACAGCTTCACTGTTCCTTCCGAAGAGTTGGCGGAAAACAAACTTGGTTTACATTTAAAAATATGTCTTTTTCGGGAATTAATTTTGATGCGTACCACGTATACGATATCATTGCCTGAAAAATCGGTGCTGAAAGTTGGTTATGAATTATGATGTGAATAGTTATTGCATCCGTGCGGTTGTGCAATTCCCGCCGGGTTTCCAGAAGCATACAGCAATTCTGAAGCCTGAAATAAAGTTTTTAACCTGGCGATAGAAATAAACATCACACGGCTGGCACACAGGTGTGCAGTTTGGCGGTATTACTTTTATTGTGCACGTCGGCTGACCCTCGCCATCTATAAACATTGTGTCGTATATTGTAATATTAATTTGTCCACTCCAGGAATCCAGTATTAGACAAAACTTGATATCAGAAACGTATGGGTTTAAAACATTTTCAAGAAATGTTCTATAAATCGCATTCGTCAGTTTCTCGGATTTGGAGCTGGTAATGTAAACATTTTTCAACGAGTCGGTTAAACGATTGACCTCTTCTATAACCCGAGGACCAAATGTAACATTCGTTTCTTGTAAACACAGGAAAACCTTAGGCAACACTTTTCCGTGCCCGTGAACGAGTGTGGTAGTTTGTTTTTACTACCAACAGCGACAAGGGTCATTTTTCTACCTTATGCGATAATGTGCGTCGAATGTTCACCTGATACTCGCATCCTGTTTGATCGGTGTTGATCACGTAATCACGATTAAAACCGGTCATAATTGACGCCGTTTGGGTGCTGAAAAGAGCCGCCACTTTCTGTATGTCTTCTATATTTTGTACCTCCTTATGAGAGACGTATTTAGTGACGTACCGTTGACGAATTTTGTATTCCGAATTGAAATTCCTTGCCCAAGATAATGATGCAGCAAACGTAAAATCCTTGTTGGCCGTGTATTGAAGCGCTGCACCTGCAGCCCAGAAGTATTCTCGTTGTTACATTCTCGTTACGACAACGAGATTCGACAGATCGGTCGTATGTCCATTCACTGATCGCCTGGTATTTGTCGTATCTTGTTCCTCCTTTAACGATATCACTTTCGCACAATTTCAAGTCCTTCTTCCTTTTCAGGGCTGTTGTTGCTCCATTCTTTTGCAGTGTTTGTAAGTTCCAATTGGTATGATTCCTGGCTAGCGCTACCGCCTTTACTTTTACTTCAAGGAGTATAGCGCCGTCGTTTAATCGTTTAGTAACCGGTTCGTAATACTCATCGGGAACAGATGAAGCACATATTCCCAATGACGTGGAGATTTGCAAAGTGTTATGACCATTTTACGATTCACTAGTCGGGGTATCTTCCACTGAATCACTTTCTGCTTCGTCTTCGTGGTTTAGTACTTCAGTATCAACAAAAGTCATTTCGTTCGTCAGCTCCAAAAATCGCTCGACGATAGCCACTCCTATCAATCTAAAACGCCGAGAAAAAGAACTTCCTGATTCCGGTAGTGCATTGATAATGCATCTGTCTTGCAACACTTTTACAAGCCAAAACACAGCGTCGGTAACTTCCCGCTGGCCATCGTCTGTGACAGGCTCCCAACTATATATTACAGCGCTAGTCGAAGGGTGTACATCCTCAATTATTCAGATTATACACCTGAAAGATATGACACAATAAACAAAACTAGTTACTACGGCATAAACAGACAGGCTAATTACTACAAACTACATACAGTACTCGTGAAATGGCTCTGAGCACTATGGGACTTAACATCTATGGTCATCAGTCCCCTAGAACTTAGAACTACATAAACCTAACTAACCTAAGGACATCACACACATCCATGCCCGAGGCAGGATTCGAACCTGCGACCGTAGCAGTCGCGCGGCTCCGGGCTGAGCGCCTAGAACCGCTAGACCACCGTGGCCGGCACAGTACTCGTCATATGTTACTTACGGAAGAACACTGTATTCATTCACGAAACGTATTTCATTCGGCGCATTAACGAGGGAAAAATCACTGCATGTATCCGCGAGGTTCGAGGCAGCCTAATGACGGAAAACAACTCTTTCCGACTGACTTCTGTAAGGCTCGTGCTGGACACATTCACTCTTCCAGGTTCACAACTATGATATGACGAAAAGGCAACCTGGACAACATAACTCTCCCACGTGCAGTCTGTCCCGTGCCTCGCTGTAAACAAGCGTCGCGCGGTTGACTATCTGTGATCCCTCGTGAGGAATTCGCAGCACTCTTACTCGGAGTTGTTTTCATATGACAAGGCTTAAAAGTTTAATACTTTACTAACTCACGGCGTTTGGGAAATTAGTTTGCCTACCTTATTGTTATCATTCCTTATTGATTTACTTGCCTTATTAACCCTCCTACCCCTGTCAGTTAAGATATGGGAAGATACAAACAAAAAGAATAACATCCGTTAGGGTTCTTCGAGATTCGAACCCGGGTTTTCCGATTCCCAGCCAGTTACCTTGGCCGCTGGGCAATCGGAGCTGTTGGCGAAAAGCGTTTACCATGTGGGTACAGAAGTGGCAGTTGTAAAAGTTTCTTTCCTCGATTTCTGGAAAAATTTGCGTTTGCGGACCCCATACCTGATGATGAAAAATGCTCTATTTACAATTATCTATCGATCCCTCCAATTTTCAGTCGATTGCTCGTCATAACCTTTAGGGATGATTTTCTCAAAATTCCGGGGGGTATTGACCCAAAATATCTTAGATTCCTTCGTTTTAGGTTGTACACAAGTGACCTGCCAAATTTGAGCCGAATTGGTTGGCTGTGTCTGAGGCCTTCCCCTTGTAAGTTCATGAGATGCATCACGCAATAAATAGAGCTGAAAAAACTCTGTTTGAGCGTTGAAGACCATGGTCAAGATTACTCCAGGCTGATTTCAGTGATATACCAAAGAAAGTGGCAAGTTACTTTTTACCGCCCTGCCAATGTCCAGCAATGTTCATTTGTCTAGCTAAAAGCTGTAGTAGAAAATACTAGACCACTACTGTCTATTGCAGGTCGCAACATACATAGAATTGTCCGGTAAACGGGACGTGGCTAGTACTGAAATAAAAGTTTTAACTTGGCAATGTAAATTTTCAGGTGTATTTTTACGATAAAGATCACAGTTAATACTGGCAAGTCCGTACTAAGCGTCTACACTATGTACAGCTCCCACGCACACCACAATCACACACGTAGTCAGTTTATTGTATTTGCACCCGTTACCGAAGTTAATAGAGTCCACTGGATCGTTTAGTTATTAAAATGCTCGCTCAAATGTTGTGCACTCTGCTCTACATGTAATACCTGTTCCAGTCTTAGATCGCAAAACACGCCACGCGGTTTTAACTAACAGTCAAAAGCAATAATTTTGATATTCCGTCCGAAATTCCACACGACTTCCACTATACCGTTCACTTAAATACACTTTGTACTAATTCGCGAACTCGTAACAATTTTCATGTACTTCTGTTCTTCTTCACTCATACAATACTCACACAGCTAATTACTACACATATAAAACAATTATAATTATGCAAATACATTAAATATTAATCAAACATAACTTTACAACATTGTTTTGACTACGACTGCTAGCACTGTCCGTCAACTGCTGACCTCTGCCGCCTACTAGTACAACTACGTGCAGCTCTGTAACTCAGGTCCATGTCAGCTGGTGACATCTGTTGATGACTCATGCCTATAACGATATCGTCCTAACAAGTGACAGGAGCAATGCGAAGACGCTACGCCTCACGCCATTACCTGAGATTTAAAAAAATCTCGGGGTCTTACTAGACATGACTAACTGCAGCTCACATGACTTTGACTTGACCCGGGAAACCGTTCACCCAGCCAGTTATGCGGGGACCTATAGTTTACCCTAGAATCATAATCCTGGGCATTAATTTTTGTGTCGCCACTTCAAACATTTAGAGAGGTGAAGTCATACTAGTAAGCAGGATATCCCGGGTTCGAATCCCAGTCCGGCACACATTTCCATTCTTTATCATCGATTCCGCAGAAAGCCCCGATGCAGCTGATATCATCAGTTCCTTCCCCTTCCCTTTCCTTTTCCTTTTCCCCCTCCACCTTCAATTTACATACATATTATAATATGTCCAAATGACAGAAGTAATGTCACTGCTGCTGTAGGCGTATTATCCGATCCGAAATATTCAGCACGTCTGTTTGGAAAAATATTAGCAAGTAAAGTGACAAAGATATGATCAAATTAGGCATAATTTAACCACAAATTGAGACGGCGGGAGACTTGTGAGTCATTGAGAAAAGTTTTTGGCTAGACTTTTTATTCGTAGCATTAAATTTTTTGCTCATACACTTATAAGCAGCTGAGCTGGAGAGTAAGCGCGCGGAGTGGTTTGGCGTTGACGCGACCGGGATGACGTCATACACTGTACTGCCCCACTGCGTGACGGTCAAGCGCAAGGGCAAGGCAGGGGACATCAATGCACTTTATCGCGAACGGCAAATGGAATGTGTATGGACACGTAGTCTCAGAGGCCATAGGGACTGTTGGGTTGCACCTTCCTGGGCAGATTGAGTACCTTAATCGGGGAACACCGCCGCCACCACATTCAACTACTGCGAAAAACAACATACGAAGTATAATAATAAAGTTGTAATTGGCACCTCTGAAAATGAAGGTACGTGATTATTTTTAAAAAATTTTGCTACATGTCTATAGCCATCGTTCTCACTTAATCCCAGCTCCTCGTTTCCGTTGAATGCCGAGACTGCAGACTTGTTCTTGCAAAACAACAAAACTACGTAACTTCATTTTCCGTGGTGTCACCAGCAATGGAAGGTGAACCTTGGACAGTGCCAGCTACTCGTGTTGACGAAACATCCGGTAATAGTTACTAAATCGTCGGCCATATAACCCGAGACGGAAGCCAAGAGGCAATATGCCAACAAGTGGCCACGAAAGCCCGACAACTTTGATAAATAAGACTTTATGAGTACTCTTATTGACGAGAGAGACGGCATCGCCTGTCGCAGAATCCAAGGATAAAGATTTCCTGGTCCGCTGAGTCAAGGTGCCAGGGTACGCATCCCATTTGCCAACAGGGCACCGTTCAGGAAGCGGTGGAAGTATTTGCATGCTTCCATGCAATGACATGAGGAGCCTGATATACGTGTCTACGTCGCTCACAGAAATTACCGTCCAATCACGTACGTCCGCTTATTTTCCCACAGCACTATGAAACGATCTGAGGCTTTAGCGCGATAATTTACCACTCTACGCTCCAAAATGTTAGAATGGTTTGCGGATCAGTCATCGATTATACGGATTTTTCAAGCGCCACCCCGCACATCCGTTTCCAATCCTCTGACACTTTACTCATGCGAAGTATAGTAGAAAAAGTACTGTACTCATAAATTTGTCGAAAGAAAAATATTAGTACTTTGTAGTATCCATATTCTGATAAAAAGTTTAGATAGTATTAGCTCCAATCTCTCCATCCCTGTTTTTAAAATCTGTAATAGAGAGTCGATTTTCAAAAGTTCCTGACAATGCCCGATGCTACACAGCGAGCCCCGATCAGGAGCTCCTACGTACCTGGGGATGGACCTTATTCACCCGGCGTGAGCCCATGCGATTACGAACTGTTCGCCAAAATGAAGGAACCTCTTCGTGGCACGTACTACAACACAAGAGAAGACATCATCAGTGCCATAGGGCGGTCCTTGGAAGACATCGATAGAGACGAACGTGCTGATGGTGTACGACGCCTTCCTTCTGCGTGTGCGTAGATGATCGAGATAGATGATCGAGAGGCGGGTCGATTATATTGAGGGCACGTAATAAGGTTAACCTTTGTCAATGAAGTTTGATGTGAATGATATCAGTGTTGTCACTTCTTTTTGTCCAACGCATGTAGAAGCGTTAAATCAAGCAGTGTTTTTGTTTTCATTACGGATCATAGCTTTTAAAAAACAGGAACTTTAAATATATTTTATTCAGTCATTTGGCTGATAAACTGGTACGTAACCTTAACAATGCGCTATGCGCATTTGAAAATACTCGTAAATGCTTGGAGGAAAGTGTCACTGGATTTGTCAGGTACTCGTTGCCTGTGTATACAGTTTTGGAAATAAAACTTTGAGATCTTTCCATTCAACTACAATGGCGACACAGATGTTGCCTAATAAATGCTCATTCCTTGTTTTTTATCAGCCAGAGCTGATTCGAAACAGGCGACGCTCCATCTATTATTCTTTTATTTGTTGTTTCCTAGAACGCCCTTGGTTTACTGATGTGTTAGCTTGACTCCAGAAGTCACATGCCGTTTAATGAGAACAGTCATTATCTGGTTATCTGCCGCTGGTGCCAGCGGTAGCAGCGAAATCAGTTTCTCATAAACACCTGGTTGTTGATATTGCTCTATCACAAGCTCTGGGATCCTAAAAATGTATGTATTTGAATCTCGGATCAAGCGATTATGATGTTTCAGCCAAATGATTAACTTTTGTTTGTTCAAACCTGCGTTCCATTTGCCTATTTAGCTCATCTTTAACTGCCTGTACTATATTTCTCTCGTCAGGCTTACTACACACTCCTCGATCGATTGTTGACACTCACACATGAGATCAGATGCAGAAAGTTTCCAGGGTGAAATTTTCACTCTGCAGCGGAGTGTGCGCTAATTTGAAACTTCCTTTCAGATTAAAAGTGTGTGCTGGACCGAGACTCGAACTCGGGACCTTTGGCTTTCGCGGGCAAGTGCTCTACCATCGAGTCTCGGTCCGGCACACAGTTTTAATCTGCCAGGAAGTTTCAAATCAGCGCACACTCCGCTGTAGAGTGAAGATTTCATTCTGGAAACATCCCCCAGGCTGTGGCTAAGTCATGTCTCCGCAATATCCTTTCTTCCAGTAGTACTAGTCCTGCACCTTTCGTAGGAGAACTTCTGTGAAATTTGGAAGGTAGGAGACGACGTATTGGCGGAAGTAAAATTGTGAGGACAGGTCGTGAGTCGTGCTTGGGTAGCTCAGAGGGTAGAGCACTTGCCCACGAAAGGCCAAGGTCCAGAGTTCGAGTCTCGGTCCGGCTTTAATCTGCCACGAAGTTTGAAATCAGCGCACACTTCTCTGCAAAGAGAAAAAAATTTCATTCTGGGAACATCACCCAGGCTGTGGCTAAGCCATGTCTCCGCAATATCCGCTCATACAGGAGTGCTAGTCCTGCAAGTTTCGCAGGTGAACTTCTGTGAAGCTTGGAAGGTAGGAGACGAGGTACTGGCGGAAGTAAAATTGTGAGGACGGGTCGTGAGTCGTGCTTGGATAGCTCAGGTGGTAGAGTACTTGCACGCGAAAAGCAAAGGTCCCGAGTTCGAGTCTCGGTCGGGCACACAGTTTTAATCTGCCAGAAAGTTTCATTTGCTGGAAATGTTTGAACTGAGTCATGCGATCAAAATTTGGAGTAAACAGTAAAAATATAATACATTAACAATAAATAAATATGACACTTGTGTGATATTCTACCATATGTATAAAATACTGTAGCAAGAACCGACGGAACAGTGAGTTAATGCAAAAATGTAATAAGTCATTAGCACGATCATTCGGTACGATACGCGCTATAGAGTAAAAGTACCGAGTAAAAACGTATTGGTATCAGCGGCGGTCGCAGGTTTTCATCTCAGTTGACGCAAAAATTTTCCCCTTATGTAAGATTTATACTGAAATATTTATACTGTAATATTTTACAAAATATTACAGTATACATGTGATGTGTTACGACTGTGAAAGGAACCTGTGACAACTGGAGTCAGTGCCACAAGTTCCTCCAAAACATCGTAACACAACACACACACAAATGTAATATTAACAAATGTAAATCCACCTGATGATTGAGGTTTAAACCTTTGAAACGCGTCGTGGAGATTAATAAACAGTGACTGGTAACAGTAAACTTGTTGTTTCATTTAATGTCAATAACAGTCACGGTAAAGCCTAACCTAAAATGTTCGCATTTAAAGTCTAGTAACATCCTTTTTTACACTACCAGGTTTTTAGTTATCCTGCCGTTTACGTTATTTTCTGTTGGTTCCGTCGTAAACCCTGTTCTCTCGATTAAACGTTTCCTGCCAAAGCTGATTTCATACAGATACCATTTCCCACATTTTGCGCTTTTGAACCAGTGCCATAAGCTTCAATATTTCAGTTCCAAAATGCTGGAAAGCTTTTCATTACTCTAGTTCAAATGGTTCAAATGCCTCTGAGCACTATGGGACTTAACTTCTGAGGTCATCAGTCCCCTAGAACTTAGAACTAGTTAAACCAAACTAACCTAAGGACATCACACACAGCCATGCCCGAGGCAGGATTCGAACCTGCGACCATAGCGGTCGCGTGGTTCCAGACTGCAGCGCCTAGAATCGCTCGGCCATCCGGCCGGCTTACTTTAGTTCTTTCTATGATTCACGTGACATATGTTTTATACAGTGTCCAGTCAAATTAATGTGACCTCCTGTCAAAAACCTGAATAACCAAATTTTGCAGCGCGGACCGCTGCGAGATGTGCAGAAGGAGTCAGCGAGGTTCTCGAAGGTACCGACTGGCCTTTGGAGCCCTTCCTTGGCCAGCTGCGCTAAATTTCTCGGTTGAGGACCCATAGCGCGAACGGATCGATCGAGGTGTCCCTACACATTGTCGATTTGGTTTAAATTCGAGGAGACTGGTGGTGACAGGAGTAGGGTAAACTGATGCTGATGCTCCTCGAAATACACACGTACACTCCGAGCTGTGTGACACGTTGCATTGTCCTGCTGGTAGATACCATGGAGCTAAGGGAAAACAAACTGGATAGATGATACTTGTGCTGATGGTCCCCAAGGAACGTGATACTTGTGTTGATCCATTGTGCCTTCCATAACTGCGAGATCACGTAGGGAATGCCAGGAAAACATTCCCCAGACCATAACGCTCCCTCCTCCGTCCTGGACCAGTTCGACGGTTGTTGGAGGGAGTTTTCTTTCCGACATTTAATGTAAACAGAGTAGAAAAAGTGATTCATCTGAAAAAGCTGCCTGTTGCGTTGTGTTGCAGTACTGGCGTGCCAATTGCAGCCTCCGTCGCTGAAGAACAGCAGTCACCAAGGGTGCACGAATCAGGCGCCTGCTGCGAAGGCCTACTCACAGCAACGTTCGCTTAATGGTCATTGAGGAGACACTGTTGGTAGCCCCTTGCTTTATCTGGTCGGCCAGTTGCTGAAAAGTTGCATGTTTATTCGCCCGTACACCTGTCCGCAGCCGTCGTTCACCCCTGTCTCCTCCGCAGTTGCCTCGGCCGCTGTTTTGAGCAGCACCATTTTGCCTTTTATGGTATACTTTAATCACGGCAACAAGTAGACAGTTTTCAAACTTAGCCGTATCGGAAATGCTTCCAGCGCTCGCCCGAAAGCAAATGCTCATGCCTTTTTGGATGTCAAATAAATCGCCCCTTTTCTACATTACGATAACGACTGCTTTTCTATGTCGTCGTCGTCGTCCCCCCCCCCCCTCTTGAAAGGTTTTCTAAGCCTGCTCAATGCAATCTCATTTGGGGCAGTTGCTACCACTTCTCCCGCCATCCCGTTCCCACCCGCTTCCCCAGCCACCGAGCGCCCGCCCCCCGCCCCCCTCCCCCCCTGCGGACATCTCTGATCGCTATCGAGATGAATGTAATCGATACCGGGAAGTATAGATATTTCTTCCTTGAACGATGAATACAGCAACCATCTGACAGTTACCACTTGACAATGGCGGAGGAGCACTCGTCCGAAACCTCGCGGATATTTAACCACTTGAACGCGGATGGGAGCTCGAGAAAATTTTATTAGGTGCCAGACCGTACGTCAAAAGCCGGTCTGCGCACGTTTTGCAGAGGTGCGTTGGCAATAAGCTCTGTGACGCGACTGCCACATTTGGAGTCAACAACAGGGCAGAGCGCAAGTGCGTAAGTAGTCAGGTAGGTCGGCTCAGCTAAGCTCCGCTGGCGGGTGATTTACGAGAGGTGCGTTATTTTCCTTTGTCGCCCGGAGCCTTAAAGAAGCCCCTCTGGATGCTCAGCCCATTCCATGTCCACAAACAAGAGGAGGAGCAGCATACGAGTGGGCCGAGGAGGAACGACGCAGCGGTAGCCCCGTGGCAATGCACTTCTTCCAACCGCACGCTTCCAAAGTGTTCGCCCACAAGTGCGCGCGGGCTAAAGCCCAGCATTTGGCAACTAGAAACACACGAAAGAGCGACGTGCTCACTCTGTAGATTGAAAGAAATCTTTTTCTTTTCTACTTTAATGTTGGCCTACAGCATCAGCAGTTTAAGAATGTTCTTGCTTGTCGTGGAATTTCCACTTACGAGGTCTGTCGTGTTACACTATAAATAATACACTGGAAAAATTAAAGAAAATGTATTAGAAAAATCTTAATATACTACATTTCTATTACTTCTTACCATAATTATAATTCAGACATCAGCATTTTTCATAAGCTCACCGGACAAAATATTAATTACCCCTCTAAAACAGCACAATGGTAACAGCACAATGGTTGCTTTGGGATGCTGCAGATGGTGTACCAGGCACTCGTGAGATTTATACTCGTACTGCTGCACCCACTAGTCGAAATCAATACAGGGTGTTACAAAAAGGTACACCCAAACTTTCAGGAAACATTCCTCACACACAAGGAAAGAAAATATGTTATGTGGACATGTGTCCGGAAACGCTTACTTTCCCTGTTAGAGCTCATTTTATTACTTCTCTTCAAATCACATTAATCGTGGAATGGAAACACACAGCAACAGAACGTACCAGCGTGACTTCAAACACTTTGTTACAGGAAATGTGCAAAATGTCCTCCGTTAGCGAGGATACATGCATCCACCCTCTGTCGCATGGAATCCCTGATGCGCTGATGCAGCCCTGGAGAATGGCGTATTGTATCACAGCCGTCCACCATACGAGCTCGAAGAGTCTCTACATTTGGTACCGGGGTTGCGTAGACAAGAGCTTTCAAATGCCACCATAAATGAAAGTCAAGAGGGTTGAGGTCAGGAGAGCGTGGAGGCCATGGAGTTGGTCCGCCTCTACCAATCCATCGGTCACCGAATCTGTTGTTGAGAAGCATACGAGCACTTCGACTGAAATGTGCAGGAGCTCCATCGTGCATGAACCACATGTTTTGTCGTACTTGTAAAGGCACATGTTCTAGCAGCACAGGTAGAGTATCCCGTATGAGATCATGATAACGTGCTCCATTGAGCAGTACATACTGACGAAACTAAAATGAGCTCTAACACGGAAATTAAGCGTTTCCGGACACATGTCCATATAACATCTTTTCTTTATTTGTTGTGAGAAATGTTTCCTGAAAGTTTGGCCGTACCTTTCTGTAACACCCTGTATAAAGGCAGCGCTTCTACGAAGTAATAGTCCAATATCTTTAGCATACATCTGCCGAATTTATTATGAATGTAGCAGATACGTATCAGACGCAAAAAACCATGACGGAATAACATAATTTTTTCCATGACAATAGTTACAAAATAAGGAGTTGCATTTTCTGCATGGAAACTGGTATAAAGGTACTCCCTGTCCAATAGTGCTTCTGCATTGTTAATATTTTTTCCAACCTCCATTCTTCGTGAGTATTCCAAAACTTCTCTTCAGCATTGATTTTGTTAGGGTTAGTGATATTGTCGCCCGCTCTTCTCGTATTGCTCTTTACCGCTTAGATACGGCCGCAAACTGCCTTCCATTGCGGTAAAGAGGCCTTCCAAATATTTTCCAAAGGCTTTCCACGAGCATCAAATCCAGGCTACTTGCAGGCCAGAGCAAGACCTTGATATCTTTATCTTCAATCCACTTTTTTGTTGTAGCAGAAACATGCCTTGTTTGATTGTCTTGTTCGAACATCAGACTGTAGTCCCCTATGTCTTCATACATTATAATTAGTTCTGTCTCTAGCATCTCAGTTTACATTTTGTTAGAGTGCATTCTCGACTTCAGCCAAGCAATGTATGATTTACCCTTAGCGCAGCAGGCAGTCCAAATCATGAAACTTCCACCGAAAAAATTTCTGCTCATTCTTACCTCCTGCTCCGTTCTCATATCGTGTCAATAATAAATAAATCTATCCGGCCAATATAAATTAAAGTTCTTCTCATCGCTAAAGATCACTTTATCCCATTCTGAAGTCATGACATATGTTTTTCAGCAGACTCCGATCTATCCTGTTTATGTTTGGATGGTAGGTTTCTGCAGTCGTCTCTCGAATGCAAGACGTTTGTCATGTGACAAAATTTGTCAGATACGTCTGGTAGTTACTGTCTCTCTCTCTCCCTCTCTCTCTCTCTCTCTCTCTCTCTCTCTCTCTCTCTCTCTGTTCTCAGCGATCACAGGCCCTGTAGACCACGCGCTGCATCAATAATCTGCTTCCACCGCCTTCTATCCCTCGCAGTCTCTCTCCACCCTGCGGGAATTCCTCATGCTGCGATGTCCTTCTCTATGTCATCTTTCCACCTTGTACGAGGTTGGCCAAATGGTCTTGTTGCCTGAAGAGTTCCTTCAAATGCTTTCGTAGTGATTCTGTTGATTTCCATTCTAGCCATATGTCCAGCCCATTGCAGTCTCCTACTTTTTAATTTCTGCTGGATGATAGTGGGTTGTTTCATTAACTTAGAAATTTCATTGTTCTTTCGAATTCTCCACTCGCCATTCTCCAACACAGGTCCCCAATTTTTTCTCATTACTTTTCTTTCGAAAGCATTCAGTTTTTTTCTTTCATTCTTTGTAAGCGTCCAGCTTTCTGAACCGTACAGTACTATGGAGCAGATGATAGTGTTGTATATCTTCACCTTTGTGGTGATTGACAAAGCTTTGCTTTTGAGTGGGTTGCTTATTGAGTACAGACATTTTGACCCTGAGGCTGTTCTTTCGTTTATATCCATTGTTATGGTATTTGTACTGTTGAAACGTGATACAAGGTATTTAAACTGAAGAACTTTTCTGAATTTAGAATGTCGGTCAATTTCAAAGTAAAGATTTGGGTTTATGACTCGACACATTTCCATATATTCTGTTTTCTCTTGGTTAATCAAAAGCCCCTTTTTTGCTGGCACTGTGCCTGAGATCTCTGTACATCTCTTTCAGTAGTTCATCAGTTTCACTCAGCAACACTATATCATTTGCATAAGCCAGGAGTTTTAGTTCACTGTGTTCGAATCGGAGGCCATTGTATAGATGTGAATTACTCTCCCGAACCGCTTTCTCTAACGCAAGGTTCAAAAGGACACCTGAAAGAGCGTCTCCTTGTCGTAAGCCTGTTTTAATTGGAAAGGCGGGGGATATGTACCCTCCGAACTTCACTGCTGCCTGGGAGCCATCCATGCACAGTTGTATCATCCTAATGATTTTACTGGTTATACTAAATTCTCGTAATGTGTTGTAGAGGTTACTTCTGTGGATGCTGTCATAGGCTCGCTGGAAGTCAGTGAAGAGACAGTGGATGTTTTTGTTAAATTCCCAGTATTTCTCAGAGATCTGTCGTATAGTAAACAGATTATCACTTGTGGAACGGTTTGTTCGAAATCCAGCCTGGTAATCTTGAATAATGTTTTCTGCTTAAGGTATAAGTTTTTCCAAAATGATTATTGACAGGATTGTGTGTGTTATGTTCTGCAAAATGATTACTCTGTGATTTCCACATTCCATTCTGTTTCCTTTCTTGTCTATGGGACAAATTATTGCAGTTCTCCAATCTTCAGGCAGTGCTTCAGTTTTCCAGATCACTGTTATTAGGTTTAAATTTCTTTGTGTAGTTTGCTTCCACCCTCTTTTAACATCTCTTCTGATGTCTGGTCCTCGCCTGCTGCCTTGTTGTTTTTCAGCTTTTGAATGGTGTGGATCACTTCCTGTTCTGTGATTCTACATCCGTCATTATTAATGCTGTCACTCTCAGACATTGCTTAATTAAAGTTTATGTGCGGATCAGCGCAATTTAACGTTTCTGAGACATACTCTGTCCATTTAGGATATCTTCCAGCTGTGTTAGCATATTTTGATTTTTATCTTTTATGAATAGGTTTTCACTTTGATAACCTGTCTTACTTTTCCTTGTATACTGAAATAACTTCTTTGAGTTTACATTCCTGCTTTCAATATCTATAGACTCTAGGACTCGTTAGCTATTCCCCTTTCTCTGGTCGTAGAACTCTTGTTGTTTCACTTCTAATCGCCTTGAAGGTCTCTCTCCTGGCCTCACTCTCCTTATTGTGCAGCCACAGCATCCTGGCTTCTTTCCTCTTTTCCACTGCTCTCTGACACTTTTCGTTGAACCTTTTCTGTTTCTTCGTTTTCTTTTTCCAGCCCAGTGTTTTTTCTGCTGCATCTATTACTACAGTCTTTATTCTTTCCCAAGCCTTTTCGACACTATTTTCCACCTCAGCTTCTTGCAATGCTGTATTTGTTTTCTTTATTTTACTTTTTCGTTCTAAATTGTTATTTTACATTTTAAATTCACTTTCTTTTATTTTTTGTAGTTTACCTTTCACATATGTGTATTTCGTTGGTCGAAAATCAGAAACAAAAATATATGTTGTAAAAAGTAATGGTCCTATAACAAGACCTTGGGGAACGCCCGGAGCGCCGTGCTACGATATTGTGGCGCAGGGATCAACTTGTCTACCACAGCTGCAGATGAACTTGTAGATAAACAAAAATTTATTACGAAACATTATCTTTTAGACGCGATAATTGAACTACAGCACACGTGACTCCCATGTATTCTCTATCATAGCCCTAGAGTTCCCAAAAAATCGTTCAGAGCAAGGTTAGGAACTTTCGACACCATTCTTTTGTGAGTATTGATCGATATGCAGATATCAACTACCACTGATGGAAATACTGCTTGAAAATATTTGATAAATAGCTCGTGTAGGACCCATACAGCAGTCGAATCGAGCGACCGAGTGCAGGAAAGATTGCTAGCGATATACCAGTTTAATAAGTCATGATTGCAAAATGCTGACCTTACCTGTTTACAGAAGAATGGAAAGACTGGTAGAAAGCGACATTAGGGGAGCTCATTTCGTGTTCCAGAGAAATGTTGGAACAGCCGAGGCAATACTGATCCTAAGATTTAGCTTAGAAGATAGGTTAAAGAAAGGCAGACTCACGTGCATAGCAATTGTAGACCTAGATAAAGCTTTTGACAGTGTTGACTGGAACACTCTCTTTGAAATTCTGACGGAAGCAGGGGTAAAATGCAGGGAGGGAAAGGCTATGTACCGCTTATACAGAAACCAGACGAAAGGCATGAAAGGAAGCTCTGGTTGAGAAGGGAATGAGACAGCGGTGCAGCCTATCTCCGATGTTGTTCAATATGTACCTTGAGCAAGTAGTAAATGAAACCAAAGAAAGGCTTGGAGAAGGTATTAAAGTTCAGAGAGAAGAAATAAAAATATTTTTAAGTTTACCGATGACATTATACTTCTATTATAGATAGGAAAGGAACGGAATGAGGATATAGGTAAATACGAGGGTTGGAATTTAAATAGTGGCACCTATTTCTTCACAACCGATACAAAAGAGTTACATGTTTAAACCTGTTACTGTCCTTCAAAGTAGTCACCAGCGTTGTGTAGAACACGTGGCCAGCGATGTGGAAGGCGTAGCATATCGTTAGCAGATCCTGTTCTGTTGATGGTGCGAATGGAGCGGTCTACTGCCTGTCGAATCTCTAGAACAGTTCTGAAGTGAATACCACGAAGTGGTTCCTTCATCTTCGGAATCAAATCAAAGTCACGAGGACCTAAATTTGGGGAGTATGGTGGATGGTACAGTACTTCACAGTCCCATCGACCGAACAGAACAGCCACAGCTTGCGCTGTATGCGCCCGCGCATTGTGAGTGCAAAATGATGGGTGGGTTGCGCAGAAAGTGTCGCCGCTTCTTTCGCAAAGCTGGTCGCAGGTGATGCTCCTAAAACGAACAATAATACTGTGGATTGGCGGTCTGCCGTAGAGGAAAAAAATGCGTTAGGATATCACCATCACAGTCGTTCACGAGAATCAGTATAACTTTCACCATATTGGGACTCTAACGCACTTTCGTCTTTTGCGGCGACCCATAATAACGCCATTCATTGTATTGGCTTTCAGTTTTGGCTCGTATGCTGTGGCCCATGTCTCATAGAGTGTTACCATACGGCGTAAAAAAAACCTTTTCTTCGCTCTCATAGCACTCCAAGTGCGTCTCTGCAGCGTCGTAACGCATCCATTTCTGTATTTCCGTCAAGTCATGCGGAACCGATCGTGATGCAATTTTTCTCATGCCCAGGCGTTCCTTCAGGATGCGAAGCAGAGTCGTATGCGCTTATTCGGTTTCGTGAGCGAGCTCAAGAATCGTATAGCGTCGATCACTGTCCACTAACGCGGCAACAGCGTTCAGAGACGCTAGTACGACCTGCACGGTGCATGTCTGCCACAGTTTGCCGACCTTCGTTGAAGACTTTTTCCCCAACGTGCCACTGTTCTGTACGGCAATGCCGATTCCCCGCACGCCTCTTGAAGACCTTGATGACACTGTCGTGCTGTACGACCTCTGGCGCATTCAATCTTGATCCAGCTCCGTTGTTCCTGTTTCGATAACATAGTGCCACCGTTACGCTAGACCGCTCACTCACAAGTGACCGTGTTTCCCTCGATTGTGCTCACGCCGGTGACGTGGGACGGGCGAGTCCATTTGCTCGGAGGGAAGATAGGTATGTCAACAACGTGTGCTATCAGCGACAACAGTAGATTCCATTGCATAGTGTCTCCACAGCAGTGTTGTCACTATTTAAGTTCGAACATACGTATAAACAAAAGCAAGACAAGAGTAATGGAATGTAGTGTAATTAAATGAGGCAATGCTGAGGGAATTAGATTAGGAAATAAAACTAAAAGTGGTAAGGGAGTTTTGCTATTTGGGCAGCAAAATAAATACTGACGGCCGAAGTAGAGAAGATATAAAATGCAGACGGGCAATGGCAAGAAAAACATTCCTGAAGAAGAAAAATTTGTTAACATCGAATATAGATTTAAGTGTTAGGAAGTCTTTGGTGGTTAGTGTTTAACGTCCCGTCGACAACGAGGTCATTAGAGACGGAGCGGAAGCTCGGGTTAGCAAGGAAATCGGCCGTGCCCTTTCAAAGGAACCATCCCGGCATTTGCCTGAAACGATTTAGGGAAATCACGGAAAACCTAAATCAGGATGGCTGGAGACGGGATTGAACTGTCGTCCTCCCGAATGCGAGTCCAGTGTGCTAACCACTGCGCCACCTCACTCGGTGTTAGGAAGTCTTTTCTGAAGACATTTGTGTGGAGTGTAGCCATGTATGAAAGTGAAACATGCACGATAAGCGGTTCAGGGAGGGATAGAATAGAAGCTTCTGAAATGTGATGCTACAGGAGAATACTGAAGTTTAGATGGGTACATCGGGTAATTAATGAGGAGGTACTGAATGGGAGGCAAGAAATTTGTTGCATAACTTGACTAAAAGAAGAGGTCGTTTGAAAGGACATTTTCTAAGACATCAAGGAATCGTCAGGTTAGTAAGATAGGGAAGTGGGTAGGAGTGGGGGCGGGGGGGGAGGCAAAAACTGGAGAGGTAAATCAAAAGACGTGCACAGTAAGCAGATTTGAATGGATGTAGATTGCAGTGGTTATTCGGAGATTAACGGCTCTGAGCACTATGGGACTTTAACTTCTGAGGTCATTAGTCCCCTAGAACTTAGAACTACTTAAACCTAACTAACCTAAGAACATCACAAACATCCATGCCCGAGGCAGGATTCGAACCTGCGACCGTTGCGGTCGCGCGGTTCCAGACTGTAGCGCCTAGAACCGCTCGGCCACACCGGCCGGCTCGGAGATTAAGATGCTTGCACAGGAAGCTGCATCAAACCAGTCTTTGCAATAAAGACGACGACAACAACAATAACAACAACAACAACGATGATGATGACGAAGACGACAGGAACATATCGGTAGGGCATGTGTGTGTGTGTGTGTGTATGTGTGTGTGTGTGTGTGTGTGTGTGTGTGTGTCGGTTACTTACATCAGCTCGGTGGTCCCTATGTTGAAAGACGCGCAGCTGCTGTTTTTCCGGGGTCATACGTGATGCGGCCAGATTAGGAGGCCCAAGATTTGATCATTTTAAGGGAGACGACCTACATCTGGCCATGAATCATGAGGTTTAATCGCAATAAATTCCACCTGCACAACTGCATCGCATTTTCTTGGAATGGATGACACAGATAAATGTCCATATATTTTCAAGACAAGCATTTCGGCATCTACTTGTATGTATCACATGCATGTTTTGTTGCATTATGCAGTATGTGATTTGAGCATTTGGTTTCACCAAGAGGCTGTTGTCTTCATGAATCAGTTTAAACACAGAATTGTGCTTCCCGTGATTTACATTTACATTATAAGCACAGTACGCATAGATATTCTTCACATGTGAATTTTGAAAATTCACTGAAGACTTGATCAGACTGTGACCACTATTAGCTGTCTCATCAAGCTGTTCAGTGAAGTACAGAAGGCTACTTCTTATTACCTTTTCAGGATCAAAATGCCTGACAACGAGAGGCAACATCTGTCTGTTTTTGTGGTTGGAGAATCGGCTGCAGTAGAGAAAAAAATTCTTGATTTAGCTGGATCTTTGAAGACATCAATGAAGTTCAAATTGCTCTAAGCAATATGGTACTTAACATCTGAGGTCATCAGTCCCCTAGACTTAGAACTACTTAAACCTAACTATCCTAAGGACATCACACACATCAATGCCGGAGGCAGGATTCGAACCTGCGAGCGTAGCAGCCGCATGGCATCAATGAAGTAATGATCCCTTTTTGGAGCCAAAACCTTTTCGTAGTTACTTCTGACTTAGTTCGGCCACATGTTATCTTACCCAGCTTAGAATCATAGAAAACATCCTTCGATAATTTATTTCCGCAATCCATATTTCTATAGGTGATATTATGTCTGACAGTACGAAAAGCTATTTCTAGCTCACCTGCTAAGATGTTATTATCCTTGTTGCCGTTACCAAATTATCTGAGTAAATTTCAAGACGCCTTGACTTCTTTTTCGTTCCGATTATGAACACTTATTTTTCGTTCCGATTATGAACTTCTATATAAGAATGCGGGCTGCATTCGGCATTGCCCCTACCGATCGCGGTAGCGCAGTGGTTTTAGTACACTATTCTTGCATTCGGGAGGACGACTGTTCCAACCCCCGTCCGGTCATTCTGATTTTCGTTTTCCGTGATTTTCCCTAAACCACTTATGGCAGATGCCGGGATGGTTCCTTCGGAGCCGCACTGCTGCTTTCCTTTTCTATCCTGCCGTCAAACGAACTTGCGTTTCATTTCTAAAGACCTCCTTGTCAATGGGACGCTAAACATTAATCGCATCCCTCCTCCCTCCCGCATTACCACTTTAGGGACGCTGAAGCCACGCTTATATCGCGCCCAGTAACCTTGTATGAGTCTATAGAGAAGTAAATGAGGTAACGAGTTTTTAAAAAAATGAATATGCTGACGCGAGTCCTTGTTACTTTCGTGCCTCGCTTATAACATAGCTGCTGGTCGGTAGGAGAGGAACGCTTCCGTTGTTTGCCAGTACTGACCGAGAAATAAGTAAACATTCCCCCTCTCACAACCCCACTGGACACGTAGTCTACGTCACTGTTTCCCCGCTCCTCGCATTGTCTTGAGCCAAACCGTCTTGTCTCAGAAGAAGTACGAACAAAAAAAAGAAAAAATTGTCCAGGTGCGAGTGGGACTCGCGCCCTGAGGGTTCCTTACAAACTAAGCTATGTATACAGGGTGGTCCATTGATATTCACCGGGCCAAATATCTCACGAAATAAGCATCAAACGAAAAAATTACGAAGCACGAAACTCGTCTAGCTTGAAGGGGGAAACCAGATATCGCTATGGCTGGCCCGCTAGATGGCGCTGCCATAGGTTAAACGGATATCAACGTTTTTTTTTTAAATAAAAACCCCCATTTTATTACATATTCGTAGAGTACCTAAAAAAATATGAATGTTTTAGTTGGACCACTTTTTTCGCTTTGTGATCGATGGCGCTGTAATAGTCACAAACATATGGTTCACAATTTTAGACGAACAGTTGGTAACAGGTAGGTTTTTTAAATTAAAATACGGAACGTAGGTACGTTTGAACATTTTATGTCGGTTGTTCCAATGTGATCCATGTACCTTTGTGAACTTATCATTTCCGAGAACACATTCTGTTACAGCGTGATTACCTGTAAATACCACATTAATGCAATAAATGCTCAAAATGATGTCCGTCAACCTCAATGCATTTGGCAATACGTGTAACGACATTCCTCTCAACAGTGAGTAGTTCGCCTTCCGTAATGGTGTCAGGCGTTGTCGGTGGATCACGATAGCAAATATCCTTCGACTTTCCCCACAGAAAGAAATCCGGGCACGTCAGATCCGGTGAACGTGCGGGCCATGGTGCTTCGACCAGTCATGAAATATGCTAGTTAATACTGCTTCAACCGCACGTGCCGGACATCCGTCATGTTGGAAGTTCGTCGCCATTCTACCATGCAGTGAAACATCTTGTAGTAACATCGGTAGAACAATACGTAGGAAATCAGCATACATTGCACCATTTAGATTGCCATCGATAAAATGGGGCCAGTAATGCCCCACCATACATTAACCCGCCAAGGTCGCTGATGTTCTACTTATCGCAGCCATCGTGCATTTTCCGTTGCCCACTAGTGCATATTATGCCAGTTTACGTTACCGCTGTTGGTGAATGACGCTTCGTCGCTAAATAGAATGCGTGCAAAAAATCTGTCATCGTCCCGTAATTTCTCTTGTACCCAGTGGCAGAACTGTACACGACGTTCAAAGTCGTCGCCATGCAATTCCTGGGTGCTATCGATGTTGATGTAGCTTTCTCAACACCAACGTTTTTGATATTCCCGATTCTCGCGCAATTTGTCTGCTACTGATGTGCGGATTAGCCGCGACAGCAGCTAAAACACCTACTTGGGCATCATCATTTGTTGCAGGTCGTGGTTGACGTTTCACATGTGGCTGAACACTTCCTGTTTCCTTGTCGTGGGTGACGTTTCACATGTGGCTGAACACTTCCTGTTTCCTTAAATAACGTAACTATCCGGCGATCAGTCCGGACACTTGGATGATGTTGTCCAGGATACCGAGCAGCATACATAGCACACGCCCATTGGGAATTTTGATCACAATAGCTATACAACAACAAGATATCGATTGGTAAACGGTCCATTTTAAAACGGGTAATGTATCACGAAGCAAATACCGTCCGCACTGACGGAATGTTACGTGATACCACGTACTTATACGTTTGTGACTATTACAGCGCTATCTGTCACAAAGCGAAAAAAGTTGTCCAACTAAAACATTCAAATTTCTTTACGTACTACACGAATATGTAATAAAAATGTGGGTTCCTATTTAAAAAAAAAAAAAACGTTGATATCCGTTTGGCAGCGCCATCTAGCGGGCCAACCATAGCGCCATCTGATTTCCCCCTTCAAGCTAGAGGAATTTCGTTCTTTGTAGTTTTTTCGTTTGGTGCTTATTTCGTGAGATATTTGGCCCGGTGACTATCAATGGACCACCCTGTATAGACAATTAATTCATTCCGATACAGACGTTGATACTAGAAAGATATCGGTCCTAGGGAATCCGACGTTCGAGAACGTTTATTTCAAGTTTGAAGTCGGGTAACAAACGACAACAGAAATATTTTTTGGTTTGGTATAATTAAAAAGTAACAATTTCGGATTTTTCTGTTTACTTGTACCGTGAAACCTTGCTTCTTGCCAAATTCATAATTTCGGGTGAACGGGTAGCACCTTGTAGGTTTTAATGAGTGAGTTTTCGAGTATCAAAATATGTGGCATAAATCGCCGAATCTTTTGACTGCATTGACTTAGAAAGGTTTTTTACACCGCCAAGGAACCATAGATCTTAATACGTGTCACAAATTTGAGCGTGATACGCCTAAGAAGGAGGGCTGTTGACAGTCGGACGCTACAGCCAGGCAGACAATAACAAAGCTATCCTACAAGTGTTCCGTTTTTACAAACAAATGACAATAGTATCTATAGTTATAGGAAAATATTTCGAAATTTGTCGTTGAGGCCTTTTGAACTATCGATAGTACTTCACGGGATTAATATTTATAACACAGATCACTGTTCATACATACGAGGGAAAGAGGCAGTCAGTAAATGAGCCAGGAGGTTTAAAGAATTAATTGCTTTAATACGAGACGTTCTGGGAAAAACGGGTGAGTTGGTCGTCCTAAGTCAGTCTGTAAAGTGAGTTTGTTCGCCAGTTAGGTGGCAAGTCGTAGCTGCCTTGGAAAGGGCGACTCGCGTGGGCGATTCCTCAGGCCCAGCCGAATACGGCCTGCCGCTCGCTCGGCCCGTCTAGCCGTTGCGTCACGATTCCAGCCCAGCCAGGTAGCTACATACACGGCCTACGTGACTCTGTAGCACTGGCAGGCGCCCCCATATCCGGTTCCCGCTCCTCAGCCTTCAAGCTCTTGCCGCTGCCACTTTGTAGCACTCAAGATAGCGGGCTGCAATCGGTCGCGAGTGGGTTGCGCTTTCAAATGTGCCGTTACTGTTCCTGTCTGCTGTGCGCGTACTGGAGGAACCTGCACTCTACCGACAAAATTCAGCAGTTTTCCCAGGAATATTTAATTTATCCGCCACTTAAGCCATGCCCTGCTAACGCTCTTTCTGATTCAGCTGTCGGTAGCGGTTTTTGAGTCAAGGTACTTCTACGTATTTGTCTTTGCCAGGGAAGCTACAAACTCTGAAAGTGGAAGTGCTAAGGCTCAATCTAGATAGAGTGAGGTCAGTGAAGTGAAACGGAAAGAAGACAAGGATTTCCGGTCAGATGAGTGTAAGGCAGTAGCAACAGAACAGAAAATGGTTTAACGGGAGTAGGATCCTGTATGAAAAGGAAAGTGACAGAGTGCGTTACTGTGAACAGTTCAGTAATAGGGTTATTCTCGTTAGAATCGACAGCAAACCAACACCGACAACGATAGATCAGGTATACATGCCGACGTCGCTAACCAAAAATGAGGAGATGGAGAAAGTATATGAGGACATTGAACCGGCAATTCAATAGGGTAAAGAGAGATGAAAATCTAATTGACAAGGGGGATAATGCGCTTGTAGTGGAAGGAGTAGAAGAATGGTTACAGGAGAATATAGGCTTGGTACTTCGAATCAGAGAGGAGAAAGACTAATTGAGTTCTGCAATAAATTTCAGTTAGTAATAGCGAAAACTCTGTTCAAGAATACAAGAGGAGGAGGTGTACTTGCAAAATGCCGTGAGGTACAGCAAGATTACATCATGGTTAGGCAGAGATTCCGAAATCAGATACTGGAATGTAAGGCGTATCCAGGAGCAGATGTAGACTCAGATCAAAATTTAGTGGTGATGAACAGTAGGCTGAAGTTTAAGAGATTCGACAGGAAGAAATGGTTCAAATGGCTCTGAGCACTATGCGACTTAACTTCTGAGGTCATCAGTCGCCTAGAACTTAGAACTAATTAAACCTAACTAACCTAAGGACATCACACACATCCATGCCCGAGGCAGGATTCGAACCTGCGACCGTAGCGGCAGCTCGGCTCCAGACTGTAGCGCCCAGAACCGCACGGCCACTCCGGCCGGCTCGACAGGAAGAATCAGTGCACAAAGAAGTGGGATAAGGATATACTAAGGAATGAGAAGACAGGCATGAAGTTCTCTGAGGCTATAGATACTGCGACAAGGCGAAGCTCAGTAGGTACTTGGGCGGAAGAGGAATAGTCATCTCTAAAAACGGCAATCACAGAACTTGAAAAGAAAAATAAAGATACAAGGAAGTTAACTGCGAAGAAACCACGGATAACAGAAGAAATACTTCAGTTGATCGCTGAAGGAAGGAGGTATAAAAATGTTCAGGGAAATTAAGGAATACAGAAATACAAGTCGCTGAGGAATAAATAAAGAGGAAGTTCAAGGTGGCTAAGGTGAAATGGCTGCTTGAAAAATGCAAAGAAATCTAAAAAGAAATGATTGTCAGAAGGATTGATTCAGCACATAGAAAAGTCAAAACATCCATAGATGAAATTAAAAGTAAGGATGGTAACATTAAGACTGCAATGGGAATTCCACTGTTAAATCCAGACGAGAGCGGATTGGTGGAAAGAGTACACTGAAGGCCTCTATGAGGGGGAAGACCTGTCTGATAACGTGATAGAAGAAGAAACGTCGATATAGAAGATGTAGAGGATGCAGTATTAGAATCAGAATGTAAAAGAACCGGAAAATTTAAGACCGAATAAGGAAGAGGGGGTAGATAAAATTCCATCAGAATTTCTAAAATCATTAGGGGAAGTGGCAACAAAAGGACTAGTCACGTTGGTGCGTCGAGTGTATGAGACTGTCGATATACCATCAGACCTCTGGGAAAACAACATCCACACAATTCCGGAGGCTGCAAGAGCCGACAAGTGCGAGATCTATCGCACAATCAGCTTAAAAGCTGTGCGTCCAAATTTCTGAGAAGAATAATATACAGAGAATCTAAAAGAAAATTGAGGGTATGTTAGATGATCAGTTTGGTCTTAGGAAAGGTAAAGGCACCAGAGAGGCAGTGCTGACGTTTCGAGTGATAATGGAAGCAAGATTGAAGAAAAATCAAGACACGTTCGTAGGATACGTCGACCTGGAAAAAGCGTTCGACTATGTACAGTCGTGCAAGTTGTTCGAAATACTGAGGAAAATAAAGATAAACTATGGTAAAATAGGAGTAATATACAATATGTTTACGAACCAAGAGGGAACAATAAAAGTGGAAGATCAAGAACGAAGTGCTCGGATCTGAGACAGGTATGTAGTCTTTCGCGCCTACTGTTCAATCTGTACATCGAAGAAGCAATTACGAAAAGAAAAGAAAGGTTCAAGAGTGGGATTAAAATTCGAGGTGAAACAATATCAGTGATAAGATTTGCTGATGATATTGCTATCCACAGTGAAAGTGAAGAAGAATTACGGGATGTGCTGAATGGAATGAAAAGTCTAATGAGTACAGAATATGGGTTAAGACGAACGTAATGAGATGTTACAGGAATGAGAACAGTGAGAAACGTAGCACCACGATTGGTGATCACGAAGTAGATGAAGTTATTGAATTCTGCTACCTAGGCAGCAAAATAATCCGTGACGGACGGAGCTAGGTGGACGTCAAAAGCGGACTAGCACCGGTAAAGAGAGCATTCCTGCCCAAGAGAAGTCTACTTAGTATCAAACATAGACCCTAATTTGAGGAAGAAATTACTGAGACTGTACGTTTGGAGCACAGCACTGTATGGTGGTGAAGCATGAACTGTGGAAAAATGAAACAGAAGAGAATCAAAGAATTTGAGATGTAGTGCAACGGAAGAACGTTGAAAATTAGGTGGACTGATAACACAAGGAATGAAGTATGTTCTCCGGAGAATTGACAAGGAAAGGAATGTATGGAAAACACTTCCAAGAAGAAGGGACAGGATGGTAGGACATTTGTTAAGATGTATTCTCATCTACTTTGGTTGGAGAACGTCGTTAATTACACTGTAGGAAATATTGCAACCCGCAACAAGTTTTTTGAAATGATTTTATTGTCTCCAGAATGAGATTTTCACTCTGCAGCGTAGTGTGCGCTGATATGAAACTTCCTGGCAGATTAAAACTGTGTGCTGGACCGAGACTCGAACTCAGGACTTTTGCCTTTCGCGGGCAAGTGCTCTACCAACT
Source organism: Schistocerca cancellata (assembly GCF_023864275.1). NCBI lineage: Eukaryota > Metazoa > Arthropoda > Insecta > Orthoptera > Acrididae > Schistocerca > Schistocerca cancellata. The sequence continues at coordinate 298,317,535 of NC_064628.1, forward strand.
GAGCTACCCACGCACGACTCGCGTCCCGCCCTCACAGCTTTACTTCGGTCAGTACCTCGTCTCCTACATTTCAAACTTTACAGAAGCTCTCCTGCGAACCATGGAGGACTAGCACTCCTGAAAGAAAGGATATTGCGGAGAGCTTCTGTAAAGTTTGGAAAGTAGGAGACGAGGTACTGGCGGAAGAAAAGCTCTGAACACCGGGCGTGAGTCGTGCTTGGGTAGCTTAGTTGGTTGAGCACTTGCCCGCGAAAGGCAAAAGTCCTGAGTTCGAGTCTCCGTCAGGCACACAGTTTTAATCTGCCAGCAAGTCTGATTTTATTTTATCATTAATTGTTATGAGCGTGAGCCGATCGTCAAATAGTAGCGTTGACTTGTAAAGTTTTACATTTGCGTCCTAAAACATAACAATGCTTTCGTTGTTGCGTTTTAGGACGCAAATGTGAAACCTTTTGTAAACTATGCATCACAAAAACTTTGTTATATTTTAGGACATAAATGGGAGACTTGAAAAGAAGTCAACGCTACGACGTGACTAATAATAGTATAATAAAATAATTCCAATCAGTTTTGTGCCTGGGTGCAGTATTTTCTACAGTGTAATTTACATCTGTAAACAGGGGATAACTTCTATGGTACTAGAGGGAGCTATAGAGCCTAAAAACTGTGGAGGAAGACAAAGAGTGCGATACATCCAGCAAATAATTGAGGAAGTAGCATGCAAGTGCTACTGTGATGACTCAAAGAGAGCGAGAGAGAGAGAGAGAGAGAGAGAGAGAGAGAGAGAGAGAGAGAGAGAGAGCAAGAGGGAGACAGTGACAGTTCGAAGAGACAGTAGTAATAGTAGGACAGAATAGAGGAGACTGTGGCTTGTGAGATTGAGACAGTGACAGAGATAATGAGCTGGGCTGAATTAGTGAGTGAAAATGGACAAGTAAGCGTGGATGGGTATGAGCGACCTACATCTGCGGGCTAGTAGGTGTTAGTGAGTTTAGGGGGCTTGTGGGAGTTCCATATTAAAAATACTGCGAATATGTTTGCACGCAAAAACTTTTGGGTAATTTTTAAAGGTGCGTGAAAGGTAGTTCGAGGTAGCTGGTACCCCACTTTCCAGTCAAGAGTGAGAAAACAAGAGAATATTGTTTTTTTTTCCACTGGCAAGCACTCTTACAAGGCTGAGAAGCAATTATTTCCCGTAAACAGAGAAAACGTTACTATATTTTCACTGCGCGTGACTTTTTTTCCAATTTTATGAAACATACATAACCCACTTTCTGACACTTTTGAGTGGGTGTATTAAGACTAACTAACTCCGCTATTAGTACTCCAGAAGTGGTTTATTAATGCATGCACACTATCTATTTAATAAGCAACATTGTGCTATATGTGAATGACCGGCCTCTTAGCCTCTCTGGAATCCTCCCAGAGAGTTGCCCGTCCCTAGCCACGTGGGGGCGGGCCGCTACTACTAGAGTAAACGACTCCATTTATACTACTCTTTTATTCCCCCCACCACCATACTGAGCTAACTACAACTACTAGCTACTACAAGTCAAAGACTTAAACAAACATAGTATTTACATGTTTAAAATTGCGCATTAGATCTGAAGCGCTTTTACCCTCTCCCAAGGTAGGCTCGCTGGGCCTCCCTTGAGATTTTATTCACCAATTTTGCGAAATTGCTGAACAATTCACCGTTTGTCAATATATCATTTATTCCTTGTTTGCAGAAGCTGTCTCTCAACTGAGACAGCCTGTTCGTATATTGGACACTCAAACACTGTGTGTTCTGCCGACCCTTCGTGGGCACCACAGTCACACTCCGGTGTTGGCCTTTTCCCTATTTTATGCAGGTACGTGGGATAGGCACCGTGACCCGTAAGGAAGTGAACTTGGCCGTGTGAGGGCTTCATTATCTTGTTCTTTAGTCTTTCCCTTACTGTGGGTAGAAACCCGTGGACTCTACGGCCTGTACTGGACCCATCCCATTCGTCCTGCCAAATGTCAAGTATTTTTTCTCGGATGGCTTTAGCGCTTACCAGAGGACTGCTCACTATATTTTGCACCATATCGATGTTCTGTTTGCGCAGCCAGTAGAAGGCTGCGTGCTGCCTTATAATCAGTTCTAGTGGACATAGACCCATGATTACCAACAGTGCATCTGTTGGACTTGTGTTGAATGCTCCAATGCATCTCAACAGAACGTTCCTCTGTATTCGCCTGAGAGCAGCGGCAGGCCGCACCAGAGCTAACCTGTGGGCCCACACACTGGGTGCGTGCCCTACTATTGGAGCCAGTTTACTGTTATGGTAGATATTTATTGCTTTTGACTGCAAATGAAATATTCTTTGTCCAATTGATATTATCTTATTGAACACAGCTAAGGACTTTGTTGTTATTTGCTCAATATGCGGAATGAAACTCCAATCCTCATCTAGATATACCCCTAAGTAACGGGCATATCTCTGTCGCGACACTGCCCGGCCATTAATTCTGACTATTGGGTTCCTATTTAACCTGCCTTTTAAGAGCATATATAACGATTTTTGTGGTGCAATAGACATTTTAGTCTTCTCACACCAGTTTGTTAACAGACCAATAGCCAGTCGTGATCGATCTTCGATCACATTGCGAATGTCACCTTCCACTAGAATTACGGGATCATCCGCATAAGCAACGACACCCAGAACTGCAGTATCTCCCTGCGCGTGATTGCAAGAAGCGTTTTTCTATTCGACGGAGAGCAGCGGACGCAGCGTATGTGTGACGGGCGGCCGCTGTGGAAGGCAGAGTGAGCGAACAAGTGGCTGAGTGCCAGCAGTGATGCTAAGCACCTCGCACAGGTCCCGGGAGAGCCGAGAGCTTCTGGACGGGATGAAACGAGGCGCGGCAAAAAGGCGGGAAGCGGCGGGAGGCGGGTGACGCAGCGCGGCGGTGGCAGCCACTATGTTTGGAGGCTGACTAAGCAACGAGCGGGCCCCCGGTGCGCGCCGCTGCTCACGTACCGAGTTCGTCGCTGACTTGACGCGCTGCAGCCGCAGGTGGACTGCGCTGGAGGACGTGCTGCCGCCCACGTCGCCTACGCTCTCTGCTCGGAGAGTACGATGACTGTAGGGGTAACCTTGCAGACTGAGGTACCAGGTGGACAAGGTTTCCTAGCACTTACGTGCTGCTTCAAATGTACCAATGTAAATTACACTACTGCCCATTAAAATTGCTACACCACGAAGATGACGTTCTACAGACGTGAAATTTAACCGACAGGAAGAAGATGCTGTGATATGCAAATGATTAGCTTTTCAGAGCATTCACACAAGGTTGGCGCCGGTGGCGACACCTACAACGTGCTGACACGAGGAAAGTTTCCAACCGATTTCTGATACACAAACAGCAGTTGACCGGCGTTGACTGGTGAAATGTTGTTGTGATGCCTCATGTAAGGAGGAGAAATGCGTACCATCACGTTTCCGACTTTGATAAAGGTCGGATTGTAGCTTATCGCGATTGCGGTTTATCGTATCGCGACATTGCTGCTTCATTTGGTCGAGATCCAATGACTTTTATCAGAATATGGAATCGGTGGGTTCAGGAGGGTAATACGGAACGCCGTGCTAGATCCCAACGGCCTCGTATCACTAGCAGTAGAGATGAAAGGCATCTTATCCGCATGGCTGTAAGATCGTGCAGCCACGTCTCAATCCCTGAGTCAACAGATGGGGACGTTTGCAAGACAACAACCATCTGCACGAACAGTTCGACGACGTTTGCAGCAGCATGGACTATCAGCTCCCAGACCGTGGCTGCTGTTACCCTTGACGCTGCATCACAGACAGGAGCACCTGCGATGGTGTATTCAACGACGAACCTAGCTGCACGAATGGCAAAACGTGATTTTTTCGTATTAATCCAGGTTCTGTTTACAGCATCCTGATGGTCGCATCCGTGTTTGGCGACATCACGGTGAACGCACATTGGAAGCGTGTATTCGTCATCGCCATACTGGCGTATCACCCGGCGTGATGGTGTGGGGTGCCATTGGTTACACGTCTCGGTTACCTCTTGTTCGCATTGACCGCACTTTGAACAGTGGACGTTACATTTCAGATGTCTTACGACCTGTGGCTCTACCCTTCATTCTATCCCTGCGAAACTTCACATTTCAGCAGGATAATGCACGACCGCTTGTTTTAGGTCCTGTACGGGCCTTTCTGCATACATAAAATGTTTACTGCTGGCCCGGCCAGCACATTCTCCAGATCTCTCACCAATTGAAAACGTCTGGTCAATGGTGGGCGAGCAACTGGCTCGTCACAATACGCCAGTCACTACTCTTGATGAACTGTGGTATCGTGTTGAAGCTGCATGGGCAGCTGCACGTGTACACGCCATCCAAGCTCTGTCTGACTCAATTCCCAGGCGTATCAAGGCCGTTATTACGGCCAGAGGTGGTTGTCCTGGGTACTGATTTCTCAGGATCTATGCACCCAAATTGCGTGAAAATGTAATCACGTGTCAGTTCTAGTATAATATATTTGTCCAACCAATAGCCGTTTATCATCTGCATTTCTTTTTTGTGTAGTAATGTTAATGGCCAGTAGTGTATAAATATTGATGTACATACATACGGGGGGCGTTCATTAAGTAATGCAACACTTTTTTCGGCCAATTACGGTTAAAAAATGTAGAATTTGCTGTAGGATATCGTGGAATATTCTCGCCTCAGCCTCTATTGTTTCATGACGTTCCGGTAGATGGCAGCGCTATACGTAGCCTTAAAAATGACGTCTGTAACGGCAGTGCGATCCAAGCAGAGAATTGTCATTGAGTTTCTTTTGGTGGAAAACCAGTGCACCGCAGATGTCCATACGCGATTTCTAGAATATCTACGAGGCCTAGCAGTGAACAAAAGCACGGTGAGTCGGCCGAGGCGCCGGTCATCCTCGCAACAAGGCCGCGCAAAGCTGTCCGATCACTCGCGTGCCGGGGGCCGCACACGTCTGAGACTCCTGCAGTGTTGGAACGCGCGGACACTCTCATTTGAAGTGGTCGACGGATCACAACCAAATACATGGCTGTACAACAGAACTCAAAAGGTGTGTGGCCGCCGGGTTCCTCGTCGCCTAACAGAAGACAATATGGAGTAACGAGTTTCCTCCAGTGAAGGCTGCACTCCGCGGCAAGCAGTACGTGGATGATCGGGAGGTTATTAAAGCAACAGGACGTTGGTTCCGACGTCCATCTGCAGTGCTTACTACGAGAGCATACAGGCCCTTCCATTAAGGTGGCGTAAGGCCGTCGCATTTAACGATATGGAAAAAAGAGTTTTGTAGCCAACACCTTGACGAATAGTACGGTGTGTTGGAATCCTGAATAAAACCAACTTGCTTTCAGAAATAAATTTACTGCAGTACTTATTGAAGGCCCCTCTACATCGCCTCCTAAACCACTCTACCGATTTCAGTCAAATTTAGTACACATGTCACTTACTGTCTGGAAAGTATGGCGGTGGAGTTAAGAACTACATACGTACCGAAGGTGTTTGGATCATGATTGATAATGCAGTGTAGCACACGGCACGCGAAAACCCATACTTTTAGAATAGCGGCACTTAGTGACTTGGAACAAACTTTACGCATAATTTCAAAGCTTTACGAAACTTTATCTCGCTGATAACCCAAGACAAAACGTTTATCACCCACTACGTTTTTCGCTTGTCGTGCAGTAAAACTGCCGCATGGAGTAAGACGTTTTACTTCTTTACTACTAACTCTATTCACAGCATATTTCGCAGAACGTAGCCAGATATAAAACTGGATGTACGTGGAAAATTTCATCATCGTACAGCCCATATTTTAGCAGATACAACATCAAACGCAATAAATAAAAGTAAATGTCGTGTGACTAGAGCCTCCCGTCGTAGACCGTTCGCCGGGTGCAAGTCTTTTGATGTGACGACACTTCGGTGATTTGCGCGCCGATAGGGATGAAATGATGATGATTAGGACAACACATAACCCACTCCGTGACCGGAGAAAATCCCCGGGAATCGAATCCGGGCCCGGAGGATTGACATCCTGTCGCGCTAACCACTCAGCTACCGGGACCAGACATCAAACACATTAAGCTGCGTGGAAGTGAAACTGCTGAATTCGCTAGAGATACAGGTGAAATCTGTGTAGAGATGTGGATGAAATATGTTAAATATATATTACATATATTTGACATATGTACACGCGAGCAAAGTAACGGGTAAAAAGTTCACCCTAAACCTCTTGAATGATTTCAATCAAATGTGGTACACAGGTTACACAGGGTCTAGAAATAAACACTGGGAGGGGGGGGGAGGGAAGAGTGGTGGTAAGACCCACTTCCCATTGAGGTGAGCGTGATAAAGTGCAGAGAGAAAGGGAGGAAGAGGAGAAGAGGAGGAGATGAACAGAGAAAGGAACTAGGAGGAGATGATCAAGGGGAGGAGGAGATAGACAGAGGGAGGAGAAGCATCTACATCTACATCCATACTCCGCAAGCAACCTGACGGTGTGTGGCGGAGGGTACCTTGAGTACCTCTATCGGTTCTCCCTTCTATTCCAGTCTCGTATTGTTCGTGGGAAGAAGGATTGTCGGTGTGCCTCTGTGTGAGCTCTAATCTCTCTGATTTTATCCTCATGGTCTCTTCGCGAGATATACGTAGGAGGGAGCAATATACTGCTTGACTCCTCGGTGAAGATATGTTCTCGAAACTTCAACAAAAGCCCGTACCGAGCTACTGAGCGTCTCCGCTGCAGAGTCTTCCACTGGAGTTTATCTATTATCTCCGTAACGCTTTCGCGATTACTAAATGATCCTGTAACGAAGCGTGCTGCTCTCCGTTGGATCTTCTCTGTCTCTTCTATCAACCCTATCTGGTACGGATCCCACACTGCTGAGCAGTATTCAAGCAGTGGGCGAACAAGCGTACTGTAACCTACTTCGCCAGCCGGATTGGCCGAGCGGTCCTAGGCGCTTCAGTCTGGAACCGTGCGACCACTACGGTCGTAGGTTCGAATCCTGCCTCGGGCATGGATGTGTGTCATGTCCTTAGGTTAGGTAGGTTTAAGTAGTTCTAAGTTCTAAGGGACTGATGACCTCAGATGTTAAGTCCCATAGTGCTCAGAGCCATTTTTTTTTTTTGAACCTACTTCCTTTGTTTTCGGATTGCATTTCCTTAGGATTCTTCCAATGAATCTCAGTCTGGCATCTGCTTTACCGACGATCAACTTTATATTATCATTCCATTTTAAATCACTCCTAATGCGTACTCCCAGATAATTTATGGAATTAACTGCTTCCAGTTGCTGAACTGCTATATTGTAGCTAAATGATAAGGGATCTTCCTTTCTATGTATTCGCAGCACATTACACTTGCCTACATTGAGATTCAATTGCCATTCCCTGCATCATGCGTCATTCGCTGCAGATCCTCCTGCATTTCAGTACAATTTTCCATTGTTACAACCTCTCGATATACCACAGCATCATCCGCAAAAAGCCTCAGAGAACTTCCGATGTCATCCACAAGGTCATTTATGTATATTGTGAATAGCAACCAACGGTCCTACGACACTCCCCTGCGGCACACCTGAAATCACTCTTACTTCGGAAGACTTCTCTCCATTGAGAATGCCATGCTGCGTTCTGTTATCTAGGAACTCTTCAATCCAATCACACAATTGGTCTGATAGTCCATATGCTCTTACTTTGCTCATTAAACGACTGTGGTGAACTATATCGAACGCCTTGCGGAAGTCGAGAAACACAGCATCTACCTGTGAACCCGTGTCTATGGCCCTCTGAGTCTCGTGGACGAATAGCGCGAGCTGGGTTTCACACGACCGTCTTTTTCGAAACCCATGCTGATTCCTACAGAGTAGATTTCTAGTCTCCAGAAAAGTTATTATACTCGAACACAATACGTGTTCCAAAATTCTACAACTGATCGACGTTAGAGATATAGGTCTGTAGTTCTGCACATCTGGTTGACGTCCCTTCTTGAAAACTGGGATGACCTGTGCCCTTTTCCAATCCTTTGGAACGTTACGCTGTTCTAGAGACCTTCGGTACACGGCTGCAAGAAGGGGGCCAAGTTCCTTCGCGTACTCTGTGTAAAATCGAACTGGTATCCCATCAGGTCCAGCGGCCTTTCCTCTTTTGAGCGATTTTAATTGTTTCTCTATCCCTCTGTCGTCTATTACGATATCTACCATTTTGTCATCTGTGCGACAATCTAGAGAAGGAACTACAGTGCAGTGGATAGCAGGAGGGAGGAGCAGATGGACACTGAGAAGGGGATGGGAAGGTGGAGAGAGAGAGGGACAGGAGGAGATGGACAGGGAGTGGGTGGGTTGGAGGAGGTGCACGGAGATGGAGTGAAGGAGAAAAAAAAGGACAGAGCGAGGGAAAGGAAGAGACGGATTAATGGAAGACTGCAATAAATACGTATCTGGGTAATGCTGGGTCTTCGGCTAGTCTGTATATAACCTGCCACCTTCACACCTTCACTGAGCAAACTGAGACAATGTGGTTCAGGTCTCCATTAAGGTGCGAATGCAGGGACGTAGGAAGGCTGACTTTCCGAACATAGGTAGAAATTACTAAAGGAAACAACATTCCCATCACTTACACGCTCATATAGCCTAGCAATAGCCTGCCAACCAATATTCACTATGGTAGTGATTAATGAAATACTGATATTATTTGTGATTTTACTTCGGTTTTATACTGTAAAGGACCGAAATTGTGAGAGTTTGTTGCCATTATAGTTCTTAAATTAATTGCGTGACGGAACCACTTCTCAAATTTTCGGGTGTATGCTTTTCAAAGATTGTATTTTTCTGAACTGCAGTCTCATGGACGCTACGCTAAAGCCATATACAACTCTTATATGCAAATAAATCATTACTTTTATTGTAGTAAAATATTGTTGTTGTTATTATTAAAATCACCCACCTCCATACCCGAGGTCGCCATAGCACGCATATGCGGTGGCGCTCGACTCTGAGGCGAGCCGGTTCGAATACTAGTGATGGATGGAATTCTCACTACCAGTATTTGTATGGAAGCGGTGGAGAGGTGGTGGCCAGAATTTGTGACTACGTCCTGGACTACAGTACAAACCTCTACGCAGTGTTTCATGAAGTGAGAGCGCGTGACGCTGTTGACGGGGAGGTTAGTTTCATCCCTCTCCGTTCTCTTGATCCATAATATCCCAGACCCAACACTACCCCGTACACGCACTTATCACAGTCATACACGACATAGATACACGCTTGAAACTTCATAACAGGTAGGAGGGAGGCAACGGCACATCACTTCCACTAGGACCTTGGCAAGGGCGACGATGCGAGATTCCTGCACTTGCTCCCCTTGCGCTCATTTCAAAATGAGCATTTGGACCATTTTCGCTTGATTATTAGAAAAGTACACGCATTTGGGTAAAGGGGGAGGCAGAGGCAGTAACAAACTGCAGCCTCCCCCCGCACACACATACAAACAATCTAGTCCTACAGTATACCTGCGCCTCTCCATATCCAGCCAACAGATTTCACTAAATTAATAGAGGTGAAATGGAATTTTGCTTTCTCTAACATGAAGAAAGTTAATCTCCAGACACTCATGATTGACACCGTCACGACAAGTGCCACTGACATTCTAAATGCGCGTGGAATTATTAGACTGTTATAAGTCAGTAAATATCCCTCAGCTACAGACGACGTGATAGATCACACTTCAAACAAGGAGCCATTCGTCATTCCTGGAAGCAAAAGACAACGTAGTCTGCTACTCGTCGATAACTCTCATCCAAACAAACCCACTGAACAGAAGCCACATGCATTCTTTCTGGGCCGGACGGTGTGGTCGAGCGGTTCTAGGCGCTTCACTCTGGAACTGCGCGACCGCTACGGTCGCAGGTTCGAATCCTGCCTCGGGCATGGATGTGTGTGATGTCCTTAGGTTAGTTAGGTTTAAGTAGTTCTAAGTTCTAGGGGACTGATGACCACAGATGTTAAGTCCCATAGTGCTCAGAGCCACTTGAACCATTCTTTCTGGGCAGTTGCAGTCAGAACTAAATCCGTTCATCATAAGAATAAACCTGATGTAAACAAACACAAACGCCATGATTGGTCACAAGCCGCAGCACACATTCGCTGGTTTTGTTACACTCTTGGAAGTAGGTCCTACTTATGTATTAGATATTTTATTACCAAGTAACGTTAAATGAAATTTTAAGATATTGAAATGTATTAACAGGCATCAACGTTTTTCTTAATCACTCTTTAAGTACGTAGTTTTTATTTCAAAAATCATGTACAGTCACAGCCTCTGCAGCGTTGTGCTCTGATTGTCCCGCTGTTAATGCGCAGTATGAAAATGGCTGAGGATGCTTTCTGTTCCGTAGTGAAACAAGAGCGTGGAACACGGTTAAAAAGTGCCGTGAAACAGGCTGCTCTCACTGTATTTCATAAATTTACGGAGATTATCGGCCGACCTGACGGACACGACGAACAGTTGAAGAGGGTAGTAACGTGTAATAGGCAGACAACTATCCAGACCATCAGACAGGAATTCCAAACTGCATCAGGGTCCACTGCAAGTATTATGACAATTAGGTGGGAAGTGAGAAAACTTGGATTTTATGGTTGAGCGGCTGCTCATAAGCCACACATCACGCCGTTAAATGACAAACGCCGGTCGGGGTGGCCGAGCGGTTCTAGGAACCGCGCTAGGAACCGCGCGACCGCTACGGTCGCAGGTTCGAATCCTGCCTCGGGCATGGATGTATATGATGTCCTTAGGTTAGTTAGGTTTAAGTAGTTCTAAGTTCTAGGGGACTGATGACCTCAGAAGTTAAGTCCCATAGTGCTCAGAGCCGTTTGAACCAAATGACAAAAGACGCCTCGTTTGGTGTAAGGAGCGTAAATATTGGACGATTGAACGGTGGGAAAACTTTATGTGGACTGATGCATCGCGGTACGCAATGTGGCGATCCGATGGCAGGGTGTGGGTATGGTGAATGCCCGGTGAACGTTAGTTGCCAGCGTGTGTAGTGCCAACAGGGAAATTCGGAGGCGGAGGTGTTATGGTGTGGTCGTGGTTTTCATGGAGGGGGCTTGCAACCTTTGTTGCTTGGCGTGGCACGATCACAGCACAGACCTACATTGATGTTTTAAGCACCATCTTGCTTCCTACGGTTGAAGAGCAATTCGGGAATAGCGATTGCATCTTTCAACACGATCGAGCACCTGTTCATAATGCACGGCCTGTGGTGGAGAGGTTACACGGCAATAACATCCCTGTAATGGACTGGTCTGCACGGGGTCCAGACTGAATCCTATAAAAGACCTTTGGGGCGGACCGGCACACAGTTTTAATCTGCCAGGAAGTTTCACTCTGTGAATGGGCTGCCATTCCCCAAGAAACCTTCCAGCACTTGATTCAACGTATGCTTGTGAGAGTGGAAGCTGTCATCAATGCTAAGGGTGGGCCAACCTCATATTGAATTCCAGCATCCGATGTAGGGCGCCACGAACTTGTGAGTCATTTTCAGCCATGTGTCGGAATACTTTTGATCACATAGTGTATCTCGAGATTACGGTACCTGTTTCGGGTGTCTCGATACCTCTCTCTAGTGTGTGTGTGTGGATACCGCTCTTCTGAGGGTGTGTGCATGGATACTACTCTTTTGAGTGTGTGTGTGTGTGTGTGTGTGTGTGTGTGTGTGTGTGAGCGCGTAGGTACCTCTCTCGAAAGTAAGTGGAAATCCTGTTTGTAAACCGTCTACACATGTTTCCTAACGATCTGGATGCTTTTCTGAAGTGTTTGTATATCTCTCCACAAAAGTGCAAATGCGTTTTACTAAGAGTTCAAGTTCTTCCAGATACCTTTTGTAATAGTTTGAAAATGTTTTACACGGATTTTGCAAAGGTCCGAATGTTTTATGCCGCACTAAAAAAAGCGACATTTCACTGATTTTTTGTCTGATGTACTTTATTTAAAGTTTCAGATGTGTGTTACTTGTGTAAGAAATGAACATGACACCGACAAGAAAATTTTCCTTTTCTATGCGTTTTAGCATTATGAGCATCGCCGATGAGGCTACGCAAGGCCCAATATTCCGTTACCTCCTTTTTGCGGACTGTGTGCGGTGAGCGCGAGCGGTTTCTTTGGCGTGGCAGGCCGCACACACTGACCTTCCCCAACGGCGTCCGGGTTGCGCCGGCGCTCGGGCTACTAAGTGGCCTTCCTCGGCATCGAGACACGCCTCCCACCTGCCGTTTGGGCAGCCAGCAGCTCCGCGACAAACCAGTTAGGCGCGCGCTGGCGACTCTGAGGCCGTCTCATTAAGAGCGATTCTGGTTCGTTCGAAAGCACCGCCGAAAGACAAACCGAAGGTCGTTGCAGTAAATGCCACGAGTAGTCAACTACGACAGCTTACATACGAAGCCGTTTTGCCCTATCGTCAAGGCGAACATTGAGCTGGCTGCAAAGGTTAACATTCTGTTAGACTTACTAGTTCATCTGGTTAAATATTTCAATTGCAACCTAAACATTAGGACTGAATCCCTGATTCTTTCTAGAATTTGTTTTGGTATTACAGGACGTAGCCTGGCCTTCGTATTATGTTCAGCGTGAAGGTTGAATCACCCAGAACTTGGACCGCAAATATTTCATTAATAGAAGGCGCCATTGTTACGCGGATTTCACAGATTGGAATGGAGGGCAGATGCCCACTTATGCAGCCTATACACAGTGTTACGAGTTTCAAATGTGTATTTATTTTAAAAAGCTACAAATATTTCAGTGGAACAATGCCTATTGACAGAACAACAATCAAAGTAGACTAAATTAGAACGTCAGTGGTTTTCGTTGCAGGAGTCTAGCACAAGTAGTTTATGGCTATAAGCACCATGGCACACAACATCTGACGTCATCAGTCCCTAGACTTAGAACTACTTAAACCTAACTAACCTAAGGACATTACACACATCCAAGCTCGAGGCGGGATTCGAACCTGCGACCGTAGCAGCAGCGCGGTTCCAGACTGAAGCGCCTAGAACCGCTCGGTCACAGTGGCTGGTACAAGCAGTTTACGAGGTATCTTAGTTTGAACATTGTAAACGCCTACACTTGTTTGTTGCTGACAATATTAACTCATTAAGAAGAAACTAAAATATTCATCAGTAAATGTTAAACGGAAAAACGATCACACTTTGACAACGTTATCTTCGATAAGTATAAAAACTGAAATAATGAATTGAAACCTGCGACAAGGCTGGTACGTGAACTCAGGTCTCCTGCTTCCTAGGCAGATGTGCTGTCCACTACACCACCTACACTTGTTTGTTCCATGTTGTGGCACACACGAATGTGAAATTCACTTGCGTGCTTCTGTGCGACACCACACAGATGCTTATAAGTCTCCGGACACGTCGTGTTCCTAAATGGGACATTCCGTAGGACAAACGAAAGACAAAGATGAACGCAGTACCCGGTGGAGTCCGGCACGTAAAGAACCAACGTATCCTCGAAGCCCGTGGTCAAAGTAACCACCACAAGCGTCAATAGAAGCTTGCAGTCTGCCATGTAACGATTGTTCCACACGACCTAGCATTTCACCGGAAACTGCAGCGTTGGCAGCAGTACTACGTCGTTTCATATCTGTAAGAGGTTGACGTCTATCGGGATATCTTTCGGCGTGTACTTCCTACATTCACCATGAACAACAAGCATGTCGTCTTTTTATCGCATTGAGTAACACTATCTTCCAAGTACGTCCTACTACTTCCTCTGTCACACAGTAACCGAGCGAGGTGGCGCAGCGGTTAGCACAGTGGACTTGCATTCGGGAGGACGACGGTAAAAACCCGCGTGGGACCATCCCTAAATTACTTGAGGCAAATGCTGGGATGGTTCCTTTGAAAGGTCACGGCCGATTTCCTTCCCCATCATTCCTTAATCCTAGTTTGTGCTCCATTTCTAACGACCTCGTTGCCGATGGGACGTTAAACGCTAATCCCCTTCTCGTCCTCCTCTATCACATAATAAGTGACAGAACAGTCGCAATGCAATCGCAGAGTACACACGGTACCGTGTACACAAACATAAGGTCATCGTCTAACATCTACACAATAGGATGAAACAAACAGTTGTCGCTGTTTGCAATGTTCACAATACGATAATCCGTAAACTACTTGCATCAGCTTCCTGCAGAAAACACCACGGATATTCTCATTTACGCTACCTTTAGGAGTTTACTGTCAATACGCACCCATTTCAAAATGCGTAAATGTTGTAAAATACTGCACTTTCGTCAATGTCTCAAAATCTACGTGTCGGCTGCAAATACGCCCCTTGCCTGCAATTCATTTCTGTGTAAATCGCATATCGTCAGAGCCTTGGATGTCCGAAATATGTGCAAGTGTTAGGTGATTCACCATGTATTTGAGCGAAAAATACTCAGCAGTGCCATGATTTACAGTAGTGAAATGGTTTTTAAGTCGAAGGAAACCGTACCGTTTCCGAACACGCCGTGGCTGCCCGTAGAATGGAATGGTCAATTTGACCTGAAGAAGAGTTTTTTCTTCATGCACATTGTGTATGTATATATTTGGTTCAAATGGCTCTGAGAACTATGGGACTTAACTTCTTAGGTCATAAGTCCCCTAGAACTTAGAACTACATAAACCTAACTAACCTAAGGACATCACACACATCCACGCCCTAGGCAGGACTCGAAGCTGCGACCGTAGCGGTCGCGCGGTTCCAGACTGTAGCGCCTAGAACCGCTTGGCCACTCCGGCCGGCCTATGTATATATTTATTTGTACGTTTATTTATCTATCATGTTCTATGGGACCACCCGAACCAATGTTAGTTGGAGTTGGAACAAGTCAGTACATAGTTGCGGAATGCTGATGGAAGATTTGTAAACAAAATAAATTAACTTCTCATGGTCGGGAGTTGACAATCGTGTAGAACTTTTTAATGGACATCATATTCGCCGTAGACTGCAGAAATTATTTATTTCGCAGCTGCAGTTTCAGGCTTTGGACCATTTTCAAGTGTTACTCCACACGATTTTGTTTCACCTCATGTCAGTTACAAAAAAAGAGACAAGTCAGAAGTTTTTAAAGTCTGATATGTGCTGAAGCAAAATCTTTTGCAGTACCACTTGAAAGGTCGAAACTGTAATTGTGAAATAAATTATTTCTACAGTCAATGGCGAATATGATATCCTTCAAAAAACGCTAATCCGATTGTGAGAAATTATACGAATAAATAAGATTACTGAGAAACGTCTCAACAATTTTGAGGAACTACTGTGTACAATAGAAGGAAAACTCTCAACTTGAATTCGACTACTTGGAGATCTATCTTTTTTCGGTCCTCCTGGAGGCCTGCAGAAAATGAAACCTGCTGAGCAGCGCACACCTTACTGACGATTTAAGAACGGAAAAATGAAGATGGGCTGAAGTGTGAAGTTTGTGACAGGGAGAACTTTGGTTTACAGAATTTCCTGCAGCGCTCAGGGCTACAATGATAGGTTGGTGTAGTGGACAGCACATCTGCGTAGGAAGGAGGAGAACTGAGTTCAAGGACCAGCCTTGTCACAGATTTTAATTCATTATTTCAGTTTTTCTACTTATCGAAGATAACGTTGTCAAAGTGTATATCGTTTTTCCATTTAGCGGTTACTTATGAATATTTTAGTTACTTCTTAATGAGTTAATACTGTCAGCAATAAATTTCATGATGGAATTTATGCAAAAATATGGCACAGTTAGAGATACCTGAACAACGGTCTACACGAAATTCACGGACTGACGCCGCAAATCAGTCTGATCGCCCTTTTCTGGACTGTGAATACTCTTGATCAATGCACAGAGTTGCCCCACAGTACAACCCCATACGAGTTAACAGAGCGAAAGTAAACAAAATAAACATATTTTCGTGATTCAGTGTCACAGATTGTGGAAATCATTCTAATCTTGGAGATAGCAGCATTTAGTATCTGCACAAGATATTGAACTTAATACTTCCACGAAAATCTTTCATCTGCCCCTAGGCTTACGATTTTAAAATGGTCGACTTCACTTACCGTTTGACCACCGTGGGACACTAAAATTTCGCTTTTACACGATTTCCGCGGCAGAAGCTGTATATTCTCTGAAAGCCACGTGTTGATGTTACTGACTACTTCATTAGCTGCAGTATTTATATTACGTTCTACTTTCACAATAACTCTTGTGTCATTTATAAAGAGAATTTTTTTTCACTTTAATTGCTGGATTACATTATATAGTTAAGACTGGCATTATAGTAGCAAGTGCTTCGATGTAATGCAATCCTCTGATAGCTCCAACCCGTTCTGAATGACAAACGACTGAAAAGGAATTTCGTTAGCTGTCTTTTTGGGAAAAGATTCCTAGATGCTTACGATCTATTCAAAGATCACTCCGAGTGCGACTGACACAACAAAATCATTGTGAACTCTCGCAGTTGAAACCGTTGTTTATTCGTAGACACACAATTCTGAGTAAGGAAATAGACATTTCGACTGTACTGTTCGTCCGTTTTGCGTAGTGCATAAATGATCTAGTAGACAACAGAAAGAGAGTGGACCATCATGTGCTTGCGAAAAGCGTGAGCCTCTGTCGACTTACTACCGGAGAGTTCTTTACTAAGACCTTCGCAAACGAGGTCACTGACGGACTCTTAAGAGGTCCGGTGCCTGACACAGAGCTAGCCGGTCGGCATCCTCGAAGTGGTAGAGATGTATTTGGGCAGCAAGACTAAAAGAGATACTGATGTACACGATCCCCAATGTTAAATTAAGTCTTGTTGATTAAAAGACTGCAACGTATTGACAGGGATGTATCCACTGAACGGAGTCGTTAAGGTGGGCGGTACCCGCCAGCACACTTATAAAGGAAACAACGCTACACTACACAAGCACTCGCCAGTCATCCACACGACACGTGCGACACTCTACCGTGAGGAAAGATAAAGTGTTTCGCTAAGTCCAGCAAACTCCAGAAAATAGACGGTTCAATCACATTAATGTGGTCACCGCCTATGTTCGACGTCATCGAGCAAAATAACCACTCATAGACGGCAGGTGGCAGCACTAGCAGTGAAGGGTATATAAAGCGCGTCCGGAGGCTACGCGAAAAAGTGCAATCGTTAATTTCTCATAATCGGGATTCGCAGTCATTTAAAATTTTTTAAAATATATCATATTCGCCGTTGACTATAGAAATTATTTATTTCACTATCGCAATTTCGGTCTTTGGGCCATTTTCAAGTGATACTGCAAATATTTGCTTCAGGACATGTCAAGCTTTAAAATCCTCCGACATGTATACATATCATCGTCTAAAATAGGCATTTTTTAAGGTAGATACACAGCAACATCAGACGAGTATGAAGCTCTGTATGTCGTGAAATGATGTAACATTTCACGTAATTTACACCACTTCACCACATACAGAGCTTTACACTCGCCTGATGTTACTGCATATCTTCCGTGAAGAGGTCTATTTTTGAAAAATGACATGTATACATGTCGGAGGATTACAAAGTCTGACATGTGCTGAAGCAAAATTTTTTGCAGTGCCACTTTAAAATGGACTAAAAGCTGAAAATGCAGTAGTGAAATACATAGTTTCTACAGGTAACGGTGAATATGGTGTCCTTTAAACAAAATAATGTCCTAAGAGGGAAACGGAGAGATTTTTCAGAAGTCCATAAGGGCACGATCATTGGCCTTTTCGCCAAGGATGGACGCGTTTCCAAAACGGCGTCTTATTGCGAAACCCGGTTTTAAACTAAAATATACCATCAAATTCCAACTACTGTTTTTTCGTTTACGAAGCGGTTGTCGTATATATAATGTGAGATTCCGTGGGGAAGTGTTTGTATTTATATGTGAAACATTCATATACCATACGGAATTGGAGGTGCCGAGTAGCTCTGTAGGTTAATAAGCTTGGAAAGATGGCTTTATTTTCTCGGGGATTACTGCCTCACGATACTCGTTTTTAAGTAATTCGAATTGGGTGTACGGACCTATGAGACACCGTCTGGAACAGAAATTGATTTATTTATCTATTATTTATTTACGTTGTGGCAGAAAACAGTATTGCATAATGTTAGCGATGTGAAACAATGGTACTAATGAGAAATAGGTAAAACATAGAATGTAAATAGCTTACTGTGGGGTACAATAGTATATAATACCAAATTTAATTTCTTAATCCAATAAGTTGCATGCCTGGTCACAGCCAGGATGTCTTCTGCATGTTACAGAGTCTGTTGGTCTGGGTTTCTCCCCACAACTGTGAGAAGACTTACGCACTTTTTACCATAGGAAAAGAAAGTCGCATTTATTGCTCTGCTGGCTTTAAAACTCATACAAAGCACAACAGACGAAGAGAAGGGTTCTTTTCAGGATCACCTAACATTGGAAATAGGACAAAACCTGCGAATCTCTCAAATGAACATAGAGGCCATAAGCAAACAAAAGAAACTGGGAAAAAAAGAAATGAAGTTTCAGATTATAAAGTAGGACTACTATTATCGTGTTTGTGCTGTATAAAAAAGATCATGACGATTTCATGTCGAATGAAACGCATTTTTGGTATAAGAATATCGAATGAAAATGATTAATATGAACGTTTATTTACAGTGTTGCCCAACTAGCATCGAGCATTACTTCCCTGTGCAGATATATTTTAATTGCAGACAGCCGTGACTGCATTAGCCATTGTCCACACTCCCGCCATGTTTTTCGTGGAATACGATGAAATACGTACGTATAATGCATCTTATGCAGCCCACATCCTGTCTCATGTTAACATGTCACTTCAGATACTAGCTCGGAACGAGTGTATATAAATATCCATGTCAAGCAGCTTCAGTCGATATCATTATAAGGAGCGATCAAAAAGTTTCCGTTCAAAGGCAGTACAGTCCAGAAACTGCAAGCCAATCAGACAAAATGGCCGTGAGCATTGAGGCAATCACCCCATAGGTACACCAGTCTGAAGATACGCGTCAGGTAAAACACTGTGCCCTGCTGCACATCATTGTCCAGCAGGAATCGTCAACTCTTCAAGATAGTTTTGAGCTATCGAAGGCGCGATAATCGTATGGGGAGAGATGAGAACTACAGAGCAAGTACTCGAATGTCTCTCACTTGATTTGGTGTAATTTCTGCGTTACGGCATTTACGATATGGGGACATAGATTATCATCACTTGGCGCACCATTCCATAACTGTGACCTACGACAGACATGATACCACAGACACGTTTTTCAGTCTCCGATGGATGTCTAACAGTGTTTATCCTCAAGGAGAGAAGAAAAAATAGCATGTTGGTACTGTTTGGACGCATTTAGTAATAACGTCGTCACAGTTGACGTTTCCGCCTTTACCTACGCACGTTGGAAATACGCTAATGGAACACTGAATCCTTACCTACATGTCGGTGCTTCTATACCTGCATCGGAGTCGCGCTACGTTGCATATACGCTGCAACAACCGCACTCAAACGCAAAATTTTGGTCGCCTCTTGTATATTAAAAATGACCTCTTTATCTCTTCGAGCGTCTAAGCATAGGTGTTCGAAAGTATTTCTCTGCTTTTCAAGTAGCTCATCTCAAGGCAATTTCCTGTTTAGTAGAGATGTAATATTGATAGAATCGGGACGCAGACTGAAGGACAATAGATGTATAGTCTCGGCGTCCTCGAAATACGTTCTGTCGACCTCAGCTTCGTCGAAGGCCACCAAGCAGTTGCCGTGGGAACCGAAAACAAAGTAGCGTCGTGTGCGATGTGAATGTCAATTAATCTATTATAAATTTCTACGTTACAGAGAAGGGAGGACTGAGGGACACTTCATTGTTCTCCTTTCGGTTGTGGGCTGTAGCTGTCGAAATAGTTCAACGAAGCTGTGTCAGAGATTAATCTCTGTCAGCAGCTTTACTTTTA
Organism: Schistocerca cancellata; assembly: GCF_023864275.1. NCBI lineage: Eukaryota > Metazoa > Arthropoda > Insecta > Orthoptera > Acrididae > Schistocerca > Schistocerca cancellata. Next base: position 298,337,563 of record NC_064628.1, read on the forward strand.
CAGCTATAGCGGATATCTGGTAAAGACGCTGCTTGTTTTCGTATCAAAAAGATGCGTCGCACATGTTTCGCGAGAACGAGCTCCGACATTCAATTTTTTTTATTCTTGCAGCATTTGTCTGCCGAGGTTGAGAAGTGGGCATGACTCGTTTAGTACTGCTCTCGCTATCTTCCTTTTCTAGATGAAGCTCGGTATCAGCGAAACGAGCCGCAGTCGCGGCTGAAAAAGGCTGAGAGATTAAGACGGAGTGTGACTCTGTGCAGAACGAAATCGCACAGCCTTGCACAATGTAAGTTAATGCGGACGTGTTGGAAAAGCCCATTCATACAGGAGACAGCGCATACTACGTTAGTGCGATTCATTCTCGAATACTGTTCGAATGTTTGGGATCCCCACCAACTCCGTGGGAATCCCTGGAGGGAAGCGAAGTTTTTTTAGCAAAGCACTGTTGCGGAAAATTAGAGACCTGGCATTTGAGGCCGACTGCAGAACGATTCTACTGCCCCCACGGTCAAACGTACGGCTTTCCGGAGTGAGAAGGAGCGCCTGGTCCCGGCACGAATCCGCCCGGCGGACTTGTGTCGAGGTCCGGTGAGCCGGCTAGCCTGTGGATGGTTTTTAGGCGGTTTTTCATCTGCCTCGGCGAATGCGGGCTGGTTCCCGTTATTCCGCCTCAGATGTACTATGTCGGCGATTGCTCCGCAAACAAGTTCTCCACGTACGCATACATCACCATTACTGTACCACGCAAACATAGGGATTACACTCGTCTGGTGTAAGACGTTCCCTGGGGGGAACCACCGGGGGCCGAACCGCACAATAGCTCTGAAAAAAGAGTGGTTTGGGGTGGGGCGGCGGAGGGGTGCAGTGGACTGCGGTAGCCGTCGTGGGGTTGTGGACCGCTGCGGCGGGGACGGAGCCTCTTTGTTGTTTCTAGGCCCCCGGTTATCATACAATACAATACATACAAGGAACACTAAAATAAGATGCGAGAAGCAGGGCTCGTACGGAGGTCTTTAGACAGTCGTTTCTCGCACGCTCTATTTGCGAGTAGAACAGGAAAGGAAATGGCTAACAGGGTACAGGGCACCCTCCGCCATGCACACTACGGTGATTTGCGGAGGATGTATGTAGAAGCAGATGCAGAATATAAATGTTTTAAAAGAAAGAACCAACGTCATTGGCTGACATATAGCGCAAAAAACAGTCGTACATATCCCGATGTTGGAGTCTTCCCATAATTATGCTCAAAGGAGAAATACACTGCCAGAAAAAAATTAGTACACCTGGGAAGATGGCGTCGGTTTTACTCAGATGACGGCATAGGCCACCTGGAGATTAATAAAAGCACTCCGTCTTCAGGCCACGAGTGGCCTACCGGGACCATCCGACCGCCGTGTCATCCTCATGGAGGATGCGGAGAGGAAGGACGTGGGGGCAGCACACCGCTCTGCCAGTCGTTATGATGCTATTCTTGACCGAAGCCGCTACTATTCGGTCGAGTAGCTCCTCAATTGGCATCACGAGGCTGAGTGCACCCAGAAAAATGGCAACAGCGCATGGCGGCCTGGATGGTCACCCATCCAAGTGCCGACCACGCCCGACAGCGCTTAATTTCGGTGATCTCACGGGATCCGGTGTAGCCACTGCCGCAAGGCCGTTGACCTGGAGATTAATACATATACTGATAATAGTTTCAACGTCGTCCACCATAGCTACTAGAGCGCCATCTGTGTCTGCCCTGTAACTGGGGATGCTCACAGCCAAGAGGCTCAGTGTGGTGCAAACGTGTGAAGCAAGCAGGAAACCATACCAGACAGACACACTCGTGCTTCCTACAGCCAACCGAGCAAATTTGAAATGGGTCAAATTGTGGCCTTACGACTGGCGGGATGGTCCTTTCGGAGAACTGCCACACAAGATGGACGTGCTGCGTCAGTCGTACAACGATGCTGGTATCAGTGATCAAGTGAACATTATCGCACACGTAGACGAGGTTCTGGGCGCCCTACAGAGCGCGGACGCCATCCAGGATCGTCGTATTGTAAGGTCAGCAGTGGCAAATCGTACAGCTACCACTGAAACGTCCCCTTTGAACAATTGTACAAGACTGTGCTTAAACTGATCCCTGCAAAAGAATGGCCCTGAGTAACATTAAACTATACGTTTCACAAATCACTTACCTCACCAAAAATCTTCGTTACTCGAACTACTGCAATACAGCGAGCGCCACTACTGCCAGCTAAATAAAAGATTCAAACTACGGAAGGCACTAACTACTGATAGGGATAGTTAGCAAATGAAAGATATTAATAGAGAACAAACAATGTATTTACCTTAATAGTCATAATATATATAGCAGTTCATGACAAATTACAAAACTCTGCCATCTCTCTCCCCACATCCACCACTGCTGGCAGCTCACCTCCAACTGTGCAATGCTACGCGCTGTTCACATCCAGCTGCCGCTGCCCAACACTACAATGGCAGACAACAATGCAAACTAGCCACAGACTGCACACAGCACAGCCAGTGATTTTCATACAGAGCGCTACGTGGCATTACCAATATAAAAATCTAAACAGCCTACTTACATAGCCCCCACAAAAAATTTTACAAATTGTTTTGGGCAGTGGCCAACAATGACTTGATAAAATTTTTCATAATTACAATAACAAAGAAATCAAATGCACACACTTATTGATACAATGTTGGTCACAAGCTAAAATTTCCTAGCAGTCCATAAAGATAGTCCTGATCATTCATCATAATAGCAATTACAGTTTTTTTTCACAAATTCTCATTAGTAAAAGAAATTGCACACAGAAGTAGTGGATTTCCATGCAGTCGTGAAGAAGTAGTGTTGTCCTTCCAACGGAAAGACAGTGCTGACTCTTGACATGCAGACAGGTAATGGGCCACAACAGAGCAAACTCACAGCAGAGTCATTCGACGTTTTGAAGAAGATTGGTAGGTAGGTCATCACAGAGCAGACCCACTGTAGTCCTGGTAGAGATTACGGTATTAGTGGGCCACCAGAGGTGTAGACCCACTGCAGTCCTTGTAGAAATAATGGTGCTGGTGGGTCATCAAAGATGCAGACCCACTGTAGTCCATGTAGAGATAATGGTACTGGTGGGTCATCAAAGATGCAGACCCACTGTAGTCCTTGTGGAGATGGCCAGCAGCCATCTGTTGTGACTGTGCAGGTGCACAATCACCATTGAAGAGTCTTGCAGATAATATAGCAAGTCCATAACCACCACTTGTGCACTCACAAAGTTTTTTGGAATTGTCCTTAGATCCAGCAATGCTGTTATCCAGGCCCTTGCTAAATTATTAACACACGTGCAAACACTAACAGTCCCTACTTCTCACATATTGTTCATATACTATGACCAACAGAAACGTGTGCAGTGAAATGTAACGTACAAGTTACTTAATTAGATGAACTGGTGTCAATTACAATTTTATAACATAAAAATACAATAACAAAGGTACAAAATACATCATTAAAGAATATAACAATACAGATAACGTTTGTAGTAATAGGGGCTTTACAAAAGAATTGAACTAACATATACATCAGTGTTACAGGAATTATGACATGAGTACATACATAAAAGATCAGAATAACTTGCGAAACATCAACTTCACACATGAGCATTAAAACAAAACAGAATAAATAATGTCTAAGCATATTTATAAGGTAAATAACATATTATTAATGCCAATTATATTTGAGGATAACAGTATTCCTCATCATAGTGAATGTAGCTTAATATTAAAAGAAGAAAAAATTCTATGTAACTACACAGAGACAGGAAGAAAACAAATACACAAGGGTACACTCACACATAGTGGGATAACACAAAAGGAAAGGACAGGGTTTGTTTTACTGCAGTATTTTGCATGGAGATCTCCCTTCGTTCATCATTATTCCCAAAAGTCCTATCTAAGCCTGCTTTCTGTATTCTAGCTAAATAAAAGATTCAAACTACGGAAGGCACTAACTACTGATAGGGATAGTTAGCAAATGAAAGATATTAATAGAGAACAAACAATGTATTTACCTTAATAGTCATAATATATATAGCAGTTCATGACAAATTACAAAACTCCGCCATCTCTCTCCCCGCATCCACCACTGCTGGCGGCTCACCTCCAACTGCGCAATGCTACGCGCTGTTCACATCCAGCTGCCGCTGCCCAACACTACAATGGCAGACAACAATGCAAACTAGCCACAGACTGCATACAGCACAGCCAGTGATTTTCATACAGAGCGCTACGTGGCATTACCAATATAAAAATCTAAACAGCCTACTTACACCACTGATGAGAGGGCTTGTGAGCCAAGACGTGACAACACGAACCGATTATCGGCGGTGTGACTGCGGGCTCGCACACCTATAGCCCGTTTTCTACTCACGCTCGCATTCGGGAGGACGACGGTTTAATCCCGCGTCCGGCTATACTGATTTAGATTTTCCAGGCAATTTCCGGGATAGTTCCTTTGAAAGGGCACAGCCGACTTGCTTCCCCATCCTCCCCTAATCCGATGAGACCGATGACCTCGCTGTTTGGTCTCTTCCCCCAAACAACCCAACCCCCCCCCCCCTCCAACCCCCTCCACGCATGCCACACCATCGACCTGAGTGGCTCTACTAGTGCCGTCAGAGGATCACTTGGGAGATGGAATGGCGCGCCGTGGTCTTCAGCGATGAAAGCAGATTCTATCTGCACGGAAGTGATTGTCATTCGCGCGAACTACGTTGACCTGATGAGCGCTGTCTCGTAGAGTGCATTCGTGCTAGATACACTGTCCCCACCCCAGGATGCGATAAGCTACAACTCTCGTTCACCTTTGGTGTCTCTGGAGTGGACGCGAACCAGCACTCGGTACGTGCAGAATGTTGTTAGACCACCGCGAGAGCGCTACGGTCGCAGGTTCGAATCCTGCCTTTGGCATGGATGTGTGTGATGTCCTTAGGTTAGTTAGGTTTAACTAGTTCTAAGTTCTAGGGGACTAATGACCTCAGATGTTGAGTCCCATAGTTCCCAGAGCCATTTGTTGTTATACCCGTTCTTTTGCCGTTCTTGCAACATGAAGGTGACGCGTTGTTCCAACAGGATAACGCTCGCCCACACACTGCCCGTGAAACTGAAAGTGCCCTGCAAGACGTGCAGCAACCTCCCTGGCCAGTATGATCTCCGGACTTGTCTCCAATTGAATTCGTATTGGATATGATTGGAAGAGGAGTGAATTGTGCGACTTGTCAACCAACAATTCTACAGAACTAGGTGAACAGGTCGAGCAGGCGTGGCATAACATATCCCTAGACTATATTCGCTGTTTATACGATTGACTAGATAACAGAGTTAGCGCATACATTGCCGCCCGTGCAGACTACACTAAGTTCTAATATGGGTGTTTCAGCATGGGTCGGTACCTGATACCTCAGAACTTCTTGTGCTATTCATCTATAAATGTAATCATTTCATGTTCTTCATGTGTACTGTTGGCAACGGCCTTGCCGCAGTGGATACATCAGTTCCCGTGTGATCACCGATGTTAAGCGCTGTCGGGCGTGGCCGGCACTTGGATGGGTGACCATTCTGGCCGCCATGCGCTGTTGCCATTTTTCGGGGTTTACTCAGCCTCGTGATGCCAATTAGGAAGGTACTCGACCAAATAGTAGCGGCTCCGGTCAAAGAAAACCATCATAACTTCCGGGAGAGACGTGTCCTCACCACACGCTCCTGCTATCTGCATCCTCACTGAGGATGACACGGCGGTCGGATGGTCCCGATGGGCCACTTGTGTACTGTTGCAACAATAAATGTTGAGTGAACTCGAAACTTCGAAATGGTGTACGAATTTTTTCCGGCAGTGTATAATCTGAATACACTAACGAACACTGTTTCAGAAAACACGTAGAAATGTTGTTCAAGGCTGAATACCTGTTGAAATGAATGTCACAGTCGGAAAGAAAATATATTTTAACAGTGCTGAATTTCTTAGTAGTTTGCCAAAACCATTCTAAATGAATATCTTATTCTACCAGACCACAGAGGAAGGATTATCGTAACGTAAGGCAAACCTCTTATAAATTATGAATGTATTGAGAAACAATAAATGAATTATCATAAAATGTTATTAGATTTTTTTCAAAGGAACTATTTCACTATAGGTGAAGAAAGCAATGAGAATAGTTTTGTTTATAATTACCAAAAAATGGTTCAAATGGCTCTGAGCACTATGCGACTTAACTTCTGAGGTCATCAGTGGCCTAGAACTTAGAACTAATTAAACCTAACTAACCTAAGGACATCACACACATCCATGTCCGAGGCAGGATTCGAACCTGCGACCGTAGCGGTCGCTCGGTTCCAGACTATAATTACCAACTATTTTTTATTTTGACGTAACTATATAGAACCACGAGTAGCATCAGACGATAGATTTGGAAGACTAGATGATTTTTTTTTAGTCTTATAGCTCCGTATTGTCTCGATAGCGGGCCATTAATGATTATTGTAGGCAGGCGTCTATGTCGCACGAATGGCTCGCTTGTTCCTGTCTGATAGATGCTGTACTGGCCTCATCTGTGGCGCTCTAAGTGACCGAATAATTCATCGAAATTGTTTACAATGCTCGCCAGATTGATCGTAGACGGCGTTGGGCACACGGCATGATACACACTCCTGGAAATGGAAAAAAGAACACATTGACACCGGTGTGTCAGACCCACCATACTTGCTCCGGACACTGCGAGAGGGCTGTACAAGCAATGATCACACGCACGGCACAGCGGACACACCAGGAACCGCTGTGTTGGCCGTCGAATGGCGCTAGCTGCGCAGCATTTGTGCACCGCCGCCGTCAGTGTCAGCCAGTTTGCCGTGGCATACGGAGCTCCATCGCATTCTTTAACACTGGCAGCATGCCGCGACAGCGAGGACGTGAACCGTATGTGCAGTTGACGGACTTTGAGCGAGGGCGTATAGTGGGCATGCGGGAGGCCGGGTGGACGTACCGCCGAATTGCTCAACACGTGGGGCGTGAGGTCTCCACAGTACATCGATGTTGTCGCCAGTGGTCGGCGGAAGGTGCACGTGCCCGTCGACCTGGGATCGGACCGCAGCGACGCACGGATACACGCCAAGACCGTAGGATCCTACGCAGTGCCGTAGGGGACCGCACCGCCACTTCCCAGCAAATTAGGGACACTGTTGCGCCTGGGGTATCGGCGAGGACCATTCGCAACCGTCTCCATGAAGCTGGGCTACGGTCCCGCACACCGTTAGGCCGTCTTCCGCTCACGCCCCAACATCGTGCAGCCCGCCTCCAGTGGTGTCGCGACAGGCGTGAATGGAGGGACGAATGGAGACGTGTCGTCTTCAGCGATGAGAGTCGCTTCTGCCTTGGTGCCAATGATGGTCGTATGCGTGTTTGGCGCCGTGCAGGTGAGCGCCACAATCAGGACTGCATACGACCGAGGCACACAGTGCCAACACCCGGCGTCATGGTGTGGGGAGCGATCTCCTACACTGGCCGTACACCATTGGTGATCGTCGAGGGCACACTGAATAGTGCACGGTACATCCAAACCGTCATCGAACCCATCGTTCTACCATTCCTAGACCGGCAAGGGAACTTGCTGTTCCAACAGGACAATGCACGTCCGCATGTATCCCGTGCGACCCAACGTGCTCTAGAAGGTGTAAGTCAACTACCCTGGCCAGCAAGATCTCCGGATCTGTCCCCCATTGAGCATGTTTGGGACTGGATGAAGCGTCGTCTCACGCGGTCTGCACGTCCAGCACGAACGCTGGTCCAACTGAGGCGCCAGGTGGAAATGGCATGGCAAGCCGTTCCACAGGACTACATCCAGCATCTCTACGATCGTCTCCATGGGAGAATAGCAGCCTGCATTGCTGCGAAAGGTGGATATACACTGTACTAGTGCCGACATTGTGCATGCTCTGTTTCCTGTGTCTATGTGCCTGTGGTTCTGTCAGTGTGATCATGTGATGTATCTGACCCCAGGAATGTGTCAATAAAGTTTCCCCTTCCTGGGACAATGAATTCACGGTGTTCTTATTTCAATTTCCAGGAGTGTATTACCGTTCTGGAATCTGCCATCGTTGGCGGGCTTCATGAATTCGATGGAGAGGTTTACGTTTTCCCTAAGCAATTCACCAAATCTTTTAATGATCCAGTTGGCTGTTTACGTACTCACATTACATTAATTTCGTCAATGAGTTTTCGGCGTGCTGTATACGAAATACTAGCTAAAATACGGATTTGTCTTTCTGGTTGGGATCCCATGCTACCTCCGATTCAATTTCAACAGACTGCTGAATTTAACAAATAACAAATCACTAGGTCGTTGTGCTTCAGTCCTATTTCCTTCTCTAATAATCACGCTGGCGATGTTACTAACAGCAGAATTTTCCTTTCGGGCACTGCAGCCTTCATGAATTCAATGGAAGACGCAACCATTGGTGCACGAGATGTTCGGTTGAACAGCTCTACTGTCCAACTGACCTTAGATCAATGACAAGTGGAAAATTGACCAGTACCGTTCAGTAAAGTATTTATCTCAATCGAACAGCCTATGTGAAAATGGTTATGATTACATTTTACGTTAAAACGAGGGCACAGTTCCTTCAAAACAGAACTCTAAAATCCGGTGTTTCTTTTTTTTTTTTTTATTTTGCTGTGAGCTTTCTCGCCCGACGCCAAAATCTGTGTAGACGGTTAAAGTGCGATAAGAAGACATTGTAATGTTATCTTTTTCTTGATAGAAAGTAGCTTATCAGTGAAGAGTGCACAGATTACATTCAACTTAACGGGACAAAACCAGACAGCGCCTGATTTAGCACTTCTTTGTTCACAGCAACAGTTAACCGCTGAAAAGGCCATTCCGTCGTACCCGCATCTGTTCACGCAGAACAAGGGATCTCACAGTTTTCCCCTTAAATGTTAAATAATAATCCACTCATTTCCTTTATAGTTGTATTCGTAATTCTGTGACAATCAACAAAACGTTTAGCTCGATTTAAAGTAGATGGCATTTGACAGGTAGCCGGCTAGACTACTACAACCACCATTACACACCTATGGGATCCTAGCACAGTCGGCTCCCAATGTCTACCGGCTTAAACTCCGCAAAGCATTCTGCCTGCCACCATTTCTCAAGTAACTTTTCTGAACGCGAAATTTCGCCTGTTCAGCGAAAAAACTACAGCTCTAATTAAAATGAAAAACAGCTTTTTCACATGCTTCGAGAGTCTATGGAGATTTATATGTGAATTTAAGAATTTTTACGTAATTGTATGTGGCTGATAGAAACTTTAACTTTGATATTTAGTAAGAGATACCGACAAATTTGAAAAAAAAAAAAAAGAAAACGTTTTCCGAAGCTTACGCGTAGCAAACGTAATCCGTTTCGAGATTTTGAAAAGAACCGTTTTCTACCGGGGTACTTTCGTAATTAAAAACAAGTATTTTGGCGAGTTCCAGTACATTACGAGATACGTCGTGTTAAGTTCGAAACTGTTCCCAAGATGGGAAAATTTTACCCGTTTCTAGAAAATATACGTAATTCTATCCTTATTTAAAAATTAAGAATAGATTTTAGAAGTCTGAATTAAAAACAGCCTTTGCTGAAACGTTCTTCTTTTATTAGCTACGCGTTTCGCCTTCGTGGAGAATTTACAATAATAAAGTAACTCTGTGCTGGACTGAAGTACGCGTCAAATTAGATAAACCACCAGAGATTTTATTGAAGTCGTACCAGCAAGTATTTGCGAGTTCATCTGATTCGACGTGTGCTTCAATCTAGCACAGAGCCGTTTGATTATTTTTAATATGCTGTAAAAGGAAAATTTTAAGATAATCTGTAGATACTCCACGAAGGCAAAACGTGCAGTTACTAAAAGAGTAAGTTGCAACCAAGACTGTTTTTAATTCAAATATTTTACATGCGGTTGCTGTACGAGACGGCCTAATGGAGTGGAAGAAATTTTACTTTTGAAATGTTGGAGACGCCGTGGGTCTCTATACCACAAGTGCATCACAGAATTTTTATGTGTTTTTGCTGGCGATATAACACGGACGCTGTGATGGCCGGCTGCAGACAATATCCGTCGCGCACGAGGGACGCGAAATAATTTAAAATGGAGTACAGCAAAATTACTTTCGATTATTCGTCGCCTCGGGTCCAGTATAACCTGCGCATTGTATACTAAACATTCGCGTTTATTTACCATGACTGAGTACTTTGGAAATATGCACTAGAGTTCATCATTTTTTTTATGAAAGTACGTCAGCGGTTACGATGCTTCTTGGTCACTATTGTTAAAATTCTTAGTGACTCAGACGGCATTCACAATGAATTATGTTCCAATAAATTTCAATAAAAGCATTCCTTGGGTTTTTCAAGAGATACATCATTCGAATGGCTCTGCCTACGAAGGCAGATTGCCTGAAGTTATGAAGAAACAGCGACTTTTGGGCTCGCATACGGGACGACGACGGTTCAAACACGCGACCGGCCATCCTGATTTAGGTTTTCCGTAATTTCCATGAATCGGTTAAGGCATATGCCGGGATGGTTCCTTTGAAAGGGCATGGCGATTTCCTTCCCCATCCTTCCCTAATCCGAACTTGTGCTCCGTCTATCCCGTTGTCGACGAGTCGTTGAACACTAATCTCCTCCTCCTCTTCCTCCTCAGTTAGTCGACAGCAGACACTACAGAGAGCTTGTGACGTGTCATAGTGGCACTGCCAAGACCCTCGGTGTTAGTGGCTACATTTCCAGGAACCAGAGCGGAGTGTGAATGGGTTCTTAAGGAGTCCTGTGATTGCCTGGCAGCCGTGGCAGTCCGCACGCGCGCCAGTATCCCTCTGTGAGTCGTTCGCTGGCGTGCTACCTTGACTGTGGCGTTTCCGGGAACAGTGACGCAGCCCGCCCTAGACGTACACACACACACACTCACATATTTCCTCTGCTTGGCATTACTTATCGGAAACTTTCAGAACATCCGCAGCCCTTTCCGAAGTAAGGAAACCCTGAGCTTGGTAGCATGAGGAACATTTTCAACAGTAAGACTTTTGTCAATGGTTACAATGACACATTTAAATACTGCAGTTTCTTTCAGTTGGTTACACTGATCATTCGTACGCTGTATTTGTAAGTGACTTTCACTGTGCGTATTTGGCCCCACAGTATGCTAGTTGAAGATTATTACGAATAATAGACTTCCCTGATTTCCAACGAGAGCAAGCTACGGGAACAGAGTTATAACATGTATCGATGACAGCTTGCGTTTACTTCTTTGTTTCTAGAATGAAATTTTCACTCTACAGCGGAATGTGCGCTGATAGGAAACTTTCTGGCAGATTAAAACTGTGTGCGGGACCGAGACTCGAACTCGGGTCCCGAGTTCGAGTCTCGGTCCGGCACATAGTTTTAATCTGCCGGAAAGTTTCTTAGTTTCTGTTTATAGGGCACAGATGGGCTGGTGTTTACATCAACTACGTGTTAACTAGTTAGTTGCATGTTACGTGGATCATAATTATAACCTGTCACTATCATGTAGAAAGAGTCAGTTTTACAATTACAGTACATCTACATCTACATTTACATGATTCCTCTGCAATTCACATTTAAGTGCTTGGCAGAGGGTTCATCGAACCACAATCATACTATTTCCCTACCATTCCACTCCCGAACAGCGCTCGGGAAAAACGAACACCTAAACCTTTCTGTTCGAGCTCTGATTTCTCTTATTTTATTTTGATGATCATTCCTACCTATGTAGGTTGGGCTCAACAAAATATTTTCTCATTCGGAAGAAAAAGTTAGTGACTGAAATTTCGTAAATAGATCTCGCCGCGACGAAAAACGTCTTTGCTTTAATGACTTCCATCCCAAGTCGCGTATCATATCTGCCACATTCCCTCCCTTATTACGTTATAATACAAAACGAGCTGCCCTTTTTTGCACCCTTTCGATGTCCTCCGTCAATCCCACCTGGTAAGGATCCCACACCGCGCAGCAATATTCTAACAGAGGACGAACGAGTGTAGTGTAAGCTGTCTCTTTAGTGGACTTGTTGCATCTTCTAAGTGTCCTGCCAATGAAACGCAACCTTTGGCTCGCCTTCCCCACAATATTACCTATGTGGTCTTTCCAACTCAAGTTGTTCGTAATTTTTACACCCAGGTACTTAGTTGAATTGACAGCCTCGAGAATTGTACTATTTATCGAGTAATCGAATTCCAACGGATTTCTTTTGGGACTCATGTGGATCACCTCACACTTTTCGTTATTTAGCGTCAACTGCCACCTGCCACACCATACAGCAATCTTTTCTAAATTGCTTTGCAACTGATACTGGTCTTCGGATGACCTTACTAAACGGAGCAGTGGCAGTGGCAGACCCTCGGTGTTAGTGGCTACATTTCCAGAAACGTAGTACTGCAGCAACTAGACGTGGCATGAACTGAACAAGTCGTTGGAAGATACTGACCCATGAGACATGGATAGCGCTCCATAATTGCGAAAGTGTAGCATTATGAGCGAAAAATATGACGGAAGATCCCAGTGTTTCTCCACATACATACACTTACTCAAATTTAAAAAAGAAAAAAATCTTCTGTGAAGTAAAACAAGTTAACAAGCAGATATGATTTCGTGCTACCAACGCTCTGAATCAGGTCACACTGCTCACCGCTACGGCTGAGGGACCACTTTGAGGTTGTTGTATGTTTAGAACGAGCAAATACTGCGCTGAAGAAGAAATCATTCGTTTTGTTGTCGCTGCACATTAGTCCCAATCTCTCGAGAAATTTAGGTTTACTTCCCAGTATTCTTTTAGTCTGTCTTCGAAAGATCTGTCAACCACGTCCTTACTTACTGCTATAGGAGTTTCTGAAAAATCTTTCTAGCGAAAATGTCTGAGGTGTCTGCTGCCTGCAAAATCTGCGACACGGTAACACGCAGACCTTCAGCATCGTACGTTTCTGTATCTGATTATTCTTCATTCCGGTCTGTGCGTAAACAGTGAGTTGCATATATTTCTTGTGCACGGGGCGCGAGGAAGGCCTTGAAACACTCCGGTGATCGTCTGAATTATGCATGAGCTCCGCCGCACACGAGGCTTACAGCCGCGGCGCGTAGAGTGTTGGAATGCTTCTAGTCTTCAGACGTTCATCGACAGATTCATACGTGCTCAGACTGCCTCGCGTTCCTTTCACTCATAGCTACAGCCATAAGTCGTTATCTGATTTCTGCCGCGTGGAAGTGCTTAACTTCGCAACGCGTCTTCTGACCAAAAATTGGTGTCTTCGCATGTCGGAAGTAAAAGAAAAAGAAAAAGTTACGAAAGTGGTTTCTTTCAGTGTTGGTCTTGCTACATTACTAAATTGGCATAGGAACGCTTTGATCATCCTGTTGATAAAGTATACTCTTGCCTTCTTCCCATCTTTGAACTAACTTATCCAACCAATTAGAGGAGAGCCTATTGTTTAATGTAGACTTCGAACCGAACAGACTTTTCTTTTGGTCTGTAGTGTGGAACTCAACCACTGAGCCACCTATCGTACATCGAGATGAAAAAAGTCGTGAGATACCTCCCAATATCGTGTCGGACCTCCGCTGCGCGTAGTACTGCAGAAACTAGACGTGGCATGAACTGAACAAGTTGTTGGAAGTCCCCTGCAGAAATACTGACCCATGAGACATGGATAGCCGTCCATAATTGCGATAGTGTAGCACTAGCAGGATTTTATGCACGAACTGACCTCTCTATTATGTCCCATAAATGTTCGATGGGATTCATGTCGGCCGATCTCGGTGGCCAAAACATTCCCTCGAACTGTCCAGAATGTTCTTCAAACCAATCGCGGACGATTCTGGCCCAGTGACGTGACATCGTTGTTTAACAAAGTCCATGGGTGCCTGCAAATGGTCTCCAAATAGCCGAACATAACCATTTCCAGTAAATGATCGGTACAGTTGGACCAGAGGACCCAGTCCATTAAGTAAACGCAGCCCACACCATTATGGTGCCACCAACAGCTTGCACAGTGCCTTGTTGACAATGTGGGTCCATAGCTTCGTTGGGTCTGCACCACACTCGAACCCTGCCATCAGCACTTCCCAACTGAAATCGGGAGTCATCTGACCAGCCATGGTTTTCCGGTCGTCTAGTGCCCAACCTATATGGTTACGAGCCCAGGAGAGGAGCTTCAGGTGGTGTCGTGCTGTTATTAAAGGCACTCTCATCGGTCGTCTGCCGCTACAGCCCACTAACGCTACATTTTGGCGCACGTTCGTCATGCGTCCCACATTAGTTTCTGCGGTCATTTCACGCAGTATTGCCTGTGTGTTAGCACTTACAACTCTGCACAGCGCCACTGCTCTCGGTCGTTAAGTGAAGGCTGTCGGCCATCGTATTGCCCTTGGTGAGAGGTAATGTCTGAAATTTGGTACTCTCAGCACGCTCTTGACAATCTCAGAATACTGTCTTCCATATCGATTTACGAAATGGGATGTCCCAAGCGTCTAGCGGAAACTACCTTTCTGCGTTGAAAGTCTATCATTTCTCGTCGAGCGAGCATAGTCACGTAGGAAACCTTTACACATGAATCTCCCGAGTACACATGACAACTCCGCCAATGCAGTGCCCTTTTGCACCTTGCATACGCGATACTACCGCGATTTGTATATCTACAAGTTGCTATCTCATGACTTTCGTCAGCTGAGTGTGTACCGTAAATAATTAGTGCAACATATATGAGAAATCACTGTCTTGTGGTAAGAGCAGTGGTGGTATAAAGGCTCATAGTTTACACAAATGACAGATTGATCGCAGTTACGAATACTGCAGCTTCTAATCACTCATTAATGTTTTCTGTATATCAATTTCCCTGCGTTTGTTGTCAGTAGGGGAACTACAATGAATTTTCCTTCAGTCAGATAACAGAGCAAAGGCAAGCACTGGAGGTGCTATTATAGACAACATGTACCATTTTCAAGTACTTCTTATTTAGGCCGGCCGGTGCGGCCGAGCGGTTCTAGGCGCTTCAGTCTGGAACCGCGTGACCACTACGGTCACAGGTTCGAATCCTGCCTCGAGCATGGATGTGTGTGATGTCCTTAGGTTAGTTAGGTTTAAGTAGTTCTAAGTTCTAGGGGACTGATGACCTCAGATGTTAAGTCCCATAGTGCTCAGAGCAATTTGAACTTCTCTCTAGACCCCAGACCATCACTACTTTTTCTGGTTTCGCTTCTGTGGAAGAATGGCCTGTTATTCCGCCATAGATAGCCAGACAGCCGTGAGGGGTAGCCGTTCGGTCTCAGGCATCTTGCCACATGACGGGTGGCTGCTCCCCCCCTTCCCCCCCCCGCCCCCCCCCCCCCCCCCGCGCCAGAGGTTCGAGTCCTCCCTCGGCCAAGGGTGTGTGTGTTGTCCTTAGCGTAAGTTAGTTTAAGTTAGATTAAGTAGTGTGTAAGCCTAGGGAACGATGACCTCAGCAGTTTGGTCCCATAGTCCTTACCACAAATTTCCTCTATAGATATTCGAGCTCCTTATTGAAAGTATACACAGCAGGGCTGCAGCCGCCAAGAAGGCGGAGCGTGGACACAATTCACGTTAATGTACTACTCATTGCTGTCCGGATACCTTTGATCAGATAGTGTGTACAACACAGAATGATCTGAGTAGCATTGTTATAGAGGATTCTAAAGCCGTTTGCTAATATCCCTGGTCTCTTGCATTTGGTTTGTTATTGCGACTTTCACAGTTATTCTTAATAATAATACGTGGATATAATCTATCCCTTTACAGCCCTGCAATCTGAAGGGCCGATAAATCCAAAAAATCATTTTCCTTGATGAAGAACCGTCTTTATGAAGTTCACCATGCAGCGTCTTGCACGGTGATCTACGACTAATTCTAACTTCTCTGTAGATTATTTAGTTTGCTACTTCCTTATGAGAAAAAACGAAAGAATTAACATAGCCGAAAGCGATTTGCATCTCACTCGAACGTCTTCGTTCAGTTATATATAGCCGCAGCGCGGTAGTGCTTCTCGCTTCTTTATAATCTCACATGTTCTTGAACTATTTTCGAATCTAAAAATTTCATCAGTAGTATCACTCCCTATATTCTCTTTCATATGCTTAGTTAGTCAGTTGCATGTTCCATAAATCGTCTGCATGACTTCTATCGACACTCCGCGGAACGTATCACTTTGGAGGTCATGTATACATTATCTCTCTCTCTCTCTCTCTCTCTCTCTCTCTCTCTCTGTGTGTGTGTGTGTGTGTGTGTGTGTGTGTGTGTGTGTACCTTTGCGTAGCCGCATTTACTAAATGCCATATAGCACAGTGGCTTATATTAAATAAAAATGAACGATGGCTTTGATTGACTGTTCCGTCGATTCTTGGTAGAAATGAACAAATTAATCGTTGTTTTTACTCATGTTACATTTATCGTCTAAGTAAATATATTTTCCATTATACTACATAGTCTACCATGATTGATTCAACATTCGATTATGGAGTACAAGGCGTTGTCCGGAAGAAATGTTGTCAGCATACGTTTGAAATTTATTCTGCTACCTGTCAGATATTTTATGTTATTAGGAAAATAATCGATGATTGTTCTGGCTGCATATTGAACTCCTTTCTGAACTACTGAGAGCTTTATTAATGACTATCGAAGGCAATTTTCGTGTAGAAACTGAATCACAAGTCACGTTTCGACATTATTTGACACTGTATCCGTTTTAAACTGCAGCTATGCAGACAGACGAAAAAATTGGCAAACAAATGGATGAACGAGGGAGGTTTTCACCGCGTATCCGTGGCATCGTGGTATATTCAAGTACTCCGTCTCTTGTGGACCAAACATAGAAACTATAAGAACGTAACGCGAAAGTGGTATACACGTCAGAAACAAGAGTAAAATCTATAATGCTACCGTTAAAGGGAGAACGTTGTACAGGAAGTTCGGAAATTCTCGTTACAGATTTCTAGGACTTATAGAGGGGATCGATTACAGAATACTTTGAATAGGAACCCAAGTGCTGAAACGTACCGTTTCTGTCCTACGACGGTTTCAGTTTAGATGTTTAACTCACCCATATTGCTTGAGGAATTGAATTACCCATGAAGCAGAACTATTATTAGGTAACAATTCTGAAGAAAACAAGACGAAACATGGATTTATCACTTAAGCACATATGTTTATACTAACACTTAAACATTACTGTCTGTATGTAGAGTATACTGGATTCTTTTTTTGTTTTGGAATAATGTAAACAGGTAACGTAAAGTGTTAATACGAAGAAATGTGCTTAAGTGATAATTGGTGTTTCGTTATGTTTCCTTTCGAATTGTTACCTAATAATTGTACTGCAATTCAAATCCTCAAGCACAAGTGGTTGAGTTAAACATCTGAACAGTAACCGTCGTGGAACGAAAATGGTACGTTTCCGGAACGGGTTCCTATTCAAATATCATGTACTCACTCCCCTCTACAAGTGCTAGAAGTTTGTAACGGGAATTTCGGAACACCTGTATAGCACGAACAAAAATACTAAGAAAGAAAATGTATATCTTACTCTGCATGACAGCGTTTCTCATACATGTATACTAAATATAAAATCAAAGTAGTCTGTTATAACGGAAAGAAATAGTGTGGTTTCCGCTGCAGTATAGGAGACTAGAAACATCAAAGCGCGTAAATACTGAACTGCGTCTGTGGAAAAGTTAGATGAGTTACCATATGAGTGTAATCATTATTCGTCTATAACTTCACTAGAACATGTTGATGTCTGGCGGTCCCCGAATGGTGGTGTACGAAACTGTTGCCGTAACGCAAATGAAGCCACTAAAAGGTCCATTGCTGATTCTCAGGGCACGGAGTGCCAGACGCACATTTTCATTTAATGCGCCTCCGTCAGAAAATTCTGCAGCGCCAGAGAACCGCTTTCGATGGAGCTTAATCTAACTTAGGCCTCTGAAGAGGTCGCTTTCAGATATTATTCATGGGGCTCGTCGACCGCGCCGAGCAAGATTAGAAACTGATGTGGCAGTTTAAACGCAACCAGAACTGGCTGTAACAGCTACAAAGCTTTTACTGGTTATCTCATATTTTGGTAGTACTCATTTTTATTTTCCTCATCTGCACTGAGACAAACATAATTTTCTCGATGTGTCACTGCAGTTAGCTTCTTGCCTAGCAGTGGGGGGGACCTGTACTATCGGAATCTCTCTACATCTAGAACTACATACATGCTCAGCAAGGCTCCGAAAGGTGCGTGGTGGAGGGTACCCTGTACCACTACTAGTCATTCCCTTTCCTGCTTCGCTAGCAAACAGAGCGAAGGAAAGACGTTATCTATATGCGTCAGTACGAGCTCTTATTTTCGTGGTCCTTATGAAAAATCTACGTTCTGCAGTCAGCTTCAGATGCCGGTCTTCTAAATTTTCACAGTAGAGTTCCTCGAAAAGAACGTCGCCTTCCCTTCAGGGATTTCCATTTGAGTTTCCGAAGCATCTCGTAAGACTTGCATATTAGTCAAACCTGCCGGTAAAATGTCTCGCAGCCCGCCCATGAACTGCTTCGATGTCTTATTTTATCCTAACTGGTACAGATCCCAAAAATTCTAGCAGTACTCAAGAATGGGTCGCACTAACGTCCTATATGCTGTCTCCTTTATAGATGAACCATACTTTTCTAAAATTCTCCCAGTAAGCCTTCTCTATTACAATCTTTACATGCTCCTATTTCATATCACTTTGCAAACATTACGCCTAGAAATTCAATCGACGCGACTGTGTCAAGCAGTATCCTACTAACGCTGTTTTCGAACATTACGGATGTTCTTTTTTTTCCCTTCTCATCGGCATTAATATCCTTCCTATGGCCTTCTGCTACGGAAATCCGATAACGTCCGGTGTTAGCAGATGGGAGTGAGATGGAAGTACAACTTACTTGCATACATATTTTCTCCTCAGTTTATGACCGTTAGATTGATGGACTAGAGGTGGTCTTGAGGCAACAACCAAATTAATTCTGTAAAAGGTTTTATGTTAAAGAACTGCATATTGACAGTTATAGAATATGCAAAGTATAACACACCGGCCATTTCCAGTATCGGCTTCCAGAACACTGCTCAATATTTACAGCAGAGCTCTACGCTCCCTACCAAGCCACCCAGTACATCCGGCGGCACAGACTTTTTTAATTGTTTCATATGCTCCGATTCTCTCAGTGCCTTGCAGAGCTTCTGTGTGCTGTACACAGTGTATCCCTTAGTGCAACGGGTCCAAGAAAGCTTCCATTTGCTCTCTGTTGAGGGAGCCACTGTGGTGTTCATGTGGGTCCCTGGTCACGTCGGTCTGACGCTTCTACCAAGGCAGTAGTCCTCTCACATCGGTCCGCTAGCTCTCCCATCCTTTCGGATGATTCCCTTGTTTCCGTCTGTCGGCATATGGTGTCACTTTGGGATCACCACTGGTCCTCTCTTCACGGGAACAAACACCAGGGAATTAAACCTCTCTCAGCGGCTTGACCAACCTTATCTCGGCCTACTCGCCACGAGGACATCATTTTAGCTAGGTTGCTTATTGGGTATCATCGTTTTACCCATCGCTATTTGTTAAGTGGCGATCCCCCACCACTTTGTGCTCACTGTCGTCAACCTTCGGTGGTTCGTCATTTCCTGGCCGAGTGTCCTTTGTTTTAACCACTTACGTTATCACGTATGCTTTCCGTCTATCGGCTGTTTTAGCGAACGACGCGCGAACTGTCGACAGCATTTTACTTTTTATCCGTCGCAGCAATATGGTGAAGGAATTTAATCTTGGGTTCGGGACCACCTCTGTCTCTGCAGCGTGTTTTGTGGACCTTTCTGCACGAGGAAGTCCTTGCTCTTAGCCCGCTTTCCTTCCGTCGACTGGGCTTATATATATATATAAAAAAAAAAACCAACGACCTGAAGCTCATTAGGTGACAACGAAGTCCTTAGCGACGGAGTCCTTGCATGAAAACTTCTCGGTTAACTTGCCATGTTAAAGTTTGGTAAAATGCTAAGCTTTCGATTACTGTCCCCATCATCATCAGAGGCTGCGTATGACTTAGCCGCTGACGATAATGGGGACAATCGTCGATAGCTTTGGGTTTTATCTGAATTTGAAGCGGCTAGTTTAACGAGAACTTTTAATCCGAAATATCACTTGATTGTTCATTTAAACTATTATAGCAACTATCGAAGCATGTCGCAACATCACATCAAACAAGACAGACAAGACAATGCCAAAGATAAGAAACACAAGTGCATTTAGGATGGTGCATTTCACGCCACATCGTGATTGTGTACTGGAAACACAGTTTGAATGGGCAGTCTGCCTTTGGACTCTAGGAGGGCAGAGTGAAGAGTACCACCGGGGGAGGGGTGGGGGCAAATTTCGGCACTTTAACAGGTTAAGATCTGTCCGAAAGGTTATGGAAAAGCCTACAAATTGGTGTATATATTCCTGAATGTGTTCTCCATTACTAGACAGGTTGCAATTAAATTGTTGCGATATGCTAAAGCCAGTATTTGACACAAATGTTAACATGCAAAAACAGAAATAAAAAAGTATTCGCAAATTCGTCCCCCACAAACTCAATAATACAATTAATTTAATTTAATTTTTCCATTCTAACATTGCCAAACGCTTTCACTATTATAAACCACTTAAAGGCCATGAATGAACACTGTTTTCGAATTATTTTCAGCCTCCAAAATGAGAGTCACGTATGGATCGGTGTATCTATGTAGACGAAGAGCGTGTTTTGTGGTAACAAACTAAGCATTCCATTTCTCTCCGATTGCGTTTTTCATGGCAAATACTAAGAATTTTCAATCACAGTTCCAAATTTCGAACCTGGGGCGAAAATAGGAACTGCAACGGGAACGAAGTTACGAACATCTCCAGATTTATTATAAAGGCCGCTACAGGAAGCTTGGCCAAATCCTTTAGAACAGCGATCACATGCCAGAAGCTCCAACAAATGATTGAAACACAGCCCAATATTTGAACACAATTCAGTGCTCAAAATAGGAATAAAAGGCTGTTAATCTGACTGCTGCACTAATTTACTTCAGCGTATAAAGATGAATTCCCTCGCACACGGAAGCTAAACGTAGCGCCGCGGCCTGTCTTCCTCGTGGGCCTCGACCCGGAAGAGATGACGTCACATCAGAGCATGCACAGTCGAAAACAGACAACTGCGTCCGTTCTCTGAACTGATCGTGGTGTGGCTAACCATCATTTCAGTACTCGACACTGTATTCTAGCTATTAGGGAGAGAGTGCTACAAAATATGTTTCCATCCATTTTATTTCCATACCAGCACGCATTCAAAGAGAAATAGTGTAATTCTGGCACCATTTCCGGCGCGAAATCGAAGTGAAACGGCATAAATTTAGAGTACTGTAGCTCATTATCACATGATATTCAGCCATAACTGAGAGTGTGAAAGATACTTTGCAGGTCTCTTCTTATCTCCGTAGTGACGTAAGAAAATCGTAGACCATCCAGTGGAAGGTCTATTTTTTTGTTTACCACCCCTATTGTGGAAATCCCCAAGCCATCTTTACGAGCTGGAGATACGTGCAAGGTTGCCACTCTTTGTTTTTCCCAACCGCTAAGAGCATCCTGAGAAAGTTCATCTGTCCACTCTAGCGGGAAGGAGCCACTCAGAGCCTGATTTGTAGCATCGTACCAAAGCTAACGAAATCCTAGATTAAAATAAATAAAGTGAAATAAACTATTTGAGTCGATCGTCAAGTAAATGGGGGAATACACATTCTTCTCTCGGTATCGAAAGGTAGACAGTAAAATTGCACCTTAAAATGCATTAAAATCTTAACAAATAGTTGTGTTGAAACTTAACGTAAACAATTAATTCAAAAATGTTCCAATGTGTATGAATACCTAAGGGACCAAACTGCTTAGGTCGTCGGTCCCTAGACTTACACAGCGAGTAGTAACTGAAACTAACCTATGCTAAGAACAACACAGACACCCATGTCTGAGGGAGAGCTCGAACCTCCGGCGGGAGGGGCCGCGTACTCAATTAATTGAGCTGATATTGATGGTCACGCAGACTATACCATGAAACACTCACTCGTCAGTCCTTGTGGCTGTCAGTGGTATAGTGGTAAGAGTTTTATTGCTGCTACCCTGTCTACTGGGTTGCAAATTTTTAGCAAGAGGGTACTGACAAGCAATTCCTGTGTCTTTCACTCATCTTTCAGTTGGTTTGTTGTCTCGTGGAAATATCGTAGTAACAAATGGCTCTGAGCACTATCGGACTTAAAAACTGAGGTCATCAGTCCCCTAGAACTTAGAACTACTTAAACCTAACTAACCTAAGGACATCACACACATCCATGCCCGAGGCAGGATTCGAACCTGCGACCGCAGCAGCAGCGCGGCTCCGGACTGAAGCGCCTAGAATCGCTCGGTCACTTCGGCCGGCTCGTAGTAACAGTATAGTAGACCGGCAACAAACTTTGTTTCTCGTCATAGAACTACGTATACAAGCAAGTCAGAGATACTTCTCTAAAGAACAATCAGAGTGTCTCTCAGTCGTAGCAGGTATCTAATTCAGCGACATCCTTCCCACTCTGGTCGATCTCTAAGAGTATGACCTTCGGCACAGGACGACTGATAGCGTGACCCTGTGGTGTGCGGAGGATTATTGTCATTTTCTTACCTCCTGAGTAGTGTTTTCTTGCCTTCCTCCTCATGTGTTGTGGGCGCATGTCCTCTTCACCGAAAGCTCTCGGAGTTGCCGTGTCAGTCGGAGTTCCATTGCTTGGTTCGTTTTCTACGAAGGTTCTGGTCCTGTTGGACTTGTTACGAATTTCTCTCCAGTCAGAAACCGGGAAAGAGTCAGTGCATTTGCATCGGCTCCTTGTGTGATGACCCTAGAGATCACAGTGGATTCAGAACTAATTAAGGTAGAGTTGAGTTGTTCATCACACAGGTAAAGCTATATAGTGCACACCAAGCCTTCCCTCCACGTAACCCAACAAGCTGCTCGTGAGGTGATTTCCATATAGTACCGTCGTGGGCAAGGAATTGGTAAGTCTTCGGGTGGTTAACGCCTTCCAAAGTTATGTTAGATCCACGTTGGCGGACTGGAATGGTTTCGTGTTGTCTGTGTAAATCGTACGGGGTAGTCCACGCCTTCTGGCGAATCGCTGATGTCCCATACGAAACTTATCTGTTGACAAGTGTGTACAGTGTTAGAAGTGCACTGCTCGCGTGGTAGCACACGTGAAAAGAGGGATATGTGACTTGTGCATTTCTCTTCCCATTTTGATGAATAGTGGTCCAGCAAAATCTGTCACCGTTACAGCAAATGGTTTAGCAGGCGTTTCTTGTTCAGATGGCAGCTGTAATTCAATTTGTTGTCCTCGTGAGCCCTTCAGCGTAATATAGCGTAGCATTCGAGTGGAAAAAATTCAAATTATGTGCTCATTCGAGGCTTATCATGTGTAACGGATATGGTGAGAAATAATGCATATTTGGTTACTCACATGTACACTGGCCGGAAATGTTTGATTACACTTAGATAAAAGGCCATGGTTTGAAAATGGACGTGATTGTACGAAACTAGTTATCACAAAGAAACTAAAATTATCGCAACTGTAATGAAATTGCAGAAAAATAAAAATTTTAATAACCCACGTCGCTAGCCGTATCCTCCATGTTGAAACTTCGTAAAGATTTAAGTGTTATGTTTTCCCACGCAGTGTTTGAGAGAGGTAAGATAGAGACGTAGTCTGAATGATGTTCGAAGAGCGCTCTGCTTGGCACTTAAGTCTGAATCGCAGAATAGCCATGTAGATGTAAATGTAGAAGTGCTGCTGATCCCGGCGGAGTTTCGAGTCCTCCCTCGGACATGGGTGTGTGTGTTTGTCCTTAGGATAATTTAGGTTAAGTAGTGTGTAAGCTTAGGGACTGATGACCTTAGCAGTTAAGTCCCATAAGATTTCACACACATTTGAACATTTTGAACATCTAGATGTGGCAGCTTGTAGTGCAATTGCTGTAGAATACGTGGTGGAGAGATGGAGTTAAGACAACACCGTGGTAAGCACAATAGGCATGGATCCTTCCAAAAGGCCTATGCCTCAAGAGAATCGTACGATTGTTCAGATGGCCCAGAAATCCGGGAAATCCGGGAAGATGTTACAGGCGGAGTGTCACCACGAACCATCCGGAACAGATATCTGGAAGCCGGCTTGAAACTGTGTGCCGAACCGAGACTCGAACTCGGGACCTTTGCCTTTCGCGGGCAAGTGCTCTACCAACTGAGCTACCCAAGCACCACTCACGCCCCCTCCTCACAGAATTACTTCTGCCAGTACCTCGTCTCCTACCTTCCAAACTTTACAGAAGCTCTCCTGCGAACCTTGCAGAACTAGTACTTCTGAAAGAAAGGATATTGCGGAGACATGGCTTAGCCACAGCCTGGGGGATGTTTCCAGAGTGAAAATCTCATTCTGGAAACATCCCTCAGGCTATGGCTAAGCCATGGCTCCGCAATATCCTTTCTTTCAGGAGTGCTATTTGTGCAAGGTTCACAGGACAGCTTCTGTAAAGTTTGGAAGGTACGAGACGAGGTACTGGCAGAAGTAAAGCTTTGAGGACGGGGCGTGAGTGGTGCTTGGGTAGCTCAGTTGGTAGAGCACTTGCCCGCGAAAGGCAAAGGTCCCGAGTTCGAGTCTCGGTCCAGCACACAGTTTTAGTCTGCCAGGTAGTTTCAGAAAATGAATTGCCGCCAGTATTTGTGGCAAGAATGGCAAACCTCTTATCGTGTCCTCCATGACCAAGGTACCACATGGCATTTTCCAGCAGGTTAACGCAAAACTTCACTGCAGTCTTGAGGAATGTACAGATGCTTGACTGACCTGCAAGGTTCCCCGATGTGTCACACGCAGAACATGTCTGGCGTGCGTGATGGGAACTTTCATGCCACCCATCAGCTGGCAGTCTACGTGTAGTGCATGGCAAGAAATTTCTGAAGATGATCTGTGGAAAGCTTTGCTGCCAATTTAAAACAAACCGAACTTGGAGCTTACGAAGAGATGGGACTCGTTATTGCACCTGTCGTGCCGACACGTCGTGAATGAGGAATGGTCGATCCGCTCTGCCACAAACGAAGTTTCCGCCGTAGCCGTGTGCACGGCGTGTCGGTGCGGTGCAGCAACGCTGGCTGGTCGGTGTCCGGCCAGCTCGGCAAGTGGAGAACCCAGGGACGCCTCTCGAGCACGCCTCGCCGTGCGCGGCGCCGCATCTAAGCGGCACCGGGCGACGCGCTAGTTGAGATCGATGGCCACTGCCACGGGCCGGCGCGCAGACAGCGCCAATTAAGTGCCTCTCTCCGGGCGCTAGCTGCGAGGCGAGCAGGCCGGTCCTCGGCCTGGCCAAGAGGTTGCGTGGGTACCAGTCGGTTAATATACGTCACTCAAAGTATGTGTTTATTACTTTGGTACTTACGCAACGACAGAAGAAAGCTCACCGGACGAAATATTGTTGTCGTCTGGCGAAAAGAAGAAGTTATTTAAATTTGTAACACCCCACCCGTCACTTATCTGGTTTTGGCGTGTGTTCACCCCAGGTAATTGACTAACAGATCAACAGAGAGTGCAAAACTGCCGCAATGTCGGATAACGCAAAGAAAGTAATAAGGCCCTGTGACTCCTGATTGAACTGCGGTCTCAGTGTTGACATTAATTGATTCAGAATTGATCCATTTTAATTAAAAAGGGGTGCACATTGATGTTATATTCAGCTACTGAACACCAGATGCAAGTGTTGAACATAAAATTAATTAAGAAAGTGACTTGGGATTTTAACTACTTGATTGAAAACAGATGCAGTCGATTAGCACAAATTTATTTGAACTCCCGACCTTCAATCAGCGCATTACAAGACTCTCCTATCAGGCAGTGGTAATAAATTGCGTTTGCGTGGAGTAAAGCGCAATAAGTCAAAGTAATTCCTATCGACTGACCTAGGCGTAATGCGAAGTGCGAGAAGAATTCTACAATACACGGCCCATGAAACCCTCGTGGAAACTTCGCCGACGTGATCTAACAAATTAATCAGTGGCCGGAGCGGGCGCAATATCACCGAATTCAGCGTGGCGGGGCGTCGTCGTTGTGCGGACGTCGGCCGACCTCGTGGTGCTGCAAGGCTGCACTCGTCTATTCACTCCTAGCTATCTCGCTCAGTACATAGCTGAACCAAAACTTCCTATCTCCAAACTCAATCGTTCCGTTTGCTAAATCCTAAACTCAAGAGATGCTCACTCTCTCTCAGGCAAGCTGAGTAAAGAACGCCACGTCCGCACTCTAGGCAAGCTGGAAACGGAAGGCCACTACGGGGACTTCTCCCAGTCCGCTCTTCGCCTCAATTTCCCCTCCAGCAAAATCACTTACGCCAATTGCAGCGCAAGTCGCGTTAATTATGCGTCGCTTCCCAGCGCCAACCAACGCCTGCTCTGGGAAGTGAACAATTTCCCACAAAATTTCCCTTCCCCACTTCTGCTATTTAGCTCCTCCCAGGCCACCCATGAAGGTTAGCATCTGCACAACACCAAGTTTTCCAGAATTCTGACTCCCAGGAGAATACTTCAAATTCCTCGGTCCTACGTTCCCATCGCAGGCCGGCGTATTTCATTCTGTCGCTCTTCACCTGATTTACTTCAGACTCTGCGGACCGTGAATTCAGCGTGAAGTTGCTATAGTCACGAACACGAATATTTTGGCCTCTGTTGACCGCTCCACCGTAGCTTTGCGCATGTTTCACTGAAAACGGGACGACGGACATTTATCAACAGGCGTACAACTTCTCCGTCTGTTTCCCGGTACACCAGCATGGAGTCAGGGTCAACAACCCACTCACTGTCATCTTAAGGCGGCTGGAGGCCGCGCCCCGTTACCGCTTTCTCAGAGTCTGAGCCGCCCTAAGCTGCCTATTGTTGCTTCCCTTCGCTGCTCCCAGCCGGCCTCAGTCAACTCTTGAACACTTCCCTGGGATAAGCTAGCCTCCAGTAAATCGACGCGTTTCCACAAAGTTTTCATGTCGCATGAATTACTTTAAAACCATCACCCAACATTAATTATTCCAATACGTCCATACTATACCCTCTACAAGATGCATTGTGCCTTGTCAGTCATTTTTGTTCAGCCCTACTGTTCGCTCAACGTGGGTTAGGTGATCTTTAATGACTTCATGTAATGGGCATAGCTCTTGCCATCTTACAAATTAAACCAACTTTTTTAATATAAAGCGTTTTTAAAGCAGACTAAAAACTATAAAATAATTTCTACTAGCCCCTTACAGATTGCTAATCCCATACAGATATGCCTGAGGTTGAAGTTTTGAAGTTGTGAAGTTTTAATAGCTATGAAAATAGTAGTAGAGTAATTTTAGAATAATTTAAAACGAAAACCTGGGGCGTATGAAATAGATAATAGCAAGGAGGTGCAACCATTACGTATTGTATGCGCCCCACGTTCTTTGTTTTAAATTGTACAGGTGTTTTTCGTAGCTATTAAAAGTTCACAAGCACAAATTTTCGGTACCACACTACTGGCCATTAAAATTGCTACACCACGAAGATGACGTGCTACAGACGCGAAATTTAACCGACAGGAAGAAGATGCTGTGATATGCAAATGATTAGCTTTTCAGAGCATTCACACAAGGTTGTCGCCGGTGGCGACACCTACAACGTGCTGACACGAGGAAAGTTTCCAACCTATTTCTCACATACAAACAGTAGTTGACCGTCGTTGCGGTTGTTGTGATGTCTCGTGTCAGGACGAGAAATGCGTACCATCATGTTTCCGACAGTGATAAAGGTCGGATTCTATCCTATCGCGATTGCGGTTTATCGTATCGCGACATTGCTGCTCGCGTTGGTCTAGATCCAATGACTGTTAGCAGAATATGGAATCGGTGGGTTCAGGAGGGTAATACGGAACGCCGTGCTGGATCCCAACGGCCTCGTATCACTAGCAGTCGAGATGACAGGCATCTTACCCGCATAGCTGTAACGGATCGTGCAGCCACGTCTCTATCCCTGAGTCAACAGTTTGCAAGACAACAACCATATGCACGCACAGTTCGGCGACGTTTGCGGTAGCATGGACTATCAGCTCGGTGACCATGACTGCGGTTACCCTTGACGCTGCATCATAGACAAGAGCGCCTGCGATGGTGTACTGAACGACGAACCTGGGTGCAAGAATGGCAAAACGTCATTTTTTCGGATGAATCCAGGTTCTGTTTATAGCATCATGATGGTCGCATCCGTGTTTGGCGACATCGCGGTGAACGCACATTGGAAGCGTGTATTCGTCATCGCCATACTGCCGTATCACCCGGCGTGATGGTATGGGGTCGCATTGGTTACAAGTCTCGGTCACCTCTTGTTCACACTGACGGCACTTTGAACAGTGGACGTTTCGTTTCAGATGTGTTACGACCCGTGGCTCTACTCTTCATTCGATCCTTGCGAAACCCTACATTTCAGCAGGATAATGAACGACCACATGTAGCAGATCCTGTACGGGCCTTTCTGGATACAGAAAATGTTCGACTGCTGCCCTGGCCAGCATATTCTCCAGATCTCTCACCAATTGAAAACGCCTGGTCAATACGCCAGTCACTACTCTTGATAAACTGTGGTATCGTGTTGAAGCTGCATGGGCAGCTGTACCTGTACACGCCATCCAAGCTCTGTTTGACTCAATGCCCAAGCGTATCAAGGCCTTTATTACGGCCAGACTTGGTTGGTTGTTCTTGGTATAATATAATCACATGTCAGTTCTAGTATAATATATTTGTCCAATGAATACTCGTTTATCATCTGCATTTCTTCTTGGTGTAGCAATTTTAATGGCCAGTAGTGTATGAAAATACGAGTAGTAATGGAATAATTTTAGAATTATTTAAAACGAAAACCTGATCCGTATGCAACAGAGAATAGCAAGGAGGTGCATCTACTATGTATTGCATGCGCCCCACTTGAAAGAACTGTTACTGACTCTTACTAGGCATGGATATTTCTTTTCTCGTTTTTCTAGGTAAATGCATAACCGTTTAACTCGCTTAGGAGGTGAATTAGACGTTAATATTGTGAGCGATTGACATCGGATTCCAACAGCTGGCGATTGACATCTATTGTCTAAGCGTAATTGGAGCTGAGTTATTATTGGCGCGTTTAAATAAAGCATCGTCCATTGCTGTCGCTACTTTTCAAACTTAAAGGTATTGTTTTATCTATTATGATTAGAGAACACCGCAGTTGTTTTCGTAAATTATACTGTAGGAAATATTGCAACCAACCAAAATGTTTTTAGAAATAATTTTGTTGTATCGTTACTAGTTTATTTCTTGGCAAGTTTTACGTAGGAGACTTTTCATGAAGACAGAAACGATGAACTTGCCACGAAATCAACGCTAGCGTCAGGCAATAAGCTGACGTCCGAAACTAGTATCAGTACAATAATATCATTTCGGGAAAACGTGTGGCTGGCTGCAGTATTTCCTACAGTCCAACTTCAGAGTATTGTTTGGTAGTACATAGACCGTGATACTTAAGTTACTTTAAATGTTGGTGTAGGCTACAGTGTAAATAAAACACATTCATACTTAAATGAATTGTCGGATAACAGATAAGTAATGTGATGTACCGTACCGTAATTCTGACAAACGTGCTATAAGACAAATTCATATTTCAGTATACTGATGAGCGATATATAGGCCTAAAGTTGATGTAATTTAGATAAATGAATTAAAACCTAAGATGAATCACCAGAAACATATTGAATGGGCAATATTAGCGTTTCAGACAAGGTCCACTGGGGATAATTTTTTAACGCTCAGTCATGAGGTATCCCCTACTATACAGGGTGTTACAAAAAGGCACGGCCAAACTTCCAGGAAACATTCCTCACACACAAATAAAGAAACGCTCCTATGTGGACATGTGTCCGGAAACGCTTAATTTCCATGTTAGAGCTCATTTTAGTTTCGTCAGTATGTACTGTACTTCCTCGATTCACCTCCAGTTGGCACAATTGAAGGAAGGTAATGTTGACTTCGGTGCTTGTCTTGACATGCGACTCATTGCACTCCAGTACTAGCATCAAGCACATCAGTACGTAGCATCAACAGGTTAGCGTTCATCACTAACGTGGTTTTGCAGTCAGTGCAATGTTTACAAATGCGGAGTTGGCAGATGGCCATTTGATGTATGGATTAGCACGGGGCAATAGCCGTGGCGCGGTACGTTTGTATCGAGACAGATTTCCAGAACGAAGGTGTCCCGACAGGAAGACGTTCGAAGCAATTGATCGGCGTCTTAGGGATCGCGGAACATCCCAGCCTATGACTCGCGACTGGGGAAGACCTAGAACGACGAGAACACCTGCAATGGACGAGGCAATTCTTCGTGCAGTTGACGATAACCCCAATGTCAGCGTCAGAGAAGTTGCTGCTGTACAAGGTAACGTTGACCACGTCGCTGTATGGAGAGTGCTACGGGAGAACCAGTTGTTTCCGTACCATGTACAGCGTGTGCAGGCACTATCAGCAGCTGATTGGCCTCTACGGGTACACTTCTGCGAATGGTTCATCCAACAATGTGTCTATCCTCATTTCAGTGCAAATGTCCTCTTTACGGATGTGGCTTCATTCCAACGTGATCAAATTGTAAATTTTCACAATCAACATATGTGGGCTGACGAGAATCCGCACACAATTGTGCAATCACGTCATCAACACAGATTTTCTGTGAACGTTTGGGCAGGCATTGTTGGTGATGCCTTGATTGGGCCTCATGTTCTTCCACCTACGCTCAATGGAGCGTGCTCTCTGTAATAAAAAATCTGAGTCAAGGAATCAACGATCAACTTGAACGGATGTCTTGTGACATCCGCCCAGATATAACACAACGAACTATATCGAAAAAAAAGAGGCGTCTTGTCACGGTTCGCGCGGCTGCCCCCGTCGGAGGTTCGAATCCTCCCTCGGACATGGGTGTGTGTATTGTCCTTAGTTTAATTAGTGAAAAGCCTAGGGACCGAGGTCCTCAGCAGTTTGGTCCCATAGTCCTCACCACAAATTTCCACTTTTTTAAATGTCATTGAACCTTTACTTAGTTTGGAGATGAAAGACAACTTTGTTTGTATCTTCCTTTGAACTGTACGAGTACGTAACTTTTCAATGTCTTTATTTATATAGTTCACAAGAGAATCCTGGTCAGCGAACTTGGCTTAGTTTCCATCCAAAAATTATTAATTCCATGCTCGCACATATGTTTCAACTTGTCAGCATACCGCTCAACAGACACTTTGTAAAAGTTTTGCTGCAAATCCATGTTGAACACAATAATTTCGGCTGCATGTGCGTTGCAGTATATCACGACTGACTCACTAAGTGAAACATAGTGATTTCGACCAGTGCGGAAGAGAGCTGCCCGAATGAATTCTGACACTTGAGCTACACTTGTCTCAAATCAGGTAATCCTGGTATGAACGCACATAAATCGTGTGACAGAGAGGTTGTAAATATTGACCCGCCAGCG
Source organism: Schistocerca cancellata (assembly GCF_023864275.1). Lineage (NCBI taxonomy): Eukaryota > Metazoa > Arthropoda > Insecta > Orthoptera > Acrididae > Schistocerca > Schistocerca cancellata. The sequence goes on from NC_064628.1 coordinate 298,369,258, forward strand.
TAGCCGAGAGCACTAATGTGCTGCTTCCTGCACCCGGGTAGGCGCGCCAGCCCTGGATCGAATCCGCCCAGCGGATTAACGACGAGGGCCGGTAGGCCAGCCAGCCTGGATGTGGTTTTTAGGCGGTTTTCCACATCCTGCTAGGTGAATACCGGGTTGGTCCCCAAGTTCCGCCTCAGTTACACGACTCACGGACATTTGAAAACGTTACCACTCTTTCCTGACTTACACTAGACACAGACAGCTGGGGTACAGTGATTCCGTCCTGGGGGTTATGGGTTGGTGGCAGGAGGGGCATCCGGCCACCCCTTTCCATTAACCATGTGTGGTGTACGTACTGTAAGACCTTCGGTACACACACCATCCGATTATTTGACTCGTCGCTCTAACGAAGTAGGCGAGTGTCAGCAATATGTCTCGTGGTCTTATCGTGGCGTGTTTATCTTCTGCCGTTAGGTCAGACAATAGAAATGCCACTTGCACGCTTAGAGTAGCAGATTGACGGTGACCAACTTTAAACAGAATTTGATTAATTTTCACACACATTTATTAAAATAATAACAAGCATAAACCTTACTTAACTTGATTCTGGATGCTATTTACAATTGACAATCTGAAGTTCGTTTGGTCTTGGTACGTTAATCTTATTCTTACATATCTCTGATACTTGACAAAGTGTCTGTACATTTATCTTGCTATGTACAGCAATATGATAATGTTATTAGGCACAGACTGAAACTTGACTATAGACTGGTACAGACTAATGCAGACTGGTACAGACTGGTGCAGACAAATGCAGACTGACTAATCGGAGGTCTGTACACTTGTTATAATACCTCGCGCGTTCATGTATCATTGCGCGAGTGTGATCCGCGAGGAGAAAAGGTTCTACATTAGCAGCAATCACATTGGCTGCGTTACATATTAATACGCGGATCGGCGGAAGCAGAATTTGGTCCGTCTCTAAGGCAGCGCCATCTCGTAGTGCGGAGACAGACGAGCGCTGCACCTGCGCTGTTGTGCTTAGCGGGGCGCGCTCTAGTGGGAAAGTTGTGTACGCGCTGACTACGCAGAACTATGTACACGACACCATGCCCCAACTGTTGTAACCCTACCGACCCTACAGGAAAAGGCGTAAGCGAAAGAAAGAAAGAGAGAAAGAGGAGGTTGTAAATATTGGTGAGCACTTTAGTATTATCTGCTCAGGATTAATTACATAAGATAAAATATTGTCCGTTTGAATAATGTATATTCTCTGAATTAAAAGTTGACTTGAGATTTTCATTGTCTTCCCTCCCTTTAAGTGAGATTTGCTGAGATTTTGGTGTACTCTCTCCCCACCCCCCGCCCATTTTGAGCTCACGTAATTAATGGACGTCACATGGCCGGGAACCTGTCCTATGTGGTCGCACCTTCATTAACAGTCTGACCCTGAGCAGCGTTGCCAGACAAGCCATCAGCGTAACGAAGAGTGGCGGCGTCAGCGCAGCAGCGGAGGTTCCGGCAGCGGCAGCAGCAGCACCAGCAGCGCCAAGTGTTTGTTGCCGTCGCTTGTTTGCAAGCAGCGCGCCGTGACGAGATTGTTGGCCGTGTGCCCGGCAGGAGCAGGCACGGGGGCAGGGGACGCGGACGGCGTGCGGTTCGGCGTTCCTGCGGCGCGCGTTGAGCGGTTCGTGGCGCGCGGTGCGTGGCGAGGCCGGGAAACGGCGGTCCACGGTCTGCAGGGCGGAGGCAGCGGCGGAGGCGGAGGCGGCGTGGGTGAATGCCGGGGGCCGCTCCTGAGCCCAGCGTCTGCACGGGGGCGGGGCCGCCCGGCGCTGTCCCGCCATGAAGGACAACACCCCCAAGAGAAGAGTACGCACCGGCTCAGCGCACGCCGCGGAAGGTGGAAACTCACCACTGCAAGGCGGGAACAGGCCTTTCTGTTTTTTTTTTTTTTTTTTTTTTTTTGGAAGCTCCGATATAGTCGCAATTACAGACAGTGACCCTGGAAATACAGAGGGCGTGTACACTTATGACATCGTCAGCGTGCGGGCGACATGTAGTATAATGAACACTGAATAAATTCTCAACTGCCAAGATCGCAAAAACCATTAATTCATGTAGGTGACCGGTTTCCGTGATTCTCTGTGATCTATGATGTAAACGTACACTACTGGCCATTAAAATTGTTACACCAAGAAGAAGTTCAGATGATAAACGGGTATTCATTGGACAAATATATTATACTAGAACTGACATGTGATTACATTTTCACGCAATTTGGGTGCATAGATCCTGAGAAATCAGTACCCAGAACCACCACCTCAGACCGTAGTAACGGCCTTGATACGCCTGGGCATTGAGTCAAACAGAGCTTCCATAGCGTGTACAGGTACAGCTGCCCATGCAGCTTCAACACGGTACCACAGTTCATCAAGAGTAATGACTGGTGTATTGTGACGAGCCAGTTGTTCCACCATCATTGACCAGACGTTTTGAATTGGTGAGAGATCTGGAGAATGTGCTGGCCAGGGCAGCAGTCGAACATTTTCTGTATCCAAAACGGCCCGTACAGGACGTGCAACATGCGGTCGTGCATTATCCTACTGAAATGTAGGGTTTCGCAGGTATCGAATGAAGGGTAGAGCCACGGGTTCGTAACACATTTGAAATGTAACGTCCACTGCCGTCAATGCGAACAAGAGGTGACCAAGACGTGTAACCAATGGCACCCCATACCATCACGCCGGATGATACGGCAGCATGGCGATGACGAATACACGCTTCCAATGTGCGTTCATCGCGATGTCGCCAAACACTGATGCGAGCATCATGATGCTGTAATCAGAACCTGGATTCATCCGAAAAAATGGCGTTTTGCCATTCTTGCACCCAGGTTCGTCGTTGAGTACACCACCGCAGGCGCTTCTGTCTGTGATGCAGCGTCAAGGGTAACCGCAGCCATGGTCTCCGAGCTGATAGTCCATGCTGCTGCAAACGTTGTCGAACTGAGGGTGCAGATGGTTGTTGTCTTGCAAAAGTCCCCATCTGTTGACTCAGGGATCGAGACATGGCTGCACGATCCTTTACAGCCGTGCGGATAAGATGCCTGTCATCTCGACTGCTAGTGATACGAGGCCTTTGGGATCCAGCAAGGCGTTCCGTATTACCCTCCTGAACCCACCGATTCCATATTCTGATAACAGTCACTGGATCTCGACCAACGCGAGCAGCAATGTCGCGATACGATAAACCACAATCGCGGTAGGCTACAATCCGACCTTTATCAAAGTCGGAAACGTGACGGTACGCATTTCTGCTCCTTACACGAGACATCACAACAACATTTCACCAGGCAACGCCGGTCACCTGCTGTTTGTGTATGAGAAATCTGTTGGAAAATTTCCTCATGTCAGCATGTTGTAGGTGTCGCCACCGGCGCCAACCTTGTGTGAAAGCTCTGAAAAGCTAATCATTTGCATAACACAGCTTCTTCTTCCTGTCGATTAGATTTCGCGTCCGTAGCACTTCATCTGAGTGGTGTAGCAATTTTAATGGCCAGTAGTGTAGATCCGTAGATGGCAACACAGAATTTCCGAAAACGGTCATCTATAAGAATAAATAATTTTAGTGATCTCGGCAGTTGAAAATTTATTATGTGTTCATACAGGGTGTGATTGTAATTATTGTGCAGCTACTCACAGAGAACCGGTGTGGGTTGTAATTTTAGTACGGCAGATAATGCAATGCTTTAATGGGGAGCCAATTTACGCTGCAAAAAAATTCTAATTTTAGCCACCAGGTCCAAATCTGGTGCTGTACGTTGTATCGTTTGACGCGGCGTAACGTAAGTGAACAGTATGGCTATCGAGAAGAGAGGCAGTGCGCTGTTAGTGAAACTCTTTTACGTAAAAGGCAGCAATTACAGTGCTGCACTGAGATAGTGTCGCCGACTGAAATCTGTCTGAGGAGAGGCCCGATGTAATTAAATAGTTTAAAGGGGATGATAATGATATTCGAAAATGTGGAGTGGTGTGGCACATGGGCGAGGACAAGGTTGCTTCTGCTGTAACTGACCATGCAGCACGTGACCCGGCTAGTGCTAGTACTAGTGCAGTGTCACGAGGCTTGTCCATACCACGGTCAACAGTGCGGATAGTTTTGCGGTCTATATTACACTGGTACCTGAACAAGATCAAGACAGCGCAGCAACTGAAACCTCATGAACCGCGGCAACGTTCTGAGTTTGTTCTTCGGTTTCTGGTACGGATCGAATTTGATGGCATGTGGTCGGACGGTATTCTGCGAAGTGACGAGACGCATTTAACAGTACAGGGTGCGGTGAATGCCACAGAACTGCCGAACTTTGGGTGCTGTTATTTTCGCTTTGTCCTCAAAGAGCCACTGCATTCGCCGTATGTGACGGTGTGGTGTGGATTCTCAAGCACCTTTATTCTCTTATTCTCAGTCCGTTCTCCTTTGACGAGAATACAATCAGAGGGCGTGTCAGGTGACGTCTCCACGAAATCTAGGCGTGTGATCCCTCCTTTGGAAGAGCGCGACTGTAGGGAAACCACTGTTTTATGCTAGATGGGGCGTACCTCACGTCGCTCGTCTAGTGAAAGATCTGCTTAATGCAACCTTCCACGAATACGTTAATTCCAGAGGTTTTCCAGATGCATGGCCTGCAAGGTCACAAGGTCTGAATCCATGGGACTTTTGGCTATAGTAAAATCGAGACAAGTTCGTTCTCTACTTGATCTGAAGGCCAGTACACAGGAACAGGTTGCTCACATTCCACTGGAATTGCTTCGATCAACTGTTGATCACGTCGTTTTACAGAGGCAGCATCTCATCGACGTGTCCGGTGATCATACTAAACAAACTGTGTACGCGGCTGTTAATACTAAAATCGAAATTATGCCTTTCTCACTTGTTTCACCTTTTCTGCCCACGTCCCGTTGCTATTTCGTGACATATGGAAACATTTCTATGCGTTTTTCTTGATTCACAGCCCCAGTTTTGCACCTTATGGCCAAAACTGGAACTAATTTTTCCCCGCGTAAATCGGTTCAGCATTAACGCATGAGAATAACTGCCGAGTTTCGCTATCATTCGATAATTGTAGCCCACGCAGAATCCTTGTAAGTAGCTGCACTTCAATTACAACCAGCCGATACAATTTCTTCCTTTAATTTTAGTCCGTGGCCACAGACAATTAAAGATGGAAATAAATATCCTGTTGAATCAGCGATCATTGTGAATATTTTATGAATAAAACAGTCTAGATCCCTTCATGTATACCTTCACTTACAGCGTTCTTTTCGCTTCTGCCAACATCGGATCAAAACACAGAACTTGTAAAGAAGGTGGAATGTCAGTGTCAGTAAAACCTATGCAGCAACTGTCCGAAGTTCAATTTTAGACCATCCACGGGACATATTCAACAGCGCATTTCCATATTTGCAATGACTACTCGTTGTGAAATGATCTGTTATAGGAGGCGCATTCAACAACTGAAGAGACAAATTGTTGTAAAAAAGTAAGTGTAATTTTACAAGATGAGACTTTTAATATTTCTCAAAATAATCCGCACCACTATGAATTCACTTGTTTCAGCTATGAACATGTTTTTTTGTATAACGAATGCAAAGAAGTATTCGTCTTTTGTTTGAGCCACTTTCCCTCAAATTCTTTCACCAGACAAGTCAAAATCCGAGGAATCCAGATCTGGAGCGTAGGGAGGATGAGGTAGTATTTCCCAACCACAGTCGAAATCAAGACTTTTTTTTAGAGGGGGAAAATTTGTATGATCGTGCTGTCTGCAAATTTTCTACAGAAAACAAAGAGGTTTTCTTAATCTGGTATCATACCAAACAGTGAGAAAATTGTCGAGGCCATTAAGTCCGATACCTGTGCTATAAAGAATCTTCTCCTCTGTGTTTCTTCGAGGAACAGGAGAATATCTGGGGGGAGGAGGGGGCGCCTTCAGCACTGTAGCCTCCCTCTCCCCCCCCCTCCCCCCTGCCCCACCAGTCGGGATTCTCGACTGCTCCGTAACGATTTCTTCAACGGTTTGTTGGGTCAGCTGGGCGGTGTGAGGGCGAGCATTGTCGCGCAGCAATATCGCGCCTTTTCGATTTACACTCGTGACGACTTTCTTTTGCTGGTGGCTTCACTTCGCTCATCAGAATATCTGAGTAGCAGGCATCGTTTATTGCACGCTGATCTGGTCGTCAATGCGGGATCCAACCGAAGGAGTTGACACTCCAGCTGGCCGGCCAGGAGGTTGCTCGTCAGTCACTGAGGCTCGACCCACTTATAAAAATCCACCCACTTCCAAAATTTTTCGTGGTTCCAAAAATCAGATCACTGAACGGTGTTAAAATAATGTGGGAACTTCAAGCGGACGCTCGATTGTTAAATGCAATATTGCGACTGTAAATAAAACTATTTTTATCCATCCGATATTCTTAGCTCATCCCAGTGATGTTAACCGAAAGTCATGAAAGTATGAAACTCTTCGGAAAACTCTGTCATTTCTACATCGGTGGTCTCTTCAGTTATTGTCTGTCCCTCGTAGTATACCACATGGTACAAACAGCTTATTTTTTGCCTTACAATGTAAATAGTAAAACACTTCAATGTTAGCTGCAAGACAGAGAACGTGGTACACTTTAATAGAATATTTCAGAATGAGCCGTCATTGTAGTTGTGGAATATACGGCTCAATATGTTTTATGTCCCGTGTAAGGTCTGAAATTGACCGAAATCGGCACTTAAAAATAAAATAGCTAGTACAGCTGTAAATTATTTACTGGAGGTCCTAACAAGTCAGCCTCTTGGAACAGATGGAGGTGCAGCTTTAAGAATCTCTGCAGAGAAAAACAAATTTGCCACTGACGTAAAACTTCCACCAAAATGTTAAATAGAAATTTCTTTAAGTTAAAATATCTGTAAAAGATAATTTGAGAAAAATCTGCTATAAGCGGAAGGATATACAAAATGGAAAGGGCATAGGGTCAAGATATACAAAAACAGAACATTAGAAGATAGTAGTGAAATAAGGACGCCTTTACGCAGGTCATTGCCTTGGATTTAACTATAAATTAGACTAACTAGAAATAATAGAAAGAATAATTATGAGGAAAATATTCTAAAATGAAACAAAGAAGCCTGGAAATTACGAAACAGTGATGAAACAGAAGATGCCCGTGAAAAGTTCGCTGAATGGTCTCAGGAAATAAAAGAATCAAGAGTTACAAACAAAATTCCTTTAATGGTCTTCAAAGTAATCTCCATTAGAAAGAACACACTTATCACATCGACTGAAAAGCCGTGGGAAACCGCCAACAAACGCTTATTTTGGAATCGCTGAAAGCATCGTGATCACCCGTTGTTACATATCCACAACATCTGCAAATTTTTATGAACAACTGTGCTTACACTGTCTCTGTTTATCTCCATCTACTCTGCTCTCATTCTCAAAGACTTCCGCCGATCATGCGCAAGCATCCGTCGCACCCGTTCGATGTTGTCTGGATTGTGCATGTTGACCCGAACACAGCTCATCCTCGACTCGTCCTTTCCGTTTCTAAAGCTTTTTACTCACTGCTTCAACACTGCACAAATGGTTCAAATGGCTCTGAGCACTATGGGCCTTAACATCTGAGGTCATCAATCCCCAGAACTTAGAACTACTTAAAACTAACTAACCTAAGGACAGCACACACATCCATGCCCGAGGCAAGATTCGAACCTGCGACCGTAGCGGTCGCGCGGTTTCAGACTGAAGCGCCTAGAACCGCTCGGCCACAACGTCCGGCACCAACAGTGTGCCGTTTCCTACATTATCAAGCGTAATATGGTAACGGGTTGCTCCAATTTGTAATGCCGCGGATGCGACAGATGGTTTCGGATGATCTGGTGTTGTCTTTGAGGACGAGCGAAGAAGAGTTGAAGACAAGCAAAGACATTGTAAGCCCTGTTGTTAACGAACATTCGCAGACGCTGCGGATAACCAACAACGATTGACCAAAGTGCCTCGATCGATCCCTAAACAAGTGTTTCCTGACAGTTTCCAACGGCCTTACAGCCGGTATCAGAAGTGTGTTGTGGCTAACGGTGATTACTTTGTTGGTCAGTAAGGGTATTTTGTTTGCAACTGTTGTTTCCTTTATTTTCTGAGACCATTCACCAAACTCTACAGACGCATCTTTTGTGCCAAATTATAGAATAAAATAGCAGAAACGACAAGGAAAGAAGCCTGAGATTATTTGAGCATATATAAAGGACGAAAGACAGTAAGATGACAAATCAGATCTTCAAGTATCTATGGGAATAGAAATTAACAAACTGGATCAGAGAAGTTAAAGACATTTAGAAATACTCTGAGAAAGAGTGAGAGAAAGAGAAAGGTGGAAGATGTAACAGAAGAAATGTAAAGTGATCAGAAGAAATAAAAATTTGCCATGTTGGCAAGATGAAATAAATACTGGAGGAAAATAATCGAGCAGATGAGACGGAACTGAGTCACGTAATCTACAGAAGAGCAAGGGTCCTTAATTATCCGATTAAGAAGAAACCTAAACGAACGGAGTTCAAGTACCAACTACAGTGCAATTTTACTCAAACATTATCGTCTGAAGCCGTTGTGTGTGATACTTTTAACCAACACACAGTAATGACTGCAGTGAGATGAAGTTTCCATCTTCCGCGTAGTGCTTACTCCGATCCCTATGGGCGTGGTATTTTGCAAACTAGCTCTTGCTTTCGCATTGCGTAACGTCTTTAGCTCTGCGCTCTAGGCTTCACAGCATTTACTAACCGCAGGCTGCCTCTAAAATGCTACTAATCTGTTTTAAGCACAAGAAGCCAGGCAAACACGTGTCAGAGATAGAGGTTGGAGAAAGCAGGTCCTAGCTGTGGACCAGAGGACAGAACCAATCCCGGAACCTGTAAAACCTGTTTCCCGCGTACCTTCACTTTCGTCAGCACGTGTCGACAATTATAGTTTTCTCATTTTTTAATTTTAGATCCTGCGGGAAGCTGTTTTTTCATGTTCCGCTTCGCCTGGAATGCTTGCTGCGAAAACTGTTGTACGATATATTTAGATTTACCTGAAGCGCGATCTGTTGCTGTTCATGAAGTAAAGAAGACGAATTTTTCGTTACTTACGACGCACATCAGTTTATATACAATTCCACTCGTCTTTTGGCGAATATTATGGTGATAGCGACACGCAGAGAACCTGTGAGAGGAGCTTGCGAAGAGAATGCAACACGCCATTGTGTCCGTCCTCAGTCTCTTTTCCAGTAGGAATATACAATTTACGGTACCTGCGATTAACGTTACAGCAGACTGGAAGTTTTGATTACCAAAAACAGAAACTACATCGCTCATATTTTTCTTTGACTACATCGCCTGCCTCCTGACGTGCTTATTCATGTTGCGATGGACTACGCAACTCAAAGCTTAAATCTATGAAACGCGCGCTGTCACGCAGATAGAAGAATAAAAGCAGCATAAGCATTAAGCGTGGATGAAACACCACGCAGATTCTATATTGGCTGTCATAGAAATGTAATGCGACTTGCATGTTAGAATCGCTCTTCTCGTTTATTAAGTTTTTAATATAGGTTGTAGTGAATATCAAAGGCAAAAACAGAGAAAGAGTATAATGACGAGATGAACGACTAAAATCGGCGAAACCTGTGTTATAAGCATATAACCGCATAAGTGTGATCGTGGAAAAATGAGTAATCACTTTTGTGCGTCAGAATTAACTTTGCAGTAAAATGATGCTTATAAATCGGCATCGTACTTCGTTAGCCTACAGCTGAATGAAGATGGTTCGTTTTCTGCAACGTGTTTGGAGCACTTAAGTCTGCGACAGTGGCGGCCGATCCATCGCGTCATCGTGTTAAGATGGCAAACAACGACTATTTGCTGAAAAGCATTAAAAATTATGAGATGAGGACAAGGAGTGGAGTAAATAATACAAATCAATAAAGTAAATATTCATATTAGTGTGATTAAGCTTGTTTAAAATATCACGAGACACCACCTTTCATTCCATTCGTTCACTGAGACGGCTACGGCGGAAGGGAGTGCAAGACAGTATTGAGAAATTATCATTCGTCCTAAAAACACATTCGGAGCGAAAACAAGTCATAGGACGTATCTCTGAGATCGGGAATCTCTGATGAAGACGATAAATTGTGGGATTACAAATTGAGTTGCGTGCATTTATCGTCAAATTAGTTATAAAGAGGAAAAAACATGAAAAACAAGACTTTTAGCATACCGTAGGTACATCAGTAGGAATTGGTGTACAGACTAAACTCATTTACGCATGAAAACGTCCGAGTTATGCCTACATATTCAAAGTGTATAGTTCCAAAATGGAACTTACAGAATAGCGTAAATTTCTCCACGGTAGTTGAATCCCTCTGTTGAAAGTTTGGTTAAAATGGGACCTATAAAAGAGTGTGAATCGCAGCGGTTAAGTAAATATTATCGAAGTGCAGATCATTTCCTGTATCTTGCACTGAATGGGCGATTAATTGCGCTCCTTTACAACTTGTTCCCTCTCAACGATAAAATTTGTTTGTTCATACTGTTACAATTACACAGTTCCGAACACCATAGATACTTTGGACAGCTCTATTCTGAAATAAAAGGAAACTAAAAGAGGCAGGAAATCAGTAAAAAGGATGTAACACGACGGTAATAAGCAATGTAAACAAGATTTCGTAATTCAGTTTCAGTAGTATTAGAGCGTTGTACAGTGTAAAACAGTGTCTCAGTTGATGTTAAAAGATTGAGGACACTGTTCCACCATAGAAGGATCTGAAATGCTGAGAAGAAATGGAATACGGAACCAAATCAAGATGAATAACATTTAATCCACATATCTAAACCATCGACCTTCTATCTGATGTAGAGATTTGCTTCTGAGTGCAGGAAGTAAATTGTACTTCAAAAAAATTGCAAGAAATTGCGAATGTCCACCTTACAGTAAGTAACGAATTTCAGACATTCCCATCAGTAGTGCTTCGTCTTTGGTGAGTCTAGAAACTCCGCACTTCCCACGTTTTCCTGGACGCCGAGGATCAGTAAACACGGCGTCTCCAGCAAACGAGCTTCTTTGACTGGAAACGGCTGAGCGACCTTGGACGGAATCCAGGGTAGAAGCGCGCCGGCAGAAGGCAAAGGAATTCTATGGATGTTTCATTCCTCACCTGCGCTGCTGGTCTCTTGCAACTGACTTTCTCAACGCAGCGATGACCAATAAACGAATGCAAGGCCTAATACATTAAAACAAGCACTCGTATGAACCGAGGTGTGAATTTGGCTACAGAATAGATGTACAGTTAATGTTTGTGTAATTTATTGCAACCCACCGCCATAGCAGACTTCACTAATATATTCTAGTGTGCTGATGCTGCAGCCGGGGTTGGCCGAGCGGTTCTAGACGCTTCAGTCTGGAACCGCGCGACCGCTACGGTGATGTCTCAGTTGATGTTGAGACTGAGGACACTGTGTGTGATGTCCGTAGGTTAGTTAGGTTTAAGTAGTTCTAAGTTCTAGGGGATTGATGACCTCCGATGTTGAGTCCCATAGTGCTCAGAGCCATTTTTGTGCTGATGCTCGTTCACTGGTGAATATATTTTCTTTGTCAGATTGTGGCCATTAATCAAAGAACTGGGAATGTGGTTTCCCCCTTAGTCATGGAGCAAGATGAAATTTTTCACAGCGTACAGACACAATTCAAGACGATGATTTGCCATATTGGCGGCATTGTGTTTTCGTCACAGTGTTATGCCTTTAACAAATAAGTTGTGCGGTGGGCTTGTTGTGATGCTCGCTACTGTCGAATGTCTTAACTTTCAGTAACGATCACATATACAAAGAGATGTTACATACGAAGTGATACAGCTGCCCCTACCTCTGAGTTTTATGCAGCCTACAGTATCTACAAATACCATACGCAGGATTTTTATGTTCTCTCGCTCGCTGTGCGCAAATTATTATTATTTCTACAGAAAAAATGAGTAGCACCTTCTGTAGGAAATTTAATGTAGTTAAATTTTGTATTGGAATAATTTTCGTTGGAGGCCAAGATTTTCCGAGTTATTCAAGATAAATGCGTTTGAATTTCACTGTTGTAGGTTTTGCTCGAATAATTCGAAAACTGCTGCCTCTATCGAAAAACACAGTCCATCACAAAATTTAATTACATTACATTTCCTTCAGAAAGGACTTTTTCATTTTTTTTCTGTAGGACTAACAGTTTGCACGTAGCGAGCGAGAGAATATGAAATCTTACAAGTGGTATTTGAAGACATCGTGGGTTGTATAAAACCAGCATCAGTGGCAGCTGCATCATTCCGTATAGCGTACGCTGTGCTTCATATTAACTTTAATAACATAGTGCAAAATAGTATTGAGATGTGCCACAAAACGATAACAGATGCAATATCATCACAGCAAAACAGAAGGCATACGATGTGGACCTAATGAAACCCCTGGCGACTCGACAACTACAGATATTTTAGTTAATAGTCTTAGTAACGTAAATTATTTTAAGTGTTTTTGTATGCTTATCTGCCTTGTAATAGCGCTGCTAACACAGGGTGGATCGTAAATAAATAAATATCGTAAGTTTCATAACAATAATTCATTTCGGCAGGCTGGGGTATACACACATACCAAAGTTCGACCTCGGGAAACCAACCAAGCAATAAGACGCTACTAACAACAGTTCCTCAGTAATGCGAACAGTCACGTTTGCATTTTTCTGGTTTGAGTCAGTCTGTGAGGCACGATGGGGAGCTCAATTAGTGAATCACTGTCTGCACCTGTTGGCGTTCAAGTACAGAGATCCAGCTTGTTGCATATGATGGATACTGTGTATCAGGCTAGTGGAGAGTCCGAGTAAACCACAGTCCGAGGACGCTCATCCTGATCCTTGCGGAAGAGCCCCTACGGTGCTTGGAAGGTAACGAGAAGAACTCGTCGTAAGATGAATGTTCGAGTCTTTCTGTCTTTCTGGCATACTCGGATGATGCAGTAGATAGAACACTGCCAGCAGAAGGGATGGATTATGGTTCGAGGGCCCTTCTGTCCACAGTTGTCCTAGAAATGTAAAATACACTCATGCTCATAAATTAAGGATAATGCTGGTACATGGTGAAACAACGCTCTGGTGGGTGGTTTGCGGGTTTAAATCACCTCGGGGTATGACCATACGCTGCATTTGACCTGCGGTCGTCACACGGTGGCGCTGGCAGCAGTCCACATACGCAGAGGTGTGTTGGTGCATGTCAGAATACGGTGCAGCGAGTAAGTGTGCAGACGTTTTCGGACGTGCTAATGGTGACTGTGTGTTGAAAATGGCTCAAAGAACATATATTGATGACGTTATAAAGAGTAGATTACCAGGGCGACAGGAGGCTGGTCAAACACAGCAGGTCGTGTGCCACAAAGTGTGATCTCAAGATGATGGCAACAATTCCAGCAGACAGGAAATATGTCCAGGCGCTACATTAGGGGACGTCCACAGTGTACAACACCACAAGAAGACCGATATCTCACCATCAGTGCCCGCAGATCGCCACGGAGTACTGCAGGTAACCTTGCTCGGGCCCTTACCGCAGCCACTGAAACAGTTGTCTCCAGACACACAGTTTACAGACGGCTGAACAGACATGGTTTATTCACCCGGTGACCTGCAAGTTGCATTCCACTGACTCCTGGTCACAGGAGAGCACGTAAAGCCAGGTATCAAGAACACAGTACATGATCCTTGGAACAGTGGTCCCAGGTTATGTTCACGGACGAGTGACTCTAGCCGGGTTTTCATCTGGCGTGAACCAGAAACCATATACCAACCTCTTAATGTCCTTGAAAGGGACCAGTACGAAGGTCGTGGTTTGATGATGTGGAGTGGGATTATGATTGGTGCACGTACACCCCTGCATGTCTTTGACACAGGAACTGTAACAGGTCAGGTGTATCGGGACGTCATTTTGCACCAGTATGTCCGCCTTTTCGGTGGTGCAGTGGGTCCCACCTTCCTCCTGATGGATGATAACGCACGGCCCCACCGAGCTGCCATCGTGGAGAAATACCTTGAAACAGAAGATATCAGGCGAATGGAGTGGCCTGCCTGTTCTCCAGACATAAACCCCATCGAGCACGTCTGATACGCTCTCGGTCGACGTATCACTGTACGTCTTCAAACCCCTAGGACACTTCAGGAGCTCCGAAAGGCACTGGGAGGCTATACCGAAGCAGCTGCTCGACCACATGATCCAGAGTATGCATGGTGATCATATGTCATATTGATGTCAGGGTACATGCGCAGGAAGCAGTGGCTTTTTGTAGCACATGTGTTTCGGGACAGTTTTCTCAACTTATCACCAATACCATGGACTTACAGGTCTGTGTCGTGTGTGTTCCCTATGTGCCTATGCTATTAGCGCCAGTTTTGTGTAGTGCCACGTTGTGTGGCACCACATTCTGCAATTATCCTTAATATATGAGCATGAGTGTATATACTGTCTGACCAAAAGTATCTGGACAGCTATTCGTGGACGATAACATGGTCTGTGTTCACCTATCGCCTTTGACGGTTTGAAATCTGCAGGGGACACTTTCAATGAAGTGTCTGAGTGTCTGTGGAGAAAAGGCAGCCTATTGTTACTGAAGAGCCCAACCCAGCGAAGATAGTAATGTTTGATGCTGGAGTCTGAAGCGAAGTCGACGAATTCATGCCAAAGGTGTTCCTTTGGAATCAGGTCTGGATTCTGGGCAGGCCAGTCCACTTCAAAAAAGTTTTTCTTCACAAACCACTGCCTTACACATGCTGCTTTATGACAAGGTGCATTGTCGTGCTGATAGAGTCATCGTCTCTGAAATGTTCCTCTACTCTACGCAGTGTACAATACAGTAAAATGTATTCTTGTTCTTCGGCATTTGGCGTTTCCAGATTCGCAACAAGGGGATCACACTCTAACAACGAAAAAGATGCCCATACCGTATCTCTAATGGCAGGTAGCAGTCTCCAGGCATTCGTCAGATCCAAACCATTTCCTCGTATTGCCACAGAGGAAAACCGTGGTTCAACATTCTCGAACTATTCCTTAGTGGTCCACTGTCCAGTGGCGTCTCTTTCTACACCACATCAAGCATCGCTTAACATGGACTACACATATGTGTGGCTTATGACGAGTTACTCCAGCATTGTACCCCATTCTATTTAATTTCCTGCGCACGCTCATTGCGCTAGCTGGACAGCTGGTAGCGCTTTGGAACTACGTCTGATTCCTTTTGCTGGTTGCATCCGATGTTTAACAGTCGCCCTCCGTAATACTCGACGGTCCCTGTCCGTCAGTATATGGCATCTACCTGGACTCGGCTTAGCTGTGGTTGTTACTTCGCGTCTCCACTTCGCAATCACACCAGGAGGGCAAGAGCTGTAATATCCCTCATGCATTTAGCGCTCGGGTGACATCCAGTGACTCGTCCAAGTTCGAACTCACTGAGCTCTCCTCACTATCTCAGTCTGCTGTTGGAACTTCTCTATTGACAGCATACTTCATTTTATACTGGAGGGTGTGCCTCTGATGACATGTAGTGGTCAATTGTGCATTACATGTAGATGTTCAGATTCTTCTGATCAAATATTGTATAATGGTACCGTAGTGCAGTCACTGTTATGAAACATCCTTGACGACATAAGCAACAGATGCACTCTTACGCTGCACACTTGTTTTTATGTAACTGTAGCGCCGGACGCAAATGAGCTGCTGGTGCTGGTGATCTATGGTTAAGATCGATAGAAAACAAGTGAAACAGTATCTCATCAAGCATCAATTCGTTCGGTGCCCTGTAACGTACCATTCTTCACTGTACCAGTGTGCTCGTCCTCTTGACTACTGTGGATGGATTCCAGGGACAATTTCTAGTATCTAGACGAAGGAGGCTATGTCCAGCCTGGAAATGATGGGTCAGTCATTCTATATTCCTTCTAAATGGGTTGTGATTGTGGCCAATTATGCTGACTTACGGGCTAGTCTCTTTCTCTTGATGGTTGGTGGTTTGCAGCGCATTTGAAACGTGTCTATCGTCCGTCTTAGAACCTTCTGGTGAGTCGCCCGAAGTCTCATTGGCGGTAGCGGCCACGAGCTCTTGGTGATGGATTTCATGGGAAACGTTATGGCATATCCAGATTGATTGTGTACTGTGACACACTACCCAACCAATTTAAATAAGAGTCACCAGCCCCGCTGTGACCTGCGAGACAGGATTAAACTTCACAAATCAAAAGTCAATAATTAAAAGCCCTGTTCCTAAGCAACCTTCAGGGGCGACCAATGAGTTTCCATTCGAAACCCATACTGTCCAGATTCGGTTCGCATGCAACGCCACGCAGCACTAAGTGTGCGATTCCGGCCGCGACCGACACGGCCGCGTCGAGGACGAGTCGGAAAGAGGCGTACCAGTTCATACCGTCTAACGAGGAGTGCAGCGGGGAGAAGGTGGTAAGTGTGCTAAATCGTTCGGAACGTTGCAGCAGTAGGCCTCTGGTGCCTCGGAACATCATCTCCCCGCGGACGTGGAGTGGCTTGCTGGGAGTCGCTGAGTCGCAGAGGGAGCAGGAAGCGCCAGTTATAACACGGACACTGCGCATGCGCAACGTAACTTAAAATAGCACCGTGGTGCGCCAGGGACTTTCCTTGAACCGAGTACTGCACTCCCCAAAGCGTTGTGCATTGCACTGACGTTGTGCGGGGATCCCCCGCTACAGAGGAACCACAAGTCCTTGCATCCTGCCGCCTGCTACAATAGCGATCAAAGGTATTTTGTAAAAAGCAATAGTTACAACTACAGAAACACAAGTGTGTAATAGGAAAAACTGCCAGTGAATAATGGATAACTATGTAATTATAAACCATTTAGTGCAGAGTTACGTTGACGACGAGCATCCTAAAATAATGCAACATATTTTTTTCTCGGCCAATTTCGATTGAAAAAATGCTTTGTTGTGGGACATCGTGGAACATTCCCGCATCCGCCGCTATAATTACATGAAGTTCCGATAGGAGGCAGCACTATACATAGCTTCGAAAATGGCATCTGTAACGGAAGCGCGTTCCGAGCAGAGAGGTTTCTTTTGGCGGAAAACCAGAGTGTCGCAGATATTCATAGGAGGTTGCAGAACGTCTACGGATACCTGGCTGTGAACAAAAGCACGGTGAGTTGTTGAACGAGGCGTCTGTCATCCTCGCAACAAGATCGAGCAAATCTGTCCCATCCGGCCGGCGGCACATAGCTGTGACTCCTCAAATCTTAGAACATGCGGACTCTCTCAGGTGATCGACGAATCCCTATCGAACACCTCGCTGCTCAACTGGACGTCTCTATTGGTAGTGCTGACTCACTCGTCCACTAGCTGGCGTACACAGCTGTGTGTGCCAGTTGTGTTCCTCGCCGACTAACAGAAGATCGTAAAGAGCAACGAAAGACCATCTGTGCGGAGTTGCTTGCGCGTTACGAGGCTCACCGTGACGATTTTTTTGTCGAACATCGTCACAGGCAGTGAAACACGGATTCTCCACTTCTAACCGGAAACAAAACGGCAATCCACAGAAAGACGCCACACCACCTCTCCTCAGAAGAAAACGTTCAAAGCAATTAAAGTCAAGGCGATGGTCTACTAGGATTTTGAAGAGGTTGTTCTGGTTGATGTGGCTCTGAGCACTATGGGACTTAACTACTGGGGTCATCAGTCCCCTAGAACTTAGAACTACTTAAACCTACCTAACCTAAGGACATCACACACATCCATGCCCGAGGCAGGATTCGAACCGGCGACCGTAGCGGTCGCTCGGCTCCAGACTGTACCGCCTAGAACCGCACGGCCACTCCGGCCGGCTTGGTTGATGTCGTCCCCCATGGTGCAACGATCAACTATGAAGTGTATCGTGTTGCCCACAGGAAATTCAAGAAACGACTTCAGCGTGTCCGTCGCCACAAGAATGCAAACGACCTTCTCCTTCTGCATAACAACGCAAGGCTTCACACACGCCTGCACACCCGAGAGGAGTTCATTAAGCTTATTGGACCGTTCTTCCTCATCCACCCTAGAGCCCGGATCTCGCTTCTCCTATCTGTTTGGCCCATTGAAGAATGCACTCCGCGGGAAGCAGTAGGTGGATGAGGGGGTGGTTGCTGATGCAGTACGACGTTGGCTCCCACGTCCACCAGTAGAGTGGTACCACGCGGACATACAGGACCTCCTCTCAATAAGGTGGTGTAATGCCGTGGCATGGAACGGAGATTACGTTGAAAAATAACGTTCTGTAACCAACAGACTGGAGAATAGTATCGTTTATTGGAATCCTCAATAAAACGAACCTTCTTCCAGAAGAAAATATGTTGCATTAGTTATTGAATGCCCCTCGTAGTTAAAAAAATTATCTTACACCAAAAGAGAAATAACAGTTCCTCTGGCTCAGTGGCTAGCACACTGGATTCGCGTTCAGGACGACGACGGTTCAATCCCGCGTCCGGCCATCCTGATTTAGGTTTTCCGTTATTTCCCTAAATCGCTCCAGGTAAATGCTGGGATAGTTCTTTTGAAAGGGCACGGCCTACTTCCTTCCCTAATCCGATGAGATGGATGACCCCGCTGTCTGGTCTCCTCCCTCAAAACAACCGAACCGAACAGTTCTTCTGGCTCAAAAGTAATTTGTAGCTCTTTTTGTGTCCCGTCTGGAAGGCGGCGCGTGAGTCTGCTCCTGAAATCTGACGAAGAGGCCGAATGAAAGGAAGCGAGTAGGAGCAGGTGAGGTAAAGCTTTCGGTACTGCAATTAAAGTAAAAGTGGTTTTACTACAGTATAAACATATGCAAAAATATTACATAACTTTAGGTGATGAGCACGTAGGTGTGCAGCCAAAGTCCAGATAAGAAAGTCTCAGTAGCAAGTTAAGCTAATGCGATGGTTGTCGGCCGTCTGCTCTTCACGAACTGCGCGAAACTGGAGCGACGCTCGTAGAGCTGGCTAGAGGGCGGTGTGGTCGGCGAAGATCTTCCACCCTCGTAGTGCCAACCCTCGCTGTGGCATTGGAACTGTCGATACCACAGGTCTAAGTAGGGAAAAATAAAATAAAACAAAACTATTTTGAAATACGAATAACGGATCAGGATTTATTTGAATGTCCGTGGACTTTGATCACAGCCGCATATCTGTTTGGTACTGAATCCATAGGCTTTTGTGATACATCGTCGGCCGAGCGGTTCTAGGAGCTTCAGTCCGGAACCACGCGACTGCTATGGTCGCAGGATGGAATCCTGCCTCGGGCATGGATGTGTGTGATGTCCTTAGGTTAGTTAGGTTTAAGTAGTTCTAAAGTTCTAGGGGACTAATGACCTCCGATGTTAACTCCCATAGTGCTCAGAGCCATTTGAACCTTTTTTTTTGTGATACATCAAGTGAGAGTTTTGACTATTCGTCCAGTAAAGCAGCGGTAAATTGATCCTTGTTTGAGTTAATACATCAGAGAGGTGTTCTGTTGGATATACACTCCTGGAAATAGAAATAAGAACACCGTGAATTCATTGTCCCAGGAAGGGGAAACTTTATTGACACATTCCTGGGGTCAGATACATCACATGATCACACTGACAGAACCACAGGAACTTAGACACAGGCAACAGAGCATGCACAATGTCGGCACTAGTACAGTGTATATCCACCTTTCGCAGCAATGCAGGCTGCTATTCTCCCATGGAGACGATCGTAGAGATGCTGGATGTAGTCCTGTGGAACGGCTTGCCATGCCATTTCCACCTGGCGCCTCAGTTGGACCAGCGTTCGTGCTGGACGTGCAGACCGCGTGAGACGACGCTTCATCCAGTCCCAAACATGCTCATTGGGGGACAGATCCGGAGATCTTGCTGGCCAGGGTAGTTGACTTACACCTTCTAGAGCACGTTGGGTGGCACGGGATACATGCGGACGTGCATTGTCCTGTTGGAACAGCAAGTTCCCTTGCCGGTCTAGGAATGGTAGAACGATGGGTTCGATGACGGTTTGGATGTACTGTGCACTATTCAGTGTCCCCTCGACGATCACCAGTGGTGTACGGCCAGTGTAGGAGATCGCTCCCCACACCATGATGCCGGGTGTTGGCCCTGTGTGCCTCGGTCGTATGCAGTCCTGATTGTGGCGCTCACCTGCACGGCGCCAAACACGCATACGACCATCATTGGCACCAAGGCAGAAGCGACTCTCATCGCTGAAGACGACACGTCTCCATTCGTCCCTCCATTCACGCCTGTCGCGACACCACTGGAGGCGGGCTGCACGATGTTGGGGCGTGAGCGGAAGACGGCCTAACGGTGTGCGGGACCGTAGCCCAGCTTCATGGAGACGGTTGCGAATGGTCCTCGCCGATACCCCAGGAGCAACAGTGTCCCTAATTTGCTGGGAAGTGGCGGTGCGGTCCCCTACGGCACTGCGTAGGATCCTACGGTCTTGGCGTGCATCCGTGCGTCGCTGCGGTCCGGTCGCAGGTCGACGGGCACGTGCACCTTCCGCCGACCACTGGCGACAACATCGATGTACTGTGGAGACCTCACGCCCCACGTGTTGAGCAATTCGGCGGTACGTCCACCCGGCCTCCCGCATGCCCACTATACGCCCTCGCTCAAAGTCCGTCAACTGCACATACGGTTCACGTCCACGCTGTCGCGGCATGCTACCAGTGTTAAAGACTGCGATGGAGCTCCGTATGCCACGGCAAACTGGCTGACACTGACGGCGGCGGTGCACAAATGCTGCGCAGCTAGCGCCATTCGACGGCCAACACCGCGGTTCCTGGTGTGTCCGCTGTGCCGTACGTGTGATCATTGCTTGTACAGCCCTCTCGCAGTGTCCGGAGCAAGTATGGTGGGTCTGACACACCGGTGTCAATGTGTTCTTTTTTCCATTTCCAGGAGTGTAGATCCTTGCTCCGGCTAGACACTCTAACTTTGATTTTTCTATCTGACAATAATGTTTTAAATGACCGGAGAGTTTTTTGAATCATTGTCCTGCTGAAATGTCCAATTACGTGGCATATTCTTTTTCCCAAGTGGAATCATATTCTTTTCTGAAACGTCACTGTACAGGAAATGATCCATTTTGCCTTCTACGACGGTTGGAACTTAAATAGAGGCAACTATTTATTCACAACCGATACAAAAGAGTTACATGGTTGCACCTGTTACTGTCCTTCAAAGTAGTCACCAGCGTTGTGTAGAACCCGATGCCAGCGATGTGAAAGGCGTAGTACACCGTTAGTCGTATTACTGTTCGTTTTTGGAGCATCACCTGCGACCAGCTTTGCGAAAGAACCGGCGACACTTTCTGCGCAACCCGTCCATCATTTTGCACGACAATTCGCGGTCGCAAACAGCGCAAGCTGTGGCTGCTCTGCTCGATTGATGGGACTGGGAAGTAGTGTATCTTCCACCATACTCCCCCGACTTAAGTCCTTGCGACTTTGATTTGATTCCGAAGATGAAGGAACCACTTCGTGGCATTCGGTTTAGAACTGTTCTAGAGATTCGACAGGCAGTAGGCCGCTCCATTCGCACCACCAACAGAACAGGCTCTGCTAACGGTATACAACGCCTTCCACATCGCTGGCAAGGGTTCTACACAACGCTGATGACTACTTTGAAGGACAGTAACAGGTGCAAAGATGTAGCTCTTTTGTATCGGTTGTAAATAAATAGTCGCCACTATTTAAGTTCCAACCCTCGTGATTGGACTAGAGGATCAACGCCACGTCTCGAAAAGCCTCCCCACGCCACGATGCTGCCACCAACATGCTTAATGATCAGTATCTGGTAATTTTGTTACTTCTTTGATTTTTTGGTCACCGTATATACTCCACACCATCAGAAGACAATACATTGAATTTACTTTCATCACTCCATAAACCCTTAGACTAATCTGCAGCAGCACAAATATGATTTTTCGTTGGAAACTCTATCCTGACCTCTTCCTTTTCTTTTTTTGAATTGACGAGTAGTTTGTTTGACGGTCGCTATCATCACCTGCTACTGAGCGACCTTTTACAGTAGAGATATGTAAGTTCAGTCCATGATCCTGCTCCTAATCTTCCCTAATTCGTCGAGGCGATTTTCTTGCATCAGCAGCTGACTGCTTGGAACTCATTCTGTCCTCCCTCCTTTTTTTCGAGAACAACCTGATCTTGGCTTATTAGCTACTGATCCTGTTTTTTTCCTTCGGCTCCACACACTTATTAGTTGTTGTGGTGTGCCACAGTCTCTGGCAACGACAAACTACGACTTTCCCATCTTCAAAGTATGCAAAACAACTTCTCTCACGTCAACCGAGTGTTCATGTTTTTGGATGCTTCTAGTTGTCTACACAAGTAAACACACTGTCTGAATTCCTCAGTAACAATAGTTGCTGAATATCGTACCACCAAAGCAAATTACAATATACTATTGAGCTTACTATTAAACTAAAGGTGTATGTACCTATGTTGTTACTGTATGACGTTGCTTGTTTATTAGGTGTGTAACCACAGCGGTTTCAAGATCTTCATGGAGTGGCAGTTACACAAATTGCCCTATTGTGACTGCATGCAAACAGTACCGACAACACAACACTGCGACTACGAAATACTTTTGAGTGGTACTGTATGAGATTGCTAAGCTCGCACTCATAGAACGCTTTGTCAACTTTTTTTAAGGTAATCATGGTTATTTATTCACACAATCTTCTGTTGCACTTGCATTTTCCATGACACTTATTATGTTAACGAACACTTCCTCCACTTGTTATCAAGTGGAGTAGTATTTGCCATGATGGCAGGTATTATGCCTTGACACACTTTAACTACATGTTTAAATAATTGTTGATTTGCTGCCAATATAGAGAACGCATCTAGTGATTTAATGTTATTTATCAAATGAAGGCAATAACATTAAATACACAGAGTACGGACGTGACAACGATATATGTACATGTTAGATATTTTTAAATTTTGAGATGAGCTAATGCTCAAAATTTTGGCAGTACTCCATCTGAAAACGGCCATAGGTGACCACGGTGTCTTTCAAAAAAAAATTACATGACTGTGAAGTCGAGCCACGAAAAATTAATCTTTGTCCACTTATTCTGTGATACTTCAATGCTCGAGCAGCTGCGCGGATTTAGTTGACTCTGAGTGAAAAATAGAAATTGGTTAAATGAAGTGTTCAACGTCCGGTCGACATGGAGCTCATCAGAGACCTAGGGTAAATTCGAGAAATTGGCCCTTCGTTTGCATCTAGTTTTTCAACCTTCAGAAGAGAGCTCAATGTTTATTGTTTCATATTTGTTACACAATCGTGTCCAAAAATTAAACGCAACTAAGATGTTAGATCACTTAAAGAACAAGGTAAAGCTTCATCGATAGACATTTTGTAGCCAAACGGTGTAGAAAAGCTCAGAAAGCGAAGACACAAAGTAAGAAAAATAAAAATAAAAAGTTCATGAAACCGAAACAGTGGACGAAAATTATCTAACTAACAACATTTGTCGCGCTTTTTAAATGGGGTAGAAAAAGAAAGTATAAGAAGAAAGCCCCACAGTTCTTCGACCACAACAAAACAACAATGATCATGATTGCCTGGTAGTCCACATATCTTTAACAGTGATGTGTAATATTCTTTACACTTTAGCTTAAGACCTCCATTGGCAGCCGATACCCATTCCTGTGGACGAGCTGTGCGGAGATCTGAATATACCCTTGGTAACGGCTATCGGAATGCAGTGTAATTCCCAAGTGCATCCTAAACAGCTGAGTAGCGGGATGTCGATAGTATACAGCAGCAAACATCTATCATTTGATCTTGGTTACCTTCATTAAAAAAGGATTTGCTTTTTTGATAAACAAAACTTGCGACTGGTAGTTGCTGTACAGTAAGAACATTTTGTGTCACATAACAGCTACTGTTCTCTAAGAATGTTATTATTCGAGCAACACCAAGCACGTAAGTATGAACTGCTGAGTTGTCATGTAGATGTGGTGAACTTATGATCTGTAGCACCAAGGTATCGCTGATCAGGCCGTACAGTACATCTACATAAACATACATAGTTTATCTACCAGAATCGATCGATATTGCCGTTCGTGAAGAAGTGTGAAATAACTGTGTGTCTAAAAAGTCGCACATGTGGTTGCAGTGATTCATTCCTTTACCTGTCGGTGATATCAGAATTGCTCCAACCAATAATAAAGATGAGAAGCTCCGAATGGGCAGCCAACATGTTGATTCCTCGTGTCTACACTCCACAACCGCCACTACATCTTTTCCTCAATTCGTTAATTCTGTACTTCGCTGATCCTACCACAACAACCAGGGAGTGGTAGTTGACCATGGACATATACAAAGCGTAAATAGTCGAAAATCTCCAATAGTGTTTATTTACACAATTGCCGAACAGTCACTGGAAGCAGTCACAGCCATTAAATATCAGAGAATATGGATACGGAACGATTTAAAGTGGAATAATTACATAAAACTAACCGTAGCAAAGGCAAACGCCAGACATAGACACTGGAAGAATCCTCAATAATTACTGGCGACCTAGGAGAGAGATACGCTACAAAAGCTTCGGCTACAGCTCGTCAGTCTGGCACCTTTGTGAGTTAGAACTGTTAGAAGAAGGATAGAAGATGCAAAGAAAATCATCGTCTTTCGTCACAGGTTCTGTTAGGAAGTGCGAAAGCGTAACCGAGGTAGATTATAGAGGCGCTGTGCATCACCCTATGGTAAATCGTTAAAATTCCGAATGTGTACACGTTCCTAGGAGAGAGAATCGACATTTTGCTTCCTTCAACATATATCTCGCAAAACCCCATGAAGGTAAGATTAGAGATATTCCAGCTTACACGGAGGCCTTCCAACAATCATTGTGGTCGCGCTCCATTCGCAACTGGAACAGGAAGGAGGATGAATGATAATGATATGCAAACTACTCTCCGCCACACACCATAAGGCGTCTTGTGGAGTATTCAGGGTGTCCCAGAAATGTTGCGACGAACTTCTAGGGGACTTTGGGCGCTTCATAAGGATAGAGAATCGCATAGCAACCCATGGATGCAAACGTCGGGAGTAAGTGGTAGAACAGTTAGAAGATCAGAAAGAACACAAGGGAGTGATACGTTTGAAAAATTTACTAGACATAATGAATACACATGTTGTACCAAGTGAATAATGACGCTACGATAGATGCTCGAAGTTTGCACCATCAGGCGCCACGCATGCCTGTTACCCAAGGCATGCCGGAAACGTTCGAACAAAAGGTTCAAATGGCTCTGAGCACTATGGGACTTAAAATCTGAGGTCATCGGTCCCCTTACTTAGAACTACTTAAGCCTAACTAACCTAAGGACATCACACATCCATGCCCGAGACAGAATTCGAACCTGCGATCGTAGCGGTCGTGCTGTTCGAGACTGTAGCGCCTAGAACCGCTCGGACACTCCGGCCGGCAAACGCTCGAACACTCCAGGAGATTCTTTGCTTGTAGCAGCAGTGCAGATGATTCTTGCACGTGAGATCTATTTCAGACTCCATAGGATATAGCTCCCCACAGAAAGAAATCAACGATCGATAAACTCTGCGATCAAGGGGCCACGGAACCAGTCCACCACGCCGTCCATCGATGTGGAAACGACTTGTTCGTATACTTACGAGCAGCCATTCCAAAATGAGCGGTTGCCCCATCATGTTGGCACCACATGTTGCACCTGACATTTTCGGGAACATCTTCAAGCAAGCCGGGGAGAACCTATTACAGAAAGGTCTTGTAATTCGCGGCGGTAAAAGGTACGGCCAGACTAAGCAGTCGCCGGTCACACTCACACACACATTAACTGTGAATCGATGTTGTGCACACCTTGGGGTTCTCCGATGCTGTCAACTGCTCATTGTGGTGACGGAATACGGCATCGCTAGTGAATGCGACCTCGTCAGCGAACAACACATTAGCTAGGAAACGCACATCTCGGCCACTTCGTTGCAGAAACCACTGTTTGAAACGCATACTGGCAGGAAGGTGGTGGAGATGAAAGACGTGTAAGAACTCGGCGCTCGAAACACGCTGGACGTAGTTACGAGACATACCTAAGTCTGGCGCAATGGCACCTATGGTGGTGCTTGGATTAGTCTCCACGGCGTCCAACTCACTTTTTCCCACAACAACCGAACGGACCGATAGCGGCCTGCTCTCATTAGCCTCGCCACCTCATAACGAGCCGTACTCGCACAAATTTCTATGCAAAGGTGCAAACAAACTGTGGTGCGGTTGATGTCTGTCCGGGAAGCGTCCTCGATAAATGTGTCCAGCGGTTCGTCCATTGCACTCAGCTACTCCGTACGTTAAGTGCATATCTGCAAGCTCACCGTTCCATGCTCCTCGTATGCTGGCTACCGCCCGAATGAGGAAATTCTCACGTTCCCCTCCAGTACCCTCGTGTATTCGTACACCTCCTAGCGGCGTACGACGATGTTTGCCGCCATGGATTGCTATGCAACTCTCAATCCTTACGATGTGCCCCCCTCCCTCAACATTTCTGGGAGAACCTGTAGACGTAGATGTACAAACGGGCCCTTCCTTGTACGACCGTGCGAGCGACTTACGCTGCAGGTCTTCCGGCATATAGACTGAAAGGTATCGGTCTCTGATATACAGTTTGTCAGGAAGCTGTAACTACTGACACAGTAGCGAGCTCTGCGTGTAACTGTGTTCTATGGTGCCACTATAGACGTCAATTTCCAACCTGTCTTTTTTTATTTTTACGAGCATAATAAACTCACCATTCTGTAAGACAGTATGGACAGATTCAGGACGTCACACGATCTGATCAACCGAACTCTCCTGAATTGCTTTCCCTTACTTGACCATTCCTTCCACCATCAGAGCGAGAAGCGATTCTCGTAATTGACGTATGCGACTGTTGGTGGTGCGTCGCAAACGCTTAAGCGCTCAGAACGGTAGCTAGCTGTTTGCAGTGGTATTTACGTAGTTTAGAGCCACGGACTTAAACTGCTCTCGCTTCCTTACAAAGAGCCGGACTCAGGGCGGGAGCATTGCACCGCTGTGTTTGCCTCCCCAGTGGAAATAACCTTGTTTGCATCCGTAATCTCCTGCGTCAGCCAGACGTCGCCCGCCACCGTTCAGGACACCGATGCAGTACAAACGCACCGCCATTCGTATGCCGCCCGCTGCACGCGTCCCGTCGTGCGTTGCTACCTCTCCCACCCGCCTTCTCCGAAAGGAACGAGAACGACGACAATCCCTTCTATTCAGAACCTAGCTTTGTGCTGCTGTAGCAGGTCGACTCTTACGTTTAGTTGCGAAAGAGCTTTTGCCTTCTTATGCACGTGTTTACGTATTCACCGACCGAACAATAAAAGGCTTAAATCACAAAAATGTCGCCAGTCGTATTTTCTGTTGTCTGTGCAAAGGATTTGACTGTGTAAATCGTGACACTCTTTTACAAAAGAGGAGATTTTGCAGATAAAGATTTAAGAAAAAGAATTGGTGTTACATAACTGAACTACTACCACAATGAATCCGTGACACTTCAACGAAGTGTGCCTGGGTACACTAGGCATTAAGAGTATTACTCTCGGAAGGAAAGTTTCCTGCTTCGAGTAGCCGACCGGCACACAGTTTTAATTTACCAGGACGTTTCAACTGAACTACCATTGACAGCAGGACTAATGTTATGACTAATAATTATTTCGTCCATCAAGGATGGACTCGTAAGAACTGTGACTGACACTATCTTATAAATAAAACGATTATCTGTGCCATTCACTCTTATTTTCGCCTGCAGGTATGAAAAGGCATCTATCTATCTTCTACAATACCACCAAGAACGTAACCATACAGTGTGAAACGTCCCCTTACAAAAATTATACATGACTGTGCTTAAACTGACACGCAATATTTTTAGCGCAACGCAATCTGACTTTCAAAAATCCCTACAAAAGAATGGCCCTGACTAACATTAATCTATACGTTTCACAAATCACTTACTTCACCAAAAATCTTCGTTACTCGAACTACTGCAATACAGCGAGCGCCACTACTGCCAGCTAAATAAAAGATTCAAACTACTGAAGGCACTAACTACTAATAGGCATAGTTAGCAAATGAAAGATTTTGACAGAGAACAAACAATGTATTTACCTCAATAGTGTTCAAAAGTCGTAATGTATATAGCAGTTCATGACATCCAGTCTTACAAATTTCAAAACTCCGCCATCAATCTCCCCACATCCACCACTGCTGGCGGCTCACCTCCAACTGCTCAACGCTACGCGCTGTTCACATCCATCTGCCCAACACTACAATGGCAGACAACAATGCAAACTAGCCACAGACTGCACAGCCAGTGATTTTTCATACAGAGCGCTACGTGGCGTTACCAATAAGAAAACCTAAACAGCCTACTTACAAGTGCTCTACCTGAAGATGATGGTGTGAAACATCGAAACGCGTAGTGGTACAATAAGCAAGTGACTAACCCACAAAATTGTTTTATTTATAATTTTATGACTACCGAGAATTTATTAATAGTGTTTCCCTCAGTTCGACACTGAGTTCACAACTAGATCTAGTGTGAAGGATTTTTCACGTAACGTTGGCATTCATAACGTTGTATAAACGGTTCAATGTATCAAAACAATGTTTTTAATAGGTCATAGTACGCTGAAAATCATATATTCTATTCATAACTTATTTATCGACCGGAAAACGAAGAAAAGGGGGGGGGGAAGATAGAAAATATTACTTACATTCAAGTGTACGATGAGCTGCTACTGTTGATTATCGGTTTAAAGAGACAGTCTGACATCTGAGGTTATCAGTCTTCTATTCACACCCCTACCTCTACCCCAACCACACCCCTCTGAACGCAAGCTGCGTATATCGTCTGTCTGCATGTAGTGTACTATTGCGCAAGTGTGAGAAAATTTTCTAAACGTTAGGGTAGAGTGGGACGAGGGTATCAGCCTGGTATACACCTACGTTAGCGTAGAGTGTACTTGAAGTGGAACGACGGTGTCAGCCTGGTATTCACCTAGTGAGATGTGGGAAACCACCTAAAAACCAAATCCAGGCTGGCTGGCACACCGGCCATCGTCGTTAATCCACCGGGCGAATTCCAACTACAGCCGTCGCAGATCCCGGTCCCGGAAGCGGGCGCTTCAGTGCTCACGGCTACCCGGTACGGTGTGTACGATGAGAAAAAGAGGACTGGGGGTTAACATTTACATTAAGATCTTTATGGAAGTCTGCAAAATTTCATTCGTTATTCTAAACTTTTCCAAGTGTGTGTTAGAGATATCCATAGTCGCGCCTCAAGCTTCATTCGTTTCCTTTGTTATACTGTCCAGTCACGTTACTGTGGCCAATTGATAAAAGCCTGAACAACTATCCTGTACAGCGCGGACAGCTGAGAGACGAGCAGGAAGAGAGAGGGAGAGGTTCCGGAAGGTACCAACAGGGATGTAGAGACATGACAACCCCAGTGCTGTCATCAGATGCGCTAGGTTTCTGGATTTAGGACCCGTGGCGATCGAGGTGGACGCGCAGATGCCTGAATGAGTTTAAATCTGGGGCTATGGTAAAATCATTCTGATTCTGTGCTGTGTGACACATTGCATTGTCCTTCTGGTAGATGCCATCATGCCGAGTAAAACATACTGCATGTACAGGTGGACATGGTCCCCAAGGATACATGCATACTTGTGTTGATCCATTGTACTTTTCAGAATAAGATCGTAGGGGTGCCGTGAAAACCTTCCCCAGACCATAAGTTATTGTAGGATGTTTGCTTTCAGACGTTTCATGCCATACACACCATCGGTCATCCGTTAGATGGAGCACAAAAAGCCATTCCTAAAAAGCAAACTGTCCATTCGTTGTAGTAGTGTGCAAATTCCATCCTTCGTCGCTGATGAACAGCAGTCAGCATGGGTACATTAACCAGGCACCTGTTACGAAGGTCCATATGTAGCAACGTTCGCAGAGCGCTGCTTGAGGAGGCATCGTTAGTAGTTCCTTGGTTCATCTCTGTGGTCAGTTGCTCAACAGCTGCACCTCTACTCGCCCGTACACATCTCCGCAGGCGTCACTCACCCCTGTGATCTGTGGCCCATAATGCACCACGGTTTTTGTATAGCGCCAAATTGTCATGCACGGTGTACTTTAACCACCATTGCACGCGAACAGTTTACGGACTTTGCCGTTTCGAAAATGCTTCCATCCTTGGCCCGAAAGCCAACGATCATGTCCTTTTGGACGTCAAATAGCGACAGTGACTTCACTGTTTTCCCCATCCCCCGACACGCTTTAATCGTATATACCCTCCTCTGCTAGTGCTGGGCCTGCCGTCTGTGAATAATTATTGCACGTTGATGTTGAACATAGGCGGTGGTCACATTAATGTGACTAGACCGTCTGGATTGCGCTCCGCTTGTGGTGAATTACTCTCACCACTTCTACCTGTCCTATTCATACCTACCCTAGGTGAGTTCATAAGCATGTGATTTACATTTATTCTCAATATCAACCTACTGTTAATTACAGCTAACCAAAGGCCTTTCCTCAGTTGTAACTCCAATTCCCGTCAGATCACCAAAGTTAAGTGTCGGGCTAGCCTAGCACTTGCATGGGTGACGACACGGGTCTTCCGATCGCTGTTGGAGAGTGGGGTGTACGCAGCATTTCTGAGGCAAACTGGGTAGCTACGTGACTGAGAAGTAGCAATTTCGGTCTCGTATACTGACAGCGGCTGGGAGAGAAGTGTGCTGACCACCTGCTCTTCCATATGAGCATCCAGTGACACCAGTCAGCTGAGGATGATACAGCGGTCGGTCGGTACGATTGGGGCCTTCCGAGGCCTGTTCTGACGGAGAGAAAGGAGTTCGTCCGTCTTGTTTCAGATCCGAATCCATACGCACATATGGATGTACATGGCAGTCCAGTATCTGGTTCCTAGCACAAAAGTCCTATAGAAAAAGGAGACACGTAGTGTAGAGGCCTTTGTGTTGCTGATGTGTGTCACAGCGCTCTGGCGAATCTGCATTTCAAATGTCGGAGACCTCAATGAACGCGTTGTTTTAACAGTCTGCATAAGCAGTTTCCGCAGCAGACCAGGAAAGCATGGCTTCGCGTATTAGTGACACAATTCTTTCAATGATTCACTACCGTACTAGTGTGCCTAGGGTAGAGACAGGAAGTGCATGAAAACTGCACTTGTACATCGAATGCAGTGGCTGGTAGGATGTCTGGCTAAAAGGGTGGACACAGTGCCGCCAAACCACTAAGCTATCGAATTAAACATTACCCAAAAACCCATTCAGTTGTTTCCAACCAGTAACAAAGCTGCCTATAAACGTACATTTTGGTCTGTCCTGATACTGAAAGCAGAAGGCGACAGTAAAACCAGTGTGGCGTATTTTAGTGCAATTCATCTATTTCTTGAATGTATTCTTCTTTAATCGATTAATCAAATAACTTCACGCTACTAGGCTGACAACTTTCCAAGATTCGTTCTGAAACGGAAGTACTCATGGTGCGCACTTGACTCGGCGGTACGTGAATATCCTTATAGCTGAACGAACTTTGAGTTCGAGTGTTGCATTCTACGGGCCTTCTCAGTGTGGCCGACAGAGTGAGGTGCGCAGTGGTTTCCAGACTGGCCTCAATTAAGGAGGTCGACAGTCCAAATCTCCATCCGACCATAAAGGTTTAGATTTCCTGCGATTTCCCTAAACTGCTTAAAGCCAATACCAGCACCCTTTGAAAGGCCATAACTGATTTTCTTCCCCATTCTTCCCTAACCAGCTCGTGCTCTGTCGCTAAAGACCTCATTGCCGACGAGTCGCTAAACCCTCTATCTTTCTTCTTTTTTCTTTGACAATGATGGATGTCAAGCAATGATATAAAATTTGTACCAGCACTGGGATCAGAACCCAGGTCTCTTCCTTAGTAGGCAGGTGCACTATCCTTTACGCCCTACTGCAACTACAGATACCACAGCTGTATGAACTATCCTCGTATGGCTCACTCACCGGTACAAATTCCAGTTCGTGCCTCAGCCCATTGCTGTTACGCTTTTAATTCGTGTCAATATTGCCAAGGCTCTCCCCTATTGGGATAGCATATTGGCAATGAGCGAAATGGGGTTAATTCTGCGTGTACCTTGGGCGTACGTGATATATTTGTCATATATAGTTGGTATTCCTGAGACATATTGAGTCTCGCCTTTATCTGTGATAACGATTAACTCCATTTCGCTCATTGCTAAGGTGCTACTCGAATATCAGACAGCCTTGGCAATACTGATGCAAGTTCAGAAGGGGAATAGCAAAGGGCTGAGGCGTGAGTTGGAATTTGTATCAGTGAGGGTGATATACTAGATAATCCATGCAGCTGCAGTATCTGTAGAGCCAGTATAGCGTAATACACTCCTGGAAATGGAAAAAAGAACACATTGACACCGGTGTGTCAGACCCACCATACTTGCTCCGGACACTGCGAGAGGGCTGTACAAGCAATGATCACACGCACGGCACAGCGGACACACCAGGAACCGCGGTGTTGGCCGTCGAATGGCGCTAGCATTTGTGCACCGCCGCCGTCAGTGTCAGCCAGTTTGCCGTGGCATACGGAGCTCCATCGCAGTCTTTAACACTGGTAGCATGCCGCGACAGCGTGGACGTGAACCGTATGTGCAGTTGACGGACTTTGAGCGAGGGCGTATAGTGGGCATGCGGGAGGCCGCGTGGACGTACCGCCGAATTGCTCAACACGTGGGGCGTGAGGTCTCCACAGTACATCGATGTTGTCGCCAGTGGTCGGCGGAAGGTGCACGTGCCCGTCGACCTGCGACCGGACCGCAGCGACGCACGGATGCACGCCAAGACCGTAGGGTCCTACGCAGTGCCGTAGGGGACCGCACCGCCACTTCCCAGCAAATTAGGGACACTGTTGCTCCTGGGGTATCGGCGAGGACCATTCGCAACCGTCTCCATGAAGCTGGGCTACGGTCCCGCACACCGTTAGGCCGTCTTCCGCTCACGCCCCAACATCGTGCAGCCCGCCTCCAGTGGTGTCGCGACAGGCGTGAATGGAGGGACGAATGGAGACGTGTCGTCTTCAGCGATGAGAGTCGCTTCTGCCTTGGTGCCAATGATGGTCGTATGCGTGTTTGGCGCCGTGAAGGTGAGCGCCACAATTAGGACTGCATACGACCGAGGCACACAGGGCCAACACCCGGCATCATGGTGTGGGGAGCGATCTCCTACACTGGCCGTACACCACTGGTGATCGTCGAGGGGACACTGAATAGTGCACGGTACATCCAAACCGTCATCGAACCCATCGTTCTACCATTCTTAGACCGGCAAGGGAACTTGCTGTTCCAACAGGACAATGCACGTCCGCATGTATCCCGTGCCACCCAACGTGCTCTAGAAGGTGTAAGTCAACTACCCTGGCCAGCAAGATCTCCGGATCTGTCCCCCATTGAGCATGTTTGGGACTGGATGAAGCGTCGTCTCACGCGGTCTGCACGTCCAGCACGAACGCTGGTCCAACTGAGGCGCCAGGTGGAAATGGCATGGCAAGCCGTTCCACAGGACTACATCCAGCATCTCTACGATCGTCTCCATGGGAGAATAGCAGCCTGCATTGCTGCGAAAGGTGGATATACACTGTACTAGTGCCGACATTGTGCATGCTCTGTTGCCTGTGTCTATGTGCCTGTGGTTCTGTCAGTGTGATCATGTGATGTATCTGACCCCAGGAATGTGTCAATAAAGTTTCCCCTTCCTGGGACAATGAATTCACGGTGTTCTTATTTCAATTTCCAGGAGTGTAGATAGCGCAGCGTGTTTGGTCAGAGGGCTTAGCTACCCTCTGCAATAAAAAAGTGAGTGAACGGATCAATGAACAACCAGAATGAGTGTCATCGGACGTCCGCCACGAACAGATTCAACGAACAAAATAGAACAAAATTAGATTTAAAAAAAAAGGACGCAGGAGACTCAGGTTCGAATCTTGGTGGTGGTACAAATTTTAATTCATTACTTTGGCCTCCAACATTATCACAGATATACGAGAGACTCAATACGTCTCAGGAATTCCAACTATGATTAATTTTTTTTCTTATTTGCTTGCGGCTGAATACACTGCTTTCGTGTGTCTTGTTTACATTTTCAACCGTCATGATGAAGGCCTGACGACATCCCACCCAGTGGCCCCAGGAGTTCCGGCCTCTCCGACATTGCAACTACTTTTGTTTTAAATTTTCCACGAGTTTAAAAATCACTAGCAATCCATGAAGAGCTGATGACACACATTTTGTATTTCGCACTAAATGAATGTGAGGTGAAACGTAATGTAATGGACAAACTCTTAGTTTACATAAATGTATGTGCTGTTGAGCAAGGTCTCTGAGTGGCCGGGGAACTGCACGATGTCTGTTATTGTGCTTGCTGCTCATATCCTTTGGAAAACCGTTGTTTGAGATCGGATGCTGTTGCACAATGCGTAGTCGACCTCGAGAGATTGCGTGAAGAAGCCATGAACGCCTCTCTACAAACAGGTACCTCTTTTGCAGTGGATCAGCAGTCACTTGCACTTTTATTAAAAAGAAATGTTGCACGCATAACGGGTACAGGACTGTGAACCGGTGCCATCATCATCACATGTTCCCTCTTCACGCACTACTTTGCTCGACCTTCTTTGTTTCACATTATCAATAGTGATAAGACCGCCCAAAAAGGAGCCTTGTGTATTTCTTGACTTCATTCCATAGAACTGTGATGAACAGTAGGTTGATATTCAGAAGAAATGTAAATCACTTGCTTATAAACTCATCCCGGGTAGGTATCAATAGGATAGGTAGAAGTGTTGACGGTAGTTTAGCACAAGCGGAGCGCAGTCTCTGCCTTAGTTCAGTTCTTGTCGTTTGACAGCACAGCACTCTTTTGCATCTGCAGCCAAAGAGAGCGGTCAGGTCAACTAGGTACCTACTCGTCGAGAAGAGCAGATGGAAAATTACTGGTGAAAATAAAAAAGTAAACAGTGCTTCCATGTGTTCCTCGTTCATCAGCTTTCTCTTCTTTTTTACATTTCCTTTGTTTCTTGACGTTTCTGCTGTTTAGACCATTGGAAGCTGTCTACGGATTTCATTACAGAACCGCAGACACTGAGAAGATTGAAATAATCCAACGAGTACTACGAATGTGACAATGAACACTTCGGTTTCTGTCAGAAATTATTTTGACAAAGACAGTTTTTGTAGAACGATCAAATTTTGTAAGCTGAAATAATTCAAGACGAGATACGTTTCTGCCGTATCTGATTATAACAAATCGTGAGTCTTGTGGAAGGCTACAAAAATACTCTGAAATCGGGAAAACGATAAAAAAATGACAGGGGTTGTATTTGTCATGAAGTCTTCCATTCAGAGATTGCCACTTAAATTTTTTATTTCGCAGTAAACCATTATCAAGTGACTTGTAATCGGCTTTGTAGAGTACGGCTTTAAGTAGTTGTAAGCAGTGTGTGTAGTACACTCACAGACAGATCTCTTTGCACGGTGAAAATTATCTCAAATTAGATGAAACATATGGAGGGGAATCTCAAAGGAATGGGAGTCGGGTATTGGAGTAGGAAAGCGATGGTCAGGGAAGAATGAGGCAGATGACGAAGGAGGCCAATGTTCTACGACAGTAGCGTCGACCAGTAAGTAAGATAGACGTCTAGTACTGGAGTTTAATTGCATGGATTGGTGAGATGGTCACGTTAAACCTCTTCTTACAGCGGCACGTAGAAGTTTTTCTGATGCACACTACTACATTTTTCTTACACATTTGAGTCCCCAGTGTTCGCCCCGATAGCTGAGTGATCAGCGCGGCGGTCTGTCACGCCAAGGGACCGAGCGAGGTGGCGCAGTGGCTAGAACACTGGCCTCGCATTCGGGAGGACGACGGTTCAATCCCCCGTCCGGCCATCCTGATTTAGATTTTCGGTGATTTCCCTAAATCGCTACAGGCAAATGCCGGGATGGTCCTTTGAAAGGGCACGGCCGACTTCATTCCCCGTCCTTCCCTAATCCGATGAGACCGATGGCCTCGCTGTCTGGTCTTCTCCCCCAAACAACCCAACCCACGCCAAGGGGCCCGGGTTCGATTCCGGGGTGGGTCGGAGATTTTCTCCGCGCAGGGACTGGGTGTTGTATTGTTCTCATTATCATTTTATCACCATCATTAGTGGAAGGCAACGGGAAACCACCACTGGAATCACTTCCCTATACACTCATGCGGTGGACCCCTATGACGAGGCTTCCCCCCTGACAAGGTCTGCCGTAAGGCAGAGCACAAAGTTAAGTCAATCCCCAGTCAGTACTTTCTGTGATAACTGCTTTCCAATAATTATTTAGCCGCTTTGCCTGTTCAAAAATGTTCAAATGTGTGTGAAATCTTATGGGACTTAACTGCTAAGGTCATCAGTCCCTAAGCTTACACACTACTTAACCTAAATTATCCTAAGGACAAACACACACATCCATGCCCGAGGGAGGACTCGAACCTCCGCCGGGACCAGCCGCATAGTCCATGACTGTAGCGCCCTAGACCGCTCGGCTAATCCCGCGCGGGCTTTGCCTGTCACTTTTAGCTACAAGTCCTTGTCTGGTATTCTTCGAGGTAGAAACAGAAACGAGAACCAAAAGAAAATAATGTAGTAAATCAGTGCCGCTACAATTGTAAAGGACGCCGTGAGCGAGAAAGTTGTCAGTGAGTTAATCGCGGTGACCCGTCCTCATGGCGCAGTCTGTTGCCAGGAAATATTTATCCCGTGTCGTAAATAAGTGTG
This sequence comes from Schistocerca cancellata, assembly GCF_023864275.1. Classification (NCBI taxonomy): domain Eukaryota; kingdom Metazoa; phylum Arthropoda; class Insecta; order Orthoptera; family Acrididae; genus Schistocerca; species Schistocerca cancellata. Next base: position 298,406,224 of record NC_064628.1, read on the forward strand.
ACTCATTCTCGAGCTCTAAACAGTGCGAAGGCAAGTAAGAACTTCTCCACTCAAGGTCTGCAAAATAACTGTCTTGTGACGTGAGCATATTTGTCGTCACTTTTTCCCAACGCCAACTGCAATGTTTACAGAATATGAAGTATTTTTGCTAAAGTGGTGCTCTACAGTTGGTAAGTTCTGTATGAAGCTCATAATTTACAGGCACGCCGCCAGCTGCCAAATGAATTGCTTTAATTGCACAACCAGATTCGTTCCATAAAAAACCACACCATACTACACACAAGTTTAAATTATGTTTTCCAAACATGTCTGTCGAGTGAGTCCCCAAATAAAACATATTTAAAATCCAATATGAGTAAAAACATCACACGTTATGAAAATCTATAGTGAAATATGATTCAGCTTTACTCCTTTTACTCCGTGAAAACGAGTGCTATTGGAGGTGGCCTAGCTGACAGTGAATAAAACTCTTAAGGCAGAGATCGTTTTCTTGCATACAACTCGGACGATAAACTTTATAAACATTTTTATAAAGATTTTTCAATCGAATGAAGTTTGTGGAATGGATAAGCACTTGGTTTTCACTGAAGATGATCACGTCTGAGTCCAGTCAAACCGATATCGGTTTTCAGTGGTTTCCCTAGGTGAATGCTGGGATGTTCCCTTACACAGCTCTAAGAACAATTTTTTGTGTTTTTTCTCCGGCTTAACTAGTGCTCCAAGACCAGGAGCGATGCAGCATTTAACTTTCAATCCTTCTTACAGATTTTTCTACAGTGAAGCTTGATTCCAATTGTTCCAAGCTCTTTAGAGTTTCGTGCTCAATTGGTAAAAACGGAACCCTTATGTAAACGCTTTGTTATCGTCCGTCCGCCTATCTGTCTGTGCGACTGTTAAGGAGCCTGATGTCACGTACTAAGATCAACGATCACTTGACGGTGTAAAAGATTTAAGCCTCTAGGTCAATGCAATAAAGAGCTGCGGCCATCAGAACCTATAGGGTACTTCTCGTAGACTTAGAATCATGAAATTTGGCAAGAGGCTAGGTTTCACAGTGCACGTAAAGGGTGGCCGAGAGGTTCTAGGCGCTACAGTCTGGAGCCGCGCGACCGCTACGGTTTAGGTTTAAATAGGTCTAAGTTCTAGGGGACTGATAACCTCAGAAGTTAAGTCCCATAGTGCTCAGAGCCATTTGCACGTAAAGGTAAAAAATCAGGAAGTTATTAAGCTGTAATTATATCATAGAAAAATATCTTTTTGCAATTAGAACTTACATTGCATTCACTATCCGTCAAAAGCATGATAGACAAATATTGCTGGATGCAAAAAATAAAATGGAGGTTGTAATCATGTTATAATAAGTAAATAAAAAGTACTTTATTAAATATTCTCTTTCTACATATATAGAATTTAGTACGCTGCTCGCTTCTTTTTGTATGTCAGGGCTAGTCTCAGGAACTTCTGTAGAAATTTTAATAATTTATTGGAGTTCCCGGGGTTGATATCTTGCCAGTGTCTGTATCCATAGTAACCAAAAGTTGTCGAGATTCTCGGTTCCCGGCATGATTGAACTCTCTATGTACATAATTACATCTGTACGGAACCCTCGGCGCCCGATTCGTACACGCACTTGGTCAGTTGTCTTCTTTATTGTGCAGGCTGCATGTAGATCTTAATTTCTTTCAGCATTTACCTATTTTACTTGTCTGTTAATAGAGTAAATTTATTCCACCTTAAAGCGCTTACAGTTCCGTTTACAAAAGAATTCATCCCGTACTCCTTCACGATGACTTGCTTATGTCCAGAAGGAAAGTTCTCTTTGCATGAGTTTGTTTCGTAATCTTGCTTTGGGGGGCTAGTGACTATACTCATGATAGTGACGCTAGGATGGAGACCTGATTTCAAGCAACTTAATAATGATTCAACCACGTTTCATTCGCTACCGATGATGAACTGTCTGTTCAGAGCTGTGTGTTCTCGTGACATAATCCGTATCCCAACATCCACGTTGTCCACTTGTCAGTGGTATTTGGTGTGATCTGGCTTCAGCATTAGATGGTTTGCGAGCTGTGGGGTTGGGGCGGGGGGAGGCTGCAGAGGAAGAAAGTAATCAGGCTGACGTAACGTCGCGGCGGTAACGGTGTCGTTAGGGACGCTCTTATGTCCCAGTTTGACAAATATGTAAAAGCAAATCGGTACTGCGCTAGTTAAAGAATTTGTTCTTTAATCTATATGATATTATTTAGGTAAACAACGAGACATCTAATTTTCTAATTTAGTGAGACCACATACAGATTTAAACCCTGCTTATCTTGAACGTGTGTGTGTGTGTGTGTGTGTGTATGTGTGTGTGTGTGTGTGTGTGTGTGTGTGTGTGTGTGTGTGTATTTCAGCCGCCTGTAACGTTTCAATTCCATGAATAAGTGAATATCGATTATGCTGTTGACACCGATCAAAATGAGAGCACTTAGCAACGACCATTGTATACACCAATAAGTTCTTCAGCCACTGCGCGATCTAAATCTATACAATTACTCTGCAATTCACATTTGCGCGTTAGGAACACAGTACATAGAACTACTTTAATTTCTCGACCAGTCTTTTCTTGAATAACATGTGGGCAAAATGAACAGCTAAATCTCTCCATTCGACCTTTGATTTCTCTTATTTTTCGGCCCAGCATATGGAGTATTTTGATACACTTTCTATCTCTCTCAGAACCTCTGACCCATAGCCACTGGCCAATGGCCATGGAAGCTGAAACCGGGTGTGTTTTGTAAAATAAAAAGGAAAACTTGTGCTCGCATTTTACTCAAAATTCTCGATATGTAGCTGGGAGCCAATAAAATTTTGGCAATTCAGAGGAGAAAATTCGCGACTGAAATTTCGAGAAAATACCTTTGTTTTAATGATTGATACCTCAGCTCTTTAACCATATCCGTGACACTGTCTCCCCTGCTTCGCGATAAATGCAAAACGAGCTGCCCTTCTTTGAACCTTTTCAATGTCTTTCTTTGCGATGCCCTCCATCAGTCCTATCTGTTAACGATCCCATAACTCGCAACAATACTTCAGAAGAGATAATTTGAAGATAATTACAGCGTTGTCGAAATTCCATTGTAAATACAACTACCGCAGCATAAGATTGCTTGTTGACGGCAACCTGATCTTGTCAGAATGTCTTTTGATGAAGTTGACTAGTATCATTCTATCTTGAGAGATTATCTTGGCTTATTGTGAAATGAAAATGATACATAAAAAAACACAAGTCTATATAAAATTCGTCTTGAAATTGTCATATTCTGCACTCCGCTATCTGAGAGGGACGAAATCCTGTAGGCTGCAAAACGGATCCACCTTCTTTCTTCAGAGGAAAGTTCTTAAATATCTAAGATTATAAGGGTAACAATTGCATGTTGTTGTAAATATTTTACATTACTGTTTGTGCTATAGCTTGCCGTGGATGTTGCTTTAGAAGAAACAGTCATACGTTTGTGGTAACCTGAAGCTTACCATAGCGACATGGTTCCTCTTGTAAAGAACGCTATCGCCACAAGTTCCGTCCCGTTACTCGGAATACCGTATTATATTCTTATCGGCCACTGACCTGAGAAACTACAGCGACTTTGCTTAAGCCGTCGGCACAGGGAACGCCAACTTGAGCAGGCCGAGCTTCTGACGTCAAAGCGTGGATAAAGCGCGTTGTTGAGTCTTTCCGAAAGTACAGAGTAACATCTAGCCCATCAGATATTCTGAACGTGCGTCTGAGCGTAGATTAGTGAGATGGGATAACACCATGTACGTCACATGACGCTATCTCTCTCCAATACAGAACCTTGAGAAGCCATATTTCCGAAAGAATTTTAAATTATTAAAACGTGAAATGTGGTGAAGACTTACGTGCTGTGATTCTATGTGATGAAATATTAGTTTTGTTATGAACTTTAAAATCAATACATTTGTGGATGTGCGCTTTGTGAGTGGTGCTCAGTTCACTGCAAAACGCGTAACACCGCACTATCGGAATGTTAGAGGGTAACCAAGAGATGAATACGGTAAGCAGATTCAGAAGGATATAGGTTGCAGTAGTTATTGGGAAATGAACAGAGTTTCCCCAGGACAAAGTAACATGGATAGCTGCATCAAAGCAGTCTTTCGACTGGAGAGCACAACCACAACACCATGGAGCGAGGTGGCGCAGTGGTTAGCACACCTGACTCGCGCTAGGGAGCACGACGGTTCAAACCCGGCCATCCTGATTTATGTTTTCCGTGATTTCCCTAAATCGCTTGAGGCAATTGCCAGGATCGTTCCTCTGGAAGGACACGGCCGACTTACTTCCAGATCCTTCCCTAATCCGCTGGGACCGATAATCTCGCTGCTTGGTCCCCTCCCCAACATCAACTATGAATTACTTGATCCAATTACAGTACGCAAAGGTGATGACACCCGCTCTTTTTCTCGTAACGACTTCATAGATTCGTTCCTCATCTATTACTTTCCCCTAAACATGTTCTCTGTCCTTATGCTGAGGGATTCGTTCTAATTTTACACTCAGTTATTTTGTGCTTGCACGTGGTTTCCATGTAGATGTTATTTCATGTGCAATAGTCCTGTATCTGTCTACAATTTTCCTTGGATAGCGTCCGAATTACAATCAGTATACTCACATGTTTCGGCGTTTTACGACGCAACTTGGCAAAGTTCAAAGAAAGGCATCACGTTTTGTATTATCGCGAAATATAGGAGAGAGCATCACTGAAATGATGCAGGTTGGGCTGGACATCAATAAATGAAAGGTGTTTTTCTTTCCGACGGAATCTTATCACGAAATTCCAATCACCAACTTTCTCCACCGAATGCGAAAATATTTTGTTGAGACCGACCTTCACAGGAAGAAACGATCACCACGATAAAATAGGGGAAATCAGAGATCGTACGGAAAGATGTAGGGGTTCGTCCTTTCCGTGCACTATACGAGATTGGAATAAAAGAGAATTGTGAAGGTGGTTCGATGAACCCTCTGCCAGGCACTTAAATGTGATTTGCAGAGTATCCATGTAGATGTGGATGTAAATTTTTTCAAATACACAAATGACTGTCAGAGGTGAAAGAAGCTACGGATGACTGCCAGAGGTGAAAGCAGCTACAAATGACAGAAAAAAAATCCTTTCACCAAGCGAAAATAGAACTCTGAACTCCTCTAGATTTATAGTCCGCCTCTGAGTCACACAGTTGCAAATATGACACACAAGAAAAGAAAGTATAAAAGTAACAAAACATCGGAGAAAGCTTAATGAAGCTAACATCAACTACTAATATTTTTACTTTTTGAAACTGTACTGTAATAATTTGATGGGTAGATCGAATTACTGATGAGGAGCTTTACTAAAATAAGGAATCAGTTGATAGAACACATTTTGAGACGTCGAGGAATCATTTGTTGAGTAATGGAACGAAGTATAGGGTAATGACGTGCAAAATTTGAGGACGAAAATAACTTTCGCACGAAGTGTCACTGCGAAGTAACATAGTTCCCTCAACTTGGACGATACATAGAACGAACTCCTACCCAGTATAGTACAGAAGAAACTGAAATAGATACACAATGAGACGAACAAAAATTACACTTTTATTCAAAGACAATAATTATACTGAAGAATTTTTAGAATATTGCAGCCCCGTCAGCAACTGTGATAGACTAATGTTATGAGGAATGAGGCTCTGTTGCATTTTTTTTTTCTGTCTTTACTAGGTTTCGGCTAAATTAATCTAGCCTTCTTCAGAAGCATAAAATTGCTATAACATGCCAGAGTAAGGTACAGTCAACATTAAAATTAAAACCTATAGTACCGCGGTACCATGTCCCCCATCTGTGCAGTTCGATGCGGTCGCGCATTGTCATCCATAAAAATCAAATCGGGACCGAACGCAACCCTGAAAAGACACACGTGGGCAAGAAGGACGTTGTCACAGTATCGCTGACCAATGAGTGTGCCGTGCTTGAAGGATTTGGCAGTTAGTCCGCCTATGCAACATTGTCCCTCCCCACACCATAACACCTGGAGCACCAAAATGACCATTTTGTACAATGCGAGGGGTGGGAACACGCGTTGCACCCCGGAACATTGTTGAGCATGATCGTTTTCGTAGCCCAGATTTTATGATGTGGGCAGTCGTAATATTGCGTAGGCGTACTGAACTCCAAATCTTTCAACATGGTATACTCACTGGCTAACGTTATTGTGACATTGTAGTCTTTCCCCATATGCGTCTTTTCAGTTGTGCATTCGGCGCTGACTTCATTCTCACGAATGACAACACGTGGCCGCTTCGAACAACGCAGGTGGAAGAGCTCTTGGAAGAGGAGGATATTGAACGAATAGGCTGTCCTGCCATTCCACCGACTTAAGCCCAATCGAGCATGTGTGGGATGCATTAGAGAGACGTATTGCACCAACGACAATCCAACGACGGTCCGCCGCACGGGTGAGGAAAGGGAACGAACTACCACAAGATCACCCTACCAATCTTGTGGCCGGCACGGGACCACTTTGCGGAACAAGCATCGGCGTCCGAAGTGGTCACAGACCCTATTAAGAACCATGTTCCGTCTTCTGTAGTGTCCAGAGGACCGTCATGAATGTTGGTGTCATCATTGTAATAACTGTATTTGAACAACAATATCATATCTGCTCATCTCATTGCGTACTTCTTTCAGTTACTTTCTGTGCTATACTGTAGCAGTCCTAGAATGAGGTTTTCACTCTGCAGCGGAGTGTGCGCTGATATGAACCTTCCTGGCAGGTTAAAACTGTGTGGCGGACCGAGACTCGAACTCGGGACCTTTGCCTTTCGCGGGAAAGTGCTCTACCAACTGAACTACCCAAGCACGACTCACACCCCGTCCTCAAAGCTTTACTTCTGCCAGTACCTCGTCTCCTACCTTCCAAACTTCACAGAAGCTCTCCTGCGAACCTTGCAGAACTAGCACTCCTGAAAGAAAGGATAGTAGACTGTAGCAGTTCTTCCTATGTATGATCCAAGTTTAATCAAGCTATGTTGCTTGGCACTGATACATCATGCGAAACTTACTTTCGTCCTCAATTGTTTCACACCAGTGTAGTACCGAGGTTCAAATGGGTGTAGACTGCAGTAGTTATACCGTGATGAAGAGGCTTGCACGAGATGGACAAGCGTGGAAAGGTGTATGAAACCAGTCTTCGGAATGAAGACTGCAATAAGAGCAACACAGCAAAAATTATTTTTTTGTCTCGAAATATCCAATATACACTAATGGAAAAAAAATCGCAATACTAATGCGGAGTTGTGCAACATAAACGAAAGATGTTAGGCTTGTTCCTACATCTGAAAGATGATGTCTATTCAGATTTCGCGCCAGTCATGAGCCGATTCTAGGCACTTCAGTCCGGAACCGCACTGCTGCTACGGTCGCAGGTTCGAATCCTGCCTCGGGCATGGATGTGTGTGATGTACTTAGATTAGTTACGTTTAAGTAGTTCTAAGTCTAGGGGACTGATGACCTCAGATGCTAAGTCCCATAGTGCTTAGAGCCATTTGAGCCACTCATGAGCGTTAGTTACCTTTGAGACTGGACATGGCGAGTTGATCTTAGTCGAGAATGTCTTTAAGGCGATAAAGACGCCATTTTCAACAACTCACTGAGTTTGTCGTTCCTTCTGCGATACTGCAGGAAGACTTGGCACGAATGTAGTGACTACATAACTGTCATCAGCGATGGTCATGGGAATGTACGGTTGCAAGATGACCGGGCTCCAGACGACCACGTGGCACTACCGGGAGGGAAGAACATCGTGTTCGGCGCATGGCTCTGGAGCATCGTCCTGCATCTGTAGCAGCAATCTGAGCGGCAGTTTGCACCCCAGTGACGCAACGAACTGTTACAAATCCGTTACGTCACGTACAGCTCCGAGCCAAACGCCCTGTAGCGTGAATTCCACTGACCCCAAACTACCGCCATTACCATCGTCAGTGGTGTCAAACAAAGCTCATTGAAGGGCAGGATGGAGATATGTTGAGCTTTCTGATGAAAGTTGGTTCCGCCTCGGTGCCAATGACGGCCGTATGTTGGTTAGGAGGAGGCCAGGTGAGTGCCTGCAACCACCCAGTCTGGTACAGTGGAGCTACACCTGGTGTTACCGTCTGGTGTGCACTCTCGTGGTTACCCCACGCACCCTGAACACAAATTAATATGTATCTTAGGGGGCGTTTTCCAACTGGACAAGGCTGCCACACACACGGCTGCTGTAACCCAGCGTGCTCTACAGAGTGACGTCATGTTTCTTTGGCCTGATCGATCCCCAGATCTGTTTCCAGTGGATCAGGTATGGGACATCATCTGGCGACAAATCCAGCGTTAGCCCCAAATAGCATTAACCGTCCCTTAGCTGACCGACGAAGTGAAACAGGCATAACTCCAACTGACACCCGGTACCTGGACGTTTGCATGCTTGCACGCAATGTTCTGGAGATTACACCCGTCATTAATGTACCATCATTTCACAGTTGCAATGGCTTATCTCACGCTTACATAAGCCTGTGGTCCTGGTTCAAATGGCTCTGAGCACTATGGGACTTAACTGCTGAGGTCATACCTAACTAACCTAAGGGCATCACACACATCCATGCCCAAGGCAGGATTCGAACCTGCGACAGTAGCGGTCACACGGTTCCAGACTGTAGCGCCTAGAACCGCTCGGCCACTACGTCCGGCCCAGTGGTCCTGCAATGTCAATCACTGAGATATGTTAGCTAGACAAATGTATTCCCAAAATTTGATTACTCTACATCATCATCATCATCATCATCATCATCATCATAATCATGAATTAAGACTTATTATGCCTTTCAACGTTCAGTGTGGAGCATAGTCCCCTTTATAAAATTCCTCCGTGATCCCCTATTCAGTGCTAACATTGGTGCCTCTTCTGATGTTAAGCCTATTACTTCAAAATCATTCTTAACCGAATCCAGGTACCTTCTCCTTGGTCTGCCCCGACTCCTCCTACCCTCTTGGGTAACGTTGCTTCTCCCATGCGTGTAACATGACCCCACCATCTAAGCCTGTTCGCCCTGACTGCTACATCATAGAGTTCATTCCTAGTTTTTCTTTGATTTCCTCATTGTGAACACCCTCCTGCCATTGTTCCCATCTACTAGTACCTGCAATCATCCTAGCTATTTTCATATCCGTAACCTCAACCTTACTGGTAAGGTAACCCGAATCCACCCAGCTTTCGCTCACATACAACAAACTTGGTCGAAAGATTGAACAGTGCACAGGTAACTTAGTCTTGGTACTGGCTTCCTTCTTGCAGAAGAGAGTAGATCTTAGGTGACCGCTCACTGCTTTGCTACACCTCGCTTCCAGTTCTTTCACTATGTTGCCATCCTGTGAGAATATGCATCCTCAGTACTTGAAACCGTCCATCTGTTCTAACTTTGTTCCTCCTATTTGGCACTCAATCCGTTTACATCTCTTTCCCACTGACATTACTTTCGTTTTGGAGATGCTAATCTTCATACCATAGTCCTTACATTTCTGATCTAGCTCTGAAATATTACTTTGCAAACTTTCAATCGAATCTGCCATCACAACTAAATCATCCGCATATGCAAGACTGCTTATTTTGTGTTCACATATCTTAATCTCACCCAGCCAGTCTATTGTTTTCAACATATGATTCATATATAATATGAACAACAGTGGAGACAGGTTGCAGCCTTGTCTTACCCCTGAAACTACTCTGAACCATGAACTCAATTTACCGTCAAACGTAAATGCTGCCTAACTATCTATGTAAAGACCTTTAATTGCTTGCAAAAGTTTGCCTCCTATTCCATAATCTTGTAGAACAGACAATAACTTCCTCCTAGGAACCCGGTCATATGCCTTTTCTAGATCTACAAAGCATAAATACAATTCCCTGTTCCACTCGTAACACTTCTCCATTATTTGCCGTAAGCTAAAGATCTCGTCTTGACAACCTCTAAGAAGCCTAAACCCACACTGATTTTCATCCAATTTGTCCTCAACTAATACTCGCACTTTCCTTTGAACAATACCTGAGAAGATTTTACCCACAACGCTGATTAAAGAGATACCTCTATAGTTGTTACAATCTTTTTGTGTTTCCATGTTTAAAGATTGGTGTGACTACTGCTTTTGTCAAGTCTGATGGCACCTGTCCCGACTCCCACGCCATTTCAGTTATCCTGTGTAGCCATTTAAGACTTGACATTCCACTGTATTTGATGAGTTCCGACTTAATTTCATCCACCCCAGCCGCTTTATTGCACTGCAATCTATTGACCATTTTCTCCACTTCCTCAAATGTGATCCTATTTCCATCATCATTCCTATCCAATTGTACATGGAAATATGAAACATTACTGATCGTGTTTTCACCTACATTGAGCAACTCTTGAAAATATTCCCTCCATCTCCCCAAGGCATCAACAGGATTCACCAACAGTTTTCCTCTACTCTACATTAATTAATTTTTGTTGTTGCGATTTTTTTTTTTTTTTTTTTGTCATTGTAGTTAGAGGGTGTTCTGTCCTCCACTGGAGTAAGAGAAGGCTGGCGAATGAGTCACGGGCGAGAGGCGGCGCTGCTGTTTCGCCGAACTTTTTGGGCCTCGCATCCACCACGGAGGTGGGCGCCAGCGAAGCCGTCCGCGGCCCCGGCCGTGTCATCCGTCTCAATTAGAGGCGGCCTGCAGCCGACTGCTAATGAACTCAGACGCCGGCCGCAGATAAATCCCGGGCGCGCGTGCTCGCCACGACGCGGCCACGCTCCGCCTCCTCACTGCGGATATCTAGCTGCTCGGTCGGCACCCTGACAAGGCGAACAGTCAAGCGGTCTGTCAGTGAGAAACGCTGAACTCTGGCTCGACCCGGCTACAGGAACGCTCTGTCCCCAACACAGTAGCAGTGTGTAATTAAATCAAACTACATGGTTCCAGAGACCTTTCCAAATCTCAGAAATCTATGACGAATAATGGAGAATGAAGTGGCGAATGAAAATTTGTTACAAGGCCAGGATTCGAACCTGGGTCTTCTGCTCACTAAGCAGATGCGCTAACCACTGCCCCATCCTCGCACAGTTACTTTGCACTCCTACTCTGACTTTGCTAGCACGCCTCCCCTCTCAATCCAATTCAAATCCACCCCTCGGCCCACTTGGTGTTCCCCCCCCTCCCCCTAAATTCGATCAGCATTGCGGATCTTCCAACTCAATTGGAATAGCACCTCAGCATCGAACGAAACGAGGGATCCTGGCTGAAACACATGCAAAGGTGCTTTAACCCAATGAAACTTCACGGTTCCAGTGACCTTTTCAAGCCTCAAACATCCGTTATGTATACATGCAGACTGAAGCGACGAATGAACAGGGGAAACACCAGTGACACACACAGTGGTTACGGTTACTACAAGCCACACCACAAGTTGAAATGGCTCTGAGCACTATGGGACTCAACATCTTAGGCCATAAGTCCCCTAGAACTTAGAACGACTTAAACCTAACTAACCTAAGGACATCACACACATCCATGCCCGAGGTAGGATTCGAACCTGCGACCGTAGCAGTCCCGCGGTTCCGGACTGCAGCGCCAGAACCGCTAGACCACCGCGGCCGGCATACACACCACAAGTTGGGAAACGGGGCCAAATTTCTAGTAGTTTACTGTCGAATTGATATTTTCACACACAAATGTTTTATTCATATCTTACAGAAACTAGCAGTACGGCAGTAAACAGCCTTTTAAACACGCCGCTAACGGCAATCAAGTAATTTATAGCAATGCAACAAGTTTTAAAAGAAATTCTTTTTTTTAAAAAAATAGAAGTAACAGTACGGCAATAAACAACATTTCAAAACACGCCGCTAACGGCAATCAAATAATTTATAGCAATACAACAGTTTAAAAAATTTAAAGAACATTAGTAAACAGGCTCCTAAAGTAAATACAGAACTTTGTTAATAAAGTACGGTGAGATAGTGAAGCTACCAACACCGCCATTAAAAAAAATCAAAGATCTCAGCAAATACACGATTAATGGCAATAAAGGAATGGAGGAATTTAAAAAAGTTTTTAAACAAAAGTGTCCTGGAATATCATTAGAACATAACATATGACGGACCCGTGTAAGGCGGCCACAAATCACCCGCTCAGGGGTGCTCAGGCTAGGCAGAATACTCACCAATTTAAATACGCTCGTTAACACAATTGCCACTCTCAGGCTGGTCACTGCACCGACTTTTAGCCAGCGAAAACTTGTAATAAGATGGCTTAACTTGCTGACAGAATTAGAGCTAACCTCGTGCAAGGAAACATTACACAACACAGTCCTGAATGAGCGACCACATGATCAACCGACAAGAAACATGTATTTACTCATAACACACGACAGAATAGCGAAACAACTAAACTGCCAAAACTACACCTCCCATCGGGAAGTAACGAGAGGAGCAGGAAAGATCACTGTCTTCAATTACACCGGTGCCGGGGACAGGAAACCCGATCGCCGGTGGCCACAAGGCAGAAGAGACACTGGTTACGCAAACTTGTTACTTAATGAATAAACCTTCCACTAACTTAACTTGCAATTATGCTCGAATAGTTTTTACACGACCTCCGATGACAAGGATCCACACATCCGACCGCGCACGCGTCGCCAGTGTACCCAACATGCCACGGTCACGCGACAACACGCTCTGTCACCGGAGTTCACGTCTTCTCTGCAACGTTGACGGGTAGTGACCGCCCTTTCATGTTAGGTGTCTCCTTTTTAAACTCCAGTGTTGAAACAGAGGACTTAAAGAAGCTTGTTAACGTCCCACCAAGGTGAAATGAACAGCAACTTCTCGTGGGGCGATTGTGTATACAACCAACACGCAGGGAGCTCTTCCGTCAACTCGACTCGCTGGTTATTCACAACCGACGTACATCACGTGGCGACTCGGTACAACCGACCACCTCTGGTCCACCAGACTCTCTGAGCGCACACCCTTACTTCCGCGCCACCGCACGAAGTTCCCACCTGTCAAAGATCACACTTCCTCCATAGCACTTTCCCGGAAGCAAAACGCAATTATCGATAGCAGAGGGAAAAGACAACCAAGCAGCCACTTAATGACAGACAACATATCAAACAAACATGTCAGGGGAAGAAAAGGAAAACCAATGCAATTTAAACACAAGGTGTATCACGCGTCGATACACGGCTCAACCAGGTGGGCTGAGGGGTGAATGGGCTTCTGCATTGAGGAGAGAGGTGTCCCGTGCAGCTGTGCAGAACCACTGCTCCAGGGTGGCGTATTCGTTAGCGCGGACCTTGGTAAAAGTTATAATTCGTCGCTTGAATTTGCATATATACATCGTGTAATTCAGTTGCTCATAAGAACACCCCGCAGTAGCTACAGACTACAGCAGGCATTTCTTCAATTGTCACGCCTGAATCTACATTTACACCTGCTCTCCGCCAGCCACCTGACGGTGGCAAGGCAACAGAGCATTGCATTCGTAGAACACCGTTCTACGCAGCAGCTGGGGCTATCTTCTCCACCGGCGATCGTGACAACCAGTCGCAATTACTGAATAACGAACACCATTGCGAGACAGTCGGTTACCGTACAGTCACGTTTGCTGCCGAAGGGGTGGACTAGTGGCAGGGGCTGGCACCTATACCTTCGACACTTTGTAGTGTCGTTTGATGACGTTTCCGAACACGGCTCCCTGTCCTCGAGTTGTTCCTCAAGACACCATCTACACTCCTTCGAAGTTTGTCACAACATTGTTGGGACACACTGTATAATTTTAAACAAAATTGTATACACAACTATGTGCCCTTTTTTTCCTTCCTTTGACGCAAAACAGGAAAGACGTATTTGTGACTTATTGGCTTATGATTAAAATACTACTAAGGAATGTGAATCGTCCAAAATTTTGAAGTCCTACTTTTTGTGTTAGCAGAAGAGCCAACACCGTGTTACGAGTGGAGGCCGAAATGCACGCGTTTTAGCTCACGTAGGTTTGTGTGAGGAGGGAAGAACTATACTGGCGTGAGGTCTGGAACATGACAAGGAATGAGAATTCAGAAAGCGGACGTAATTAGTTTGATACTTAACTTTAATCCATTAATGATGAACGTCGCTCTTGACAGTACATGATTCACAATATTATCTGTTCAGAATACATTCTTGAAGTAATTATAGTAACTGAATATGGCGCCTTGCTAGGTCGTAGCAAATGACGTAGCTGAAGGCTATGCTAAACTGTCCTCTCTGCAAATGAGAGCGTATGTAGATAGTGAACCATCGCTAGCAAAGTCGGCTGTACAACTGGGGCGATTGCTAGGGAGTCTCTCTAGACTAGACCTGCCGTGTGGCGGCACTCGGTCTGCAATCACTGATAGTGGCGACGCGCGGGTCCGACGTATACTAACGGACCGCGGCTGATTTAAAGGCTACCACCTAGCAAGTGTGGTGTCTGGCGGTGACACCACACTACCCATTTGCAGATTAAAACTGTGCGAAATACTTTGATTGAAGCTACTGTCTTCACAGATCCAGCAGCAGGAAAGTTCCCTCATACCCCCATACACAAATGATCCCAACCGATTCACCCATCCATTTTCAGTGACTTCACTTCCCAATTGAGGTTTCGCTCGCAATAACAATAAACGGTGCTCAAGGTCAGAGAGTGGAGGGGGGGGGGAAGAGGAGATGGACCTTGGGGGGAGAGCGAAGAAATGGGCACAGAGAGGGGGGAGGCGGAGACAGACAGAGAGAGGAGGGAGGAGAGAGATAAAGGAAAGAGAAGATGAACACAGAGGAGGGAAGAAGAGGTGATGGACACAGAGAGGAGGGGAGAGGAGGAGGAAGAGGAGATGGACGAAGAGAGGGGGAGAAGGAAGAGATGGACAGAGAGAGGGGAGAGAAGAAGACGTATATCCAAATCCCATACATATGTAGCAATTGCGAAGCATTGTCAGGTTCACTAGTATGTATTCTGAATATATATTACCCTAATAATAAAAAGAACTGGCTTATAAACAATAAGTATACCTGGCGTCAAAAAAGAATAATAAAATTAACATAAAATACGCTCAAGGTCTTGTACACAAGAAATGCTATAAGGAAACAATAACACACTGAATGCCAAAGAAACTGGTATAGGCTTAAGTATTCAATGCAAAGGTGCGTAAACAGGTTGAATACGGCGCTGCTGTCGGGAACGCATGCATAAGACAACAAGTGTCTGGCGCAGTTGTTAGCTTGGTTACTGCTGCTACAATGGCAGGTTATCAAGAATTAAGGGAGTTTGAACGTGGTGCTATAGTCGGCGCACGAGCAATGGGACACAGCATCTCTGAGGTAGCCATGAAGTGGCGATTTTCCCATACTACCATTTCACGAGTGTGCCGTGAATATCAGGAATCTGGTGAAAACATCAAATCTCCGACATCCCGCTGCAGGAAAAAGATCCTGCGAGAACGGGACCAACGACGATTCTCTTCGGAGAATCGTTCAACGTGACAGAAGTATTACCCTTCCGCAAATTGCTGCAGATTTCAGTGCTGGGCCATCAATAAGTGTCAGCGTGTGAAACATTCAACGTAACATCATCGATATGGGCTTTCGAAGCTGAAAGTCCACTGGTGTTCCCTTGATGACAGCTCGACACAAAGCTTTACGCCTCGACTGGGCCCCTCAGCATCGACATTGGATTGTTGATGACTGGAAACATTGCCTGGTCGGACGAGTCTCGTTTCAAACTGTATCGAGCGGATGGACGTGTACGGGTATGGAGACAACCTCATGAATCCATGAATCCTGCATGTCAACAGGGGAGGGTTCAAGCTGGTGCTCTGCAATGGTGTGGGGCGTGTGCAGTTGGAGTGATATGGGATCCCTGATACGCCTAGATACGACTCTGACAGTTGACACGTACGTAAGAATCCTCTCTGTTCATCTGCATCCATTCATGTCCATTGTGCATTCCGACGTACTTGGGCATATTCCAGCAGGACAATGCGACACCGCACACGTCCAGAATTGTGACAGAATGACTCCTGGAACACTCTTCTCAGTTTAAACACTGCCGCTGGCCACGAAACTCCCCAGACATCAACATTATTGAGCATATCTGGGATGCTTTGCAACATGCTGTTCAGAAGAGATCTCCACCCCGTCGTACTCTTACGGATTTATGGACAGTCCTGCAGGATTCATCGTGTCAGTTCCCTCCAGCACTACTTCAGTCATTAGTCGATGCACGCCAAGTCGTGATGCGGTACTTTTGCGTGCTCGCGATGTCCCTACACTATATTTGGCAGGTGTGCCAGTTTCTTTGGCTCTTCATTGTATAATACGAATGAGGTAGACACATTGTCTACATCTCAGCCTAAGAAATCTTCTTAAAAAAATAAAATAAAAGCAAATGAAAGCAAAGGGTTCAGTAACATTAACAGGAAATCAGCACTACATTGAACAGGCACTGCCACATGACGCATCCAGACAATTCAATTGAACTTCAATAAAGGGTTGAGGAGCGCTCCACCAGGGGGCCGCCTCGCCCCTGCTTAGGTGACCTGCTCGTTTCGCTACTTCCGGGCACACAGCACAAGGTCGTGTGATGATTCTAGCGCTCTCCAGCCTGTAGTGAGAAAACTACCAGCAGCTTTGGCGCCAACTGCTGCGGCTTAGGGCCATGGGGCAGCAGCAGGTAAACGGCGCGGCGGGTCGTTACGTAACGGCACGGCGAACCGGCCTGCAGACCGCGGACTTAATTGTTCGCATTAATCTCGCGGCTTACATTAATAGACGTGCTCCCGCCGGTATCGCGTGTTTGCCTCTCCGTCACGATCAGCGCGTCATGTTTGCCCGATGGGCGATAGCTTTTCTTTTTTTTTTTTTTCCTTCTCGCGGACCTTGGAAAAGCTTGCGACGCCTCGCGAATCTGGCGGAATTATACACAAACAATTGCTTTCTGTTTATCTGGGATTCTTGGCCGCTATCTTGAGTCATTGTCTCTTGCTACCGCAGTGAATAGCGTAACATACAGTTGACATGTAGGTGGCGGAGAACAGCGCTGTTCTTAGTTACCTCCATCTAGACTAGAGGGTGAATCACCTAATACTTGCAATGCTACTATTTCATGAACGGCTCAAGATATCGAAATGAATTTTTCGCCAAATGTTAGTAGGCAGAGGGACATGTAATTTTGTTGTGTGAGTAATGCTCTTAATTCTTCTATAATTCGAAATATTGAGGAAGTACCGTTCTTTTAATGCGAAGGTGTAGAAGGGGTGATCAAGACGTTTCCATTCGACGACAGTACAATCCACAATCGGTTTCCCAACCAGGCAAAATCGCCGTCAGCGTTGAGACAATCATCAAACCGACTCACAAGGTTGAAGATATCCGTTTGGTAAAATACTGTGTCCTGCTGCGTGAAGAAGTCCGTAACTGCCTGTTCCACATCCTCGACCGAAAGAAATCATCGAGCCTAGGAGGCCGCTTTAGAGGGACAGAAGGCCTGATTATCGCATGGAGAGAGATCAGGACTATAGTACCAGTGCTCAAGTACCTCCCACTTGAATTGGCGTAATTCTGATCTCTCCCACATCAACCGGCGTATTATATCGAACCGCGATCACTAAATTGAGTTCTCAGTTGGATTTAAAAGTACTTCAAAATATTTTTGAGAATTCGAGACTACTTTTCAGTCTGAATTATTTTTTATGGTTTCCGTAATGTTCATTTTTACTACGTCCTGCGAATGTTCTCAGGAAACAAATGAAAATAAGGACTATGCGGTGCGGGTCTTTCTAGCTAGTATATAATAAAATGTTCCAGAGTGAATTCATTCCACGCCCGGGTTCCCGGTTTCGATTCCCGGCGGGGTCAGGGATTTTCTCTGCCTCGTGATGACCGGGTGTTGTGTGCTGTCCTTAGGTTAGTTAGGTTTAAGTAGTTCTAAGTTCTAGGGGACTGATGACCATAGATGTTAAGTCCCATAGTGCTCAGAGCCATTTGAACCATTTTTTTGAATTCATTCTAGAAACATCCCCTAGGCTGTGGCTAAGCCATGTATCAGCAATATCCTTTCTTCCATGAGTTCAAGCTCCAAAAGTTTTGCAGGATAACGTCTGTGACGTTTGGAAGGTAGGAGATGCGACACTGGAGGAAGTAAAGCTGTGTTTGCTCGTGAAAGGCAAAGGTACGCAGTTGCAGTCCCTGTCCGGCACACAGTTTTAATCTGCCACGAAGTTTTAAAATATTGTTGCTTGTCCTTAATGCCAACACAGTGTTCGGATTATAAACAAAATGATCCTTTTCAATTTTTTTTTTTTTTTGTCATCAGTCTACTGACTGGTTTGATGCCGCCCGCCACGAATTCCTTTCCTGTGCTAACCTCTTCATCTTAGAGTAGCACTTGCAACCTATGTCCTCAATTATTTGCTTGACGTATTCCAATCTCTGTCTTCCTCTACAGTTTTTGCCCTCTACAGCTCCCTCTAGTACCATGGAAGTCATTCCCTCATGTCTTAGCAGATGTCCTATCATCCTGTCCCTTCTCCGTATCAGTGTTTTCCACATATTCCTTTCCTCTCCGATTCTGCGTAGAACCTCCTCATTCCTTACCTTATCAGTCAACCTAATTTTCAACATTCGTCTATAGCACCACATCTCAAATGCTTCGATTCTCTTCTGTTCCGGTTTTCCCACAGTCCATGTTTCACTACCATACAATGCTGTACTCCAGACGTACATCCTCAGAAATTTCTTCCTCAAATTAAGGCCGGTATTTGATATTAGTATTCTCTTGGCCAGAAATGCCTTTTTTGCCATAGCGAGTCTGCTTTTGATTTCCTCCTTGCTCCGTCCGTAATTGGTTATTTTACTGCCTAGGTAGCAGAATTCCTTAACTTCATTGACTTCGTGACCATCAATCCTGATGTTAAGTTTCTCGCTGCTCTCATTTCTACTACTTCTCATTACCTTCGTCTTTCTCCGATTTACTCTCAAACCATACTGTGTACTCATTAGACTGTTCATTCCGTTCAGCAGATCATTTAATTCTTCTTCACTTTCACTCAGGATAGCAATGTCATCAGCGGATCGTATCATTGATATCCTTTCACCTTGTATTTTAATTCCACTCCTGAACCTTTCTTTTATTTCCATCATTGCTTCCTCGATGTACAGATTGAAGACTAGGGGCGAAAGGCTACAGCCTTGTCTTACACCCTTCTTATACGAGCACTTCGTTCTTGATCGTCCACTCTTATTATTCCCTCTTGGTTGTTGTACATATTGTATATGACCCGTCTCTCCCTATAGCTTACCCCTACTTTTTTCAGAGTCTCGAACAGCTTGCACCATTTTATATTGTCGAACGCTTTTTCCAGGTCGACAAATCCTATGAAAGTGTCTTGATTTTTCTTTAGCCTTGCTTCCATTATTAGCCGTAACGTCAGAATTGCCTCTCTCGTCCCTTTACTTTTCCTAAAGCCAAACTGGTCGTCACCTAGCGCATTCCTATATAACACTCTGTTTGGTCGATTTGCAGTATACAGATTCGTCACAACAGCTGTTGCATTACATGTTCTTTGCATGATATTTCTAGAAATTAGTATCCTTTTCGGGGAAAAGAGTGGAACTCGACTCAAAACTATCAACTTTTTCTTTGCCAGAATTCATTAGTTGTACGTTCCGAATGGCGCCTGGGGATATCCCAGGGCCGCGCGGGATTAGCCGAACGGTTTAAGGCGCTGCAGTCATGGACTGTGCGGTTGGTCCCGGAGGAGGTTCGAGTCCTCCCTCGGGCATGGGTGTGTGTGTTTGTCCTTAGGATAGTTTACGTTAAGTAGTGTGTAAGCTTAGGGACTGATGACCTTAGCAGTTCAGTCCCATAAGATTTCACACACATTTGAACATTTTTTGATGTCCCAGGGGAAACTGGTCAAAACTCATGCGCTTGCTAGCTTATATGACAGGCAGTAGTGGCATTTTATCCCAAGCAGCGTATCCACTACACAACAGAAACAATGGGTATTCTGTACGTCCAAGACACTGAACAGTCGACGACAAACGATGCCATGACCACTATAATGTGGCAAAACGTGTCAGATTGAAAATGTATTATATTATAGGAAGCTTCCGCGCTCAGTTGAATGAACGGGCGCGTCTTGACACTGACATTTCACGAAGGTACGTAACACGTTCAGTAATATGAGGCCAGCCAGAGACTGTGGTCAGATGTGTGTGTGAGCTGCGATTTTGTATGTATGTGTGTGTGTGTGTGTGTGTGTGTGTTTCTTTTCTTTTTTTTCCATGTCCGACAAAGGTCTTGGCCGAAAGTTCACTTTCTGACGGTCTTGTTGTGCCTGTCTGCGACTCAGCATCTCCGCTGTCTGGTGTGTAGCAACTATCCTTTTCAAAATATTGTTACATTCCATCCTGGATTTTCCATTGTTTGCCGGCCTGAGTGACCGAGCGGTTCTAGGCGCTATTGTCTGGGCACCGTGCGACCACTACGGTCGCAGGTTCGAATCCTGCCTCGGGCATGCAAGTGTGTGATGTCCTTATGTTAGTTAGGTTTAAGTAGTTCTAAGTCTACGGGACTGATGACTTCAGAAGTTAAGTCCCATAGTGCTCAGAGCCGTTTGAACCAATTTTTTTTCCATTGTTTCTTGTAGCACGTTCAGTGTTTGACATCTACCTCACAAACGAACAGTTAGAGTGTGTTGTGGGTTAGGTGAAAGGACAGGCGCATCCACTCGCTATCAAGACTGGTACTGTAGAGGACAGCAGATCACATCCCCACCCCGCAACCACCACCACCACGACCATGCAGATATAGGCTTTCGTGACTTCCCAAAATCACTTGGAGCAAATGTCGGGATGGTTCCTCTTAGGAGGGTACAATCGATTTCATTCCCCATCCTCCCCCAATCACAATCTGGCTCTACCTCTAATGACATCATCTTCGACGCGATATGCTATGTTAAACCCTAAACATAGTTCCTTCTCTTTTTGTTAGTAATACCGTACAAACAATGATGTATGGGGTAGAGTGCAGTATTAATGTCTAGCAGAATAACTGCACTGGTTGAAACTTGTGATCACTTGTGTAACGACGAACACAGTATCTATCTGTGGATATTTTGTTAAGAACATTCTGGTACGAGTACGTAAGTCATGATTCTTCCTGATCTAAATCATAGACTGGATTGAAAATTGCGATAAATGCAGCAGCACTACAACTGTGCAACTATCTGTGATGCTAAAAACACCTCTAGTTACACGATGTATTGGTGCAGCACCTCGCTTCGTTAAAAATGGTTCAAATGGCTCTGAGCACTATGGGACTTAACGTCTGTGGTCATCAGTCCCCTAGAACTTTGAACTACTTAAACCTAACTAACCTAAGGACATCATACACATCTATGCCCGAGGCAGGATTCGAACCTGCGACCTTAGCGGTCACGCGGTTCCAGACTGAAGCGCCTAGAACCGCACGGCCACACCGGCCGGCTCCTCGCTTCGTGAAGTGCTACCTGAAAGTGCATGACAGACAGTGGAACGCTGAATATTACCTCCCAATCGCTGCATTGTACGATCTAGTAAACAAGATCAAAATGCACATTTAGACGTTGACCTCTAGGTGATTAGAAGTGGATAAGCAAGAATAGTATTGTTATCTACGACTAGGACAGAGAGCTACTGTTTTATCAGCAAACTTACCGGAGTTCCATTTACTGTGTATGTTTGCACTGCGCAGCTACTAATTACATAAAGATGCCCTTGAGGTTGACGTTGTGTGGGCCTACCGGCGCCACCGCCGTAGGGATAACACAGAGAGGTGATACGGAGTGTAAAGGAAACACAAAAGCAGCTGCAGACAGGGCAAGCATATGCGCAACTGCTAATATCACATTAATTACTCTCACGCTGGTTATTTATGAACACCTTGGTATTTTACAGCGATGCTTCTAAAGAATGTCGTGGTGCTTTTGGCGAAAGAGAGTTGAATGTATTTAAATTAATTATTCATTATACTTAACGGCCGTGTCCAACACTCAAGCACAATCTATTTCCTCATTGCAGCCTTATGCCAACGACCTACGCTGAACTGCGACGAGTTCTTACAACACTGTTGATTATCCATTCGTCAGCTGGACAAGCTAAGTTCGGTGGCTCTCTCTTTGCTGTTCTACAGTATTAGTTGTGTAACAGCATTCGGTTTCGTTCTATTTCTTCCACTGAGCCCAAAACGCCCATAATAACAGAAACGTGCCACTACATTGAATTCGTACATGCCATAATTACAAGTCGTCCTCAGAATATTGATACAGACTTAACATACACTCATGCTCACAAATTAAGGATAATGCGGGTACATGGTGAAATAACGCTCTGGTGGGTGGTTTGCTGGTTTAAATCATCCCGGGGTATGACCATGCGGTGCATTTGACCTGCGGTCGTCGTACGGTGGCGCTGGCAGCAGTCCAGATACGCAGAGGTGTGTTGGTGCATGAGCACAGGGCAGCGATCAAGTGTGCAGACATTTTCAGACGTGCTAATGGTGACTGCGTGTTGAAAGTGGCTCAAAGAACACATATTGATGACATTATGAGGGGTAGAATACTAGGGCGACTGGAGGCTGGTCAAACACAGCAGGTCGTAGCACGGGCACTCTGTGTGCCACAAAGTGTGATCTCAAGATTATGGCAACGATTCCAGCAGACAGGAAACGTGTCCAGGCGCTACAGTAGGGGACGTCCACAGTGTACAACACCAGAAGAATATCGATATCTCACCATCAGTGCCCGCAGACGACCACGGAGTATTGCAGGTAGTCTTGCTCGGGACCTTACCGCAGCCACTGGAACAGTTGTCTCCAGAGACACAGTCTACAGACGACTGAACAGACATTATATATTCGCCCGGCGAACTGCAAGGTACAGTCCACTGGCCCCTTGTCACAGGAGAGCCCGTATAGCCTGGTATCAAGAACATAGTACATGGTCATTGGAACAGTGGTCCCAGGTTATGTTCACGGACGAGTCCAGGTATAGTCTGAACAGTGATTCTAGCTGGGTTTTCATCTGGCGTGAACCAGGGACCAGATAGCAACCCCTTAATGTCCAGAAAGGGACCTGTATGGAGGTCGTGATTTGATGGTGTGGGGTGGGTTTATGATTGGTCCTCGTACACCCCTGCATGCCTTTGACAGAGGAACTGTAACAGGTCAGGTGTACCGGGACGTCATTTTGCACCAGTATGTCCGCCTTTTCAGGGGTGCAGTGTGTCCCACCTTCCTCCTGATGGATAATAACGCACGGCCCCACCGAGCTGCCATCGTAGAGGAGTACCTTGAAACAGAAGATATCAGGCGAATGGAGTGGCCTGCCTGTTCTCCAGACCGAACCCCCATCGAGCACGTCTGGGATGCTCTCGGTCGACGTATCGCTGCACGTCTTCAAATCTCTAGGACACTTCAGGAGCACTGGTGCAAGAATGGGAGGCTATACTCCAGCAGCTGCTCGGCCACCTGATCCAGAGTATGGCAACTCGTTGTGCGGCCTGTGTACATGTGCATGGTGATCATATCCCATATTGATTTAGGGGTACATGCGCAGGAAACAGAGGCGTTTTGTAGCACACGTGTTTCGGGACGGTTTTCTCAACATCACCAATACTGTGGACTTACAAAAATGGTTCAAATGGCTGTGAGCACTATGGGACTTAACTTCTGAGGTCATCAGTCCCCTAGAACTTAGAACTACTTAAACCTAACTAACCTAAGGACATCACACACATCCGTACCCGGGGCAGGATTCGAACCTGCGACCGGAGCGGTCGCGCGGTTCCAGACTGTAGCGCCTAGAACCGCTCGGTCAAAACGGCCGGCGTGGACTTACAGATCTGTGTCGTGTGCGTTCTCTGTGTGCCTATTTTACTAGCGCCAGTTTCGTGTAGTGCCACATTGTGTGGCACCACATTCTGCAATTATCCTTAATTTATGACCATGAGTGTACGACACTGGGAAAATGAGAGATACCTCACATTACATTGTTTCAGTATGTTCCAAGAACATCCTTGGAAAAAGAATATAACTGTTGCATCAGAACTAATGACTAGGCATACCTTCGATTACAGAGTGGACCCAAATTCACCGACAAAATTTTGGAGATTGTTCGGGGATTTTTCTGAATATTTTGCCATTAGGTGCCCGTGATAACTGGCGGTTTATTGCAGAGTAAATGGAGTTCTTGATTTTGTACCCCATTTATCTTTTGCAAAGAAAGTATATGTACAACCGTGCAAATGTTGACGGTATGCGACAGACTTGCTCCAGTCACTCACGGCTGTTGACTACAGTCATACCCGCGTCACACTTCCCCTCAAGCTTGCATTCCATACACTACTCAGCTATTCCTTGGCTTTGTATTCCCTTCAGTGTTTATTTTACGTTATCAGTGATACATAGCAGTGCAGAGATGATGATGATATTTGGTTTGTGAGGCGCTCAACTACGCAGGTAGAACAGAGGGATTTACTGAAGAAGAGTTGGGCGAGATTCTCCTCCTTTATCGCTTAACTGAATGCAGTGGTACAACGATGTTATGCTGCGAGAGGTCGGATCGTCCAGTGTCGCATATTTCTTTTTCTCTGTTGTGACGAGGCTCGTTTTGTTTATGTACAGGGTGACAATTATTGAACTACATATCAAAAAGATCGTCATAACGTCTGAACGGTCTGCATTAGGAAACAAACTGCATGCCTGCGGCCGCAGGGCATGACAGGAATTAGTAAGCACTGTATGGTTTGGTTTAACGACGAACCTCACATCCATTTGGATGGGTTCTTCAGTAAGAAAAATTGGCGCGTTTGAGGGTGGGGGGCTGAGCATCCGCATATTGCGATCGAGAAGTTTCTTCACGCTAGCGGATGACGGCGTGGTGTGCCATGTCCAGTCATGGAAAAATCGGTGCGATATTCCTTGATGGAATGTTGACTACCGAACGGTACCTGAAGGTTTTGGAAGATGATTTCATTCTCATTATCCAAAGTGACTATGATTCCGACAAGATGTGGTTCATGCAAGACAGAGCTCGATCCCATCGAAGCAGGAGAGTGTTTGATGTCCTGGAGAAGCACTTTGGGGACCGCATTCTGTTTCTGGGGCACCCAGAGGCCAATGGCATGGGCCTCAATTGGCCGCCTTAGTCTCCGGATCTGAACACAAGCGACTCCTTTTTGTCGGGTTGTATTAAAGACATCATAACAATGGATATAAATTAAAGAATAGCCTCAGGGTCAAGATGTCAGTACTCACTAATCAACCCACTCAAAAGTAAAGCTTTGTCAATCACCACAAAGATGAAGACATACAACACTACTATCTGCCCCATAGTACTGTACGGTTCAGAAAGCTGACGCTTACAAAGAATGAAAGAGAAAAACTGAATGTTTTTGAAAGAAAAGTAATGAGAAAAATCTGGGAACCTGTGCTAGAGAATGGCGTATGGAGAATTCGAAAGAACAATGAAATTTATCAGTTAATGAAGCAACCCACTATTATCCAGAAATTAAAAAGTAGGAGACTGGAATGGGCTGGACATGTGGCCAGAATGGAAAACGACAGAATCACCAAGAAAGCATTTGAAGGAAGTCTCCAGGCAACAAGACCATTGGGCCGACCTCGTACAAGGCGGAAAGATGACGTAGAGAAGGACATCGCAGCATTAGGAATTTCCGCAGGGTGGAGAGAGGCTGCGAGAGATAGAAGGCGGTGGAAGCCGATCGTTGATGCAGCGCGTGGTCTACAGGGCCTGTGATCGCTGAGAAGAGAGAGAGTATTAAAGACAAGGTGTACAGCAATAACTCCAAAGTCATTGCTGAGCTGAAAACAACCATTCAAGAGGTCATCGATAGCGTCGATATTCCGACATTTCAGCGGGTTATGCGAAATTTCGCTATTTGTCTGCGGCTCATCATCGCCCTTGATGGCAGGCAATCTAACACGTCATACCCTAAATCCGAATATCTGTAGTGAAGTTTACATGTTGAATAAAGTGTGTGCACGCAGTAGTTTGTAAAAAATTTACGTTTTTTTTCATATAGTTCAATAACTGTCAGTCTGTAGCAGTTATCTAACAGCACTAAAGTATTAAACCACAGCGGGTCTCTTCCATCCCTTAAGACCTTTCCTGGAAAAGTAAGGCGTATTGAACGATGCTTTTGAATCTTTTTCCATTTGTGCTCCACACCTTCCTCCTCAGCACTGAATATTTTATGCTGACTACTCTGCAATTTGTATCCTTTCATTGTTGCTAAGCAAAAATATTATCCTACCTTTCTAAACATTCCTTGTAATATCCGTAGTCATAGTTGCTACCATAGCCTTAAGAGCACTAATATCTTCCTCTACATTAACTGATTCGATAAGTTTGTTGCTAGGAGGTCTAACAAGGAACCTCCTCCTCACACACCCCTCAGATTTAGTTGTAAGTTGGCACAGTGGATAGGCCTTGAAAAACTGAACACAGACCAATCGAGAAAACAGGAAGACGTTGTGTGGAACTATGAAAATAATAGGCAAAATATACAAACTGAGTAGTCCATGCGCAATATAGGCAACATATAGGGCAATGTCAGTTCAGGAGCGCCGTGGTCCCGTGGTTAGCGTGAGCAGCCGTGGAACGAGAGGTCCTTGGTTCAAGTCTTCCCTCGAGTGAAAAGTTTAATTTTTTATTTTCAGTTTATGTGACAAATTCTTATGTTTTCATCACTTTTTTGGGAGTGATTATCACATCCACAAGAAAACCTAAATCGGGCAAGGTAGAAGAATCCTTTTACCCATTCGCCAAATGTACAAGTTAGGTGGGTCGACAATATATTCCTGTCATGTGACGCACATGCCGTCACCAGTGTCGTATAGAATATATCAGACGTGTTTTTCTGTGGAGGAATCGGTTGACCTATGACCTTGCGATCAAATGTTTTCGGTTCCCATTGGAGAGGCACGTCCTTTCGTCTACTAATCGCACGGTTTTACGGTGCGGTCGCAAAACACAGACATTGAACTTATTACAGTTAACAGATACGTCAATGAACGAACGGACAGATCATAACTTTGCGAAAATAAAGAAAGTAAACTTTTCACTGGAGGAAAGACTTGAACCTACGACCTCTCGTACCGCAGCTGCTCACGTTAACCATGGGACCACGGCGCTCCTGACCTCACGTTATCCTTGATGTTGCCTATCTTGCACATGGACTACTCAGTTTGTATATTTTGCTTACTTTTTCATAGTTCCACACAACTTCTTCCTGTTTTCTCGATTGATCTGTGTTCAGTTTTTCAAGGCCTATCCACTGTGCCAACTTATAACTAAATCTGAGGGGGGTGCGATGGGGAGGTTCCCTTGTAAGACGTTTCCTTCTCAAGTTGGTTCCCTAATTATCTGCGCAAAGTAATTTTCTAACAAGACATTCAGAATGATGTCACATTAATTCCTGTGTCTGGTAATAGTTTTAATAGCATGACTCTCCCAGTATTCACCTGGCAACATGGAATACTGTAGAGAGCCACCTGCCAACAAAAATGGCTCTGAGCACTATGGGACTTAACATCTATGGTCATCAGTCCCCTAGAACTTAGAACTACTTAAACCTAACTAACATAAGGGCAGCACACAACACCCAACCATCACGAGGCAGAGAAAATCCCTGACATCGCCGGGAATCGAACCCGGGAACCCGGGCGTGGGAAGCGAGAACGCTACCGCACGACCACGAGATGCGGGCCCACCTGCCAACACCAGCGCATAGAAATAGTTGACGGCGGGCACTGGGCTAGCAGTAGCAGCGGCTTAGCTCGGCTGCTGTGTATTGGGGCGTCGGCGGTCATCGCCCCCTCTCGCGCCCGCCCCCGCTGCGCGCCCCACCACGGTCCCGGCTGCCCCCACCACCATCCGGGCGCGCTATATTTAGGCCGGCAGCGGGTGACCTTGTCGCACGTGGGCCGCCGCAGGCGAGCGAGGTCACGCGCTTCCTGCTTGCCGGCCACACGTGTGCCCGCCAGTGTGCCCAGTCGCTGCAGCTACAGCAGGCGAGCGACGCGCAGGCGCCCTGTGCAGCTGCGGCAGCAGCAGGGCCCGGTGCTCCCTCCGGCCTGTGCCAGGTGCCATCCGTGCCCGGGCAAAGCCTGCACAAACCCCAACCCGGCTCATCTTGGGCGGCCACCTCTCCCGCATTCCCCAGAATCTCCCGTATTTTCAGAGAGTACTCTGCGGCACTAGCCCCTTACTTGCATTTATCGTGAATCTTCGCCCAAGCGACTGGAAAAAAAGCGCAGGTGACTACTGTATATCAGAGGGACGAGAAAGGGCCCGCAAAATCATAGACCGATAACCCTCATATCGGCTTGCTGCAGAATACTTCATCATATTCTCAGTTCGAATATAATAAATTTTCTTGAGACCGAGAAACTTACGTCCACTAATCAGCACTGGTTTAGAAAGCATCGCCCTTTTCTCACACGATATGTAGTGAACTATGGATGAAGAGTAACAAGCAGATTTCATATTTCTAGATTTCCGGAATGCGTTTGAGACGGCACACCATTGCAAGCTGTTAAAGAAGGTACGAACATATTGAATAGATTCACAGATATGTGAGTGGCTCGAAGAGTTCTTAAGTAACAGTCCCCAATATGTTTTCCTCGTCGGCGGCGAGTGTTCTTCAGAGACAAGGGTATCGTCAGGAGCTCCCTAGGGAAGTGTGATAGGAGCGCTGTTATTTTCTATGTACATAAATGATTCGGCGGGCAGCGTGGGCAGCAATTTGCGGCTGTTTGGTGATGATGCTTTGGTGTACGGTAGGATGTCGAACTTGAGTGGGTCTATGAGGATACAAGATGACTTGGACAAAATTGGAAATTTGTGGTAAGGTCTTATGGGACCAAACTACTTAGGTCATCGGTCCCTAAGCCTACACACTACTTAAGCTAACTTAAACTAACTTCCGCTATGGACAACACACACCCATGCCCGAAGAAGACTCGAACCTCCGACGGGGGAAGGGGGGGGGGGGACTGCACGGCCCGTGACAAGGCGCCCTAGACCGCGCGGCCGACTGAGACAAAATTTCTCGTTGGTGTGATGAATGGCAGCTAGCTCTAAGTGTAGAAACATGCAAGTTAATGCGGATGAGCAGAGTCGACTTCGGTTTATTATGAGAATTCTAGGAAAATGTGGTTCATCTGTAAAGGAGAACTCATATAGGACGCTAGTGCGACCTATGCTTGAGTACTTCTCGAGTGTTCGGGATCAGTACCACGTCGGATTAAGGGAAGACATCGAAGCAATTCAGAAGCGGTCTGTTAGATTTGTTACTGGTAGGTTCGAACAACATACGAGTGTTACGGAGACGCTTCGGGAACTCAAATGAAAATCTCTGGAGGGAATGCGATATTCTCTTCGACGAACATTACTGAGAAAATTTAGAGAAGCGGCATTTGAAGCTGGCTGCAGGACAATGCTCCAATCGCCAACATTGGGGACATAGTTCTTTCTACTAATGAAACCAAACGGATGACCTTTCAAATGGTTCTAAGCACTATGGGACTTAACATCTGAGGTCATGAGTCCCCTAGACTTAGCATTACTTAAACCTAACTAACCTAAGGACATCACACACATCCATGTCCGAGGCAGGATTCGAACCTGCGACCGTAGCAGCAGCGCGGTTCCGGACTGAGGCGCCTAGAACCGCTCGGCCACATCGACCGGCCATGACCGTTCAGCTTTCGACGCACGACCGGAGCATTATGGGTCATTTTTTATTCAAATTATCTCGTGTTAGAAATATGTGACAGAGTTCTGATTTGTAGCAAGTCAGAACATGACACATACTTAAGATTTCGTTTGCATAATGTGTGCACTTGAAGTCAGTAACAAGCAAGTTTCGCGCACGTCGAAAATTACAAAACACAGTCAGGAAATCTAGTTTCGTGTCCTGTCTGTATATCGTCTTTATAATTTGTGGATGTAAGTAGAACTAAAATAAAAACATAGTGCAGCTCTCCAGAATACTCTGATGTCAATACCACATTAGTTAATTGACTAGTTGGCGATTTTGACCAACTTTACTAAAATGTAAGGTTACCAAAGTGTCCTCTACGGGATATGACAACTCTGTTCCGCGTCTCCACATGGTCCAGCCGAAATTTAATTCTAAAGTAATTACGACCAGAGTATAGTTGAACATAATCCTCGACAGTCAACCGACCTCTACTGCTGGATAAACGCCTCTTCTAGATTCTCCTATGCATTACTGTCTTGAGCTATATGCATACATTTTGCTGATGTGATTTACTGTCACGTAGTCGTACCGGGATTTTATTCTCCAACAAAGTGTGTTGATGCAATAGTTCAGTTTGCATTAGCATAGATCATTTATTAACAGGTGCCAAAAGCGGCATGAAGGCTATTCTAAGAGATACCATTCATCAGTATCTTCACTTCATGGTCTGATTCCTGTTTGACGTAAATAAAGTTTGATATAAATTCAGTAAATTTCCCCTTTCGCTCAAATATATTTACAATTGCACTTTCAGCTCTTACTATATTGAGACTAATGAATTAATCTACATTTAATAAATGAACTATACTAGCAACATTAGCTGCATAAGATGTGAAAATGACGTGTAAGAGTACTTCATTTGACTTCCCAAGATTGAGGAATCATTCTGTAAAATTTCACCAAGTCTGTTTCAGTAATTACGACAGAAAGTCGTAACTCAAGAACGTAACAAGAATGTGACTGTCTACTTTGTACCAAAATGTCGCCATAATCGGCCCCTACATTCCCAGTCTACGGAATATAAATTGCGGCGTGCCATAGGAATTCAGACCAGGTGGAAGCATACCGTTAGAGCTCGAGAATACCGTACGGGCTGAAGTGGTTTCGGGTATACTACTGTAATTTTTAGACAGGTAAACGTGGGGTAATTAATAGGCAGTTCAAATGGTTCAAATGGCTCTAAGCACTATGGGACTTAACATCTGAGGTCATCAGTCCCCTAGACTTAGAACTACTTACACCTAACTAACCTAAGGAGACCAAACACATCCATGCCCGAGGCATGATTCGAACCTGCGATCGTAGCAGCCACGTGGTTCCGGACTGAAGCGCCTACAACCGCTCGACCACAGCGACCGGCTAATAGACAGTCTCACCACTCGCATATGAATCTGAATGTTTGTTAAAGCAATCATTTTCATGCAGTTACACGTATTTTGAATCAAATTATTTTCCTCTTATGTTCACAGCAGCTTCTTTTAGAAAATTTAGCAAAAAAAAAGTCAAACATATCATTTCTAACTTAATTTTTCTAAATTTTTTTGCAGAGTTATCAGCCTACACCTAAAGTTATTTAAGCAGGAAATAAGATGATAAGATGTTTGGACATAAAAAGCGAATTTTGAAAACACTGGCTGATTTTCATTTGCTTTAATTTAATTTTCACGTATGATATTGTGAGTGGTCCTACAAGATAACTTTATCTCAAGCAAAGATTGACAGTTGTTATAAAAAAGAATTGGCCGCTTGCGAGTAGGGCTCGCGCTCTGAGGTTTTCGTACAAACTTAATTGCGTGTATAGACACTTCGTTCATTGAAGAATCCCAAGTATCGACGATTGTTGCCTGTTATCGACATTGATACTGGCAATACGTCGGTCCCGAGAATTCTAAGACATTCGAAAATGATTTTTGAAGTCGGACGGCAAATGATAAAAGAAATATCTTTCATGTGATAAGATTATAAATTAACAATTTTCTGATTTTTTCCCTTTACTTGTACGGTACTGTGAAACTTTGCGTCTTAGCGCTTTTCGTGATTCTAGGTCAACTTGAAGTACTCTCTAGCTTTCAATGAGTGAGTCTGCGAGTGGTAAAATATGTGAAATAAATCGCCGAGTCTTTTCATTCCACTGACTTTGAAGCTTAGTTTCTGTGTGCAACCAAGGGACGATATACCTTAGTATGTGACACAAAGTTCCAAAAAAGGCGTCTTAATAGACGGACAGACAAACTGTGGGACAACAGATGACAAGAAATATTTTTTTCGTATTCTGTAATTGCAAATTAACAATATTCGGATTTTTTCCTTTAGCCGTACTGTGAAACTTTGTTTATTGGAAAATTCCATGATTCTAGGTCAACGGAAGTAGCCTATACGTTTTGACGAGTGAGTCTGTGCGTATTAAGATATTTGTTATAATTTTGTTATATCTTTTGATTTCATTGATTCAGAAGCTTTAATTTTTTACACTACCAAGAGACTGTAGACCTTAGTATAGCCCTCTGACCGAACACGCTGAGCTACCGTGCAGGCGATCTCATTTTGTTCGTTTTATCTGCTCGGGGCGGACGTCGAAAGACACCCATTTCAGTTCCTTGTTGATCCATTAACTCAGTATTTTTATTACAGAGAGCAGCTAGCCCTCTGAACAAACACGCTGAGTTACAGTGCCAGCTACCGCTCGGCTAATCCCGCGCGGTAGAAGAACAACAAATTGATCCAATAAGGATTGCGTTTTTATCGATTGAGGTGCCGAACCTGCAAACGCTCTATATGCAAGAAAGGCAAATCGTACTATTCAAAGGAACAGTTACTAAGGTCGACTACAGAACTAACTGAAAATAAAACTTAGTATTTTCTCATCTCAAAGAACAAGAACGTAGCACATATGAAAGGAAGCCAGTTATTCCAGAATATGAAGTGGAACTAGCAAACTCGTTGAAATGTATGTCCAAACGGAAATTTAGACTAACAAAAGAAGAAGTGAAAGATGCTACAAAAATGTATGTGATTGAGTACACCTTTAACACTGCTTTTACTAATAACAAACGAGGAGAAGATTGGTGCAAAACTTTAAGATACGCCATGATTTGGCATTGAAGAAACCATAAACCTCACGTAAGCTGGAACGGATGTCAGACATGGTCCATTTCTAATTTACAACTTTTATGATTTGGTCCAAGACAAAATGTATCGACTTGGTGTAACAGATGATCCAGAAAGGATTTTCAGTCTTAACGAGACCAGTTTCCGCATATACCCATCGAAAACAAAAGAAAGATCTGATGGATCCAGAATGAGATTTTCACTCTGCAGCGGAGTGTGCGCTGATATGAAACTTCCTGGCAGATTAAAACTGTGTGCCCGACCGAGACTCGAACTCGGGATGGATCTGATGGAAGTTTAAATGAGGTTTTTACAGTGGTGGCCATTGAATAAAGAAACTGTAGTTGTTACAAAAGGATTCTTTTTTTCTTTTTGTCTAATCAAGACAGTCGATGTTTCTGTTGTGGTCGTAAGTCCGAAGACTGGTTGTTGTAGCTCTCCAAGCTAATCCTCTGTAAGCCTCTTCATCTCCGAGTGACTATTGCAACTTCTGAACCTACTTACTGTCTTCATCACTTGGTCTCCCTCTACCATTTTTACCCCTCACCCCAACACACACGTCTCTCCAATATTAAACTGGTGATCCCTCGATTTTCAGAATGGGTCCTATGAACCGATCCCTTTCTTTAGTCAAGTTGTGCCACAAATTTCTTGTCTCCCCAATTCTATTTAGTATCTCCTCATTAGTTACATGATCTATCCATCTCATCTTCAGCATTCTTTTGTAGCACCACATTTCGAAAGCTTCCAATCTCTTCTCCTCTAAACTGTTGATCGTCCATGTTCCACTTCCATACATGGCTGCATTCCACATAAATACTTCCATAAAACACTTCATAACACTTAAATCTGTATTCGGTGTTAACAAATCTCTCTTCTTCAGAAACGCATTTCTTTCCATTGCCAGTCTACATTTTATATCTTCTCTACTTCGGTCATCATCAGTTGTTTTGCTGCCCAGATAACAAAACACATTTACTACTTTAAGTGTCTCGTTTGGTTAGACCTCTAATTTTGTCAAATCTTCGGTGCTCATTACTGCCGGTCTGATGTGAAAGATGAGAATAGCATTAAAATACGTTTCCGAAATCAATTTTGCGTTCCAATTAGGCCATCTAATAACAAATATTGACGGCAGTTCTGATGTAGTAATCGCAGCTGACCGAATCCACAAGCCCTAGCATTACGCCCTCCAGGTGCCAATATCGGGTATTCGTTCAGCGTTAACAACCCGTAAGCGGACGCTCTAGGGCCGGCTTCACAGCGGTACTAATTCCGAATATCCCTGACACCATAAAACTGCACATCTGAATATAAAGAACGGTATGAAGGAGGGGGAACACATCATGGATAATCCTGAATGCCATGCAATAATACTCCGCAATTGGCCGATTCATGCACGGCACCGAAATGGAGTCCAGTCCAAACAATTGCATACGACGTAACTATAACAGTGCGACGCTGCAACTGCAGTCCTATTACATAACTTCGCTCCTCATGTCCACCTGAAACGATGCTCGATCTTATAAAGAGCAACCGTCGTGCTTAGTTATATTACTTCATCTTCTTGGTCAGGCTGTAGAGAATTACGCAAGTCATCTGCAAATATCTTATCCACATCCGAAAGTGTCTTATCCATATCTATTACAGGGTAGGCTGTGGGTAATTTTCAGATAGAAATGTAACTTTTGGTATAATTAGGGTAATTACCCCACAGGACTCGCATTCTAGAGGACGACAGTTCAAATCCGCGTCCGGCCACCAGATTTAGTTTTTCCGTGATTTCCCAAATCGCTCCTGACAAATGTAGATATGGCTTCCTTTGAAAAGGACACGGCCAATTTCCTTCCTCATCCTTCCGTGATCCGAGCTTGTGCTCCGTCTCCAATTACCTCGCTGTCGAGGAGATGTTCCTCCTTGTAACTTTTCCACCAGTCGGGGTACTCAAATGCGTATGCCCGCTGGTTTCCTCCCTGCCTAACAGAACACCGTAAGAACAACAAAAGGAACACATGTGCGGAGTTGCTTGCGCATTACAAGGCTCATCGTGAGAATTTTTTTGTCGAACACCGTCGCAGGTGATGAAACGTGGGTTCATCACTTCGAACTAGAAAGAAACCGAAAACGTTGCGCGCCGGGAAGCCGTGTGGCGGTCTCAGGCGTCTTGTCACGGTTCGCCCCCCCCCCCCCCCCGTCGGAGGAGGTTCGAGTCCTCCCTCGGGCATGGGTGTGTGTGTTGTCCTAAGCGTAAGTTAGTTTAAGTTAGATTAAGTAGTGCGTAGGGCTAGGGAGCGATGACCTCAGCAGTTTGGTCCCATAGTCCTTCCCACAAACTTCCAAGAAAAAGAAAAAATTGGCAATCTATGGAGTGGAGCCACATCATCCGTCCTCCGAATGAAAGTTCAAAACCGCACTCTTAGCCAGTAAAGTCATGGCGACGTTTTTCTGGGATTTTGAGGGATTATTCTGTTTGATGTCCTCCCCAATGCTGAAACGAAGCCCACTGCGCAACCCTCAGGAAACTGAAAAAACAACATCAGCATGAAACTTACTGGCAGATTAAAACTGTGTGCCGGACCGAGACTCGAACTCGGGACCTTTGCCTTTCGCGGGCAAGTGCTCTACCGACTCCGCTGCAGAGTGAAAATCTCATTCTGGAAACATCCCCCAGGCTGTGGCTAAGCCATGTCTCCGCAATATCCTTTCTTTCAGGAGTGCTAGTTCTGCATGGTTCGCAGGAGAGCTTCTGTTAAGTTTGGAAGGTAGGAGACGAGGTCCTGGCAGAAGTAAAGCTGTGAGGACGGGGCGTGAGTCGTGCTTGGGTAGCTCAGCGGTAGAGCACTTGCCCGCGAAAGGCAAAGGTCCCGAATTCGAGTCTCGGTCCGGCACACAGTTTTAATCTGCCAGGAAGTTTCATATCAGCGCACACTCCGCTGCAGAGTGAAAATCTCATTCTGGCAACATCAGCATGTTCGTCGCCACGAAAATGCAAACGAACTTCTCATTCTCGATGACAACGCAAGACCTCACAAAAGTCTGCGAACCCGAGAGCAGCTCACAAAACTTCATTTTTCTTCCTCGTCCACCCTACAGCTCGGATCTCGCATCTTTCTCCTGTTTGGCCCAATGGAGGAGGCACTCCGCTGGAAGCAGTACATGGATGACGTGGAGGTTATTGCTGGAGCGAGAAGTTGACTGACGCTAAGTAGTAGAATGGTACCATGGTACTGGCCCTCCTGCTAAGGTGACGCAAGGCCGTTGCACTGAACGGAGGTTATGCTCAAAAATAGGGTTTTGTAGCCAAAAAGGGGAAAAATTAGAGTGTGATGGAATACGAATAAAACTAACCTGATTTCAGGTTATGGTGATATTAAAAATATATTTCATTACTTATTGAACGCATATCGTAATTTATATACACGCGGACAGTTTCAGCACTACAAAGAGAATCTCTAGAAGTTTCGTTTCGCGTGCTTGGCAAGGTTACGCGTATCGTTTGTTTGTGTTACAAACAGTTGAAATGGCTACAGTGAAAGAGCGGGTTTAGCATGTTATGTAGCTGGCAGAGTTGTATTCTACTACATCTGTACAACGAGCTTAGAAGAACCCGATGTTGACGTTAGCAGCCTACGAGGATATGGATTCTGTTCTGGAACAATAAACTGAAAACCACAGGCAGTCTGTTACGGACCTCCGAAGAAAACATCAATCGCGTCAGAAGAACATTTCAACAAAGCCCACGCAGATCTGTTCGTGCAGCTAGTTTGCAGTTACAGACTCCACGTTCAGTAGTGGATGATGTGTTGTACAAGCGGCTGCGTCTAAGAGCCTACAACATTCAAATCATTCACGCATTAAAACCTAATGACTAAGCTGTACGTATGAATTTCGCACCAGAAATGCTACAAAGGATTGATGAGTCAATGAGTCACACGGCTACTTCCAACATGTAGGGGTCTCTGACGAAGCGACGTTTCATGTTAGTGTGTAAAACAGACACAACAGTAGAAATGGTGCAATGAAAATCCAATTGTCACCTGTGAATTGGAGAGAGACACCTCGAAAATCAACGTGTGAGCCGTCCTAATGGGGAGCACGGTGTCCGGACCGTTCTTCTTCTTAGAACTGACAGTGACTGGAATTTCAGCTTGGATACGCTGGGACACTATACCCTTCCATAATTCCTACATGAAACTGTCTTACAGCAGGACGGAGCTTCGTCACATTTCAGCCTCATCGTTAGGGAATTTCTGAGTAGAAAAATGGGCGGGAGGTGGAATAGCAGAGATGAGCCAACTGCTTCGCCTCTTAGGTCTTCGGACTTAACACCGCGGGATTTTTTCTTATGGGGTTATGTGAAGAACGTAATCTACCAGATTAAGAGCAATAGTTTTCAGTACTTGGAAAAAACCATAAGGGACGCTATGGCAACAGTTACACCAAACATACGCCAGGCTACGAGGTGGAATGTCGTCTGGATAACTGTAGCGCCTCCAGGGGGTCCCATACTGGAATTTACAGAGGATGTCACATTCACTTTTGCAGCATTGTAAGCTACAAATGCAGATAACAAATAATTTTGCAAGTTACAGTTTATTTTTGATAGTTCCCATCTGGACACCCAGTATTTAAAGATAATGCAGGAAATTATGAAATGGGACGATGAAGTAAAATTATTATTAGGCAAGGAGAATGGAAGACTTAAATTTCTTGGAGAGCTTATAGGAAAGTTCCACT
Organism: Schistocerca cancellata; assembly: GCF_023864275.1. Taxonomy (NCBI): domain Eukaryota; kingdom Metazoa; phylum Arthropoda; class Insecta; order Orthoptera; family Acrididae; genus Schistocerca; species Schistocerca cancellata. The sequence goes on from NC_064628.1 coordinate 298,444,001, forward strand.
GCATCTGTACAGGAGACAGCATACAAGACCTAGTGCGAACAAATCGAGAGTATTGTTCCCATGTTTGGAGTCTTCATCCAGAACAGATAAGGCGACGCGCTGTGAGGGACGTGACGTCAGTTTCATTTATTAATTATTTATTACTTATTTAGCCTGACCAGATTAGGACCTTAAGGCCCTGTCTTGCATTTGAACCGTAACAAAACATCTAAAACTATTACACAATAATCACAATAATAATAATTTGCATTATTAATAAAATAATATTTGGAAATAATAACAATAATAAAAGTAGTGGTAGTAGTAACACTAATAATGAAGATAAAATAATGGATTAATTAAGAATGATGTTGATTAGTCATTATACCTCAAACTCAGTAATAATAAGATAATTCTAATTTGTTGTTCTGTCTCAGTTGCACATGTTTTGTTAGATTACATGTTTCGATCACTCTGGATCATTTTCACATCTAAAACTAAGTAAAACTAAATATGTAACATCTAACATTTTACAATAAGTAGAACAGATACCAATTGTACATAAACGTAGAATTTACCTGAGCAGTTTTACATACACATTGTCCTACACCATTAGTGTATCAACGAGAATTTTTACATAATTATGAGTTCTATAATTTCAGCACGAACACCCCTTCCCCCCATCTCCAACATACACCTGTTTAAAACACTGAACGCAGTTCCAAAATACAGTACTCAGATATGTGGTTCTGAGTGCTGACGCAACTACTTGGATAAATCCTACGTTTACGTACAGTTCTTTTCTCTTCTAGTTACCGTAAAATATTAGATGGTACATATTTAGTTTTACTTTGTTTTAGATCTGAAGACGGTCCAGAGTGACAGAAACATGTATCTAATTAAAATTTGCAACTGAGACGGAGCTGTGAATGAGAATTATCTTAAATATCTAAACAGTTGCTGAATCTCTCTAGACGATTATTTCGCTTATAGTGTCAACAATAATAATTTGCATTACTAACGAAAAGTAATTATTGGTAGTGGTAATAATAATAATAATAATTATTATTATTATTATTATTATTATTATTATTACAATGAATAAAAGGAGGCATTGAGAATGATATTGATTGGTATAGCACTTTTGAAGCCGTGTTTGGTATTAGAAGAACTGGAGGAGACAATGGGTGCTAGGAAAGCAGAGGATTTCTGCAGACAACATTGTAGACCGAGGAGGGGGGGGAGGGGGGAAGTGTTGGGGAGATAGGGTTGACGAGAGTGAGCTGCAGAAAATATAGCTATCGCGATTCAAGGTGGGCCAATTTTGGTTTCTGGAGTCTGAAAAGATTTTAATTTCTCTAATATTTGAAGCAGATTTTTCCGAATTCAGGTTCCTGATACAGAAAATGATTTAGAGAACATGGCAGTGTTGTGCAGTGGTACAGAGAGGACTTCCTTTGTTGTGAACGAGTATTTCTGCTGTGTTGTTCAGGTGGTAGGTTTGAAGATAAATAGGAAGGAGTGCAATGATCGAGAAGACGATACTGCAAACGCTGGGTATGATAATCTCTACGCTTACCGGCACGTAACTGTTCATAGGCAAGAATGATATGGTCGAAATAAAGCTCGAAAAGAAATACTTTTTTATATTTCTGTAGTCAATGGAGTGATGCTTCTTACAGACTACAGTTGTGTGTTCAGTCCAGTCTAAGTAATTGTTCGGTATTATTCCCAAATTCTTTGCAGAAGAAGGAAAAGTTATTTGTCTGCTGTTTAGGATTTATTGTAACGTGATCTATTTCGAGGCTTCCAGCGTCATCTTCAGATGTACCTGATACATACAGTATACATCTAATCGACGTGTGGTATGTTTATCGTAGGACCATGCCTTGATGGTGTTAGTTGTAATAATGTGCTATGTCAAACCAGGGCGCCACAGCACCGTTCAGGAAGTCACATTCGCAGTGGTGGTTCGCAGAATACCTTGGAAGAAAGACGTTATAGTTTTCGCGGAACCCTGTTGAGTAACTTCAGAGAACCTGTATTGAAGAAGGCTGTGCAACCGTTGCGCTGCCACCAACGTGTAGTGCGCGTACGGATGATGAGAATTAGGTAAGAGATTGAACGTACAGATGCGTTCAGGCAGCATTTTTTCCTTCTCTTAATACGCAAATGTAATAGAACGGAAACTTGATAACGTTGGTAAGAAGTTGTGGAGACCGGGGCACTTTACGCACGAGACATGTTAATGCAGAGCCTTTTCCTCGGGAACCATTCTTACTAGACTGCTACCCTCAGTGGAAGATTAGTACAGCCATCTACTGAGGGCTCTCATAAACTTCACGGCACCAACTGAGTGAACGTCTTAGCTCGAAGAACATATTTTTGTTTTTGTGCAAGATGAGTAAGTTTTGTTACAGGAATATCGAAACCGCTAGGGAGCATACCTTTTAGAACTAAGTATGGATAAATATATGTTAGTTTACAGGAGATTATTTTACTTTGCAAGATACACACGTATAATTTGATACGCTGAAAGTTACTACTCATTCAAACATCGCGATGGGGCACGTATACGCAGTTCTGTTGGGTCACGTTCATGCACTATTTTGCATTACCATCCTAAATGATGCCACAATCAAACAAACTTTAAGATAAGAGCAGTTGGAATCGCAATCTAAAAATTGTGAAGGTACAGCAGAATAAAAGACAGACATTGCTATCTGTACCTAATAAATCTCAAGCGGAAAGAATTAATTCTGAGAGACCAAGAACTGACAAGGACAAGAAATTGTAAAAGCAAGAACAACGTGAAATGTGGATATGCCTACTACTGATGTCATCATTAGTGTTCCATCCAACGACAGGTTTTCACACGGTAACTCTCCTGTCTTCTTCAGTTTTCTTCAGGTCCGCGTAATTTTCGCTTCCATTTATGTCGTCTGTCATCTTGTATCTTCTCCTTCTTGTCAGTCTCCCTCAAAAACTAATCCTTCCAAAGTGTCTGTTATGAAGCACTCCCATCTCAACGAATGTCCCATCCAGTTCTTTTTTTCTCTTATAACGTGCGGCAGTTTGATGAAGGGGATGAAAATTGCTTTTGTATTTACTGCTTGAAATAATGCAACCAAAAGAAACGAAACATGTGTCCAGTGCCTCGATATAAAAGGTGGGACTAGGACAATAGTACCAGGGGGGGACACTATATTTTGTGTGCATAAACTTGAACAGTTATGATGGATAGACCTTTTGTTTAACATTCAAACTTATTTGTAGACCATATTATGCTGACAGACAGAAGTCCGACAAGGAAATTGTTTACTGCCAGTAAAATTTTTGTATTTTACCATGTTAACTGGTGTAAGTAAGACTGAAATTTTGTTTATTGCCTATTAAACTTATTTTGAAACTTTTAGTAGTGTGCTTTGTTTAGTTATTATTTTGTTCTAGGATATGCGTAAGCGTGCTCCCATGGTGCGTAAACTTGCACCAGGTGCTCTTAAATGTAATGTTCAGATAAAAGTACATATACCAAGCTATACTTTAATAACCATGTTATAAGACCAAACCATTTTAAACACAATGAAACTAAACAAAAGAATTACAAAACTCCTGTTATTCTTTGACATTGATTTTCACCTGCCTCGAGATGACTGGGTGTTTGTGTTGTCCTCATCATTTCATCATCATCCAGGAAAGTGGCGAAATTGGACTGAGCAAAGGTTGGGAAATTGTACGGGCGCTGATAACCACGCAGTTGAGCGCCCCACAAACCAAACATCATCATCATCATCTTTGACATTGTCAATGGAGGGGAGAAATGCGATGTGCTGATTTAAAACACGTATGGATAAAAATCTTACGTCAAGAGCGCAAATTTTCTGTAGTGATTAAGGTTTCGGCTCATTACCGAGCCATCTTCAGATCAATCTAAAATGTTGTTCAGTGTGTGACACTTGTTACTCATCGTCGTATTTTTAGAGCTAAGTCGCCCCAGTTAAACAAAAGATCCTAAAGTGAAAATCTTTGTCTTTTAAGTAAACTAACATACCCAATCACTAACAACATTTGATTAGCCCTTAACGTTGTCAATATAACTAACTAAGATTATCACTTTCGGGTTTTTCATTTAACTAGGGCGACTTAGACCAAAAAAAAATACGACTATGTGTTATGAATCTCACACACTGAACAACATTTTAGAGAGAACTGCAGATGGCTCGGTAGTGAGCCGAAACCGGTAATCGGTACGAAAATTTGCGATCTTGACGTAGAATTTTTATGCACATATGTTTTAAGAATCCCGAAAATGGAAATGAGCGTTTGGCATCATTGGCCGGCAGGCCCCTTAGGGGGCAGGTCCAGCTACCTTGGTGCAGGTCTCATTACATTCGATGCCACATTGGGCGACCCGCGCGCCGGATGGGGATGAAATGATGATGAAGACAACACAACACACAGAATGAGATTTTCACTCTGCAGCGGAGTGTGCGCTGATACGAAACTTCCTGGCAGATTAAAACCGTGTGCCAGACCGAGTGTCGAACTCGGGACCTTTGCCTTTCGCGGGCAAGTGCTCTACCATCTGAGCTACCCGAGCACGACTCACGCCCTGTCCTCACAGCTTTACTTCTGCCAGTACCTCGTCTCCTACCTTCCAAACTTAGCTCGGATGGTGGAGCACTTGCCCTCGAAAGGCAAAGGTCCCGAGTTCGAGTCTCGGTCCGGCACACAGTTTTAATCTGCCAGGAAGTTTCAGCACAACACCCAGTCCCTGAGCGGAGAAAATCTCCGACCCAACCGGGAATCGAACCCGGGCCCGAAGGACGGCAATCCGTCACGCTGACCACTCAGCTATCGGGGCGGACATGCCGAAAATAAATCCGCGTAAACGTGTCCCGGCCTCCATTGCCCGTCATGCACTGTACAGAGACATGAAGAGTATATACGGAGATGATCGTGTTCGTTGATGCGGGAAGCGAGCGGGAGGTGGCTTGGGGCGCGCAAAGTGGCTGCCCCCGCCTTCCGCTTCCTGTGGGTGCTCCCGGGGCGCCGCGCTGCGGCAGCTAAGTTTAAATGTGTTTGCACTTGTCGGAATGTTGGCAGCGGCGCGGCCGCGTCCGTCTATATCAGGACGGGCGTGTTTACACGGCGATAGCCGGGGCAAGCGGGCGCCCGCCCAGTAGAAGAAGCCTAAGGCCGCTGCTGTCTGACCGTCATTCACACTTCTGCGTCTTCATTCATGCTTCACGCCGTATTTTCCTGCACCTCGCGAAGAATTTATAGCCTTATTTTCCCTTTGCGTTCCCTAGACCAGGCGAAATACTGGCCGACCACAATATTATTCCACTTCGTCTCGCGTGGCCGTTATCGGAAAGACGCTGTGGCCTTACAGTAAACAACTACAGTAATGACCAAGGAAAATGTATCCTGCTGTGAATGATTTCAAGGCAGATATGCATGTACTATCCAGTGGTTCAGCGTGTCCTCTCCCCGATGTTATTCAATCTGTATATTGAGCAAGCAGTGAAGGAAACAAAAGAAAAATTTGGAGTAGTTATTAAAATCCGCGGAGAAGAAATAAAAACCTTGAGGTTCGCCGATGACATTGTAATTCTGTCAGAGACAGCAAAGGACTTGGAAGAGCAGTTGAACAGAATGGATACTGTCTTGAAAGGAGGATATAAGATGAACATCAACAAAAGCAAAACGAGGATAATGGAATGTAGTCGAATTAAGTCGGGAGATGCTGAGGGTATTAGATTAGGAAATGAGACACTTAAAGTAGAAAAGGAGTTTTGCTATTTGGGGAGCAAAATAACTAATGATGATCGAAGTAGAGAGGATATAAAATGTAGACTGTCAATAGCATGGAAAGCGTTTCTGAAGAAGAGAAATTTGTTAACATCGAGTATAGATTTAAGTGTCAGGAAGTCATTTCTGAAAGTATCTGTATGGAGTGTAGCCATGTATGGAAGTGAAACATGGACGATAAATAGTTTGGACAAGAAGAGAATAGAAGCTTTCGAAATGTGGTGCTACAGAAGAATGCTGAAGATTAGGTGGGTAGATCACATAACTAATGAGGAGGTATTGAATAAAATTGGGGAGAAGAGAAGCTTGTGGCACAACTTGACTAGAAGAAGGGATCGATTGGTAGGATATGTTCTGAGGCATCAAGGTATCACCATTTAGCATTGGAGGGCAGCGTGGGGGGTAAAAATCGTAGAGGGAGACCAAGAGATGAATACACCAAGCAGATTCAGAAGGATGTAGGTTGCAGTAGGTACTGGGAGATGAAGAAGGTTGCACAGGATAGAGTAGCATGGAGAGCTGCATCAAACCAATCTCAGGGCTGAAGACCACAACAACAACAACATCCAGTGATTCAGCGTGTCCTTGTAAATATCACGATTAAAACTCACGATAAGCGGACCGAAGCACCCTCACTCCCAGGTGCAATAATATTGTGGTCGCATTCGGGAGGGCGATGGTTCAAACCAGCTTCCAGGAATCTTGGTTCAGGTTTCCGGTGATTTCCCTGAATAGCTTCAGGCAAACGCCGGGACGGTTCCTTTGAAATGGCACGGACGACTTCCTTCTCCATCCTTTCCTAATCCGATGGGACCGCTGACCTCACTCTTTGGTCACCTCCCCCAAGTCAACCAACCAGTATTGTGGTCGACTAGTACACGAGTCTGAATTTCGCATGTTGTTGTTGTTGTTGTTGTCGTCGTCGTCGTCAGTCTGGTCTGCAGACCTTCAAGCTAGTCTATCATGCCCAAGACTCTTCATCTCTGCATACCCTACATCTTCATCTACTTGAGCCCGTAGTCAACCCTTGGTCTACTTCTACCGCTTTTACCTTCCATAGTTTCTTCCATAACCAAACTGACTATTCCTTGATTCCTCGGGATATGCCAGATGAACTGATCCCTTCTTTTCCTCAAGCTGTGCCATAAAGTTCTTTGCTCGTCAGATGACTTCCTACCTCTTTTTGATTCGATCTACTCATCTAATGTTCAGCCTTTGTTATAGTAATTTCATGCGATACAGTGCAGCTTGCAAACATTGAAAATGGAAGTACGAATAAACAAAATGAATTCAGCATACAAACTAATTATGAGCACCTACAAAAACAAGAATATTTCGATTCAAATGGTTCAAATGGCTCTGAGCACTATGGGACTTAACATCTGTGGTCATCAGTCCCCTAGAACTTAGAACTACTTAAACCTGAATAACCTAAGGACATCACACACATCCATGCCCGAAGCAGGATTCGAACCTGCGACCGGAGCGGTCTCGCGGTTCCAGACTGAAGCGCCTAGACCGCACGGCCACACCGGCCGGCAAGAATATTTCGATCAGTGCCAAATAGAGACATTACCAGACAGTGATCCATCATGAAGCCTTGCACACCGCAGAAATTCTTAACCTAGGAGGAACAGGAGTACTTAAGAGACTAGAACTGGTGGAACGGAAAAATCTCAGCAGGATTTTAGACGTAGAAGAACGGAAGATGGTCAGTTTACGAGCGAGCGAACCAAGAACTGGGTACCAAGACGAAGAGAATCTCTGACATCATCAGGAAAAGAAGGAGCTTGTTCTTCGGACATCAGACTCTAATCCGCTCTGACAGGAGCCACTTCTCGCTTCGCCGCAGCACTCCGCCCAGCGCCTAGCAGATACACGCACACTCTTCCCAGGTCTGTGTATTTATACCAGTTCTCTTCATGATGTGTTTCAGCAGGTGCTTGAAGCTCTTAAGAGCGGCTCCTTGCGATCTACTGCCAGAGCAGAGCTTGCCATAAAGGATTTGTCGGGGAAGCCTGGTGTCACTCATGCCTCTTAGCCACAAATAATCCTGATCTAATAGAGAACGTCATGACGGATACTGGGCTAAGTGAACACAAGGTCATTGTAGCGAGGCTCAAAACCATATCAAACAAAACCACTAAAAATAAACGCAAAATATATCTATTTAAAACAGCAGATGAAAATTCGCTTGATGCCTTCCTAAGAGAGTGTCTCCAATCCTTCCAAGCTAATTATATAGGTGTAGACCAGATATGGCTCAAATTCATAGATACGGTATCGACAGCAATAGATATATTCATACCGCATAAGTTAATAAGAGACGGGACTGATCCACCATGGTACACAAGACACGTCGGAACACTGTTGCACAAGCAACGAAAAAAGCATGCCAAATTCAGAAAACGCAAAATCCCCTGACTGGCTAAGTTTCACGGAAGCTCGAAATTTAGTGCGGACGTCAATGCAAGATGCTTTCAATAGTTTCCATAATGAAACATTGTCTCAAAATATAAAGTCTCCAACGGTGCCTATGACGTCGTCTCCGAACTCGCCCTCTCCGTTTGCTCAGCAGAATCGACTCGCCATTCTACGCGCTGCCCGTTCATAGTCGTAAATATGTAGCTTCAGTCTTCTATGGTACAAGTGGACTCTACCAGCGTAGAAAAAAGAGTATTGCACGAGTGTGCAAGTATAGCCGCGGTCTCGCGACGTTGACGCGACACAGACAACGGTTGGGCATAACGATATTATAAATTCATGTCCCCCTGCATGAGAAGGCTAATCTCTGGAACAACTGTAGGGATTTTGATACTGTTTTTACTAATAGACGGATTGGTTCACTGCAGCCTTTTCGGTACCACCCATTGAGAGGTACAGCAGTACTTCGCAGAGCTTGTCCACATGGTCCGGACTTATCGCATACCCCTGGAATTTCAGCGTCTACGACATCTTCATTGAGCCTGAAATACTCTCGTGTGAGCCACGAGTACCTAAAAACAGCAGAATCGTAATTTTTAACAGCATTCACTCATGACAATGTTTCAGGACATAGAAAAATAGGCGTGTACAGAGCGACTTTTTCTACCGTGTACAAACTCTACAGACTGCTCGATGAGATGACACGCAACATAAAAGGTCTAATGAACTTACGTCGGGAAATGGATGTTTTCATTGCTAGAGACCATTTATTCAATCATACATTGTTACAGTGACTGCGGTCTAATAAGTGCTGCACCTTGCAGCCACAGTTACAGTATGCGCTGAAAATGATTTCCATGTGTCTCATAGCATGCGTGTACACGCCGTAGCATGTTCTGTCTTGCACGTTTACATTGGCCAGGTTCCAATCAAACAATGTCAAAGGCAGCATGAATACGCTGCTCGAGTATCTCCTCATCTGGAATGGGCTCTGCATACATGATACTTTCGAGATGGCCAAATAACCAGTAATCGCTCGGGTTGAAATCCGGTGAACGAGCAGACCATGTAACTGGATCCCTTCGTCCGATTCATCGACCAGAAAAGACACGATTGAGATGCGACCGGACGTTAACGGCAAAGTGGGCTGGAGCACCATCATGTAGCAGCCACATAACCCTTCGAATCGTCAATGACACTTTTTCCAGTAAGGGGGGGGGGGGCAAAGCCACCCGCAAGATACGCCGAAAGTTCCGGCCTGTTAGGCGAAATGGAAGGAAGACTGGTCCCAGAATACGGTCGCCAATTATCCCGGCCCACACATTCCGGCTGCACCGAAGCTGACAATTCGCTGTCACCATACCATGGGGGTTCTGCCTAGTATCCCACAGATGACTGTTATGAAAGTTAAAGATACCATTCCGCGTAAAGGTGGCCTCATCTCTGAATAGGATGGATGACCCAAATTCCGAAACTGTGGTTGCCTGGTGCAGAAACCAATGAGAAAACTGCTCTCGATGTGGAAAGTCGTCGCTATTAAGCCCTGCACGCGCTGTAAGTGATAAGGGTAGTAATAATTATCAGGTGGAACGTTCCACACGGTCGTCTGGCTTACCCTGTGATGGCGGGCCAACTGGCTGGTACTGAGACCACGGTCGCCTTCCAGAGGGTTAATCACATTTTCCTCCAAATCTGTTGTCCGAACATTTCGGGAAGGTCTTTCATGATTTCCTGCTTCCTGAAACGATCCTATCTCAGATAAACGGCGAAACACTGTTTCAAATATTGAATGCTGTGGTTGTTGTTGTCGGGGGTAGGTCTCCTGATACAACATCGCTGTTTGCCGCCCCTTGCCATTTGCCTTTCCGTGAGTAAACTCATGTTGCCAAGCTCTCGGTTCAAATACGGAACCGTTGTGTACAACGCTGTATGCCATTCACTACAAGGTGAGTCAGCAAGAGAAGTGAATCGGATAAAACATTACCAGTTACTATGGCAGGAGAGGGCGCTAGGGGATGACGTATGAGGAATAGTAGCATCCTCTAGGAGGAAACCTTACATACTGTAACTGTGGCTGCATGGTACAGCGCTTATTAGAACGCAGTCTCTGCAACTATGTACGATTGATTAAATGGTCTCTAGCATGAAGACCATGCATTTCCGGACATAATTTTATTAGACCTTTCTTGTTCAGTATCCTCTCATCGATCAGTCGCTAGAGTTTGTACACGGTGGAAAAAAATCAGCCTGTATAATTGTTCACTCACCTGAAATTTTTACACACATTTCACAAACCTTGTTGGGAACATTGTATCTGTCATTTTGCGTTTGGTGCGTATTACACCATATGTTGCTGCGTATGAAATTTAGCTAACATGCTGAATTTTTGTTTAGACTTGGGAGGAGATCTCTATCTGCCTCCGATCTCGAGAAAATGGATCCCATGTAGCGCGCTCACTTCCGATCTCACGCCCGCGAGAATAAAATACTCGCAACATCTCTCGTATCTCCTAAACCGCTCGAGACATCGAAACGAAAGTTTGGCGAATGATAGCACACAAGGAGGACAGACTTTTGCCAATTATTAAACACACGGAACTTTCTTATCTATGGCGATATATCACTACTTATACTTCTTTTTTTATTTATTTCACTCCAGTGACTGTAATTTTTTAAGAGTTATCGACAGCTAGCGAAACAAGAGCTTCCTAGTATGAAAATAAACATGAAATTTCTTCTTTTATGTTACTGCAAACCGATACTATGAGGTTTTCCGTAAGCTATTGAGCTCTGTAAATGTCAATTACTTGTTTAATGAGGCCCTACGTTTCGGAATTCTGTCTCAATAGCTGCTGTGAGATGAGTTTGGCAAATTACATTGTGACAAAGAAAGTACAATTAAACCAGTCACCAAGAGAAATGTGGCCTTTACTCATAAATGGTGATGCTTCTTCGAATGAGAAAAGGTCAACAACTCACACAAAAACAGATTGGCAATTCTGTTGGAATTTTGGTGGAATCCCCGTAACCCATCGTATTTTTAACACTGAGCGACTGGAATGGAAACTTACCAAAGGATTTTATTCCTTGTCTTGATCTGAGCAGTATTAAAATAATGACGAGCGTTCCTTCAGGCGGAATGATAGGCACATGCCAGGTACTGTTTACTCACCTGGGGCTTGGCAAACTGACAATGCGTGATCGCGAATAAAATAGTTGTTACTGAGAAAAATAAACAATTGATCTGTCGCACAACATAATGGTCAGTGTATTGTCAGCAGCTAAGGATAATGCGCGCGACAGGAATGCACAAGTTAGCCAAGTGTGCCTTGTGAGATGGAGTTCGAAAAACATTGTCATGAAAGTACACTCCTGGAAATTGAAATAAGAACACCGTGAATTCATTGTCCCAGGAAGGGGAAACTTTATTGACACATTCCTGGGGTCAGATACATCACATGATCACACTGACAGAACCACAGGCACATAGACACAGGCAACAGAGCATGCACAATGTCGGCACTAGTACAGTGTATATCCACCTTTCGCAGCAATGCAGGCTGCTATTCTCCCATGGAGACGATCGTAGAGATGCTGGATGTAGTCCTGTGGAACGGCTTGCCATGCCATTTCCACCTGGCGCCTCAGTTGAACCAGCGTTCGTGCTGGACGTGCAGACCGCGTGAGACGACGCTTCATCCAGTCCCAAACATGCTCAATGGGGGACAGATCCGGAGATCTTGCTGGCCAGGGTAGCTGACTTACACCTTCTAGAGCACGTTGGGTGGCACGGGATACATGCGGACGTGCATTGTCCTGTTGGAACAGCAAGTTCCCTTGCCGGTCTAGGAATGGTAGAACGATGGGTTCGATGACGGTTTGGATGTACCGTGCACTATTCAGTGTCCCCTCGACGATCACCAGTGGTGTACGGCCAGTGTAGGAGATCGCTCCCCACACCATGATGCCGGGTGTTGGCCCTGTGTGCCTCGGTCGTATGCAGTCCTGATTGTGGCGCTCACCTGCACGGCGCCAAACACGCATACGACCATCATTGGCAGCAAGGCAGAAGCGACTCTCATCGCTGAAGACGACACGTCTCCATTCGTCCCTCCATTCACGCCTGTCGCGACACCACTGGAGGCGGGCTGCACGATGTTGGGGCGTGAGCGAAAGACGGCCTAACGGTGTGCGGGACCATAGCCCAGCTTCATGGAGACGGTTGCGAATGGTCCTCGCCGATACCCCAGGAGCAACAGTGTCCCTAATTTGCTGGGAAGTGGCGGTGCGGTCCCCTACGGCACTGCGTAGGATCCTACGGTCTTGGCGTGAATCTGTGCGTTGCTGCGGTCCGGTCCCAGGTCGACGGGCACGTGCACCTTCCGCCGACCACTGGCGACAACATCGATGTACTGTGGAGACCTCACGCCCCACGTGTTGAGCAATTCAGCGGTACGTCCACCCGGCCTCCCGCATGCCCACTATACGCCCTCGCTCAAAGTCCGTCAACTGCACATACGGTTCACGTCCACGCTGTCGCGGCATGTTACCAGTGTTAAAGACTGCGATGGAGCTCCGTATGCCACGGCAAACTGGCTGACACTGACGGCGGCGGTGCACAAATGCTGCGCAGCTAGCGCCATTCGACGGCCAACACCGCGGTTCCTGGTGTGTCCGCTGTGCCGTGCGTGTGATCATTGCTTGTACAGCCCTCTCGCAGTGTCTAGAGCAAGTATGGTGGGTCTGACACACTGGTGTCAATGTGTTCTTTTTTCCATTTCCAGGAGTGTAGATCTGTCTTTGTCAGCAGCACATTTCAACAAATTAAATATATCTAATCATAACACTCTTTTAGGATATTCCTACCTTCGTAATAATACCGACCATTTTCTTCATTTGTGTAGCCTGTTGTTGTATAATTAGTTTGTTAATGCTGATAATGTCCATGCAACAATTGAAATGCTTTTTCTCATCACGGCGAACCAATTAAAACATTGTCATTTGTGACTGATTTTCGACTGTTTCTAGCTTGCAGTGGAAATATGTTGTTCAAATGCATGTAGTGCAGTGTGTCGTATTACATTATTACATACATATCAGAGTAATCACAGTGAAACTTCTATACTTCATATCTTTTACGCTGTTTACCACAAGAACAAAGGGATCACACTTGTGGAGATTATCCCTTTCTAAATTTTTGTAACAGATGGTACAGATACGCTAGCTTACTAGGCAGCGAGAATATAACCTTGCTTTACTTTCCTGCCTTGATTCTTAATCACATGATTTTATAATATTCCTTGCTTCCTTATTCACTACCCTCTGTCCCTTCTTGCGATCTGAAAACATCACGTAGGCATATGGTGCAAATTCCGGCGGCCAATGGCTCATCAGTTACTGAAGTATACATTTTTCTTGACAGAAGAAAAACAAAACAAAACTATGCAGATATAAATAACAGAGAAGTATAACGTGCTAACGAAGAAAGCTGGGGCGTTTAAATGGCGAAAAACGAAACACTACCCAAAGGCAATAAAATTCAGTACACAGTAAGGCAAAATTTATCGTATTGGCAATACTACCACTGCTGATATGCGCCGTTCCGATGTGAGCATATGGCTGGGCTAGTTTTCAGCTCCCCTCCTCAAATTTCCCACGATGCTAGCGAGGCACGGCGCGACGCGCGACGCGTGTCGCGTCCCAGTCGCGTCGCGTCGCAATTTGCGCGGTCCCATTTGAACCTGTGATGTTACAAAAACGCGCGCTGCGCTGCGTCGCGCCACACGCGCTATACGCGTCTCAATTTGCGCCTAGCCTAATTAGTTTACACTGCTTGAGAAGTACCGGAGGGTTGGACAGTTGTATGTTCTAGATTATTACTTGCATCTTTGAATGGCTTGAAGAACTTGACAAGCTCGTTTAGGGTGTGTTCATCTATATTTCGAAGTCTGCTCAACTATTTTTGCGGGAGCAACTACTTAACCTCGATCAGAGTGTCATGTACTGAAACCAGAGCGTCTAAAGAACTGTTCCATCGGACTTGTGACTTCTTTGACTGATTTGTGAATCTCTGTGAAACACCGACTTTCTTACAATACACCACCAGTGCTTCACACAAGATTATTGTCTCTCCTACACGAGCTAGTTTTGGTTGCGATGCGAAGAGGTCCGACTTCAAAATATGTCTGAGGAAAGCGCTAGGACAATGACAGGCGCACAGAAGTCTTTCAGATCTCCGTTATATTAGAACCTTGATCTGTTACGAAAGATGCTGTCTTCATTAAATCCTCAGATATTTTCAAGGACTCTAAACCGCTAACAAGCTCGTATAAAACATTAACTGCTGTTTCTTGCTCATCTGGTAATGGTTCGATAAACGCTACTGATAGTGGAGACAGTCACTGTAGTGTAGGTTATTTTACGTGCATCATCCACCCACATATCAGTTGGGGAAGAAGCTCTTTGCCCGGTAATAACAGCAGTAACGCGCGGAACCACCACGTTCTTACGAGCGTCTGCAATGGATTCTACTCGATTGTTAACCACAGTCGGATGAGGTAGTATAGCCTCCACACCAACTTCACAACCCAATTCAGATTCTACAGGAATGGGTGCTTGAGATGCCTTTTAGAAAACCAAGTCATGAACCATACTGAATGACCCAAGTTCCTCGCAGCAGTTGGGTGCCACTGAATCACAAACAGCGCGCTTTTAATATGCGATACTCCATTATTTACCCAAATCAAAGTTAATACAGACGTTTTTCAATGGAACCATGTAATTTTTAAGGGACAGCGATAAAATAGAAATCGCTGTAGGCTTGCAACAATCTAAGTGAAAACATTTCAAAAACCATATACCTGGCATGTCCTCTGTTGCTTGTTCAAAAAAAAAAGTTTGATGATTCCTTCGCAGTTACAACCGTATTAGCATGATAGCGAGAGGAATCTATGTAAATTGAGCTAAGCATTCTTTGGAAAAAGACGCAATTTTCAACATGATAACAAGAGAAGTGTACATGTTATACACGTTACTCAAATCTCGGCACTGATGACACACTTCCGCACGCTTTAGTAATGAAACGAGTTGACGAGTAGGAAGCGAGCGCAGCGCCACCATCCTCAGACTCGTCATACTTGTACTCGCGGAACTATTAACAGGGGAGGTTCAGCACTGATGTAGCACAGACGTCTTTGCCGGCCGGTGTGGCCGAGCGGTTCTAGGCGCTTCAGTCTGGAACCGCGCAACCGGTACGGTCGCAGGTTCGAATCCTGCCTCGGGCATGGGTGTGTGTGATGTCCTTAGGTTAGTTAGGTTTAAGTAGCTCTAAGTCTAGGGGACTGATGACCTGAGATGTTAAGTCCCGGCTTGACTACTATGGCATGCAATCCTCAACATTTGACTTGTACTCGCTGCGTTTCTACACATAAGATATAAGTGGCAAACTTTTGCGCCTCCATTATTTTGTGATAGGTACCAGCAAAGTCTCAAAAAGATTCGAAAGTATGTGTAAAGTTTGTTGTTAATAGCTAATTCCTCTCTTTCTCAAATACTGAATGAATGAAGGGCTTATTTCAATAGTGGTATAAGTTCATTTTTGTTCATTCTGAGATACAGTGGCCTAAAGTTATAAGAGCGCTGAAAAATCTGCAGTTGAGATACCACAAATATTCAAGTATTTTTCAGCGCTCTTATAACTTTAGGACTCTGTATCTCAGAATGAACAAAAATGGACTTGTGCCACTATTGAAATAAGCCCTTCATATAAACTGAGTAATTTGTGTGCTGCGAGTTACACTGTCTCAAATGTGTACATGGTTACTAACTCTTATACTTGATTTATTGTGTTACACTTTTGACATTAATAGTATACCTGTTAATGACTGGATTATGAAAGCATGTTCAGTTTTTAAATTCGATCATCAATCACAAAATATTGAAAATCACATTTTTGTTGCACCTCAGAGCCGTTAGATAGGCAACCCGTAAATGGGTCTGGGTGACCATTTTAGCCGTTTAGTAACATACATAATATGAAACAGAGGCATTTGTAAGTATGTCAGTGATATTGGTAGCAAAAGTCTGTGTTTTAGGTAAACTAGTTCCATTTACCCCCCATGAACCATGGACCTTGCCGTTGGTGGGGAGGCTTGCGTGCCTCAGCGATACAGATGGCCGTACCGTAGGTGCAACCACAACGGAGGGGTATCTGTTGAGAGGCCAGACAAACATGTGGTTCCTGAAGAGGGGCAGCAGCCTTTTCAGTAGTTGCAGGGGCAACAGTCTGGATGATTGACTGATCTGGCCTTGTAACGTTAACCAAAACGGCCTTGCTGTGCTGGTACTGCGAACGGCTGAAAGCAAGGGGAAACTACAGCCGTAATTTTTCCCGAGGACATGCAGCTCTACTGTATGATTAAATGATGATGGCGTCCTCTTGGGTAAAATATTCCGGAGGTAAAATAGTCCCCCATTCGGATCTCCGGGCGGGGACTACTCAGGAGGACGTCGTTATCAGGAGAAAGAAAACTGGCGTTCTACGGATCGGAGCGTGGAATGTCAGATCACTTAATCGGGCAGGTAGGTTAGAAAATTTAAAAATGGAGATGGATAGGTTAAAGTTAGATATAGTGGGAATTAGTGAAGTTCGTTGGCAGGAGGAACAAGACTTTTGGTCAGGTGATTACAGGGTTATAAATACAAAATCAAATAGGGGTAATGCAGGAGTAGGTTTAATAACGAATAAAAAAATAGGAGTGCGGGTTAGCTACTACAAACAGCATAGTGAACGCATTATTGTGGCCAAGATAGACACAAAGCCCATGCCTACTACAGTAGTACAAGTTTATATGCCAACTAGCTCTGCAGATGATGAAGAAATAGATGAAATGTATGACGAGATAAAAGAAATTATTCAGGTAGTGAAGGGAGATGAAAATTTAATAGTCATGGGTGACTGGAATTCGTCAGTAGGAAAAGGGAGAGAAGGAAACATAGTAGGTGAATATGGATTGGGGGGAAGGAATGAAAGAGGAAGCCGCCTTGTAGAATTTTGCACAGAGCATAACTTAATCATAGCTAACACTTGGTTCAAGAATCATGAAAGGAGGCTGTATACATGGAAGAAGCCTGGAGATACTGACAGGTTTCAGATAGATTATATAATGGTAAGACAGAGATTTAGGAACCAGGTTTTAAATTGTAAGACATTTCCTGGGGCAGATGTAGATTCTGACCACAATCTATTGGTTATGAACTGCAGATTGAAACTGAAGAAACTGCAAAAAGGTGGGAATTTAAGGAGATGGGACCTGGATAAACTGAAAGAACCAGAGGTTGTAGAGAGTTTCAGGGAGAGCATTAGGGAACAATTGACAGGAATGGGGGAAAGAAATACAGTAGAAGAAGAATGGGTAGCTCTGAGGGATGAAGTGGTGAAGGCAGCAGACGATGAAGTAGATAAAAAGACGCGGGCTAATAGAAATCCTTGGGTAACAGAAGAAATATTGAATTTAATTGATGAAAGGAGAAAATATAAAAATGCAGTAAATGAAGCAGGCAAAAAGGAATACAGACGTCTCAAAAATGAAATCGACAGGAAGTGCAAAATGGCTAAGCAGGGATGGCTAGAGGACAAATGTAAGGATGTAGAGGCTTGTCTCACTAGGGGTAAGATAGATACTGCCTACATGAAAATTAAAGAGACCTTTGGAGAGAAGAGAACCACTTGTATGAATATCAAGAGCTCAGATGGCAACCCAGTTCTAAGCAAAGAAGGGAAAGCAGAAAGGTGGAAGGAGTATATAGAGGGTTTATACAAGGGCGATGTACTTGAGGACAATATTATGGAAATGGAAGAGGATGTAGATGAAGATGAAATGGGAGATAAGATACTGCGTGAAGAGTTTGACAGAGCACTGAAAGACCTGAGTCGAAACAAGGCCCCGGGAGTAGACAACATTCCATTAGAACTACTGATGGCCTCGGGAGAGCCAGTCATGACAAAACTCTACCATCTGGTGAGCAAGATGTATGAGACAGGCGAAATACCCTCAGACTTCAAGAAGAATATAATAATTCCAATCCCAAAGAAAGCAGGTGTTGACAGATGTGAAAATTACCGAACTATCAGTTTAATAAGTCACAGCTGCAAAATATTAACGCGAATTCTTTACAGACGAATGGAAAAACTGGTAGAAGCCGACCTCGGGGAAGATCAGTTTGGATTCCGTAGAAATGTTGGAACACGTGAGGCAATACTGACCTTACGACTTATCTTGGAAGAAAGATTAAGAAAAGGCAAACCTACGTTTCTAGCATTTGTAGACTTAGAGAAAGCTTTTGACAATGTTGACTGGAATACTCTCTTTCAAATTCTGAAGGTGGCAGGGGTAAAATACAGGGAGCGAAAGGCTATTTACAATTTGTACAGAAACCAGATGGCAGTTATAAGAGTCGAGGGGCATGAAAGGGAAGCAGTGGTTGGGAAAGGGGTGAGACAGGGTTGTAGCCTCTCCCCGATGTTATTCAATCTGTATATTGAGCAAGCAGTAAAGGAAACAAAAGAAAAATTCGGAGTAGGTATTAAAATTCATGGAGAAGAAGTAAAAACTTTGAGGTTCGCCGATGACATTGTAATTCTGTCAGAGACAGCAAAGGACTTGGAAGAGCAGTTGAACGGAATGGACAGTGTCTTGAAAGGAGGATATAAGATGAACATCAACAAAAGCAAAACGAGGATAATGGAATGTAGTCGAATTAAGTCGGGTGATGCTGAGGGAATTAGATTAGGAAATGAGACACTTAAAGTAGTAAAGGAGTTTTGCTATTTAGGGAGTAAAATAACCGATGATGGTCGAAGTAGAGAGGATATAAAATGTAGACTGGCAATGGCAAGGAAAGCGTTTCTCAAGAAGAGAAATTTGTTAACATCGAATATAGATTTAGGTGTCAGGAAGTCGTTTCTGAAAGTATTTGTATGGAGTGTAGCCATGTATGGAAGTGAGACATGGACGATAACTAGTTTGGACAAGAAGAGAATAGAAGCTTTCGAAATGTGGTGCTACAGAAGAATGCTGAAGATAAGGTGGGTAGATCGCGTAACTAATGCGGAGGTGTTGAATAGGATTGGGGAGAAGAGAAGTTTGTGGCACAACTTGACTAGAAGAAGGGATCGGTTGGTAGGACATGTTCTGAGGCATCGAGGGATCACAAATTTAGCATTGGAGGGCAGCGTGGAGGGTAAAAATCGTAGAGGGAGACCAAGAGATCAATACACTAAGCAGATTCAGAAGGATGTAGGTTGCAGTAGGTACTGGGAGATGAAGAAGCTTGCACAGGATAGAGTAGCATGGAGAGCTGCATCAAACCAGTCTCAGGACTGAAGACCACAACAACAACAACAGTTCCATTTACATATTTCTTTCTTTTATATGTTACGTAGATGATACAGAATTGGTAATGTTTCTATATGGTCCACACACAATAATGTTCGACGTCAAAGTGCAATAACGACTCACAGATAGCAGATGGCAGCACTAGCAGTGGAGAGTATATATATACAGTGTGTCACGGGGACGCGGAAAACAGAGCAGTTGTCGTTGTACTGTGGATACAGAATGATTGATCTGACGTCCGAAAGGGCCATGATCATTGGCTTTTGGACAAAGGGTCGAAGCATTTCCGAAATGGCTAAGTTTGTACACTGTTCGCACGACGCCGTGGCTCAAGTATGCTGTGCATGGCACACTGACACTCTCCAA
The DNA here is from genome assembly GCF_023864275.1 of Schistocerca cancellata. Lineage (NCBI taxonomy): Eukaryota > Metazoa > Arthropoda > Insecta > Orthoptera > Acrididae > Schistocerca > Schistocerca cancellata. The sequence continues at coordinate 298,463,980 of NC_064628.1, forward strand.
AACCAGACCTGAGGCAACTGTGGTGCACCATGAGCCATTTACGATAGGGGTGAACGACGGCTGCAGGATGTGTTTGGACGAGTAGACGCGCAAATTTTGAGCCCAGATCAACCAAGGGCAACCAACAGTGTCTGCTCAACGACCATTCAGTGTGCGGTGCTGCCTACGGACAGGCCTCCGCTACTGGTGCCTGGTTCATGCATCCGTGTTGACTGCTGTTCATCGGCCGAAGGCCGCTATTTACACTCCAGTACCGCAACTGGACGTCCACTGAATGGCGACAGGTGGCCTTTTCCGATGAAGCTCCATCGGACAGATGGCCGTTTGCGTGTACGACCCTGGAACAAATAGTGGGACCGTCTAGGCCGGAATAGGGAGCGTTATGATCTGGGGCTGTTGTTGTCGAATTCCTTAGGTGATCTCGTTATTCTGGAAGGCACAGCGGATCGACACAAGTATGCATCTATCCTTGAGACTATGTCCACCCTTAGTGTTGTTCGTTTTTTCCTCAGGATGACATCTGCCAAGAGAACAATGAAACTAATTGTACAGCTCGCAGTGTACATGCTTGGATCAAAGGGCATCAAGATGTTATCTCGCGGCGATAACATTGAATAAAATGTTCTCGGGTTTCCAACCGCGTCAATTGCTTAAAACTACACCAGCTTTCGGCCAAGCACTCCTTGGCCATTGTCAAGTGTTATGACTGCCAGTGGGCTGTTGGTGCGCCCTTATATACGCTGGCTGCCGGCTGTGACGTCATAGGTGCCCGTGACATTGCCATATATGGGCATGTTTTGAGTCGGCGTTCGATATGCCCTCTTCAACCGCACGATCGCTGAATCCCACGCAGCGCTGAGCTGCAAGCCACCGTCTCTATTCAAGGTGTTTGCGGTAATTTTTATTTTAATAGCTTTCTTTAATAAACTGCCAAATAACATTGTAAATTTAATAAAAGTTCATCCGATTACACGCATTTTCCCCATTATATCAATTGTAATATAAATAATAAAGAAAATGGCTGTGTTGAAAATAAAAAAAAGCTGAGGAATGGAACTCGATCCAGCGATCCTGCGGCTTGTACACCAACCACCTTTAAAAAAAAAAAAAAAAAAAGAAAAAAGCATTTTGCTCTATATTGTTCGCTGCATTTGTTCAGGGCGGACGTCCGATAACGGCCGTTGAGTTTCGCTCAGTCATGCGTTTGCTCAGTTTTTTTATTAGAAAGAGAAGCTAACGCTCTGACCGAACACGCTGAGCTACCGTGCCGGCACCCCTCGCCTGTAGCCGCTTCATGGTTAAAATGGCCACGCACAGATATACAGGGTGAGTCACCTAACATTACCGCTGGATATATTTCGTAAACCACATCAAATACTGACGAATCGATTCCACAGACCGAACGTGAGGAGAGGGGCTAGTGTAATTGGTTAATACAAACCATAAAAAATGCACGGAAGTATGTTTTTTAACACAAACCTACGTTTTTTTAACTGGAACCCCGTTAGTTTTGTTAGCACATCTGAACATATAAACAAATACGTAATCAGTGCCGTTTGTTGCATTGTAAAATGTTAATTACATCCGGAGATATTGTAACCTAAAGTTGACGCTTGAGTACCACTCCTCCGCTGTTCGATCGTGTGTATCGGAGAGCACCGAATTACGTAGGGATGCAAAGGGAACGGTGATGGACCTTAGGTACAGAAGAGACTGGAACAGCACATCACGTCCACATGCTTGAAAGACGTATACATTGCCAGCGATGGGCGAGGCATGACAGCATCTCTGACCAGAGAGTAGTTTATCGTTAGTTGTTGCTAGTCTGCGCTTGACTGCGCGAGTCGACAGTAGTAGTTGTCAGTCGACAGTAGTCGTCAGTCCGTGCTAGTCCGTGCTAGTCGGCGGGAGTCGGCATGCGTCGGCTGTGTGCTCTGCTCGCGACTCTGGTCAGGACTCTGGAGGATTAGTATTGTTGTAGAAGGTAAAGAAGCAGCCTTGCGCATATTAAATAATGTATGTTAATTGTAATTTAATTTGTTCCAAAAAAATTCCCCAATAATAATTTTTATAATATAAAGCAACTCTTTCAAAGACAATCATTCATTTCAATTTAAAGAATATTTCAAATGCATGATCCTTCCCTCCAATAATAAAAAAAAAAATATACGCCAGCATTGCACGAAGCTGTGTCGAAAAATTCCAACTTAAGAGCAGATATAATTGCGGTTTTTATTGAGGTAAGAATTTCTGCTTTTTTTATTCAGAATACAGGGCCGAAGGGCAGCGCTGCTGTCCTCATAAAATTTATCAGGTTACTAAACTTTTTTATTATTTTGCTGTTTAGGAATTTATATGTTTCGAACTTGATATTAAATGAGAGAAGAATTTTGTGGCAACATTAAATGTGAATCCATTTCTGCACACAGACAATAAATCGGAGCCAATTTTCTTCAGAGGTTACATTAAAATCAATTTTGTTCACAGGTTACAATACTTAAAAATTCTGCCAGGATGTCGCCAAGTGTAACCTCCCCGCAAATACATTTTAAGTGAAAATGTGAGCCGAGAGTAACCTTCCCACAAAATATAATAATTTATAATTAAATGAATTTTTAAATTTATTATTGGGGAACTTTTTTGGAACAAATTAAATTACAATTAACATACATTATTTAATATGCGCAAGGCTGCTTCTTTACCTTCTACAACAATACTCATCCTCCAGAGTCCTGACCAGAGTCGCGAGCAGAGCACACAGCCGACGCATGCCGACTCCCGCCGACTAGCACGGACTAGCACGGACTGACGACTACTGTCGACTGACAACTACTACTGTCGACTCGCGCAGTCAAGCGCAGACTAGCAACAACTAACGATAAACTACTCTCTGGTCAGAAATTCTGTCATGCCTCGCCCATCGCTGGCAATGTATACGTCTTTCATGCTAACACCTTTTTATTGGTCTTTTTCACTGACGTACATGTACATTACCATGAGGGGTGAGGTACACGTACACACGTGGTTTCCGTTTTCAATTACGGAGTGGAATAGAGTGTGTCCCGACATGTCAGGCCAATAGATGTTCAATGTGGCGGCCATCATTTGCTGCACACAATTGCAATCTCTGGCGTAATGAATGTCGTTCACGCCGCAGCACATCTGGTGTAATGTCGCCGCAGGCTGCCACAATACGTTGTTTCATATCCTCTGGGGTTGTAGGCACATCACGGTACACATTCTCCTTTAACGTACCCCACAGAAAGAAGTCCAGAGGTGTAAGATCAGGAGAACTGGCTGGCCAATTTATGCGTCCTCCACGTCCTATAAAACGCCCATCGAACATCCTGTCAAGGGTCAGCATAGTGTTAATTGCAAATGTGCAGGTGCACCATCATGCTGATACCACATGCGTCGACGCGTTACCAGTGGGACATTTTCGAGCAACGTTGGCAGATCATTCTGTAGAAACGCTATGTATGTTTCAGCTGTTTGGGCCCCTGCAATGAAGTGAGGACCAATGACGTGGTCGCCAATGATTCCGCACCATACATTTACAGTCCACGATCGCTGTCGCTCTACCTGTCTGAGCCAGCGAGGATTGTCCACGGACCAGTCATGCATGTTCCGTAGATTCACTGCCCCGTGGTTTGTGACACCCGCTTCATCGGTAAACAGGTAGAACTGCAACGCATTCTCTGTTAATGCTCATTGACAGAATTGCACTCGATGATTAAAGTCATCACCATGTAATTGCTGATGTAGCGACACATGAAACGGATGAAAGCGGTGACGATGCAGTATGCGCATGACACTACTTTGACTCAGTCCACCGGCTCTCGCAATGTCCCGTGTACTCATGTGTGGGTTCATGGCAACAGCAGCTAACACACCAACTGCACCCGCTTCTCCTGTGACGGACCTGTTACGGACCCGTTTGCGTGCTACGACCATACCTGTTGCATACAGTTGGCGGTAGATGTTTTGCAATGTGCGGCACGTTGGATGCTCTCTGTCCGGATACCGTTCTGCATACACCCTGCAGGCTTCAGCTGCATTTCGTCGACACTCGCCATAGATGAGTATCATCTCCGCCTTTTCAGAGTTCTAATACACCATGGTCACAGTTCCTACAACACTACACTATCACAGACGTCAGGTAACACGGTGTTCTACAGTTGGTCTGCGTGCGGAGATGTATGCAGAATAACAATAGCAGCAAGCGCTACATGCGGACACTGCGACAGCTAGACCAAACCACAACAGTGCACTACAGCCACACTCGTAAGCACGGTCGTCATCGTAAACATGTCCCTGCAGATGGTGCTCGCCGACCGTGGCCCGTATTTGTTACAACACGCAACTGACCGTCGGAGGTTTCAAGCGTCAACTTTAGGTTACAATATCTCCGGATGTAATTAACATTTTACAATGCAACAAATGGCACTGATTACGTATTTGTTTATATGTTCAGATGTGCTAACAAAACTAACGTGGTTCCATTTTAAAAAACGTAGGTTTGTGTTAAAAAACATACTTCCGTGCATTTTTGTATGGTTTGTATTAAACAATTACACTAGCCCCTCTCCTCACGTTCGGTCTGTGGAATCGGTTCGTCAGTATTTGATGTGGTTTACGAAATATATCCAGCGGTAACGTTAGGTGACTCACCCTGTATATTTGACGACCGAAATTATCATGTAATTTTCTCAGTAACGCCTGAGAAGTACGCACTACTGCTTATACATTTTGTTGTCCTCATGGAGTACTACGAGTGTACGAAGTTTACAGTAAATCCGCGTTCCAAACGTCGTGGCCTCCCCTTGTAAGTAGTGAGGTGGGCCATTAAATTATATTGCTGTCTTAAGATCATCCCGGTTCCATTATTCTGTTCATCCTCTGAAGATAGGCAAAAAATTGTCAGTTCGCTGGCTGACAACACTGGCAGACTGATGTTTAATAATAGCAACTGGTGAAGGCTCACTGGAACACAATGAGAATATGCCTGTTATTTCATTTTGCGCCCGTAACTAAACATGAATGTCGTAGCTCAGAACGCGGATCGCTCAGAATGAGGGTGCAGGAGCGAGAACAATGAAGTCTCTCTGTGGCAGCTTTATACTTCGGCTGCTTCCCATTCGGGCGGAATCGGCACAGCGGCGTACCACTCTTGCTCGTGCGCGTCTCCTCTAGCTGGCGCCCGGCCTCAGTGTGGGAACTGGGGCCGTACGCAGGAAACGAAACAAAAGCACGCCGCCGAGGAAGAGCGGTGGAATGGAAGAAAAGCCGCTAGGGGGGAGGGGCGAGGGGCGAGGGAGGGAGACGCTTGCGGCCGGCGTCGCCAGAGGCGGGCTAATTTGCGCCGACGCCGACTGCGTCCTCCACAGCTGCAGGCCCCGTCCTAATTGGCCCGCCGCCGCGACCCTTCCCACCCCCACCCCTTCCCCCACCACCGCCCACGCCCTTTGCTTTCCTTTCTCTAGAGCGCCACCTTCCGGCTCGGCGGCTACTTGTTCGCCGCACACGGACTCAGCAGAGAAACCTCCCCCCTGTCTGCCAGCTAGGCTCTCCCGCCGCTTTGCCACGTCACTCTTCGTGTAGTTGGCTGTCTCCTCCTTATACTTACGCTTCGCTCCTCTTGCCACCTCAGACTCGAATGTCGCTTCTCGGAGGGATGGAAAGAATATCTGTTCCCCTGCCTACGGGATGTAAATTTATCTTACTGTCCCGCACGCTTTAGAAATGGCAAACAGGTGGCGCCGAAGCGATTCACGCGGGTAACGAGTATTTTTTCTGTAAATGACAGTTCCACAGCTACGCCACATTCTTTTCATTTCACTGCTTTCGATTTCATTCTTTGCAGACAGATCGAGCTTGGAGCCGCCTTTTCAAACGGTCCTGTATAAAAATAAAAGCGCAAAGATACAAATTTCGGCACATCACATCACAACACCACAATCTTTCAGTACCGCACACATATACACACACAATATGTGCACACTTTATGCATACACAACATTTTAATTTTATACTAGGGTAATGTCTTCAAAGAAGACGGTGTTTCAGAGGTAACTCGACATGGTTCCAATCCCGCCAGTTCCGACCAAGGTTTTTGGGACGTTTCCCTTGGTTGCAGGACGTATTCTAAAATGAGATCACCCATTCGCCGCACTATCGACTCGTCTGATAATTTGCTGAACAGAAACGCGACCCTTTATGGACCGTATGGCGAACAGCCCACTCCACTCTTTGGAGGTGAAGTACCCCGAAGGGGAGGAGGAAACGAAATGAATCTTACGGGTCGAGATGACAAGGTGTGTTATTTCACTGATTGCAAAATCGAGTCAAATTTATGAAGAACTTATCAGTGTGTCGTTGCACCCCCTCTGGCCGGAATGTTTGTACTGATTCAGTATTCTCTCCTGAGACAATCTAGTCCACAGCTATTGTAATTTGTACTTGGAGCGTTTGATGCTGTTCTTTGGACGGAGTTGATGTTCCAAATAGTCGGATATGTGTTTTGTAGGGGACATATATGGCCTGGTGATCTTGCTGGCCTCGGGAGTACATCAGCATCACGCAGGCAGTTCACAGAGACACGTGCACGTGTGGACGAGCATTGTCCTGTTGAAAAATGGCACCACAATACTGTGACATGAGAAGTAACGCATGATGTCCCTCATAGCATCGTGCCGTCACGGTTGCCTTAATCACTACCAGCCGTGATCCGATGGTTCCCCAAGTCATGACGCCATGAGTAACACCGCTGTGCCTCCCCGAGACATTGGAAGAATGGGGCCTCTGCCCAGCCCGCCACCATACACACCGACGATGGTCAAACAGGGTAGTGCATAACCACAATCCATCACTTAACACAGCGTGACGTCTTTCATCATCCGGTTCATGCTTTCCGTTCGCGGCACCCCTCCAAATGTAGCCGTTTGTGTTGTGGTCTCAACGGCAGCTTACATATGGAAAAGGAATTCCCTAGTCTGCTTGCGACCAGTGGTGTCTGTAACATAGAATGGTGCAGGTCTCGGGTGGCAAGCAGATGTGAAGGGATTACGATGTTCTTCGCACACAGTACGACGATCCTCCTTCATCGTTATCAGATTTGGTTTACCGCAATCTTGACGACGAGTTTGCCTGCCCTCACAATTCCATACGATCCAACAGCGGGAGCTGTCACTTCTGAATGGTCCACAAATATGGATATTGCACGATTCGACCAACCGTCCAAATTGAGACCCGCAATGCTGCCCGTTTCAAACTCCGTGAGGTGCTGTTAATGGTGTCTTACACGAGTATGTGCCATCTCCGTGTCATTGACAATGATCACTCAACATCTGACGCCGTTCGCGTCCCTTATATTACCTTCCAGGCCTGGCGACAACACTAATGGACGGTAGTGAGCGTTCAGCCTGTCACAGAATCTTGCAACTCTTAATCATATCATTTACAAATTGTGTATGTATCATTTACAAATTTTGTATGTATCATTTACATACCCGTCGATGGTTTCTATGGTACGAAGTTACATTGACATCCGACCATGCCTGTCCGAATCCTTCATTTACTATTTTTTTTTTCTAAGACAGCACATGATCAACAATTGTTGTTCAGAGCAGAACTTTTCTCCTGGACATCTATTCCTATAATGCACAGTTCACATTATATCAAAGCCTGACTTAAAGTATAAGAGGCGATCGCATAAAAGCAGTGTCGTCAACACGTTATGCAGTGTAGTATTCTGCTGTATATTCTGCTGTACTAAGACTGAGGTGCCTATACGGAACAATGCTGCCAAACACTAATATATACAAGCAAAGATCGGTCAAAACTATGTGATCATGCAAAATGAAGGAAGGGAAAGTTTGAGATCAACATGAATTATTAATAGCATAATCCTGTTATAATTTAGTTTACCAAAATTTGTGTCTTTGTGCTGGGACTCGGTTATTATGGATTACTTTTATACAGGAGCGTCTCTACACCGGGGCTGTACCACTTAACTAGTGGTTAAGAACAAATAAAATAAAAACAACGAATATGAGATGTGAAACTATTTCCAAAAAAATACTTCACCTGCAACGCACCCACAAAATTTCGAAACTAATGGAAAAGATCATGAGGTAACTAGTACTTTAAACTGAAAAAATGCTTCTATTGCATTCTATCCTCTGTTGAAGTAAGGAAGAATTACAGTCCTGAGCAGCACTAGAAATACAGTTAATGATAAATTTAACATCAAAACTGGATACCATGTAGCAAACGAATTGTGCTACTTTACAAGGAAAATAAGGCAGACGGACAAAGCGAGACAAAGTTCAACGTTCATAGAGCACCGTGATCACTTACAATGTATGAGGATTGAAACTTTAATAGTGGCAACTATTTGTTTACAGCTCGTACAAAATAAATAAGTCTCTCAAAGTTTTACATACCTTCAAATTAGTCACCAGCATTGTTTATAACCCGTTGCCAGCGATGTGGAAGTCGTAGGATACTCTTAGCAGTGCCAGTTGTGTTGACAGTTCGAGCGGCGCGGTCTGTTGCCCGACGAATTTGTAGCAGTTCTGAAGCGAATGCCATGAAGTGTTTACTTCAGTTTAGAAATCGAGTTGAACTCACGAGGGCTTAAGTCAGGGGAGTGCAGTAGGTGGTATAGCACTTAGCAGCCCCATCAGTCAAACAAATCAGTAACAGCTTGCACTGTACATGCTTGAGCATTGTCCTGCAAAATGATAGTCTTGTCCTACAGAAAGTGTCATTACTCCTTTCTCTATGCTGTTCATTTTTGGAACACAACCTACGACCATCTTAGAGACAGAAGTGATGACACTTTCTGCAGGACCTGACCATCATTTTGCAGGACAATGCTCAAGCACGTACAGTGCAAGCTGTTACTGATTTGTTTGACTGATGGGCCTGCTAACTGCTATACCATCTACTGCAATCCCCTGACTTAGGCCCTCGTGAGGTCAACTCGATTTCTAAACTAAAGGAAACACTTCACGGCATTCGCTTCAGAACTGCTACAAATTCGTCGGGCAACAGACCGCGCCGCTCGAACTGTCAGCACAACTGGCACTGCTAAGAGTATCCTACGACTTGCACATCGCTGGCAACGGGTTATACACAATGCTGGTAATTACTTTGAAGGTCAGTAAAACTTTGAAACACGTATCTATTTTGTACGAGCTGTAAATAAATAGTTGCCACTATTAAAGTTCCAACCCTCTTACAGAAAGACAAAAAGTCTAGGCCACCTTTTTTTCTGTAGCACTCACAGTCGTCAATTACAAGTTATTGCGAGGCGCAGGTCGTCAGTTTGCAAAGATTCAGTTTAAAGTCATATTAACTGAATCGTTTCCAACTGAAGTCCTGCGCTTGGCAGTAATTCGTAATTACTGGATTTGAAGCCATAAGAAGGGTGTCACATACAAAAAGAGCATTCCTCACGAGAAGAAGTTCACTTGCATCTTACTTTGAGGAAGGAATGTCTGGGAATGAAAGTCTGGGGCACGCCATTGTATGGAATGGATTTTGATTTAGGGCTTGACTATTTTCATTTTGTTTCATTTAAGTGTGCAGGTCTATGACCGAGATCGGTAGTCAATAAATAATTTATAAGACAGGATTGTGCTCATCATGCATTTTTCCAAATGCAATGACGCTGTTAACAGCTGCCTGAAGAAAATGTTTTCACTAGACTCTCATTCCTATTCTGTACTAACGCTTTAAGTTTCTTAGATAGGCGGATGAAGTGTTTGGCATTCCAAAACCCTCAATAGAGCGTATTAATTGCGACTCACAATCTGAACATGCAAACAGTTCGTCGACGTTATTCTGTCACAAATAAGTACACTTTCACACGCTAGTGTTTCATTTTTTTTTTCTCTGGCTCATCTTGTCTCAGAGTTTCCTTGGTTATAAGGAAAATGTCGGAATTTGAAACTCCTTCCCGAAATTTCCCTATTAGGGCTCCCTCCGCCCTAGCAGCTCTCCTGGTATGTGTCTGAAAAGTCCGCGAATGAAATGGATAGTATCTCGAATAGCTCGCTCTGCGTAGAGAGCGGAAAAAGGCGACAAAAACCTTCTCGGCTTTACATGCTGTTATGTAGTACACATCCTTTAAAGCAGTCCGGCCGGGCCAGGAGCATCTGCCTGAGCTCATCTGGACAAAGAGCGCCTGGCCTGGTATGATTTCGCGGAGCGACTTTCCCGCAGCGAGTTCGATCCGACGGCCCGGCGGCGCCTTGCGGAAGGTCTTTCAGCGTGATGAAAGACCGAGGTCACCCGCAGGCCGAATGCCGTCCTTGAGTCCAATTCCAGGGAAGTAATTAACGGGGCTTCCATTAGACTCATTGAAATCATACTTCCATCGCCGCTTCCTTCATTCTGGTATTACCATCTGGCATCTGTTTGGTTCCTTGACATCGCTGCTGTCCTTCGGAACCTGCCAGAACCTCTTCAATTAGTGGGAATGCTGGCGAACCCTGTCCACAATTCTTTCCTATATCCTCTGGCAAGATGTATACGTTTCATTGATCCACATGTGCTCAGGGGTCGATTTAATTATACAGTAGGTCGGTGTTCTGTTTGTATTGTCTGTTATTGTTTTACGTGATGAAATGAAACGAATTCTGAGATCGGACGTAGTTGAGCACTGATATGAAAATAATTGCAACAGCTGAAACTTTGTGCCCAACGAGCAGTGTGTGATTTGCAAGGGGGGATTTCCCCCCCCCCCCCCCCTCTGCATCAGACCATCGCCTCCTCTGGTTTTAGTTTATGCATCCCAACCTGAGATGTTTATTTCCCACGCACTGGAGTAATACTTTACATATAATTTAAATTTGTCGAGCCGAACACTGAAAGTTTTTAATACAGTCTTACTATTAATACTGTCAATATGTTTGCTTATTAATATTGAAAAAGTGTTATGTAGTAGGCAAGCATTTCAAAACATTTAGAACTAAATGACAAGACGACACACGCCACATTTCCGTAGCATGCCACAATGTTGCAAGACGTCAACCCAGCGTAAACGAGGCTTTAGAGCCATGTCTGTATTGTATGGTGGATGTGATGTGTTGCGCACGAAACTAGAACCTGCAATCAAATCCAAACGTCGTGGAAAACTGTGAAAAGATGTCATCCTGCAGCAAGATAACGCTCGCCCACATTCTGCCAAACGGACAGCCGACACAATAAAGGAGTTGAGATTCGAGGTGCTGGAACATCCACCATACAGTCCAGACCTGGCTCCAAGCGATTTTCACATATTTGGACCCTTAACGGAAGCATTACAGGGAAGAAGATTTGAAAGTGATGAAGACGTCATTGCTGGTCAATTGGTTACAGGTGGAACCGATAAACGTATTTTCTGATGAAATAAAAAAAACTCGAAAAACGTCGGGAAAACTGCATTGAAGCCGAGGGATGTTACGTAGAAAAAAAACGCGTTTCAGTTTTCTATCATTAGAATAAGTACAGCTTTTCACAAATGTACCTTTACTTTTTGAATTCCCCTCGTATACCTACATGTAAATGATTTTGTAAATAAGCTTTACCTATAACGTACTTTTAAAGATATAACAAGGGATGGCTTTTCTGATAGTGCATACGCGTGAACAGTGAGTTTCGGCATTATTTATAAATAACTGTTTAATCATGGGTAACGCCACGGTCCAAGCTAGTAATATACATAATTATACTAACCCCCTAGGGCATCCCCCCACTGGTAAAAGCGCAAATCGCACACTGCCAACGAGTACTCTTACCCGGATTTCCACTTTTCGCGAGCGGTCGCATTAACCGCTTCGGCTATTCGAGCACGCTTTCCCTCCGACACAAATTCCCGTCTTGTCGCACACTACCTACGTACCCCCCCCCCCCCCCCCCCCCGGGCCACCACATTCATTGATAGCCGCAGCGCGACGGATTCTTGCAAGAGTTCAGGAGAGAGAGCCCATCCGCACTGAAATAATCTTAATGGCTGTCAAGCCTTACATAATTAAACCGACGTGACAAAAGTCTTCGGATACCTCCTAATATCGTGTCGGACATCCTTTTCCCTGCGTAGTGCACCAACTCTACGTGGCATGGACTCAACAAGTCGTTGGAAGTCCCCTGCAGAAGTACTGGGCCATGCTGCCTATACAGCCGTCCGTAAATGCGAAAGTATTGCCGGTGGAGGAGTTTGTGCACGAAACGACCTCTCTATTATGTCCCGTAAAAGTTCGATGGCATTCCTGTCGGCGCGGGATTAGCCGAGCGGTCTGAGGCGCTGCAGTCATGGACTGTGCGGCTGGTCCCGGCGGATATTCGAGTCCTCCCTCGGGCATGGGTGTGTGTGTTTGTCCTTAGATAATTTAGGTTAAGTAGTGTGTAAGCTTAAGGACTGATGACCTTAGCAGTTAAGTCCCATAAGATTTCACACACATTTGAACTTTTTTTTTTTTTTGAGCACTCATGTCGGGTGATTTGGGTATCTAAATCATTCGCTCGAATTGTCCAGAATATTCTGCAACAATCGCGAAAAATTCCATCCTTGTTTTTCTGTAAATGGTTTCCAAGTAGCCGAACATAACCATTTCCAGTCAATGATTGGTTCAGTTGGACCAGAGGATTCAATGTAAACACAGTCCAAGCCATTATGGAGCTACCACCAACTTGACAATTTGGGTCGATGGTTTCGTGAGCTATGCGCTACACTCGAATCCTACCATCAGCTCTTACCAACTGAAATCGGGACACATCTGAGCGAGCCAAAGTTTTCCAGTCGTCTAGGATCCAACCGATATGGTACGCGCTGCACGCGATGACATTGACTTACTTGACTTAATTCCTTTGGCCCCTATGAGGGCATAGGGCATCCAGGAGAACCCGCCATCCGTCTCTGTCTTTGGCCATTTGCCTCAGTTCTGCCCAGGTTTTGCCAACTCATTTTGCTTCCCCTTCCACTGTCCTCATCCATGTACCCCTTGGTCTTCCTCTCTTCCTTGTTCCCTGGGGATTCCATTCCAATGCTTTTTTCTCGATGGCTCCATCTGGTTTTCTCAAGGTGTGCCCCAACCAGCCCCACTTTCTCTCTCGCATCTGGTCTTCTATAGGTATCTGGTTTGTTATTCGCCAGAGCTCCTCATTACATATTTTTTCTGGCCACCAGATATTCATGATGCGTCGAAGACATCTATTTATGAAGCTTTGTAACTGGAATGTTATCTTTTTATCCATTTTCCAGCTTTCACTGCCGTTCAGAAGGACAGCCTTCACATTTGTATTAAAAATACGGATTTTTGTTTTGTATATGATATTTCTATTTTTCCATATTGGATACAATTGTATGAAGGCAGCATTTGCCTTTTTAATGCGGTTTTTCACGTCATCTCCAGCTCCACCATCTTCAGCCACTATACTACCCAGATACAGGAATGAGTTGACAGTCTCCACCCGCTGCTCACCTATTAACAGTGGCACCTCCATGTTCCCTGAATTTACTCTCATTTCCTTTGTTTTGCCTGTATTTATCTTGAGGGCAGCAGTCTCTGCTTCTTCTTTCAGCAAGTTTAATTTAGCTTGCATATCAGTCAGCCTTGGAGCTAATAAAACTATGTCGTCTGCAAAATCCAAATCCTCCAGACGTCCGTGGATCCCCCACTGGATTCCTCGTCTCCTGCCTGCTGTGATTCTTCTCATAACAGAGTATAGAACGAGTAGAAAAAGTGTTGGTGACAAAATGCAACCCTGCCGGACTCCAGTTGTTACTTTTATGGGCTCTGTCATATTTCTCTTGTGGAGTGCGCAGCATTTTTAGCCATCATATAGATCTTTTATGATGTTTAAGATCTTCTGTGGTATGCCATACTTCTGCAACACCTGCCAGAGCACTTTATGTTTCACGGAATCGAAGGCCTTTTGAAAATCAATGAATGCCAGGTACATGGTTGCTTGGAATTCTTTGCTTTGCTCTAAAATGATCCTAAGAGTGTTAATGAGATCAACACAAATGCGTTGTACCCTAAAACCGGCCTGTTCTTTACGCAGTCGCTTTTCAAGGGATTCTTTAATTCTGCTTAAAATAATTCTGGTGAGGACCTTACTGGACACTGACAACAATGTAATACCACGCCAGTTGTTACAGTCTGACAAATTTCCCTTTTTTGGGAGCTTTGCCACCAAATCATTTTTTCACTCCTTTGGAGATTTCTCTTCAAGCCAAATATGCTTCAGCAAAGGATGGAGCATTTTAATAGTACTTTCAATATCGACTTTTAAGAGCTCCGGTGATGTATTAATATATTACTTCTTTACTACTAATTCTATTCGTAACACATTTTGCAAACAGCATCCACTTACACTGAATGTACTGCCGAATTGTATCGTTGTACGACACATAGTTTAGGAGATATGACGTCATAAAACTGAGATGCGAAATGGACAGTGTCTTGAAAGGAGGATATAAGATGAACATCAACAAAAGCAAAACGAGGATAATGCAATGTAGTCGAATTAACTCGGGTGATGCTGAGGGAATTAGATTAGGAAATGAGACACTTAAAGTGGTAAAGGAGTTTTGCTATTTGGGGAGCAAAATAACTGATGATGGTCGAAGCAGGGTAGAAAATGTAGAATGGCAACGGCAAGGAAAGCATTTCTGGACAAGAGAAATTTGTTAACATCGAGAATAGATTTAAGTGTCAGGAAGTCGTTTCTGAAAGTATTTGTATGGAGTGTAGCCATGTATGGAAGTGAAAGATGGACGATAAATAGTTTGGACAAGAAGAGAATAGAAGCCTTCGAAATGTGGTGCTACAGAAGAATGCTGAAGATTAGATGGGTAGATCACATAACTAATGATGAGGTAATGAATAGAATTGGGAAGAAGAGGAGTTTGTGGCACAACTTGACTAGAAGAAGGGATCGGTTGGTAGGACATGTTCTGAGGCATCAGGGGATCACCAGTTTAGTATTGGAGGGCAGCGTGGAGGCTAAAAATCGTAGAGAGTGACCAAGAGATGAATACACTAAACAGATTCAGAAGAATGTAGGTTAAAGTACATACTGGGAGATGAAGAAGCTTGCACAGGATAGAGTAGCTTGGAGAGCTGCATCAAACCAGTCTCAGGACTGAATATCATAACAACCACAAAATTGAGATGCGTGAAAAAGTAGCTTTTCTTAAAACGGAGCGCAGATCACCCAGACACATTATTTCATTTGTAAAGTAATCGAACGTTTGAAGCTATTTTATACATGGGAGTTCGATTATTTAAAGAACTGGCGCAGGGGGAGGGGGTTACTGGTTGTTACTAAATCGAACTTGATTCTATGCCGGATGGACTGTTGCCTTTAAATCTTAATTGCACTTTTTACTTCGATTTTGATGTGAATCACCTGTATCCTCCGTTGCTGCAATACAGCAACGGAATTACTTCTATTTGCCTGTTTCGTCATCATCATAAAAGGCCTATACTTGATGGCGGAAGATTCAAGTAGCATCATGCAGGCACTCTCTTTGGCGACTCAGGAGTCCAACGAGAGCGCCCTCTTGGCGCCCACGTGTTGGGCTCGTGTATACCACACCAAAAGAGTGGTTCGTTGGAGGCGCGTGTCGCAGGCTCGCTTCACAGCTAAGTTCTTCAGCCAGGCGCCGTCGTGGGACTTGCTGCCATCCTGGATGAGTTTCCTCCAACTGCTGCGTTCTTCGGCGAGTTCCTCCCACTCATCACACATGCAGTACTTCATGCGTTGATACCGCGCTTGACGCAGTCTTGAAAATGCAAAGCAAGTCTTCCAGGGGGTCTGTTGGTACGTGCTATCTCACTATGTACTGTCCGTCGTGGAAGACGGGAAGGGTCCGTTCATACGATGTAAGTGGCAAGGCCAACGCAGGCGACGTTCCTTGAGAGTGATGGCGATACTAGGTAGATTCACAGCATCTAGGACTGTCTCATTTGTCACTTGGCGCCTCCATGTTATGCCTACAATGTTTCGTAACCACTGCAGATAAAAGGTGCTGAGCTTACGTTCTCGGCGTGTTATGTCCCGGTCTCAGCATCATACGAGAGGGTGCTCAGCACGCACGGTTTTCGTGGTGTTTGTTGTCCCCTATTCTTGCGCGTAGCTTTCTGAAAGTGTTCATCGTTTTGCCAATCCTCTCGTTTATTTCGTCGTCTAGAGAAATACCTTCTGACACTAGCAAACCGAGACAGCAGAATTTGTCGTCTATACTCAACGAGGAACCATCTACTCTTATGGCTGGCATATTTGTGTACACACATCAAAACAAGTTGTGCATAAAAAAATGGTTCAAATGGCTCTAAGCACTATAGGACTTAACATCTGAGGTCATCAGTCTCCTAGACTTACTTAAACCTAACTAACCTAAGGACATCACACACATCCATGCCCGAGGCAGGATTCGAGCCTGCGACCGTAGCAGCAGCGTGGTTCCAGACTGAAGCGCCTAGAACCGCTCGGCCACAGCGGTCGGTACTTGTGCATCACCCCGGTTCCCAGAATTCCTGAAAATAGACCTTGACTGTTGGTATTGTATCACAGACACAGTGCCTTTGACTGTTCAGAGATGTCACTAAACCCGCCCAAAGGTGTAAATGACCATACATGAGCAGCACATATTAGACGGAGGGGGTACGACAGTCAATCAGTTTCAGTCGTTCCACCAGGAAGGAGGTACACGTCTCGTGTTGTCTGTAGTTCAACTATGTCTAGACGGTCAATACCGCGGTTCGATCGCGGCCGCGTTGTTACTTTGTGCCAGGAAGGGCTGTCAACAAGGGGAGTGTCCAAGCGTCTCGGAGTGAACCAAAGCATGTCATTCGGATATGGAGGAGGTACAGCGAGACAGGAACTGTCGATGGCATGCCTGGCTCAGGCCGCCCAAGGGCTACTACTGCAGTGGATGACTGCTCGGAGGAACTCTGGCAGCGACCCCACCATGTTGCATAATGCTTTTCGTGCAGCCACAGGACGTCGTGTTACGACTCAAACTGTGAGCAATAGGCTGCCTGACGCGCAACTTTACTCCTGACGTCCATGGCGAGGTCTATCTTTGCAACCACGTCACCATGCAGCGTGGTACAGATGGTCCCAACAACATGTCGAATGGACTGCTCAAGTTTGGCATCACGTTCTCTTCACCGATGAGTGTCGCATATGCCTTCAACCAGAGAATCGTCGGAGACGTGTTTGAAGGCAACCCGGTAATGCTGAATGCCTTAGACCAGGGCTTCACAACATACGTGCTCGCGGAACGAGCTGTGAGCAGCAAGGCGCGAGCACGGAGCAGCGCGAGCACGCTACCCCCACTACCGGACCAGAGCGGAGAGTGGGGAAAGTCACGTGGGGCACACAACAGCTGCCGCCAGTCAATGTAAATCCGCGGCCACCAGCAGGGATATCACTCACGAATTATTACTGCGACAAATGAAACAAATAAAGGAGAATGTACACATGCCACATAATTTTATTAGCTTAGTGTGTGCCTCTAGATTCGCATTAATTTGTGAACTGTTACACAATAAAAGGTGTCACTGAAGTGTGGGATTCTCGGTTATCTTGTACTTTTTGCCCTTTACAATTGCGTCTATGTTTGGAGTAATTGTTCTTGTGCATTTTAGCCACAGCGTGCAGTTTAAATTTCGATCAGACAATGCGTTTCTCAGACGCGTCTTGTTACATTTCATTGCAGAGAACAGTTGTTCACAAACATACGTGGAACCGAACATTGATATTATTGTAGCCGCCAGTTTGTGCAAACGAGGAAATCTATCCTGAGGGAAGTGTCTGTACAATTCAAAAATGTTTTTCTTGTTCTGAAATTTGAATCTGTATTCTCTGTCACACTGCAGGTCAATAATTTCTTGCTGCAGCTCAGGACGAATCTCTTAAATATTAACTGAATGTGGAGAGAACAGATCAAAATCACTGTCTAGTGCTGTCAGATCTTGAAAGCGCTGATCAACTAAACTATGTGAATAACGTTCACAGTCTTTATGAACATTTTGCATGGACGATAATTTAGGAAAATGAGCTAGGTTTCCTGTTTCCAGCTGACTCACCCAAAGTGTCAATTTCATTTTAAAAGCTCGTATTCGATCTATGAAATGAGTAATTAGCAGATCTTTACCTTGTAGTGAAATGTTCAAAGCATTCAGATGGCTAGTTAAATCTGCTAACAACGCAAGATCACATTCAAACGTGCGCGCGCATTTCCCCTCCCTCCCTACTCCGCGACCTTGCACCTGCTCGCGAGCACGTGCCTGAGCAGACGCGAGTACTCGCGCTCAAAACCGGCCAGTTGTTAAGCCCTGCCTTAGACACACTTTCCAGCGAGTGCAGCAAGGTGGAGGTTCACTACTGTTTTGGGATGGCATTATGTGGGGCCGACGTACGTCGCTAGTGGTCATGGAAGACGCGATAACGGCAGGACGATACGTGAATGCCATCCTCCGACCGATTGTGCAACCACACTGGCAGCATATTCGCGAGGCATTCGCCTTCACGGACAATTCGCGCCCCCATCGTGCAAATCTTGTGAATGACTTCCTTCAGGATAATGACATCGCTCGATTAGAGTGGCCAGCATGTTCTCCAGACATGAACCCTATCGAACATGCCTGGGATGGATTGAAAAGGTCTGTTTATGGACGACGCGACCACCAACCACTCTGAGGGATCTACACCGTATCGCCGTTGAGGAGTGGGACAATCTGGACCAACAGTGCCTTGATGAAGTTGTGAATAGTATTGCACGATGAATACAGGCATGCGTCAATGCAAGAGGATGTGCAACTGGGTATTAGAGGTACCGGTGAGTACAGCAATCTGGACCACCACCTCTGAAGGTCTCGATGTGTGGTGGTACAACATGCAATGTGTGCTTTTCATGAGCAATAAAAAAGGCGGCTATGATGTTTATGTTGATCTCTATTTCAGTTTTCTGTACAGGTTCCGGAACTCTCGGAACCGAAGTGATGCAAAACTTTTGTGATGTGTGTATCTTCCTGTTTCCTGCCAGTGGTGACTTGCATAATTGTGATTCATTTCTCTAGCTGTTGCAACCAACTATATAGTACTCACTGCTTTCCAAGCATGGAAACTCTTAAACTTTACACGAGCAGCACGGTGTGGAGATGAATGGAAGGTGGGATATAATGTCCCGTCGAAGCACCACGTTCAGTCTAATGGTTCCTTTTGAACTGAGCTATTTGAAGATTATTGATGGTTGCAAAGTCTGTCGGTATACAGTCATTTAGAATAACCTTAGGAAAACTAAAACTAGGTGACGGGACCGGGGTCGAACCCTTCTCCTCCCAAAGTCCTGTCCGGTGCACTGTCCACTATTGCCGCGTCGGCTGACCGTCGGACCTCTGGTGATGGAGGAGCCGCTGCACAGCGTTGCTCGTGCTGGTGGCAACGCAGCGGCCGTCGTGAGTGGGCAGATCCGGCCCTGGGAGCCACGTGTCCCCCGGCCAGCACAGCACGCCGTCGGATCGGACTTCCTGCCACGCGTGCCACCAATGCATCTTGTGTCCCGAGGCAGTCGGCTGTCATGCGCTCGTAAAGTGAAGGACTCTCCCATTTATAGAGCACATCCTGTCTTGTAGTCATAAAGCTATAAGCACAGTCGAATGTCCAACTCAGTTAATCACCACTTCGCCTCTAACACAAACTTACGCTAGTGCCAAAATGTTTCCCGTAGTCAGAAGCTACCCTGGAGACTGATAGGTGGAATGAGTGACTCTAATGGTTATCTTACAAGGGAAGCACACACCGAAAGTGTCACTTATTTTACTCATCTTTACCGCGTTTGTAGCAAATACGAAGGTCACTCCAAAAGAAATGCACACTATTTTTGTTAAAGTACAGTTTTCATTTTGCATATGGGAAAGTTTTACAGTCTGTAGATACATCCTTCCCGCTTGTTTTCAAACTTAGTTCAACCTGTTCCCGTGAGTGCGCCGTCACAGCATGTCTTCAAGATGGCTGCTACACTTGACGTACGTCAGAAGCAACGTGCTGTCATAGAATTCCTGTGTTGTGAAAACGAGACAGTGGGAAACATCCACAAGAGGTTGAAAAAGGTGTATGGAGCTGCTGCTGTCGATCGCAGTATAGTTAGTCGGTGGGCAAGCAGGTTACGTGATGAAAGCGGGCACGACAATATTGAGGATTGTCCTCGCAGCAGCAGGCCTCGTACTGCACACACTCCAGACAATGTGCAGAGAGTTAACGACTTGATAACTGCTGACAGACGCATCACAGTGAACGAATTGTCACGCTACATTGGGATGGGGGAAGGAAGTGTTTGCAGAATACTGAAAGTGTTGACGTTATAAAAAGGTTTGTGCCAGGTGGGTTCCCAGGATGTTGACAGTGACTCACAAAGAAACAAGCGAACTTTTGAAACAGTATGAGAAGGTTGGAGATGAATTTCTTGGAAGAACTGTGACAGATGATGAAACATGGCTCCATCATTTTTCACCAGAGACGAAGAGGCAATCAATGGAGTGGTATCATGCAAATTCACCCAAGAAAAAAAATTCAAAACCACACCTTCTGCTGGAAAAGTTATGGCTACGGTGTTTTTCGATTCCGAAGGACTGTTGCTTGTGGACATCATGCCAAGTGGAACCACCATAAATTCTGATGCATATGTCACGACACTGAAGAAACTTCAAGTTCGACTGAGTCGTGTTCGACGATATCGGCAAAAGCAGGATGTTTTACTGCTGCACGACAATGCACGGCCACATGTCAGTCAAAAAAACCATGGAAGCGATCACAAAACTCGGATGGACTACACTGAAACACCCGCCTTTCAGTCCTGACCTGGCTCCATGTGACTATCATCTCTTTGGGAAACTGAAAGACTCTTCGTGGAACAAAGTTTGAAGATGATGACTCCCATGTGCACGCTGCCAAACAGTGGCTCCAACAGGTTGGTCCAGGATTTTACCGTGCGGTTATACAGGCGCTGATTCCAAGATGGCTTAAGGCAGTTGAGAGGGATGGAAATTATGTGGAGCAATGAAAATATTGTTCCTAAAGGATGTATCTACACACTGCAAAACTTTATTCTCCGTTGGATTTTCTCTATCTCTTCTATCAACCCTATCTGGTACGGATCCCACACCGCTTTGTCACAGGATCATTTAGTAATCCCGAAAGCGTTACGGAGATGATAGATAAACTGCAGTGGAAGACTCTGCAAGAGAGACGCTCAGTAGCTCGGTACGGGCTTTTGTTGAAGTTTCGAGAACATACCTTCACCGAGGAATCAAGCAGTATATTGCTCCCTCCTACGTTTGTCTCGCGAAGAGACCACGAGGATAAAATCAGAGAGATTAGAACCCAGACAGAGGGATACCGATAATCTTCCTTTCCACGAACAATAGGAGACTGCAATAGAAGGGAGAATCGACAGAGGTACTCAAGGTACCCTCCGCCACTCACCGCCAGGTGGCATGCGGAGTATGGATGTAGGCGTAGATCGTAAGCTGGCTTGCGAAGTACAGATGTAGATGTAGAGGAAAACACAGTAGGATATGAAAGTATAGACAAGTATGCCCGTGCTACCCTGCTCATGAAACAAATTGCTTTTACGTGTTTGGGGTTTTATATCAGTGTTTTTCATATTAACTTCGAAGACAACTTCAACGCCTTCTACAGAGCATTGACAAATTTTGAAACTCATAATAATAAACCTCATAAAAACTGTAGCTGCATGTTGGATTACCTTCCGCTACAAAATTAATTACTCAAATGCGGACCCACTGCACTCAGCCACGACGTACAAATGTCTGACTGTTTGGTTTGTATTTTGACCGAGAAGGCTGGTGCAGTTGCAGAACTGGGCTCGTGTTCTGAAAGGGCACGCTAATTTGGATTTATGTGGATTCCTTCGTTCTGCTCAGGCGTCCAAAAGGTCGGTGTCACTAATGTATCCTCGACCGCTCCAGTCTATTTTCCTTGTGCAACCGAGAAGCCCTCTGCCTCTTAACGATACCGACGCCGATTAAATGTGAAACTTTAAAACTTTATTACCGACCGAGCTTGCACCGTGGTTAAGGCACTAGACTCGCCTTCGGAAGCACGGCAGTTCGAATCCTTGTTGTGCCATCCAGGCTTACGGCTTCTGTGGTTTCGCTAAATTTCTTAAGTGGCTAAGGTACCGTCTAGTTCCGCCATGTTAAACTGAACGTTTTCAATGTATCTTTTCTCAGGAACTATTAACAGCAGAACACTGAAACTTTTTTCACATACATTTACACTAGTTGCTGACAAGCTGACAGTTTTTAAGGATTGCATATTAAAACTGTAATTTTGATAAATGTTTGAATAATGACCCGTTTTCCGGAAAAATTTCAAAAATAAAAAGGTGATAGGTTTCTTTATAATATAGCTAGAAAGCCAAAAAGTGTCACTACATGCATGTGTACTAAGACAATTGACTGTTAGAATTTCATTGCTCTGAGATAAATTGTTTCAGAGAAAAGGTACATTAGGCTCGAAAAAAAAGTTACAGGAAATAGCGTCTAAAGATTTATTGCACTTACAGTGTCTTTAATGCATCTCTTAATCTGTCACTGATTTGCAAGCAGCACGCAATAAAGAATATACATCAGAAATTTTGGAGGAAAACTTAGTACGTTATTAGTGGCACATATAGTTTTCCCTTCCTGTTAATCCCTTTCCAATAGTACGCATGCCTTTTTCTAGGTCCTCCAGACCTTTTATGACAACTTTGGAAGTCGATCTGGGCATTTCTTTTCTCAGAAACAAAAAACACGCGTGTTACGATGTTACTGTAGGATACAACTGAATGCAAGAAAAATGAGTTTAGTCAATAACTGAAAGCTCAAATCAACTTTAAAAATTTCTGTAGACTTATGAATTCAAAGAAGAGAAGTCACAGAGCACCAAGTGGGCATATCTGAGTCTGCAAGTTGCCATCTAAACTATTTAGAACCATTAAAAAAAGGATTTGATCTAAAATACTTATATTCGCACAAAGCATAACCACCAATAAAAAGAAAAGTCATTTTCAAGGTATCTTCTGCTCTTAAGGCAAATGTCTAGGTCTTTTCTTTGAAAAGAACACTGCCACTATTCTTTCTCATTCTTTCCGAATAGCACCTGTGCTCTATCTCTAAAGCCACTTTCACCTGAGCGATTTTCGTTTCTTAATCGACTACTCATGGCAAGTGAGTCAGCTTGTAGCCCTTGGCGCATTATTCACGTACTAAGTCTCGCGTGTTACGCGTGCTGGTTTGTATTTACACGTCGGCGCAAAAGTGTGTGTGTTCTGGCTGCTGTCTGCTGTGAAAGTGAGTTATTAGGAACCATCCTTCTTTCAGATAAGCAGCAGCATTGCGAAACTAGTAATGATAGTAGAGTTTATTAACCACATAAGTCAAGTTCATGGTTGATGTTATTGAAAAATGTCCACATTTGTGAGAAATAGCTGAACTGTCGTCCAAAAATTTCAGAAACAACGAAGTTTAGTGCCTCAAAAAGTATGTACATACAAACACATGAAAATAATATTTCCATGTCAGTACATAGCCCCTTTGCCTGTTTCTTCCTTTTTAAAAGCCAAATAATACACTAAACAATTTTAGTTCTTCAATAGAACTCACTTTTCCATTGTTTATGTATTTACGTTGTTACATACAGTTTTGTTCAAATGTAGACAGTTTCTTCGTCCAATAATTGTATGAAAGTGGTTTGATAAGCCTTGTAAAAAAGCAGGAAAAAAATTTTGTTTCTTAAACAACTCACCTTACTTCTCGATATAGTCTTCTTCGAGGGATATCCACTTGGTCCAACGACCCTCCAGCTTTTTCATACTATCGGAAAATAGGTTCTGTCAAACTCTCCATAATACTCGTCGGCTGCAAGTGTAAATTCCTCATTTGATGAAAATTTCTTCCCAGCACGCCAAAGTTTCATGTTATGGAACAGGAAGGAGACACTTGGGCTAAGTCTGATGAATAGGCCGGATGAGGAACCAATTGAAAGCCCATTTCATACATTTTCGACTTTGCTATCACTGGTGTGTGGGATGGTGAAATGTCGCGGTGAAAGAGAACTCTTTTCTGAGCCAACCTTGGTCTTTATTCTGTCAACACAAGTTTCAAATGATCCAACAATGAAGCACAATAGAGCCTATTTATGGTTCTGCCTTTTTCCAACTAATCTAAGAGGATTATTCAATGGGAATCCCAAAAAACCAGTGGCCAGCACCATACCAGCTGACAAAATGGTCCTTGCCTTCTTAGGTACATTTTCATCAGCCTTTGTCCATTGTTTTGACTGCCGTTTTGACTCTGGTGTGTAACGATGAATCCAGGTTTCACCAACGGTCACAAACCTACTCAAAAAGTCTAGCGGATTGCAATTAAACATCGCCAGACGTTGTGCTGAAATGTGCCGGATGCACTTCTGATCGACTGTGAGCAATCGCGGAATCCACCTCGCCCACAGCTTCCTCATAGACAATTCTCCGTGCCTTAGAAACGTCTGTAAACAGATTAAAATAACACGTCGACGATTGCATTTCTAAATGAGTGGTAGTGCACTGCGAAAACTGCAGTTGGCTTTAATTAGCCAGTATAGTTCAAAGGGCGGAAGGCAGTGTTGCGCCTTGCGAGCTTAACGTTTGTTAGTGATTCACACAAACATTTACTCAGGCGGCGCTGATCGTTGGGCGGTTGTTTCTGTTCTGCTGACTGCCCGGCCATGTAAAAGGCTTGGCGGCAGTTTTCGAGGCGAACAGCTGTAGTTAAAACAAACTGGCCGTTTACGTGGGACGCGGTGACGTGAGTTCCTGAATCAGATGGACCGCCAGAAAACCACAAAGTCCGGAACAGCAGAACTACTAGGAACTTCGCACAGTTTCGCAACAAGTCAGAGCAGCGTTTCAGTGCTACCATAACACATGGTACATAATATTTATTTATTTGTTGCTTATTTAGCCTGATCAGATTAGGGCCTTAAGGTCGTCTCTTACGTCTAACTGGGAACAACGCATACCAAGGATATTACAAAAGCATTCACAGGATTAATAATAATAATAAATAAGTAATGATAAGTGACACTAATAATGATATTAATAATTGAAAATAATAATAATAATGAAAATAGTACTTTCACTAATAGTGGTAACGATAATAAATAAAAGGCATTAAGAGCGATACAGATGACTTTAGCACATTTGAATACATATTTTGTATATAGAAGCGGAAGGGATAATAAAAGAGGATAAGACTGAGAGGATAAAATTGAAACGACAGTGACAGTAGCTGTTAGGACAGAAGAGAATTTAAATAAAGAACTCTGGCAACATGGGGAAGGTAAAAGGTGTGGTTCGGTGGGGGGGGGGGGGGCGGGGGGGAGGGTGTAGGGAACGACTAGGACTTCAACATACGGTTTGTAAACAGGAAGATGCAATTCTCAAACGGTTTCGAGAAAATCAAGTTTGAAAAAATAACGCGTGTTTATACCCTTCGTATGGTCACTAGTACTGATTAGAGTCCGCAGCCGAGAAAGTAGGTGCTTAGTTTCATAAGCCCGAGGTCTTCAAAAAAATGGCTCTGAGCACTATGGGACTTAACATCTATGGTCATCAGTCCCCTAGAACTTAGAACTACTGAAACCTAACTAACCTAAGGACAGTACACAACACCCAGTCATCACGAGGCAGAGAAAATCCTTGACCCCGCCGGGAATCGAACCCGGGAACCCGGGCGTGGGAAGCGAGAACGCTACCGCACGACCCGAGGTCTCCGGATCGAATTCCGCTGCTGGTACTTTTTGCATTTCCACGTAACAGACTACGCAAATTATCAACATTTAATTATTCATTTATTACTTTAAAGACATTCGTCATAAAAGGAGAACACATTTATTTTTTCGTAAGGGAATTGGAAAGAAATAAAGGCTGCGTGAGAACTTCCAATAAAATCTATTAGGTATTTTATTTATAATATTGCCTCCACATTTTTGACAATTTAATGTGTAATCAATGGGGGACTGCACATATCACGATGATACTGATAGCAGAAACATGGAAAACAATATATAGGTTGACTCTTAGACAGAAGGTAACAGCAACCAGCCACTTTTTACAATGGTATTTATTTATTTAAATAGCGCCGTTACCAGTTTCGAACCGACATGTTCATCTTCACACGGGACGTTCACGTTACGGTGCTATTTAAATAAACAAATAGCATTGTGAAAAGGGGCTGGTTGCTGTTATTTTCTCTGTAAGAGTCAACCTATATTTTGTACACAGCCACGGTCTCAGAATGTCAGTTTTCGACAAAATAGCATCGGAAAAAACTCATTGATATAAAATGTCTGACAGATAGATGCATAGTTTGAAAAAAAAAGCTGAGAAAGTTTCTCCTTGCCAACTCCTTATAGTCTGTAGAAGAGTTTCTATTACTATAATGTGTAGAAGGTGGTGAGTGGGAATTACTGACTCACATCTGTATTTCTTGGGGAACAAAAATTGTTAGAAATGTTCAGAATGTAACCATATGCATAAATTAATTTGCGATGTGAATGTATCGTTCCACATCATTACGGTCTATTGTGCAAAATGATCCACGGAACGTGTAACTACCCACTTGCGGCAGATATAAAGAACACCGAATTTTTGAACGTGCATGGTTTTTTTTCAGTGTGTCTATTGCAGAACAAACTTGGTTTACAATCATAAACGTTTTCGGTCATCGCAGCGTACCACGCATACCGAAGCGTACCACTGAATAATGGTGCAGACAACTGATGGTGTATGATTGATTGAATCTTTATGCAATCTTTTCTAGAAGCTAACTCTCTGTTCTGCATAGCCATAATAAAGTTGTTATAAGAATTACGTGCTAAGGAAAAGACCGACAGCTAGATTCGATGCAGTGACGTCAGACTCATGAACGTAAGTGCTTAGTCGCTCGGCTGCAGGCTCCTTGAGTACCAGCTACCGTACAAAGAATATAGGCACGCGTAAAATTTCCAAACCCGATTTTCTCGAAAGCGGTGAGAGTTTCGTCTTCCTGTTTACAAACCGTATGTTGAAGACCTAGTGGTTCCCTACACAGCCTGTCTATATGAATCAAATCGGTGAGGGGAAGTTTGTACGATCTCCTTGTCAGCCTATTCCGCTATTCGATAGCGGCCTTTCTGGGGTCATCTAGGGTGTGAGGAGCAGTTTTGCGATTGCACCGATGTCACGCGTGCTTTCGTGCCAGCAGGTGCCGCAGGCCATTCGACTCGATTGACTCATCCCCCCCCCCCCCCCCCCCCCAGTAGGTGGGCGCGCTGTACTCGTTCGTTATCGCCTTCAAAGACGAACCCACTCCCGAATTGTCTACTGAACAATAGCTTTGAGGCTTTCGATACTGCACAACCTTCAAAGACGCTAGATAGCAATATGAGTAGTCAATCAGACGTAAATTTATCGGCCTAAATTGCGATTAACCCCCCCTCCAAACAATCCTCTTGACGAACCTGTAGAAATCCACATTAAAGCCAAGCATTGGTACCTGGCCACGTATGCGCTCTTCTGTGATGATCTTCAGGCATTACACAAATCTAGTCGGTAGAAGACGACCCGACACCATTGATTCAGGCTCCGTCCAGCTGTTGCCTTATCCACCCTCTCCGCGCGTCACGATGAGGAAGGTAATGGTCGCCTAGTGTCTAAGTACTTGCTTTGAAAACGGTGTAAGACAGAGATGCAGTCTCTCACCCCAAATTTTCAGTCGATACATCGAAGCAGCAATGACGAAAATAAAAGAAATGTTCAGGAGTGTGATTAAGATTCGGCGTGAAAGGGGTATCAATCATAAGACTCGTTGATGATACTGCTATCCCTAGTCGAATGGAGGAAGAGTAACGGCATATACTGAATGGAAAGAACAGACTACTCCGCACAGTATGTGGATTGAGAGTATACAGAGGAAAGAGAAACGCAATGAGGAGCTGAAGAATTGAAATTAGTGGGAAACCTACAATCAAACTAGGGGACAACGAAGAAAACGAAGTTAATGAATTCTGCTACCTCTAAAGCAAAGTAACACAAGGCGGAAGAAGCAAGGAGGATACGAAAATCAGATTTACACGAGGAAAGAAGGGTTTCCCGGCCAAATGAAGCTTCCTAGTACCAAACATCGTCCTTGGTTCGAGGAAGAAATTTCTGAGACTGTACATTTGGAGAACAGCACTGGATGGTGGTGAAACACGCTGCGTGGGAAAACCGGAAAAGAAGATAATCGAAGCTTTTGTGATGTGGAGTTATAGAAGGACGCTGAAAATTAGCTGCATTGATAAGAAATGAAGAGGGTCTCCGCAGAATTGACAAAAAACGGAATATACGGTAAACATTGACAAGAGGAAGGGACGGGATAATAGGACTTATGTTATCATGGAACAACTTCCGTGTTATTGGAGGAGGCCGTAGAGGGTAAAAACTGTAGAAAGTGATTGGCGTATTTTTGTATATCCAACCTTCTTATTGGAGCTCTGAGGAGCTTCGGCCGTTCAATTATGGAGTAAAATGAAACGTCTACAGTAGTTCTTACGACGTCATTCACTATACGGCTACCAGTTTGGCGGTGCTTCAGTACACCATCTTCAGGTCTTGACTCACGCTGCGGGGGTATTTGATGTTGGGGACACTTCATCGTTGTTACAGGTAGTCTGCGAAACCGAGTTCATAAATGCTGGCCACTTATGAATCATCTATACGATTAGAGTTATCCCCCTCAGTTTAGATTAAGGCCTGAACGTGGTGTACTGAAGCACCGAAACTGGTAGCCGTATAAGAAATAACGTCGTAAGGACGGCTGTAGGTGTTCCATTATATTACTTGATTGGAATATATCCAACAAATAACTGAGGAAGTTGCCGCGCGGGATTAGCCGAGCGGTCTTAGGCGCTGCAGTCATGGACTCTGCGGCTGGTCCCGGCGGAGGTTCGAGTCCTCCCTCGGGCATGGGTGTGTGTGTTTGTTCTTAGGATAATTTACGTTAAGTAGTGTGTTAGCTTAGGAACTGATGACCTTAGCAGTTAAAACCCATAAGACTTTAAAAAAACTGAGGAAGTTACGTGTATGTATTACTCTGAAATGAAGAGGTTGATGCAGGAGAGGAATTCGTAGCGGGCCGCACAAAATCAGTCAGAAGATTCTTGACAAAAACGCTCCTTTGCTTGAATTTTGTGATTTGTGTTGAGGTGTGCCCGGTCTTATTCGTGACTTACAATATCGGCGACGATGAGGTACTGAACTCAAGCCAAAAAAATATGAATAAGGACCAGGAGACATCACCATGCTGCTTCGTTCCATGGCCAGGGCTTCGTTGTGCGACTGCAGTTGGTACACCACTCACCCGGTCGTTACTGTTAGTGTTCGAAACCAGAACCGGCACTTCTCTTTGAAGTACTTACAGTACCTCTGTGGTCCTCGAGAATCTCTGTGGACATCTTTACAGTCCTCCTACTTGGGAAAAAACCTTCACAGAACGGGGAATCAAACCTATCGGTAGCTTTCGGACACGCTGACCGCTCGGTTGCACAGACAGACATACAGGACGCGCGGATAAAGAGAATTAAATGCAGGAGTCGTTTAACTGTGTAGCTCATTGTACAACTTTCGTAGAAGTAAAATTCTTCCTATTGTGGTGATCTCGCAGATCAATTGTGTTTCGTAAATTAATTATGTTCACAGCCGTAAAATGTTTCTCGGTTGCGAATCTACGCTTCCGCTATGCACTATTGCAAATGTCGGACCCTTACGTCTGGCCTTTAGCGTACGAATGCCTTCAGAACTGAAACTTAGACTACCGTTTTTTAGGAAGAATATTCCCGAATGTGGTGTTTACAGGCACCGTTCTTCTTCCAACGACGCTGGAGGTCTACAAGCTGACGGACAAGGACAGCTGACCTACTTAATGCGACGACGGCGTCGTTACGAAGGGATTCGGTTACCGTCAACTTCCGTTTGTTTACAAACTCGCCCGTGGGGACGCGCTGAGCGTCTGAGACCGGTTTTAACAGGATAGCGCTGCTGCGTGCTTCGCGGAGCGCGGCTCCTGGAAGCAGAGCTTGTTTCGACATAGCAGCGTGGCTGCCTAACAATAAGTGACCAAAGAAATCGTCCCCATATTCCTGAAAATGTTCTAACTATACGCTGCTTGACAAAAACGTGAAACACTTGCAAGGGGAGGAGGAAACGAATTGAAACTTCGCAGTTTGAGAGGGTACGTGATGTCGTTTCAGTGATTACAAAGTCGAGTCACATTTACAAAGAACTTTATAGTATGAGTCCACTTAACAATATGATGATGTACCCCCTCCGGCCTGGATACAGCCACTGAATCGGTTAGCAAGTATTTCATAAAGTCTTTCTACACTTTCCTGTACCAAGATGGAGCACAGCTGCTGTAATTCGTCCTTGATATCCTAGATATTTGTACTGGGACGGAGTTAAAGTCCTAGTTGGTTCCAAGGATATTCTATTGAGGACATGGAGTACCTCTACATCATTCATACGGGTCATAGAAACTCGTGCCATGCGTGGTCGAGCATTGTCCTGTTGAAAAAGGGCACCACGATAATGTCGCTTGAAACATAAAACATGACGATGCAGCATGTGCGCAATGTTCTGTTGTATAGAGTTACCTCAGTCAGTAATAGCCATGACCTGAAGTCATACCCGGTGGCCCCCCTTACCATGACATCAGGAGTTAACATCGCTGTACCTCTCAAAAATACAACCGCGACTGATGGTTGAACACACTGTGAAACTACTAGTCAGTGCATGCTCCCCGGCCACGGCACCTTTCCAAACACAGCCTTTTGTGTTGTGGTGTTAACGGCAGCCTACGCAAATGAAGGTAATTCCCTAGTCCAGCTGCTGCTAGACTCCGACCAGTGGTGCAGGATGATAGAGACTGTTGCAGAGAGTCCGCTACTTGCTCTCGGATGATAGGTGCTGAAATGGTTTATGACGTCGTTGGTGCACAGTACGACTGTACTTCCCTGTGGTGGTCAGACGTGTTACAACTTTATGACGAGTATACCTGACCTTACGTTCCCATGTAGCCCAACACCGGGCGCTCTCACATCCGAATGCCCCAGAAATCTGAATGTTGCATGATTCGACCAGCGGCCAAATGGAAACCCATAATGAGGCCCGTCTCAAAATCTGTCAGGTGCTGATAATGCTGTCTCGCACGAGTACGTGGCATCTCCGGTCCTTCACAGAGATACTCAACATTTGACGTTGTTGACGGCCCTTATATAACGCACGAAGCCTGTTAGCAACACTGAATACGAGCAACACTAATGCGCTCTGGTGGCTATTCGACTTGTCGGAAAGAATAGCAGCTCCGATATGCTACCTACCCGCCGAGAGTGTATACGTGAACGAATTTATATTGACATTCGGCCATGTCTTCCGGATGCTTCAGTTTTTTGTCGGGCGGTGTGTGTATAATGCATGGAGTTTCAAACAGATTCATCCGATTCCACAAGACTGTATCGTATACATGGACGGAGTAAAAAGTTTGGGGTAAAGTCAACACTGTTTTGTAATCAGTCCACAGAAATCAACTTGTCATGCCAACCGAGTTAGTCATTGCTCATGTGTCTGTTTGGCGTGTTTTGCGATGTTGTTTCGTTTCAAACCATACATGATTTAAACCATACACGATTCAACTCTTTGTCTCTAAATTATGGATCTCAGCAGTATAACATTAGTTTCGAAATCTTTCAGCTGAGATAAATTACGAGTGACTTCGTATATTTGATGTCGTTTTCGGCCATATTGTAAATTTTTGTTGGCACCATGTAGAATGAAATGATTTTGTTCACAGAGAGATGGTATTTCAAGAAAAGTGGTGCGAGATTCGTAAAAACAGTTCAGGAAGGTGGTTCTTCGGGTAACGGGTGCCAACTTCATCAGCATATCGACAAGTAAAACTTCAAGCGTACGTAGAGACGTTAAACCAGTTCGGGTTCTCCACTGCACCGCCTCGATCTAAGTTTCCCTAAATCACTTCAGGTAATACTGGATCGCTCCTTAGAACTGACGGCATCTGCTTCTTTCTCAAGTCTTCCTCCGACTGAGCCATTCCCTCGGCTTTCGGGACGTTCACATCAACGCTAAGTCAAATTCCGAACTTCCTTTACAGAGTTAAGACACTGCACTGTATTAAGCGTGATTGGGATTTAAGTTAACCGTCCGTCCATCTAGATTTGGATTTTTCGTCATTTCTCTATAACGCTTAAAACTTGCTCCTCTGGAAAGGTGACGCTATCCAATTTTTCCCCCATGCTTATCTAATTCCAGCTCTCTAATGACTTTAGCGTCAGCGGGAAGTTAATCCGTAACTACTTTTTGTTTTCAACCTTTGTCTTTCCACCGTTACAGACGATGTGACTCACAGTTCTGTTGTAGCCCAACGTAGTGTTCGACGTAAGAGAATTGACAGGCAGGTATCTGTGAAAAACAGGTTTTTCCAAGGAAATATAAAAGCTTATCATCTGCCTCTTTGGATCTTAATTATACAGACACAAAATATAGTTCTCGATCAAGAGTCTATCTTGAACTACACTCCTGGAAATGGAAAAAAGAACACATTGACACCGGTGTGTCAGACCCACCATACTTGCTCCGGACACTGAGAGAGGGCTGTACAAGCGATGATCACACGCACGGCACAGCGGACACACCAGGAACCACGGTGTTGGCCGTCGAATGGCGCTAGCTGCGCAGCATTTGTGCACCGCCGCCGTCAGTGTCAGCCAGTTTGCCGTGGCATACGGAGCTCCATCGCAGTCTTTAACACTGGTAGCATGCCGCGACAGCGTGGACGTGAACCGTATGTGCAGTTGACGGACTTTGAGCGAGGGCGTATAGTGGGCATGCGGGAGGCCGGGTGGACGTACCGCCGAATTGCTCAACACATGGGGCGTGAGGTCTCCACAGTACATCGATGTTGTCGTCAGTGGTCGGCGGAAGGTGCACGTGCCCGTCGACCTGGGACCGGACCGCAGCGACGCACGGATGCACGCCAAGACCGTAGGATCCTACGCAGTGCCGTAGGGGACCGCACCGCCACTTCCCAGCAAATTAGGGACACTGTTGCTCCTGGGGTATCGGCGAGGACCATTCGCAACCGTCTCCATGAGGCTGGGCTACGGTCCCGCACACCGTTAGGCCGTCTTCCGCTCACGCCCCAACATCGTGCAGCCCGCCTCCAGTAGTGTCGCGACAGGCGTGAATGGAGGGACGAATGGAGACGTGTCGTCTTCAGCGATGAGAGTCGCTTCTGCCTTGGTGCCAATGATGGTCGTATGCGTGTTTGGCGCCGTGCAGGTGAGCGCCACAATCAGGACTGCATACGACCGAGGCACACAGGGCCAACACCCGGCATCATGGTGTGGGGAGCGATCTCCTACACTGGCCGTACACCACTGGTGATCGTCGAGGGGACACTGAATAGTGCACGGTACATCCAAACCGTCATCGAACCCATCGTTCTATCATTCCTAGGCCGGCAAGGGAACTTGCTGTTCCAACAGGACAATGCACGTCCGCATGTATCCCGTGCCACCCAACGTGCTCTAGAAGGTGTAAGTCAACTACCCTGGCCAGCAAGATCTCCGGATCTGTCCCAAGATCTCCGGATCTGTCCCCCATTGAGCATGTTTGGGACTGGATGAAGCGTCGTCTCACGCGGTCTGCACGTCCAGCACGAACGCTGGTCCAACTGAGGCGCCAGGTGGAAATGGCATGGCAAGCCGTTCCACAGGACTACATCCAGCATCTCTACGATCGTCTCCATGGGAGAATAGCAGCCTGCATTGCTGCGAAAGGTGGATATACACTGTACTAGTGCCGACATTGTGCATGCTCTGTTGCCTGTGTCTATGTGCCTGTGGTTCTGTCAGTGTGATCATGTGATGTATCTGACCCCAGGAATGTGTCAATAAAGTTTCCCCTTCCTGGGACAATGAATTCACGGTGTTCTTATTTCAATTTCCAGGAGTGTATATGAGAGACGGTTAAGTGCGGTGGACTATCAACTACGGGAAATTGAACCACAATTACTAACGAGGAGAACACGGCTAGTGCCATAACCCGATTTGCCACGAACTTCGCTCAGTTGAAGAGAGGTAAAAATAAGCGAACATGTATCACGGCTTTTCCGTAGATACTCGACCGGTTCAGAGAAAATGACGATCAAAGTGCCCTTTTAGCGAGTAAATAGTTCAACCAAAGCGGAGGCACTGTGGCTACAGTAGCGGCTTCACACTTTTGCGCCCCGTTTTCGAAACTTGATTGTTATTTTCGTTTTTGTTTTTCACGATGTTAACCAGTGTATACTGAAATAATGTTAACCTCACTCGTCTACTAATTGTATGGTTAGTGAATGCATTTAAAAAATAAATAAATAAATGAATGAGAAAATTATTTGAAATTGTTTTCGCTGAGATTCCTGTAGTGTATCTACGGTGAAGTGATCGATTATGCGTGGTTTGCCACGAAATTACTGCCAACGCGTGAAATCTTCAGCAAGGATGACGACTTGTCTCCCCCCGAGTGAAATTCATACGAAGAAATGTGACTGTGGCAAACCTGCATTCGCGCGATGCTCGTGGTGTTCAGATTTTCTATGTTTGGAATGTTTCTACGATTGTATCACCCAAAGAAATGGCAGTAAATCTCCCTGAAGTATAAAAATAAGAGTAAAATATAAGAATTAATGTAAGAATTGGTATAAGAATGAAATATAAGAATATGAGGTCTTTTAAAAAAAATTGTAATCCCTAAAAATACCAAATACACATATATTCTATAATAAATACGAAGGGTGTCCAGAAAGTAAGTTCCGATCGGCCGCGTCCCACTAAGTACGAGGGCCTGGTGAGAAATTTTTCCTGAAGCTATGCAGCCAGCATTACATAACTATCGTGCAGTTTCTTCTTCAAGACAATTCTCAGCCGCATTCTGCAGGGGCAATGAAGATGCACCTACATCGTTTTCTATTGGAAATGTTTGATTACCCACAATACAGCCCGTAATTTTCTCCCTCTGAGTTTTATCTCTGCTCACATGAACCGCTGGCTATGAAGACAACATTTTGGAACACACAACGAGCTGTCGGCCAGCGTAGAGAAACGGCGGAAAGCACTGGCGGCTGTCTTCTATGATGAGGGTATTGCAAAGTTGGTACAACGCTACGACAAATGTCTAAGTCAGAACGGCGACAACGTAGAGAAGTAGCTGGAATGTGTAGCTAACTGTTACAAATAAAACATTTCTGATTTTCACTGTGGTTTCCATTTCGCGATCAATCGGAACTTACTTCCTGGACAGCCCTCGTATATGACGCTTATTGTGCAACACAGTTGTAATTATACAATTAATATAGCGCTCTTGTATCCCCAAACTTCATGAGGAACGTTAGTTTGGTAACCTTCTACGGACAGGGGTAGATAAATCAAAAAAGCTGCATACAACCTTTTAGGTGGAGCAACCATAGCTATGAGTATTCATCTAGGATATTAATTACCGCTTCAGCTGTATTTAGTTCTTTATTACTGGATCACTATCGGTTTCGTGTCACTAAAAGCCACATCTTTAGGTGACCAAACGATGAAAACATGAGAGCGGAAAGCTCGGAATCTTTTTACCGTCAAAACAAAACACCGCTAAAAGACGGTATATCATAGATATTGAAATCTGGCAGTTTTTTTTACGGTCAACGAATGTTGGGTAAAAAGATTCCGAGCTCTTCCGCGCTAATGTTTCAATCATATATTCAGCTGAAGATGTGGCTTTTAGTGCAACGAAAGCACTAGTGATCTATTAATAAAAGACTAAATACAGCTGAAGCCGCTAGTACTACCCAAGAGAAATAAAAAAAATTAAAATAAAATAGAATAAAAACAATAGTGGAGATTCGAACACGGGGCCAAAAGTGAAAGGTCGCAGTCATCTCAGTTACGACTGTCGTACGCTAAAAGGACTCTAAATTACTCAGGAATAGTTGAGACACATTTTCATTTATTTTTACTGCTCTTCCACTGAGCGAGGTTTCTGTAAAATTGGGTTATGGCACTTGTGCTCTCCTCGTAAGTCACAGCTAATATTTCACACGATGCACAAATTATGTCTGATTGCACGAACCTTACGACGCGCCATTTTATCAAAGTTAGGAAGTTCGACTGTGGTAGAAACCAAGTCTCGGTGTAGTACGACGATGTCCCCTGGCTGTTCTACGTAGCGTCGAGCCGTAGTGTCGATGTGTCGGTCGATAGGCTGGCGTCGGAGAGCAAACCGCTGGAGGTTCTAGGGGAAACTCATGATACGAAGGTTTTCCAGAAAGTAAGTTCCGATCGGTCGAGAAATGGAAACCACAGTGAAAACCAGAAACGTTTTATTTGCAACAATTAGGTATACCTTCCACGTACTTCTCTACATAGTCGGCGCTCGAAGTTCGAGTATTGTCGTAATGTTGTATCAACTTTCCAATATCCTAATCATAGAAAGCAGCCGCCTGTGCTGTCGGCCAGTTATCTGCACTGGTCTGCAGCTCGTTGTCTGTGGAAAAATTTTGTCTTCATAGCCATCGGTTCCTGTGAGCAGAGATGAGACTAAGGCGGAGCCAATTACGGACTCTATTGTGGGTGATCAAACACTTCTCATCGGAAACGCTGCATGAGCGTCTTCATTGCGCTGCAGTTTGCGGCCGAAATCTGGCATGAAGAAGGAACTGATCGACAGTTGTGTTACGTGAGCTGCATGACAAAGGCGAAATCTCTAACCAGGTCCTCATACTTGGCGGGAGACGCTATTCCCTACGCATCTTTACGTGCTCACTGTTCACTCAAAACTGAAAAGAGTGACGCGACACGATTGTCTGGCATACTAGAGACATTGCCCAACACATCTGTGCAAAGCTTTACCGTATTTTCCGAGTGGTTTCCATTTCGCGACCGATCGGAACTTACTTTCTGAGCAACCCTCGTAGGTCGACCGCAGTAGCGGTCTGCATAAGGTTCAGAAAACTCGTCTGTGAATAGCTCAGTGTGAACTGCCGTTCTTTGTTTGTGCGTCGACATCAATATGGTCGCGGCTCACGGAAATGGTGCGATCTACGTGGGGGGAACATGACGTGGAGGTGAAACGGTGGCCGCGATTTCAGCGCCGTGGTCGTGACGTGAAAGCCGGCTGCAGAGGATGACGCCTACCTATCGGCCAGCTGTAGGACGCCGGTGTGTGACAGGTTGCCGTATATTAGGCGCGTAGCCGCAGACACGGAAGTTTCTGCTGTATCAGCTGCCACTGCCCTTCACACGAAGAAATATCTGTAGCGCGAGAGGCAATATTGTTCCCGCACAGAGAACCGCCCACGCGTCGCCTCGCTGCCCACGGCACCGCCCTCTATCTTTATGAGGCTTCTCTTATGCCTGAAGCGTATTCGTTTAAGAGACGGCACGTCAAACGCCGCGGGCAACTGCTAGATGACAGTCTGGTCCACATACGCGTTTGTTTTTCAAGTTTCGCTGCGCGCGGTAGCCGCGTGGTGTAGGGCGCCTTGTCACGGTTCGCGCGGCTTCCCCCGTCGGAGGTCCGAGTCCTCCCTCGGACATGGGTGTGTGTATTGTCCTTAGCGTAAGTTAGTTTAAGTTAGATTGCGTCTAAGCTTAGGGACCGATGACCTCAGCAGTTTGGTCCCATAGAACTTACCACAAATTTCCAATATTTTGCTCAAGTTTTGTAATACAGTGTATTAGACACGAACGTAGTAGTTGCTCATTTAAAGCGAGCTAGCGTAATCTTTCCTAAGACGTGCTATTGAGGCGAAGAAACTTTTACTTTTAAACCGTCATTTTAGCAAGTTCATACTTTAAGAGCGGTTCTGGGAAAGAACTTTTATTTTTGTTTCAAATAAAGAGAAGTTTTCAGAATGAGATTTTCACTCTGCAGAGGAGTGTGCGCTGATATGAAACTTCCTGGCAGATTAAAACTGTGTGCCCGACCGAGACTCGAACTCGGGACCTTTGCCTTTCGCGGGCAAGTGCTCTACCAGCTGAGCTACCGAAGCACGACTCACGCCCGGTACTCACAGCTTTACTTCTGCCAGTATCTCGTCTCCTATGTTCCAAGCTTTACAGAAGCTCTCCTGCGAAGAAGAACTACGAGTGTTTACCGTATGGGAACCCAACTTTACATGATTGGTGTCCAGGCTGTGCACTGCTGTGTTTACGTTGTTATTAGTGTTAGTGACATGACTTGCCGTTAGGCGCCAGTACTGGTAGAGCACTTGCCCGCGAAAGGCAAAGGTCCCGAGTTCGAGTCTCGGTCGGGCACACAGTTTTAATCTGCCAGGAAGTTTCAAAGAGAAGTTTTGTCAGCGCGGTATAAAACTGTGGGTACGTTCAATGCCCAGCCAGTTCTATGATTTATCCGAAGGTATAGGAGGGGTGTTGTTCGTATACAAGGAGAGGATTCAGCTTTGAGTTTTTATTAACGAATTATATTAATGATGAATCCAATGTTTTAAGCAATATAGGTGAAAAAAGTCTCTTTAGTGTGGCGACACCTTCTGAGTCGCAGGAAATCCGTTTTCAGATCTCAGTGCGACATAAATTTCCATTAGTCTAAAGATTTATTAAAAAGTGGAAAAGTAGACACCCTGAAGCCGTAAGACAAAGAAGGCTGCGTTCTCCGAAATAAACAGTTCCTTCCGCCCCCTCTCCCCCACTTTCTCGCATCGGCATCTACATATAGACTCCGCAAGCCCTTATATAG
The DNA here is from genome assembly GCF_023864275.1 of Schistocerca cancellata. Lineage (NCBI taxonomy): Eukaryota > Metazoa > Arthropoda > Insecta > Orthoptera > Acrididae > Schistocerca > Schistocerca cancellata. The sequence goes on from NC_064628.1 coordinate 298,502,846, forward strand.
TAAATGGCGGAGGGTACATCCAACGAAATATTGTCGATTTTCTTTCCAATTCCTTTCGGTTATTGAACATGGATAAATTACTGGATGCGTGTGTACACGTCCTAATCTCTGTCATCTTATTCTCATGATCACTAAGTGTCTCATTCTCATGATCACTACGTTACTCATACAATGATGGCACCTAATGTTAGCACAGTCTTCACCCAAGAAACGTTCTCTAAATGACCCCAACAAGGTTTGGCGAGAACTATGTCAATTTTCTCCACGGATTCCCATTTAAGTTCTCCGAGCATTTAGTTCGAAGTCTGCCGACATATATACTTGATAACGACTCCAAATACTGGGCTAATACACTAGAATTGGTATCCGTAGCATCTCGTGTGTCATTTTCTTCACAGAAGAATTGCATTTTCCGACGACCATTCCGAGAGCCTTCCCAAGAAATCTAAATCTTCTCGTACGTAAGGCCGCAACTCGTGGTCGTGCGGTAGCGTTCTCACTTCCCACGCCCGGATTCCCGGTTCTATTCCCGGCGGGGTCAGGGATTTTCTCTGCCTCATGATGCCTGGGTGTTGTGTGATGTCCTTAGGTTAGTTAGGTTTAAGTAGTTCTAGGGGACTGATGACCATAGCTGTTAAGTCCCATAGTGCTCAGAGCCATTTTTTTTCTCCTACGTAATACTAATTTTACGTGATCGCTTCATGGTATTATCCCTAAATATTTACATCATGTGACATGTTCAAGAGATTCACCATTATCTAGTAAACGAAAATGAAATGATAGTATGGCATTGTTGGCCGGGAACCCTGTCTGGGATAGTTGGGCTGCTTGATGCAAGTCATTCTGTTTGACGCAACTCGGCGACTTCCAAGTGTTTGTGATGGAAGTGATATGAAACTATTAGGTTGACACAAACACCTAGTCTCCGACCGAAGAAAATCTCAGACCCAGCCAGGAATCGAAACCGGAACCCCGCGACCTAGAGCAGCGTCGATAACCACCAGACCACGAACTTCTGATACAGTGTGCTTAAAATTACACTTTTGCTTTATGAGCCAGTGAAGAAGGAGAACTTCAAATGGCTCTTAGCACTATGGGACTTAACATCTGAGGTCATCAGTCCCGTAGGCTTAGAACTACTTAAACCTAACTAACATAAGGCCATCACACACATCCATGCCCGAGGCAGGATTCGAACCTGCGACCGTAGCGGTCACGCGGTTCCAGACTGAAGCGCCTAGAACCGCACGGCCACACCGGCCGGCCTCCTAATATCGTGTCGGAACTCCTTTTACTCGGCGTAATGCAGCAACTCGACGTGACATGAACTCAACAAGTCGTTGGAAGTGGTGCAGGATTTTATGCACGAACTGACCTCTCGATTACGTCCCATAAATGCTACATGGGTGATTTAATCGGTCACTCGAACTGTCTAGAATACTCTACAAACCAACTGCACATGATTGTGGCCCGGTTACATAGCGATATGTCATCCATAAAAATCCCATCACTGTTTGCTGCAAATGGTCTCCAAGCAGCCGAACACAACCATTTCTTGTCAATTACCTGTTCAGGTGGACCAGAGGACCCAGTAAACACACCCGCACCACTATGGTGCCACCACTAGCTTGCACAGTGCCTTGTTGGCAATCGGGTTCAATGGCTTCGTGGGGTCTGCACCACATTCGAAGCCTACCATCGGCTCTTACCAACTGAAATCGGGACACTTCTGACCAGACCGAGTTGTCTAGGATCCGACCGATGTTGTCACTAGCTCAGGAGAGGCGCTGTGGGCAAAATCGAAGGCATTCGCGTTCGTCGTTTGTTGCCATAGCCTATTAACGCCAAATTTCGCCGCATTGTCCTAACGGAAACATTAGACGCACGACCCGCTTTGCTTCGTGTGGTTATTTCACGCAGTGTTGCTTGTATGTTAGCACTGACAACTCTACGCAAACGCCGATGCTCTCGGTCGTTAAGTGAAGGCCTCGTCACTGTGTTGTCAGCGTTGAGAGGTAATGTCTGAAATGCGGTGTTCTCGGCACACTGTTCCGAAATACCGGGTGATCAGAAAGTCAGTATAAATTCGAAAACTTAATAATCCTCGGAATTATGTAGATAGAGAGGTAAAAATTGACACACATGCATGGAATGACATGGGGTTTTATTAGAACCACCCCATATTGCTAGACGCGTGAAAGATCTCTTGCGCGCGTCGTTTGGCGATGATCGTGTTTTCAGTCGCCACTTTCGTCATGCTTGGCCTCCTAGGTCCCCAGACCTCAGTCCGTGCGATTATTGGCTTTGGCGTTACCTGAAGTCGCAAGTGTATCGTGATCGACCGACATTTGTAGGGATGCTGAAAGACAACATCCGACGCCAATGCCTCACCATAACTCCGGACATGCTTTACAGTGCTGTTTACAACATTATTCCTCGACTAGAGCTATTGTTGAGGAATGATGGTGGCCATATGAGCATTTCCTGTAAAGAACATCATCTTTGCTTTGTCTTACTTTCTTATGCTAATTATTGCTATTCTGATCAGATGAAGCGCATCTGTCGGACATTTTTTGAACTTTTGAATTTTTTTGGTTCTAATAAAACTCCATGTCATTCCAAGCATGTGTGTCAATTTGTACCTCTCTATCTACATTACTCCGTGATTTATTCAGTTTTCAAATTTATACCGACTTTTTGATCACCCGGTAGATTGTAACATGCATGCAGCTCCACTACCATTCCGTATTCATATTCTGTTGATTCCCCTTGTGCGACCATAATCATATCGGGGACCTTTTCACATGACTCACTTGAGTATAAATTAGAGCACCGCCAATGCAATGCCGTTTTATACATTTATTTATTTACATCTCAAGTTCCTTAGGACCAAATTGAGAAGCAAATCTCCAAGGTCATGGAACGTGTCAGTACATGAACTTACAACATAAAAGTAATAACAGATAAAAATAAATATTCATGAACCTGAAAGAAAATCAGTCCATAAGTTTAACCAAACACTTTCAGCAATACAATGAGAATCAGCTTAATTTTTCAAGGAACTCCTCGACAGAATAGAAGGAGTGACCCATGAGGAAACTCTTCAGTTTCGATTTGAAAGCGCGTGGATTACTGCTAAGATTTTTGAATTCGAGTGGCTGCTTATTGAAAATAGATGCATCAGTATACTGCACACCTTTTTGCACAAGAGTTAAGGAAGTCCGATCCAAATGGAGGTTTGATTTCTGCCGAGTATTAACCGAGTGAAAGCTGCTTATTGTTGGAAATAAACTAATATTGGTAATAAGAAACGACAATAAGGAATATACATATTGAGAGGCCAATGTCAAAATACCCAGACTCGAGAACAGAGGTCGACAAGAGGTTCGTGAACTCACACCACTTATTGCCCGAACCGCCCGTTTCTGAGCCAAAAATATTCTTCTAGAATGGGAAGAGTTACCCCAAAACATAACACCATACGACATAAGTGAATGAAAATAAGCGAAGTAGACTAATTTACGTGTCGAAGTATCACTCACTTTCGATACCGTTCCAATAGTGAAAATTGCAGTATTAAGTCTTTGAACAAGATCCTGAACGTGGGCTTTCCACGACAGCTTACTATCTATCTGAACACATAGGAATTTGAACTGTTCAGTTTCACTAATCATATGCCTATTCTGTGAGATTAAAACGTCAGGTTTTGTTGAATTGTGTGTTAGAAACTGTAAAAACTGAGTCTTACTGTGATTTAACGTTAGTTTATTTGCTACAAGCCATGAACTGAGGTCATGTACTGCACTACTTGAAACCGAGTCAATGTTGCACACAACATCCTTTACTACCAAGCTAGTGTCATCAGCAAACAGAAATATTTTAGAGTTACCCATAATACTAGAGGGCATATCATTTATATAAATAAGGAGCAGGAGCGGCCCCAACACTGATCCCTGGGGCACCCCCCCCCCCCACTTGACAGTACCCCACTCAGATCCCACATCATAGCCGTTGTCAACATTGTGAATAATGACCTTTTGCTGCCTATTGCTAAAGTAAGAGGTGAACCAATTGTGAGCTACTCCCCTTATTCCGTAATGGTCCAACTTCTGGAGCAATATTGTGAGTTCAACACAGTCAAACGCCTTTGTTAAATCAAAAAATACGCCAAGCGTTCGAAACTTTTTGTTTAGCCCATGCAGTACCTCACAGAGAAAAGAGAATACAGCATTTTCAGCTGTCAAACGACTTTTGATAGCAAATCGTGTGATATAAAATGATCAATTAACCTTACATACACAGCCTTTTCGATAACGTTTGTAAACACTGATGGCACAGAAACAGGTCTAAAATTATCTACATTATCCCTTTCTCCCTTTTTATAAAGCGGCTTTACTACTGAGTACTTTAATCGTTCAGGAAACTGACCATTTCTGACCTTGCGTACTCGATGCTGTTGTCACCTGTATATGTACATATCGCTGTCCCATGCCTTTTGTTATCTCCGTGTATTGTTCGTAAGACGTCGTGTATGTATAAACCAAGCAGTGTGTCACACGAGTAGCCTTTCCTTCCTGCAGGCCTTAACGAGCACTCGTTGGGTGAAAGCACGCTGCAGCCCGTGGTGGCGTAATGGTTTCGTAACGCGCGGGCCGGTGTAATTCCTGGAGTGGGCTCTCCGGGCCTCCCTGTGACCGTACGGTACCCGGGCGTGTCGTCCGCTGCTGCGCACGACTGGCTGCACACACCTGCTCCTCCCGGCTGCTCTGCAGAGCTCTCGCGGTAATGAGACGGCTCGCCTCCACCACCGCTTACCGCCCCAGCCGGGTCTCCGCGCGGAAGAAATAAACAAGTGCACCTGTTCCCGCATTTCCACCGCGCACCTACCGCACTGCCCTACCTGCACAGAGCGAGCAACACCACGTAAGATTTGGAGACATTATTTTTTACTTTGGGCAGATACATACGGCGTTATTCGTAAGTACCCCTTAGCTTCAGAAGGCGACAGCGCGAATACTACGAGGTGCATTCAAGTTCTAAGGCCTCATATTTCTTTTCTCCGGACTGGAAAGAGATAGAAGCATGGACATTGTTTTAAAATGAGGCCGCGTTCATTATCAATACGTCCCAGAGATGGCTGCACCGTACGGCAGATGAAATTTTACCGCCAGCGGCGAGAATGAGAACTGTTTTAAATACTTAAAATGGAGACGTTTTCCTTACTTGAACAGCGTGCAATCATTCGTTTTCTGAATTTGCGTGGTGTGAAACCAATTGAAATTCATCGATAGTTGAAGGAGACATGTGGTGATGGAGTTATGGATGTGTCGAAAGTGCGTTCGTGGGTGCGACAGTTTAATGAAGGCAGAACATCGTGTGACAACAAACCGAAACAACCTCGGGCTCGCACAAGCCGGTCTGACGACATGATCGAGAAAGTGGAGAGAATTGTTTTGGGGGATCGCCGAATGACTGTTGAACAGATCGCCTCCAGAGTTGGCATTTCTGTGGGTTCTGTGCACACAATACTGCATGACGACCTGAAAATGCGAAAAGTGTCATCCAGGTGGGTGCCACAAATGCTGACGGATGACCACATGGCTGCCCGTTTGGCATGTTGCCGAGCAATGTTGACGTGCAACGACAGCATGAATGGGACTTCCTTTTCGTCGGTTGTGACAATGGATGAGACGTGGATGCCATTTTTCAATCCAGAAACAAAGCGCCAGTCAGCTCAATGGAGGCACACAGATTCACGGCCACCAAAAAAATTTCGGGTAACCGCCAGTGCTGAAAAAATGATGGTGTCCATATTCTGGGACAGCGAGGGCGTAATCCTTACCCATTGCGTTCCAAAGGGCACTACGGTAACAGGTGCATCCTACGAAAATGTTTTGAAGAACAAATCCTTCATGCACTGCAACAAAAACGTCCGGGAAGGGCTGCGCATGTGCTGTTTCACCAAGACAACGCACCCGCACATCGAGCTAACGTTACGCAACAGTTTCTTCGTGATAAAAACTTTGAAGTGATTCCTCATGCTCCCTACTCACCTGACCTGGCTCCTAGTGACTTTTGGCTTTTTCCAACAATGAAAGACACTCCCCGTGGCCGCACATTCACCAGCCGTGCTGCTATTGCCTCAGCGATTTTCCAGTGGTCAAAACAGACTCCTAAAGAAGCCTTCGCCGCTGCCATGGAATCATGGCGTCAGCGTTGTGAAAAATGTGTACGTCTGCAGGGCGATTACGTCGAGAAGTAACGCCAGTTCCATCGACTTTGGGTGAGTAGTTAATTAGAAAAAAATCGGAGGCCTTAGAACTTGAATGCACCTCGTACAACACATACAGAATACATTTTCCTGGAGAGCAGTGAGTCTCAACTTTTACACAAGCGGCAAGACGCAGTCAATACCTTCGCTGCGCAGTGCCGATGGTACTGTCACCGACGACTGTGCCGCTAAAGCGGAGTTATTGAACGCAGTTTTCCGAAATTCCTTCACCAGGGAAGACGAATGGAATATTCCAGAATTTGAAACACGACCAGCTGCTAGCATGAGTTTCTTAGAAGTAGATACCTTAGGGGTTGCGAAGCAACTCAAATCGCTTGATACGGGCAAGTCTTCAGGTCCATATTGTATACCGATTAGGTTCCTTTCAGATTACGCTGATACAATAGCTCCCTACTTAGCAGTCATATACAACCGCTCGCTCACCGATAGATATGTACCTACAGATTGGAAAATTGCGCAGGTCGCACCAGTGTTTAAGAAGGGTAGTAGGAGTAATCCATCGTACTACAGACCTATATCATTGACGTCGGTTTGCAGTAGGGTTTTGTAGCATATACTGTATTCAAACATTATGAATCACCTCGAAGGGAACGGTCTATTGATACGTAATCAGCATGGTTTCAGAAAACATCGTTCTTGTGCAATGCAGCTAGCTCTTTATTCGCACGAAGTAATGGCCACTATCGACATGAGATCTCAGGTTGATTCCGTATTTCTGGATTTCCGGAAAGCTTTTGACACCGTTCCTCACAAGCGACTTCTAATCAAGCTGCGGGCCTATGGGGTGTCGTCTCAGATGTGCGACTGGATTCGTGATTTCCTGTCAGGAAGGTCGCAGTTCGTAGTAATAGACGGCAAATCATCGAATAAAACTGAAGTGATATCAGGTGTTCCCCAGGGAAGCGTCCTGGGACCTCTGCTGTTCCTGATCTATATAAATGACCTGGGTGACAATCTGAGCAGTTCTCTTATGTTGTTCGCAGATGATGCTGTAACTTACCGTCTAGTAAGGTCATCCGAAGGCCAGTATCAGTCGCAGAGCAATTTAGAAAAGATTGCTGTATGGTGTGGCAGGTGGCAGTTGACGCTAAATAACGAAAAATGTGAGTTGATCCACATGAGTTCCAAAAGAAATCCGTTGGAATTCGATTACTCGATAAATAGTACAATTCTCGAGGCTGTCAATTCTACTAAGTACCTGGGTATTAAAATTACGAACAACTTTAGTTGGAAAGACCACATAGATAAGATTGTGGGGAAGGTGAGCCAAAGGTTGCGTTTCATTGGCAGGATACTTAGAAGATGCAACAAGTCCACTAAAGAGACAGCTTACACTACACTCGTTCGTCCTCTGTTAGAATATTGCTGCGCGGTGTGTGATCCTTACTAGGTGGGATTGACGGAGGACATCGAAAGGGTGCAAAAAAGGACAGCTCGTTTTGTATTATCACGTAATAGGGGAGAGAGTTTGGTAGATATGATACGCGAGTTGGGATGGAAGTCATTAGAGCAAAGACGTTTTTCGTCGCGGTGAAATCTATTTACGAAATTTCAGTCACCAACTTTCTCTTCAGAATGCGAAAATATTTTGTTGAGCCCAACCTACATAGGTAGGAATGATCATCAAAATAAAATAAGAGAAATCAGAGCTCGAACAGAAAGGTTTAGGTGTTCGTTTTTCCCGCGTGCTTTTCTGGAGTGAAATGGTAGCGAGACAGTATAACTGTGGTTCGATGAACCCTCTGTCAAGCAGTTAAATGTGAATTACAGAGTAATCATGTAGAGGTAGATGTATCTTCGATAAGGACAGAAGCTGAAGAAATGTATTAAAATTTGTGCAAACAGGCCTGCGTGGATGCGAATATCCAGAGTAAAACTTACTTTGCGGATAAAATCTTACGCTGAATATCCACGGATGTAACTGTCATTATCCGCAATAATAATTACTTTGTTATTAAACGTTAAATGGCAATGCCAGTCTTACGATTATTGTCTATTTTTCTTGACAATTTGTCGATAATAACATTTATTATTGCCCTCCGCCTCCCCTACTTTATCACCAACTTTCGCACCTAACTAAACTATAGAATGAAAAACTTTATTAGGAACACTTTTATTTTTTAAAATGATGAAAGATGAATGATATTTAGTATGTTGCTAATTGAGAAAAAATAATTATTTATAATCAGTATTTTCTTGAGATATTTAGCATTTGTTATGTGTATGTCTCACTTTATCATCAGTGATGTACAGGACAAAACACAACATATATGTGTAGTGGGTGGATAATGTGAGAACCTGTTACCTTCATTGCATTAACGCTGCTAATTGAGAAAAAATAATTATTTATAATCAGTATTTGTTTATAATCAGTATTTGTTTATAATCAGTATTAGTCTTACTAAATTGTGAAAATAATAATGATCTTTTGAAAATGATTTAGTGTCGTGACTGAAACAGAATCTAATCGTTTAAATTTTACCCCTCAGAAAATTTCATTTTACCCCTCAGGGTGTAATACCCACAGTTTGGAAACCATTGCTCTAGTCCCATAACCTCACCCTTCAGTCCGTTATGCACAGCCTCTAGTCCATTAGTAGCAACTGCAATTCCCTTATCCAGAGCCTTTAATCCAATATCCTCAGCTGCGCGTCTTTTATTTGCATCCACAGATGTTAAAACTTTTCAAACCACTATAAACCGTTTAGGACGTCAGGGCACTGACAGCAAGCTGGCGCCTGATGGGAGTTTTCGTCTGCCGAAGTCAGGCCTCGTAACTTTCAGTGTGTAAACTAAGGTAGTAGAGCCTATTTATGAGTACACTGTAACATAGCATATCCTATGACATAGTTGATACGTTACGTCAGCCACAATTTCTTTCGTAATTAGTGAAACGGATTTTGTGAAATTTATTTTGGATCATTTCCACACCTTCTGAAAGTGGAATGAACTCCTGTTGCAAGTGATCTTCACATCTAGATCTACAGCTGTACTCCGCGAACCATCTTATGCTGTGTGACGGAGGGTCCTTTGTGTACCATTGTCGCTTAACCTCCCTTCCTCTTCCAGTAGCGACTGGGCTTCAGGAATAATACAATTTTCTAGCGTTGCGAATGCTCTGTATACAACAGCGTCATCCGCGAAAGCTTCAATGAACTTCCGGCGTTATCTTGCATAGTGGCAATCATGTGGCTTGTTTAAAAACCGTACATTAATTCACCCTAAGGTAAAATCATGTTAACTTGCAAACTTCTCAATTTAAGAAGCACTGCATTGAGTAATAGTAAATCCATGTAAGAGGAACTTTGATAGATTGATTTTTTTCACCGAAAATTATTTGTGTCGTATGTGATACAGGAGTCATACCATGAAGCGAAGATTTCAATGAATGGAGCGTCCTTGAACAATCTTCATGTCACCTTGTGGCAGATTTCGGTAATTACGTAAGTGAACACTTAACGTAATCTAAGTAGCTGTGCGGAAAATTTTTCGTCATTCTTAGCCTTTGTAGACGTCAACAAACATCTGTCGTCTCCAGGATGCTGCACATTGAAGCCAACATAGAGGGATCCCCCCCCCCCCTCCCTTTCCACGCCTCCCGAATGGGGAGCAAAAGATGGTGGGGAGGGGTGGTGGGGTGAAGGGTGGGGATACTAGCTAATGTCTGATTGCACTCAGGGGTAATGGTCTCAGAAAGGTTGGGAACCACGGGACTAGAGATTCTGGATAAGGGTCTTGCAGGTGAGGATATGAGACTAGGGGCTGGGGATGAGGTTTCTGGATAAGGGTCTTGCAGGTGAGGATATGAGACTAGGGGCTGGGGATGAGGTTGAAATGGTTCAAATGGTTCTGAGCACTATGGGACTTAACTCCTGAGGTCATCAGTCCCCTAGAACTTCGAACTACTTAAACCTAACTAACCTAAGGACATCACACACATCCATGCCCGAGGGAGGATTCGAACCTGCTACCGTAGCGGTCGCGCGGTTCCAGATTGGAGCGCCTAGAACCGCTCGGCCACTCCGGCCGGCTGGGGATGAGGCACTGACGAATGCTCATAAGGGACTTGCGGGTGCCAGTAAAGGACTTGTGTGCTCGTTTTCAATAAGTCACGAAAGCAAAGCGACCAACACGATAAAGGTTAAGAAGACACGAAAGCACAAAGTTGATTCCTGTAGTAGGAGTGAGTTTGGTCAGAATAGGTTATCTCCCAGTGTTTGCAGATGCCACCACAGCATCTGTTTCTGCGCATGCGCAGTGTGCGACGTACTCGAAAATTGAGAACTTTTCACTTGGCACAATATATAGCTCATTGAAGTCACAGACGTACTTGCGACATGGCTGGCTGCTGATTTACGCAAAGGCACGAAAGACGCACGAGTTCTCGATTTTTCCCACAAAGTCATTCGTGTAAAATGGCCTTAACTTTGGCAACGAGTGTAAACATTCCGAAGTCAGTGGGCTTTCACCGATCAGCGAGGGGCGAAGTTAAAGTGTGCAATTAGAAGAACTCTTTAATTTCGAAGAGTCGTACTATACAGACTCGCCAAATAAATTCCCCTTTACTCTCCTCTTACAATTAAAGTTGTTAAGTAATTACAGACAATAAAGGGCGGTGTATTAGGTGCATTGGCCCCTGCCACATCAGCGTGCCCGACTCAGCGCCAGAGAGCAAATTACTCGAGCAGCCGGCGGAACTTCTTGCCCGGGCAACCGCGCAGCAAGCAATCGACGGGCGGTGAACTGGCGCGGCTGAGGTCGTCCTCCGCAGATTGCGTTATCGGGGGACGGCTTCCGAGTGTCAGAGCAGTGGAAGCGGCGTGGGAGGGGAAAGGAGGTAGTGGTAGCGTGCCACAGAGTGGGGCGGTTGGGGGAGGGTGGGGGAGCGAGGCATAGCAGCGCGCTGCTGTGTTTGGCGCCAGATAACGCCGTCCTCACGTGACGGCCCAACACGGGACTCGCGCGAGCCTCTGCCGCCAGCTGCCCGCCACATGTGCCGTTGTACACTGCCGCCAATTAAAATTGCAGCACCTTCGACTATAATCCTTGTTTCAATCCTGCATTACGTAAACTGTGTAGTGGCTACATCTGTTCCGACTGTCTTGTCATCCATATGTCTAAACGGCTAACCGGGGCTCAGTCCCAGTTGCCGGTTGCTCCTTCCAGGGGCAAAAAGATTGATTTTCAATATTTCATCCAGTTACTGATCGAATTTAAAAATTTAAAGCGCTGTCAAAATCTCATCGTTAAGAGCCCATAATCTTACGTTAAAGGTTTAAAATAGTAAGTGAGGTATTAGAAACAGGGCACATGTCTTCAGGCTGCATAACCCACGGTGTGCAAATTGTCCAGACTATATTCGCGAATTACCTGAGAATGAAAGCAGTTAGCGACTTCCAAAAAACTTCATCCACAATCGCAAACCTTCACGAAACTTTTTGTCGCTCACATCCACACTAAAACTAATGAAAAGAAAATAGCTTATCGCCTATTACATGTTCGTCGTCATGCAGTACATCTGCGGCATCAGGCATAACTAGAGTCGTAAAACCACTGTAGCTGCTGCACATAGTCACTTGCAGACCTCTGGTCCTGCAGTGGAGTTTGGCGTGTGTAATACGAGAGGACTCACTGCCCTCCCCTTATTTCCATTCCCCAGTCATGAGACGGAACACAACCTTAACGTGAAAACTCTTTATTCCGTACTACCTTACAAGTGCACAAAGTGATTCTCAGTAATACAGTACAAGATGCCCGTGAGCCGCGGCCCTTGGCTGGTCGAGGCATGCAGGCTTCAGTGTCTCCAGGCTACCTGAGGCATTCCCTCTCAACGGATGCTTGGTAGTACCTGCCTGAACAAAAGAGCGGAAAGTCTAGTTCTGCACACACAGAGTTACAGTATTTCCCGGACAGACTCACCTGTCTAGTTTGCAAAATGCTCCTTGATGGCACTTGGAGTTGTAAATGAGTTACAGAACTCGATAGCTACCTTAGACTGCCATAAGTAAGAGTAGACTACGATAGTATTTCTATACACCTTACTCAAGACCGTAACCAGCACGTTAGATGTGTTGGATGCCTATCGGGTGTTTTCTCATTTCGATCATTTTGTTTGCGTATGCGATCAGCGTCTTATTACACTGAAGCGCCAAAGAAATTGGCATAGGCATGCGTATTCAAATACAGAGATATGTAAACAGCAGATAGGACAACAAGTGTCTGTCCTAGTTGTTAGATCGGTTACTGCAGTTACAATCGCAGGTTATCAAGGTTTAAGGGAGTTTGAATGTGGTGTTACAGCCGCCGCACGAGAGATGGGACACAGGTAGCGATGAAGAGGGAATTTTCCCGTACGATCATTTCAGGTGTGCACCGTGAATATCAGGAATCCGATGAAACATCAAATCTCCTACATCGCTGCGGCCGGAAAAAGATCCTTCAACAACGGGACCGATGACGACTGAAGAGAATTGTTCAACGCGACAGAAGTGCAAGCCTTCCGCAAATTGCTGCAGATCGCCTGGGCCCGTCAACACCGACATTGGACTGTTGATGATTAGAAACATGTTGCCTGGTCGGACGAGTCTCGTTTCAAATTATATCGCGAGGATGGACGTGTACGGGTATGGAGATAACCTCATGAATCCATGGACCCTTCATGTCACCAGGGGACTATTCAAGCTGGTGGAGGCGGCTCTATAATGTTGTGGGGCGTGTGCAGTTGCAGTCATATGGGACACCTGATACGTCTAGATACGACTCTGACAGGTGACACATACGTAAGCATCCTGTCTGATCACCTGCACCCATTCATGTCCATTGTGCATTCCGACGGACTTGGCAATTCAAGCACGACAATGCGACACCCCACACGTCCAGAATTGCTACAGAGCGGCGGCTGCAGGAACACTCTTCTGAGTTTAACCACTGCCGCTGGCCACCAGACTCCACAGACATGAACCTTATTGAGCATATCTGTGATGCCTTGCAACGTGCTGTTCAAAAGAGATCTCCACCTCCTCGTATTCTTACGGATTTGTGGGCAGCCCTGCAGGATTCATGGTGTCAGTTTCCTCCAGCAGTACTTCAGACATTAGTTGAGTCCATACCAAGTAGTGTTGCGGCAGTTCTGCGAGCTCGCGGGGTCCTACACATTAGGCAGTTGTACCAGTTTCTTTGGCTCTTAAGTGTATCAGGATAATATATCCGATTTTAGTACATGCGTGATGCCATCAAGTGCGAGTGTTTCATTCACCTGTATTTGAGGATGAAGTTATAATAATACCTCCATAAATGAGTAATAACTTTGTAGCTTCATTATTGTGTAAGAGAATTTTTTCCAAATAAGTTAATCTGATAAGATAATTACAAATTTATTTTATCCTTGCTGGATCTTGTTAGGCTCCGCGACCGTTAGGCTGCGTTCACACTGCCGGCCGGGCCGAGCCGAGCCTGGCCGGGCCGCCGCCGGTTTTGATATGAAACACATGGTTTTGAATTGCGGTGTCCACACTGGCGGCCGGGCCGCGCCGACACGGCGTGGGCCTCCCGGAGCCGAGCCGGCGACATCCCGAGTGTTTAATATTGCCGGCGCGAGCCGACCGCAGGCGCGAGCCTGTGCAGCAGCACTACAGCTTCTGCAGTACGCGCTACACACGTCTCCCTGCTGCTTTCATCACAAGTCTGACTGCACACGTCTTTTATTCTAAGATGTTACCTCACATTTCACAATCAGTGAGGAAAAATTACGTTTATTATAATGATACATGCGAAATTAGTTTTATTTCATTTATTTAATCTATATGCATTTACAACAATAGCTTGCCAGCGATCGCGGCATTGCCGCCACTGAATAGTTCGCATTTACTTGTAAACGGAGACAGATTTGAGTGTCACTGAGGGACGGAAATGTGTCCCTACTACATGACAATGCATTGTAAAGTCATGCTGTGGCCCTTTATAATAAGCTGTTGTCTGTGACATCTTTTTGCGATGTTCTTACTGTAATGAATGCAGAATAACATATACATGACATTAACTTCTGTCCATCAATTTGGTATCAGAAATTCGGCTAGTATGACAGTAATGATGCAGTTTCCAGATTATGGAACGAAGTATCCAAGGAGTGTGTTTCAGATAGTACACACAAATATAAATTATTTTCCTTTATAATTTTATTTGTTTTATTTACAATGAAATGAGATACACAAACATACAGTAAATAGCTAAGTACTTTCAATTCCAAAATTTATTTTTGAAAGTATTTTTAATTACTTTAAGTTACATTTTTAACGAAATATTCAACAAAAGTGTTCCTGACAGTTTTCGAACGTAATGTGGAATTTCTGTTGAATGTGGCACCAACTGTCTGCATATCAGCATTGTTACAAAACTTTTCAGCTTCAACATTGCATCCTTCTCTGTCAATGACAATATTATGAAGAAGACAAATGCACTTGACTATGTGATCAGCTACGTCAATGGATGCTTCAGTTTCATTCCTCAGTAGTGTCCATTTATTGGTCATTATACCAAATGCACATTCAACAACTTTTCTTGCTCTGGAATGCATATAATTGTATAGAATCTTCTCCAAATTTCTGCGAGGAAAAGGTCTCATCAAATTCTCTAATAAGGGGTAAGCTTCATCTCCCAAAATGACGTACGGTAGTTCCTGACACATTCCTTCAAGTCTTGTTGGTGGCGGTAATAACAGCTCCCCATTTGTAAGTTTCTTATATAACACTCTTTCTTTAAACACGCCTGCATCAGACTGTTTACCGCAGGCACCAACATCTACAGCTATAAATTTGTAATTTGCGTCAGCAACTGCTTGGAGTACAGTCGAATAATACTGTTTGTAATTGTAAAACATGCTGCCAGAAAGTTTAGGACATTGCCGGCCGCGGTGGTCTAGCGGTTCTGGCGCTGCAGTCCGGAACCACGGGACTGCTACGGTCGCAGGTTCGAATCCTGCCTCGGGCATGGGTGTGTGTGATGTCCTTAGGTTAGTTAGGTTTAAGTAGTTCTAAGTTCTAGGGGACTTATGACCTAAGATGTTGAGTCCCATAGTGCTCAGAGCCATTTTGACATTGGACACGTATGTGCTTCCCGTCTATACATCCAACACAGTTTGGAAATCCCCATATCGTATGCATTTCACTGGCAATTTCTTTAGATCGAGAAACACATGCATTTCCTGAGGGAATTCCAAGAGCAATGCAGAGTTCGTTGTCGTCACAAACGGAACCAGCAAGTTAATCTCAACTACTTCCAGAATTTTCGTCTAACGACCACTCTAGTCCACAAGATGAACGAGATCAGTCTGATATATCATCATTAGTGGCAGTTGATGAAACGTCGCCACTGGTAAGCACAATATCACAAAGGAAAAAAAAAAAGAAGTAGTGGGTCAAATATTGAAGAAGAATTTTTAAAGCTCGAAAAGGACAAATTAGCTGTGATGAAGGCACATCAAGACATGACCCAAAACGATGATACATACCACTGCCTGATGAGTCTCAGGAGTGCAATAAACTCCCTTCCAGTTCAGCGGCAAATGTTTGTGAAACTTAAAATACAAGAGCTTGTTTATAATGAATTGGAGGCAGTGAGTGCAGTGCCAGGTTCTTCAAAACAATGACAGCGCTAATTCAGCTTACTTCTTCATTACAGACAACTTTGCTTTTTGTATTATATTAATGTGAAACTGTATTCCGTTTTGTAATTGTTGCCTGAAATGTTCTTTGATAGTGATACATGCTATTACTCAATCTGCAATATAAATAAAAGTTTTTCAGGAACGTTCTTTATTATTGTAATTAAAAACCTTGACTAAATGCCAGTCGATATTCTTAGGGAGAGTCGATGTCCACCCTATTACAGTGTGCTCAAAATTCGACGAGTCACCATAATGTGAAAACATAACTAAGGTAACAATGAAATCAGTGTTACATAAGACGGTTCTAACTGGATGGTGGTGAAAAACTTCTGGCTGCACGTGTGTTATCTTCGACCTTTAGCTGCTAATGAATTAAGATCCCTTTGCCGCTGGGGACAAGACCACCAAGGGGAAAAAATACACAGAAGCAAACAGTGACACACACATCTCATCCTTTACACTGCTTTGAACTAGACGAGAATCCAACACAATAATTCATTTACCTGTACTGCTGTGCTTGAGGCTATGCTGAATCCGCGCATTTTCTTTCAGTTACAGTAGAAAAATCGAAATGGCAGCACCTTTCAGAAAACGATAACTTAATCATTTCGTCGTCAAATGATCCAGCAAAGCGTTGATTGAAACGCTGTCCCACTCAGCCTTGGTTTCATTGCATTCATTTCCTAAAATAGACTACTTGTAAGAGCTATCCACAGATCTTTCTAAGTGGAAATAGGGTCGATCTAAAGAATGTAATTATTTACAGCTTGCGGTACTACACTTACGTGAACTGCAAAAGCGATAATACAAAAAAATGAACTTTTTGCGCCTTAGTCAAACTTAGACATAGAAACATCTGTAAATGTATTTATATTTTTTAACATCTGCTGTTTATTATATGCAACTAGAAAGAAATCATGTAGAATGTTGCAAGCTTTTATTACAATGCATCAGGAGCAAGATCTCATCTTAGATTAATTTTAGTTCGAAATACGAAATGTACATTATACTAATTGTAGGATGTTGACAAATAATTGTTTGTCTTTTGTGATGCAACGTGTGGCTAATTATAAAAGCTTAGCAGATGATTGTCCAGTAGCCGAGGGAAAAATTCTTATTTATTTAGACAATGAGACCAATAAAATAATACGAGGGACCGACACTAGGTCTGCGCTGATCACCAGTAATTAGTTTTTTTCTGTCCTGCATTATATGACTACACTAAACCAAGCTGTAACCGCGGCTTGCGGACGCGGCACTGACGCCACTGAATAGCTCGCATTACTTGTGACCAGAGACAGATATCAGTATCATTATCATTTCAAAAACTTTTTGGTACTTTTAGCTACATTTCATTCGCAACAATGTATGGTCTAAATCGGATCTAACAGTAAGCTACCCGCTACATAACTTTTCACTATAAGATTTGTAAATCAAGTGCACAACGTTGACAAATAGCATCATTTCACAATGACTGTTAAGAAATATGGAAAGATAAATGATTCAATACGAAGCTAAAATGTTACATTACCACGTGTACAAAAATCAGATTTTTTAGCCGCATACTTTCTTCAAAATCCGTTGGGAAGCATTACGAAACTAAGAAATCACGCGAAACGAAAAGTAGACTTTTTCTTTTTTCACGACGTAAGTAACGCTTTTAAGGAAAAAATAATTTCATAAAACGATGTGGCGAAGTCTTATATACCGCCAAGAATTTTTAAAACATGAAAATCGGAGAAGTGGATTTTCCCCCATTTCGCCGTCCCGGCTCGGCGCGGCGCGCCATGTGAATGCACTACATGTCGGCCTGAGCTGGCTAGGCACGAGCCGAGCCAGTACGCGTCACCCGGCCGGCAGTGTGAACGCAGCCTTAAGGATTGTCGGTGAATAACGCAACAAGCCACAAATACTTTTAACATGTTAATGTACCTGCATCTGACAAGATACAAGGAGAACAGTTGTATACATTTAAATACGGGGTGTCCTTCCTAAGAGTTTTCTCTGGTGCTTCGGCAGATACTTGCAATTTCGTTCTCGCTTCCCACGCCCGGGTTCCCAGGTTCGATTCCCGGCGGGGCCAGGGATTTTCTCTGCCTCGTGATAGCTGGGTGTTGTGTGATGTCCTTAGGTTAGTTAGGTTTCAGTAGTTCTAAGTTCTAGGGGACTAATGACCATAGATGTTAAGTCCCATAGTGCTCAGAGCCATTTTTGCAATTTCGTTTTTGCAGTGTGTAACTGGAGTCAACCCAGACACATACTGATCCTCACGTCTTTTCGTGTGACGTTCAGTGTCGCCAGAAAGCGCCGGTTGGTTTCCCGGTACAAATAAAATAATTTTTAAAGGGAAATTTTACCTGCGTATTCGATAGAGCCGTCCCAAGTTTGTTTAGTGCGATATTTGTTTTATAGATGTATATTAACAGGGACGCAAAAACGAAATTTTAAATATCTGCCGAAACACCCAAGAAAACGTGCCTGACGATTCTTAGAAGGGGCACCCGGTATATTTCAGTACACTACGTTTCGCCTATCTTTGATCATGATGGTTTTTCAGGACGATGGACAGAGTGTTATATTATAAACCACACACATATTCTAAAGAAACCACTATTACTTCATAATATTCCTCATTTAGGTCGCAGCTTCAGACTTGTGCTTTAAATTTGACGTGTTTGCTAACAGTGCAAAGACCATACACTAAGCAAAGGTATCAGTCATTTCTCAGTAAGTAAAGGTCTCAAATAACTTACGTTGACCAAAAAATAAATGTGGGAGGTGCAACACATTTACAACAGAAAAGTGCTTTCCGCGGGCTACACTACAAGTTTCTTAAGAAGTTAATTTTTCCTCCAGTAACAACAATGAAATACACACACACACACAGACACACACACACACACACACACACACACACACACGCGCGCGCGCAAACACACACACACACACACACACTATATACACTGCTGGCCATTAAAATTGCTACGCCACGAAGATGACGTGCTACATACGCGAAATTTAACCGACAGGAAGAAGATTCTGTGATATGCAAATGATTAGCTTTTCAGAGCACTCACATAAGGTTGGCGCCAGTGGCGACACCTACAACGTGCTGACATGAGGAAAGTTTCCAACCGATTTCTCATACATAAACAGCAGTTGACCGGCGTTGCCTGGTGAAACGTTGTTGTGGTGCCTCGTGTAAGGAGGAGAAATGCGTACCATCACGTTTCCGACTTTGATAAAGGTCGGATTGCAGCCTATCGCGATTGCGGTTTATCGTATCTCGACATTGCAGCTCGCGTTGGTGGAGATCCAATGACTGTTAGCATAATATGGAATCGGTGGGTTCAGGAGGGTAATACGGAACGCCGTCCTGGATCCCAACGGCCTCGTATCACTAGCAGTCCAGACGACAGGCATCTTATCCGCATGGCTGTAACGGATCGTGCAGCCACGTCTCGATCCCTGAGGCAACAGATGGGGACGTGTGCAAGACAACAACCATCTGCACGAACAGTTCGACGACGTTTGCAACAGCATGGACTATCAGCTCGGAGACCATGGCTGCGGTTACCCTTGACGCTGCATCACGGACAGGAGCGCCTGCGATGGTGTACTCAACGACGAACCTGGGTTCACGAATGGCAAAACGTCATTTTTTCGGATGAATCCAGTTTCTGTTTACAGCATCATGATGGTCGCACCCGTGTGTGGCTACATCGCGGTGAACGCATACTGGAAGCGTGTATTTGTCATAGCCATACTGGCGTGTCACCCGGCGTGCTGGTATGGGGTGCCATTGGTTACGCGCCTCTGTCACCTCTTGTTCGCATTGACGGCACTTTGAACGGTGTACGCTACATTTCTGATGTGTTACGACCCCTGGCTCTACCCTTCAATAAGGCACGACCGCATGTTGAACGTCCTGTAAGGGCCTTTCTGGATACAGAAAATGTTCGACTGCTGCCCTCGCCAGCACATTCTCCAGATCTCTCACCAATTGAAAACGTCTCGTCGATGGTGGCCGAGCAACTGGCTCGTCACAATACGCCACTCACTACTGTTGATGAACTGAGGTATCGTTTTGAAGTTGCATGGGCAGCTGTACCTGTACACGCCATCCAAGCTCTGTTTGACTCAATGCCCAGGCGTATCAAAGCAGTTATTACGGCCAGAGGTGGCTGTTCTGGGTACTGATTTCTCAGGATCTATTGAACCCAAATTGCGTGAAAATGTAATCACACGTCAGTTCTAGTATAATATATTTGCCCAATGAATACCCGTTTATCATCTGCATTTCTTCTTGGTGTATCAATTTTAATGGCCAGTAGTGTATATATTCGTATAATTCTCTCAACGAACAGCTAACTTTTTATATGATATAAAGTTTTTAAAAGAACTACGTATACAGATTTTCAGAATACTTATAGGAGATAAAAAGAAAGCTATTTTATGTGAGAAAAATGTAACAGCTGCACTGTTTCATTTAAGAACTCTAATATACTTTGTACATAGTTTTCTTACGACGTTATGTATCGAGGGCGTGCTGAACAGTAACGCTTCCGAATGTTTTATGTGAAAACTCTTGACGCTTTTTAAGTAATACAAACGTTATTAACATTTTACACCTTTATTCTTAATGTCTATATATTTATTTCTCTATGTAGTCACACTGGAACGAACGCATTTCCCGCAACGAGAGACCAGTTTGTTGATCCCATCACTGCAGAATGTTCCTTCGTTGACGGAGTCACAACTTCAATACTGCTTGGACAGTTTGATCATTTCCAAAGTGAAGTCCTCAAAGGCGTTCTTTAAGTTTTGGAAACAGATGGACATCAGATGGGGCCAAGTCAGAACTGTATGGACGATTATCGGTAACAGTGAATCCAAGCTATCGGTTGTTACAGCTGTCGCAGCACTTGTTTGTGTTCTCGCACTCTCATACTGAAGGATAGGGCACTCCACTGGTGAACGTTTTCTTTGAATTCGAAATTCGATTACAGCACGCTGTTTCTCACGCATCAACATAATTATGTGGTACACGCTACAATTAGGAGCCTTCTAGCGGTAGAGGGCTAGACCTCTACAATAGAGACCTCTAGAATAAAGGTGTAGAATGTTAGTAAAGTTTGTTTTATTTAAAAAGCTTGACGATGTTTCCCATAAAAATCGGAAGCACGCTCTCGTACATGTACAAACAGTTTACCATTTAGATGAGGGCACTACGGTACTGAAAAGGCATGGGGGAAGAAGGCAACACATTTGCTCATTATGAGTGTTTAGATTTGACCATGAAATAAAGTGTTTTAAAGGTATTTGTGGTTGGGTGCATTCTTCACCAATAAAATGGTTCTGAGCACTATGGGACTTAACTTCTGAGGTCATCAGTCCCTTAGAACTTAGAACTACTTAACCTAACTAACCTAAGGACATCATACACATCCATGCCCGAGGCAGGATTCGAACCTGCGACCGTAGCGGCCGCGCGGTTCCAGACTGTAGCGCCTAGAACCGCTCGGCCACCCCGGCCAGCCTCACCAACAAAAGGTAACTGTTATTTGCACGAATTGTTCATTTTCTGTTACGTATTTGTGTACGTGGCACGTAACGATCTGTCAAGATTTATTGCCCTCTGTGACAGCCGTAACCAGGTACTCGTTTTCCATGAATACACATATGTACCGTCTTAGCTATTATCTTCAACCTCTTTAAGCGGAGTCCTCATTCATTATCTACATCTACATCTACATCCATATTCCGCAAGCCATCTGACGGTGTGTGGCGAAGGGTACCTTGAGTACCTCTGTCGGTTCTCCCTTCTATTCCAGTCTCGTATTGTTCGTGGAAAGAAGGATTGTCGGTATGCCTCTCTGTGGGATCTAATCTCTCTGATTTTATCCTCATAGTCTCTTCGCGAAATATACGTAGGAGGGAGCAATATACTGCTTAACTCCTCGGTGAAGGTATGTTCTCGAAACTTCACCAAAAGTCCGTACCGAGCTACTGAGCGTCTCTCCTGCAGAGTCTTCCACTGGAGTTTATCTATCATCTCCGTAACGCTTTCGCGATTACTACATGATCCTGTAACGAAGCGCGCTGCTCTCCGTTGGATCTTCTGCATCTCTTCTATCAACCCTATCTGGTACGGATCCCACACTGCTGAGCAGTATTCATGCAGAGGGCGAACAAGCGTACTGTAACCTACTTCCTTTGTTTTCGGATTGCATTTCCATAGGATTCTTCCAATGAATCTCAGTCTGGCATCTGCATTACCAACGATCAACTTTATATGATCATTCCATTTTAAATCGCTCCTAATGCGTACTCCCAGATAATTTATGAAATTAACTGCTTCCAGTTGCTGACCTGCTATTTTGTAGCTAAATGATAAGGGATCTATCTTTCTATGTATTCGCAGCACATTACACTCCTCTACATTGATATTCAATTGCCATTCCCTGCACCATGCGTCAATTCGCTGCAGATCCTCCTGCATTTCAGTACAATTTTCCATTGGTACAACCTTTCGATATACCACAGCATTATCCGCAAAAAGCCTCAGTGAACTTCCGATGTCATCCACAAGGTCATTTATGTATATTGTGAATAGCAACGGTCCTACGACACTCCCCTGCGGCACACCTGAAATCACCCTTACTTCGGAAGACTTCTCTCCATTGAGAATGACATGCTGGGTTCTGTTGTGTAGGAACTCTTCAATACAATCACACAATTGGTCTGATAGTCCATATGCTCTTACTTTGTTCATTAAACGACTGTGGAGAACTGTATCGAACGCCTTGCGGAAGTCAAGGAACACGACATCTAGCTGTGAACCAGTGTCTATGGTCCTCTGAGTCTCGTGGACGAATAGCGCGAGCTGGGTTTCACACGACCGTCTTTTTCGAAACCCATGCTGATTCCTACAGAGTACATTTCTAGTCTCCAGAAAAGTCATTATACTCGAACATAATAAGTGTTCCAAAATTCTACAACTGATCGACGTTAGAGATATAGGTCTATAGTTCTGCACATCTGTTCGACGTCCTTTCTTGAAAACGGGGATGACCTGTGCCCTTTTACAATCCTTTGGAACGCTACGCTCTTCTAGAGACCTACGGTACGCCGCTGCAAGAAGCGTTGTTTCTACTTTATACAGGGTGTTACAAAAAGGTACGGCCAAACTTCCAGGAAACATTCCTCACACTCAAATAAAGAAAAGATGTTATGTGGACATGTGTCCGGAAACGCTTAATTCCCATTTTAGAGCTCATTTTAGTTTCGACAGTATGTACTGTACTTCCTCGATTCACCGCCAGTTGGCCCAATTGAAGGAAGGTAATGTTGACTTCGGTGCTTGTGTTGACATGCAACCCATTGCTCTACAGTACTAGCATCAAGCACATCAGTACGTAGCATCAACAGGTTAGTGTTCATCACGAACGTGGTTTTGCATTCAGTGCAATGTTTACAAATGGCAGATGCCCGTTTGATGTATGGATTAGCACGGGGCAATAGCCGTGGCGCGGTACGTTTGTATCGAGACAGATTTCCGGAACGAAGGTGTTTCGACAGGAAGAAGTTCGAAGCAATTGATCGGCGTCTTAGGGAGCACGGAACATTCCAACCTATGACTCGCGACTGGGGAAGACCTAGAACGACGAGGACACCTGCAATGGGCGAGGCAATTCTTCGTGCAGTTGACGATAACCCTAATGTCAGTGTCAGAGAAGTTGCTGCTGTACAAGGTAACGTTGACCACGTCACTGTATGGAGAGTACTAGGGGAGAACCAGTTGTTTCCGTACCATGTACACCGTGTGCAGCCACTATCAGCAGCTGATTGGCCTCCACGGGTACACTTCTGCGAATGGTTCATCCAACAATGTGGCAATCCTCATTTCAGTGGAAATGTTCTCTTTACAGATGAGGCTTCATTCCAACGTGATCAAATTGTAAATTTTCACAATCTTGTGTCGGCTGACAAGAATGCGCACGCAATTGTGCAATCACGTCATCAACACAGATTTTCTGTGAACGTTTGGGCAGGCATTGTTGGTGATGTCTTGATTGGCCCCATGTTCTTCCACCTACGCTCACTGGAGCACGTTATCATGATTTCATACGGGATACTCTACCTGTGCTGCTAGAACATGTGCCTTTACAAGTACGACACAACATGTGGTTCATGCACGATGGAGCTCCTGCGCATTTCAGTCGAAGTGTTCGTACGATTCTTAACAACAGATTCGGCGACCGATGGATTGGTAGAGGCGGATCAATTCCATGGCCTCCACGCTCACCTGACCTCAACCCTCTTGACTTTCATTTATGGGGGCATTTGAAAGCTCTTGTCTACGCAACCCCGGTACCAAATGTAGAGACTCTTCGTGCTCTTATTGTGGACGGCTGTGATACGATACGCCATTCTCCAGGGCTACATCAGCGAATCAGGGATTCCATGCGACGGAGGGTGGATGCACGTATCCTCACTAACGCAGGACATTTTGAACATTTCCTGTAACGAAGTGTTTCAAGTCACGCTGGTACGTTCTGTTGCTGTGTGTTTCCATTCCATGATTAATGTGATTTGAAGAGAAGTAATAAAATGAGCTCTCACATGGAAAGTAAGCGTTTCCGGACACATGTCCACATAACATATTTTCTTTCTTTGTGTGTGAGGAATGTTTCCTGAAAGTTTGGCCGTACCTTTTTGTAACACCCTGTATACATATACGCCTTACTCCGCCCAGTTCCCGGCAAATTTTGTGCCCTCGATGGTCGCAGCAGATCACCCCTGCTCCGTCGGAAACTTCCCGTTGACTTGGAGCAACCGGGCGCCAGCTAAGCGGGAAAAGTACCGGACTTTGATGTCGCGGCTCGGCTGAGACGGAGGGAATCGGGCGGCCCGTCATTAGCGCTCGACTCTCTCGTCAAAGGCAGGGCGACGCACGCGCTTGCCAGGGCCTTTGCAGGCGGCGCGGCGTCCACTGAACTCGGCACTGGCAGCCAAGTGTAGCGGGCACTGAACCTCCGGCGAGACGCTCATCTGCTGAAGCCTGACCTCAGAAAGCAGAAGGTGCTCACAACTGAGTTGATAGGGGCAGGTTTAGGCTTGCCAGATCCCATTTGCGGAAAATCGGCAGAACAAGCACTTGGAATTAAAGGACTTTCAACCTTTGGATAAACATTCCCTTGTTATATGTCATGAACAGATTTGGTGCACTGCTACAAATGTACTCATAACCACAGGGGGTCTCAAAATGAATCATCCGACTTTAAAAAAATTGTGAGATATGTGCGTGAACAACGTACTGTTGGAAAGAACAAACTCTCGAGTTTTACAAGGTTCCCGCTAGTGAGCAGCAGTGTATATGTATGTATATGTTTCGCAAGGAGTGCGCAGAAATCCGTTCGCCGTGCAGCTCGACAGCTCAACGTGACCACGATGTCTGTCTGGGCTGTGTTGCGTCGACTTGTACACATGAAAACAAGCAAAATTCAGCTACGGCAAGCTCTTCGTGAAGATGACAAACAACGACGTGTGGCGTTCTGTAATTTCGTTCCTGTCAAGATGGAGGATGACAGTTTTCTTCCACCCTTAGTGTTCAATGACGAGGCAACATTCTATTTAAATGGAAAGGTGGTCCGTCATAATGTGAGAATATGGTGTACGGAACAACCACGTGAAGTTGTACAATGTGAGAGGGACTCTCCAAAATTTAATGTGTTTCATGCAGTTTCACGGAAAAAAGTATATGGTCCATTTTTCTTTGGCGAGAACACTGTTACAGGAAGCACATATCTCGATACGCTTGAGAACTTTCTTTTTCCACAGTTGGAGACTGATTCGAAGGACTTTATTTACCAACAGGATGGGGCACCGTCACACTGGCATCTGGAAGTTCAGAAATGGTTCAAATGGCTCTGAGCACTATGGGACTTAACATTTGAGGTCATCAGTCCCCTAGATATAGAACTACTTAAACCTAACTAACCTAAGGACATCACACACATCCATGCCCGAGGCAGGATTCGAACTTGCGACCGTAGCAGCAGTGCGGTTCCGGACTGAAGCGCCTAGAACCACTCGGCCACAGCGGCCGGCTGCATCTGGAAGTGCGGGTATTTTTAAATCAAAAGATTACTGAACGATGGATCGGTCGCACTGGACCAAATGATTCAGCCTTCAGGTATTTTTCCTTGGTGGGAGTACTATGTGGGCTGTACTCAGTATCGTGAGGTCATTTGGGAAGCTACTCGACCTACGAACAGCGGTTCCATGATCAAGAAATCCGACAATGTCTGGGAGAGTGGTGTGCTGACCACATGCCCCATCCACACCGCATCCAATGACACCATTAGCAAAGGGTGGCATGGGGACCTGTCGCGAACGATTGGCTTGTCTAGGGCCAGAATGCGAGACTTCGCATTTACCTTACACAAAGATTGAAGTATTTTGCAGAAAATAATACTGGATTTTTCTTTTGTCTTCCTGGCATCTACGAGTCATAACTTCGTCCCCATAAAATCCTTAATATAAAAAAATCGCTCATTAATGGGTTAAATTTAAAGATACACAAGTACAGTAAAGAATTGTTTACTTTGCGTTTCTTAAGAATACTAATGAAACATTAAAATGTAAGACGGACCAGTATTTAGGCTTTTTAGTGTAGGTAGTTGTTATACCTAATTAGCGAGTTAACGAAGCACTTTATGTAAGTATAATTTTGTTGCACAAAAATATTTCGCTATTATTTCCCCAGATTCCTATAGTTACTTTCGAAGTATCGAAGTAGCCGTCCTGATCTGTATGCTTTTCTGTTGTTGAAATGCATGACACATGCTTTTGAGCAATTCGCAAGTTACGCCGTGTTTATGTCGCTGCATTATACAGTCCCTGTTGACGTTCAAGTCTTTTCATGTATCTGGCTCCAAATCTGAACTCTCTTCATTTTCTCTCTCATTTACATTCAGGGTGTCCAAAAAAATCACCGACAAACTTTAGCAATGGGTTCCTTACACCAAAACATGAAAAAAAGGTTGGTAAACAAGGGCTCTAAAGCGCATACGTTAAGAGATACAAGCACTTCTTCATCTTCTGTACCATGAAACACATCTTTTGTATTGCAAGCTCTTTGCTCTTCAAATTTTTGGAGAATGTAGTATGGACCAAAACAAGAAAAAAAGTGTAATAAACATGGACTCTAAAATGTATACCTTAAAACCTTTGAGCGCTAATTCAGTAGAAGACATGTGTTTCACTCTAGCGAAGATGAACAAGCGCTCATAACTCTTAAAGTATGTTTACTAGTCATTTTTTTCTTGTTTTGATCAATACTTCCTCGTCCCAAAGTGTGGAGAGACTTTGCTGTGGAAGAGATCTCTTTCACAGCATCGAAGATGAACAAGTTCTCATACGTCTTAAGACATGCATTTTAGAGCCCACGTTTACTAAACCTTTTTACTTATTTATGTATAAGGCACCTCCCCCTAAACACCGTCGGTGTTTTTTGGGGTCATCTTGATATAATCTCTGTCCATATATATATATATATATATATATATATATATGTGTGTGTGTGTGTGTGTGTGTGTGTGTGTGTGTGTGTGTGTGTGTGTGTGTGTCGTATTTTTGCGAGCGTTACGACAACAGAGAACATGCAGATTCGGACAGAAACAAGTTTGGCCATTTATAAACAACAATTGTTTGCATAAAAGGAGGACCTGCATTCCCATAAATTAGACTGAAAACAGCAAACAACGATTAAAACATTAATTACATAGCTTTATCTTTTCGGTGTGATAGTTAAAACTTAATTACTAGCCCGTGCAGTCATGTGAAATAGGTTTAATCTTTCTGAAACATCCTATACATTTACGCGTTGCTGAGTAGACGCGAGCTTTGCCGTTGGCATTTCGCGTGTAAGCGCGTTGATGCTCGCGGACGCTGAGTGTAGCACTCGCCTGGACCGTACGTTCGCTTGGAATATTATAACGTTAAGGGCGAGCTGCCCGGCTCGGCTGTGGCAGACGAGGCGCAGCGAAATATTGATACGCGCGGGCTATTTCGTGTGATGTCGGCCGGCAGGTGGATGGAAGCGGCAGTTTTCTAGATTTAGCACCGCTGCTGGAGCGTGCCTCGTACCTGGCTCGAGAGGGTCGCCGGAATATTTCAGCCCGCAGGAATTCGTGTGGCCGAAGCACTCTCGGGAAATGAAAAGCCGTTGCCGCAGAAAGTTGGACCGAACCTACTACGCTGTCCACCGTAAACAGGGAACACTGGGCAAGTAGCTGCAGTTGCAACGCTGCGCGTTTAAACAGGAGAAGTATGATGTTGAGAACGCTCCGGGAACTTTGCTGCAGTCTTTTTCCTAGTTTTTTTCCCGGAAGTACTACGATTGAATCTGCTCCCAATGAAGTTTATAAGAGCACCTGCTCTTCCTCTAATGAATTACACCGCAGAAGTTATTTTCTTTTTTCTTATTTTCGCATTGACCACCCTTGGACCACATTACTTCAACTGCTCTTTTCTGTTACCTTACGTTACGTTAGCGCACGAACTCCCAGCGATGGCGGCGTCAGAACGTGGTAATTGCTACTGCCGCGCAGCAGCGCTGCTACTCAGTCGCAGTTAGAGTACGGTTTATTACTTGAGTTTGATGTCCCTCTTAATGCATACTGATAAAAGAAGTCTCACACTAGACGAATTTGGGGACCCGCTATCCAATGGGTACGTAAAATTCCGCAACAAAAATACACTACTGGCCATTAAAATTGCTACACCACGAAGATGACGTGCTACATACGCGAAATTTAACCGACAGGAACAAGATGCTGTGATATGAAAATGATTAGCTTTTCAGAGCATTCACACAAGGTTGGCGCCGGTGGCGACACCTACAACGTGCTGACATGAGGAAAGTTTCCAACCGATTCCCTCATACACAAACAGCAGTTGACCGGCGTTGCCTGGTGAAACGTTGTTGTGATGCCTCGTGTAAGGAGGAGAAATCCGTACCATCACGTTTCCGACTTTGATAAAGGTCGGATTGCAGCCTATCGCGATTGCGGTTTATCGTATCGCGACATTGCTGCTCGCATTGGTCGAGATCCAATTACTGTTAGCAAAATATGGAATCGGTGGGTTCAGAGGGGGGGGGGGGGTAATACGGAACGCCGTGCTGGATCCCAACGGCCTCGTATCACTAGCGGTCGAGATGACAGGCATCTTATCCGCAAGGCTGTAACGGATCGTGCAACCACGTCTCGATCTCTCAGTCGACAGATGTGGACGTTTGCAAGACAACAACCATCTGCACGAACAGTTCGACGACGTTTGCAGCAGCATGGACTATCAGCTCGGAGACCGTGGCTGCCCTTGACACTGCATCACAGACAGGAGCGCCTGCGATGGTGTACTCCACGACGAACCTGGGTTCACGAATGGCGGAACGTCATTTTTTCGGATGAATCCAGGTTCTATTTACAGCATCGATGGTC
The DNA here is from genome assembly GCF_023864275.1 of Schistocerca cancellata. Taxonomy (NCBI): domain Eukaryota; kingdom Metazoa; phylum Arthropoda; class Insecta; order Orthoptera; family Acrididae; genus Schistocerca; species Schistocerca cancellata. The sequence continues at coordinate 298,532,307 of NC_064628.1, forward strand.
GCATCCGTGTTTGGCGACATGCGGTGAACGCACGTTGGAAGCGTATGTTCGTCATCGCCCTACTGGCGTATCACCCGGCGTGATGGTATGGGGTGCCATTGGTAACACGTCTCGGTCATCTCTTGTTCGCACTGACGGCACTTTGAACAGTGGACGTTACATTTCAGATGTGTTACGACCCGTGTTTCTACCCTTCATTGAATTCCTGCGAAACCCTACATTTCAGCAGGATAATGCACGACCGCATGTTGCAGGTCATGTACGGGTCTTTCTGGATACAGAAAATCTTCGACTGCTGCCCTGGCCAGCACATTCTCCAGATCTCTCACCAATTGGAAACATCTGGTCAGTACGCCTGATGAACTGTGGTATCGTGTTGAAGCTACATGGGCAGCTGTACCTGTACACGCCATCCAAGCTCTGTTTGACTCAATGGCCAGGCGTGTCAAAGCAATTATTACGGCCAGAGGTGGTTCTTCTGGGTACTGATTTCTCAGGATCTATGCATCCAAATTGCGTGAAAATGTAATCACATGTCAGTTCTAGTATAATATATTTGCCCAACGAATACCCGTTTATCATCTGTATTTCTTCTTGGTGTAGCAATTTTAATGGCCAGTAGTGTAATTTTGTTTGTAACCGCTCTTTTTAGGCACTGGGCGTCGCACGAACGACGTGATTAATTGTATTTGTTTGAGTTGACCCCAGCTACAAATTGCAAAAACGAAAAGGCAAACATGTGCCGAAACGTCAGTGAAAGTGTGCACAGGGTGTCCCAGAAGTGTTGCGACAATTTGAGATGGTACAGAGTGTCTTGAGGAACAAATCGAGGACAGGAATCTGTGTCCGAAAACGGGTTCCAACGACGGTACAGAGCGTCGAAGTTACAGGTGCCGGCGCCTGCTACTAGGTCAGCAGACCTGTCTACGCTGACGGATAGGCAGAACGTCTCGCAATGTTGGTTGTTATTCACTGACCGCGACTGACTGCCACGATCGCCAGCGGAGAAGATGGAGTTAGCAGATGTGTAGAAAGGCCTTGTCTCCTATGAATGTGATGCTCTTTGCCTCGCTGGATAACGGTTTCGGACAGGGGTTTCCATCTGCAGTTTATTTTTCTTCTGTATACCGAACACCATTGGAGATTTTGGTGGGTCACAGGATGCGTATGGAAACCCATTCTGTTGGTGCTTACCCACAAGGCAAATGAGCAGCTTGCCTCCTTTGGTAGTCAGTGCTGTAACGTCATGCCGCTTGTTGGCGTCTGCAAGAGCGCGCAGCTGGAAGACCTGAAAAGCGCTACCATAATGTTGTATTGATCCACAAACCATACACACGTCACTTGGCGTATGCAAATTCAGCAGTCATTAAAATCTTGTTTGCACACACTGTGCTGCATACACACTTACGACCGGCGCGCCCAAACGCACCTAATATGTCCCGCTACACCCCTTGAGTCTCCTCTGTTCTCTCTATCGACGATGGGCACTCGGACTCCATCTCCGTATGTGAAACACCTTTGGCACGGATGGAAATTGTATAATAAATATTATTCCTTACTCTTTCAAAATTAGAATATTTTTTTAATCGTCAGTTTTCTGACTGGTTTCATGCTTTCGCCACGAATTCCTCTCCTGCGCCAACCTCTTCATCTCAGAGAAGCACTTGCAACCGACATCCTCAACTATTTGCTGGTTGTATTCCAATCTTTGTCTTCCTCAACAGTTTCTGCCTACCGCTCCCTCTAGTACCATAGAAGTCATTTCCTCATGTCTTATCAGATGTCCTATCATCGATCCCTTCTCCTTGTCATTGTTTTTGACATAGTCCTTTCCTCTCCGATTCTGCTCAAAACCATCTCATTCCTTACTTTGTCAGTCCACCCCATTTTCAACATTCGTCTGTAGCATCACATATCAAATGCTTCGATTCTCTTCAGTTTCCGTTTTCCCATGGCCCCTGTTTCATTACCATACAATCCTGTGCTCCAGAGGTAAATTCTCAGAAATTTCTTCCTCCAATAAGGCCTATGTTTAATACTAGCAGGCTTCCCTTGGCCAGGAATGCCCTTTTTGCCACTACTAGTCTGCTTTTGATGTCCTACTTGCTCCGTCTTTAATTGGTTATTTGCTGCCTAGGTAGCATAATTCCTTAACTTCTTCTACTTCGTGACCATCAATCCCGACGCTAGGTTTCTCATTGTTCTCATTTCTGCTGCTTCTCATTACTTTCGTCTTTCTTCGATTTACTCTCAATCCATGTTCTGTACTCATCAGACTGTTCATTGGATTCAGCAGATCATGAAATTCTTCTTCACTTTCACTCAGATAGCAATGTCATCAGCGAATTTTATCACTGATATCCTTTCACTTTGAATTTTAATTCCAATCTCTAATTTTTCTTTTACTTCCATCATTGTTCTGCGATATAGAATTAGGCTATAATAGCTATTTCGTCAGAATTAAACTTAAAATTACTGATATTGTTTTACGTCCTCATTATGTGTAACTTCGGCACAAATAGTAATTTTTATTCATTCAGCTAACTGCATATTAGCATGTGGTCGAAACGAAGTAGATCAGAGAAAGATTATGGTGGTAGTAGTAGTAGTAGCAGTAGTAGTAGTGGTAGTGGTAGTAGTAGCGATGCGTAATTTATATTTGTTTGGCTTTATATATTTTCCTTTTTATTCGAATATTGACAACGCTTTGTTGTTTTCCTAGTCGTTAAAGCATAAAATTCCCCCTTGATGATTGTGTGAAATAAAATAGTTTCGCAACTCTTTTGATGGGTATACAAAGAGTCTTGCCTACTTTGCCGTTTGCCCCTGCAGAGCACGATAGCTGCATCTTGCTGAACATATCTGCTGAGCGGGTGTAGTCGCTCGAAATGTAAAGGGGCCATAGTAATACAGGGAAATAAGTGAACGATATTATTTTGTCAAGTACATGCGGGATCTAATATATATATATATATATATATATATATATATATATATATATATATATATATATATTACAGTTGTAATTCACACTTAGTCTTCAAACATTACGCTCGTGAACTGGGTGTTGTGTTGTCCTCATCATCATTTCGTCCTCATCATCGGCAGGCGAGTCGCCCAATGTGGCATCGACTGCAATAAGACTCGCAATCGGCGGCCGAATTTCCCCGCTTGGGGCATCCCGGCCAGTAATACCATACGCTCATTTCATTTATATATTTATCACAGAATTTGTGTGAACTATAGAATCTTGGCCCGTGGCGCTCATCGTCCTACACACTAAGTCCAACTGAGGGAATTAGGAATGTTCTTAACTGTCGTATTATTTTTTTTATTTGTGGTAAGGTCTTATAGGACCAAACTGCTGAGGTCATTGGTCCCTAAGCTTACGCACTACTTAATCTAGCTTAAACTAACTTACGTTATGTACAACACACACACCCACACACCCATGCCCGAGGGAGGACTCGAACCCTCCGACGGGGGGGGGGGGGGGGGGGGCCGCGCGGCCCATGACAAGACGCCCTAGACCACGCGGCTACCCCGTGTATCTCTCGCAGTACTCATGGCGTGCAATGCCGATGCCAACTGCTACTGATGTTAGTTGCTTTGTCTGGCCTCTTGTGGAGCATTGTCGCTTCGCTAACATAATCTTCCGTCACTTATGGCAATGCGGTCTTCACTTTTGCTTGTCTTGTTGATAAATATGTAATCCACGCCCATAATGTGTATTTTAGTATTTTGCTGGGCGGCCCTGCGATAAATCAGGTAAGCATCTGTTACTTTATTCTTTTTATTTATAGCTGTTATGCTCAGTTGCTCTCTTGCTTTTTTTTGTGTTTCTTAGGTGCATGATTATATTTTACTTGTGACATGTGCAGTAATTTATTTTGTTTTTTTTTTCATATTTGTACTTCAATTTGATTTGTTTGACTTTTCAGCTGTCTCATGTTGATAACCCAGTGATATAATAAAACTTTCGCTACTTGATAGGGCCCCTACGAAAAGCAAATAATCGTGGGGCACTAAAAGTCTGTGTAAACATTTTTAAGGAAGAGATATAACGAATAAACCATTGTAAGGAACACATTTTAATCTCCACATGAGAGGGTAACATCTGTTAATTGCGTACCATGTTTACGCTCCAGATCACAAACGTTGCTCAATGTGACGACCACAACAGCCTGGAGCCGCACTAGAGATTGCTGTACTGCTGCGCAAAACAAAGGTGGACGATGGAACGTTCAGCGGTCATGGCACATTCCGTGCACTGCCTGGATCGCACTTCGCGTCTAGTATTGTCAGCCATTGTAACAGTAACTTCTTCAACAATTTTTGGCGCAATTGGCTGTCGACCTCTCCCATGAACTGTTCCCAAATCACCAGTCAATTCAAAGATCCCAATCACGTTCTTCAATCCCGGTGCGGAAAGAGGACTTCATCGTATTCCTTTGATAAGACGATACTGGCGAAGAGCAGCAGTACTATTGCTGCTGTTTTGATAAAATGATTTTACGAGTAAAACCCTGCTCACATGCCCAGACCCGTGTTGACTGTCTGCAACTGTAATGCACACTGATTCAGTCTTACGACGCCTTATCAGTGCCAGCGCCTAACAGCAACACATTACACTAACACCACTAACGACGCAAATCCTGCAGCGCACAGTCTTAACACCACTTCTATAAAGCTGGGTACCCATACGGTAAATAGTTTCCCGTCTACACTGGCTCAGGTAGCAAGAGTTTAATTATAACCGCTCTGTACTACAAGATTATAACAGAACTTAATACTGATGCACTACTGAATCATGTAAACAGTATTATCATACTGATTTACTATTTTCAGCGTGCCTAAGTGTTTCGCTCATCTATATTTGGATTATAATGATTTACAGCTGAAAATATGCAGAGGAAAAAGAAAATAGCTTCATTGTTTTAGCTTCGCTTTCGCACCTCATAAAAATGTGACATTCTCTCATTTCACCGTATTTGGTCCCACCTATGTACACCCATATATTTGCGGGTTTTCAATATAACTGCGCACCCTCCGACTCAGAGTTGCAATATTAAAAGTTTTGGCTGGTTTCGTCGTCTAGGGGCTGGGATACGTAGTTGCCGCATTACAGGCCAAAATACTGCTGAGTCTACAGTATACGACAAGAATTCACACATGAATCGAATGGTCGAAGCTTTCTATCACTCGGCAATTGCGAATTATGAATGTAACATATAAATTTATAAATGAAAGATTGCAATTAAATCTGCAGGTACTATCTTAACGACTTTAAATGATGAGTACGATAGTAGAAGTACTTTTGAGAATGCGGTATATTTCTGCAAAACACTTATTGGTGTCGATGGTCCAGCAGTTAAATAAAATATAAGTTGAATAACAGGGAAACAATAGATTCCTACAGCACGTAATTAGTTACGAACTACAACATAGTTCGCGAGATCTTCTAAACGCACACTACGTCTTCACTGCAGAAGCCACGGAAATCTCACAAGTGCACAAGTCGGCACTCCAAAGTATTTCTATCTGCAGCAACCACGCGCAAACTCCGCCGCTCCAAGTCTCTGCCGCGACCGGGCGTCCGTCGCGCCGTCACGTCCAGCACTTCCCCTGTGTCCTCTGCCGTACTCTCCAGAATTGCCGCACTGCCAGAACTTCCCTGCCCTCCATACGTCTCTCTTAGAAACGAACACTGTGATTGGCTAAAGCGCTCCTTCCATGTCTCCATGCCAACGTACACTCACAAACAAAATGAAACATATTCGAAATACTGGAGTTACATTTAAATAGCTTTAAATTAAATAAATATTCCTACTGCTGGACCATAAACTCGCTCTAACACACATTATTAGATACATAAACAAATTAAATAAACTTATATCAAAGGACTGGCAACAAAATGTAGGTCAGTAGCCTAATGTCTCTGTGCTTCTAAAACACAGTAAATAATTGCCCAGTTTCTTCATCAATAGCATATATCGGATATTAACAAAGACATAGATGAATCAATATATTTATAAGCATGCTGCTACTGTTTTTTCGTGTAACTGTGGGTTACTTATGGCCTGACGCGATCGATAGTAATCGGCCACTTTGACCTCCAATAACTCATGCACTATTTCAGTTACATGCCTGTAATTCATACCAATTTAGGTTTACACTAATAGCTTTCTAAAGACACGGAGATCGACAAAATCCGTTGAAGCGTTTAGATTTTGGAAATTCGTTGCTGGGTGTTACTTGTATAATTTATCGTCAGATACTAAACTTTAAACTAATAAAGATATTGGAAATCTGATTACACCATCAGAATCGTCGTGCAAATAATGGTAATATACGTTCTTCTTTTTGAGGTATTATGATTCATCTGGCTACTATTAATTTCTATACGAACTATGAAATATCTGCCATTAAGGTTTCTCAAAGTCCGCCACCTTTGGCTCTCCCGGCATAGACATCTCATTCATCGACACAAAGCACCGTCCTCTTCACAGCGGAATTCCCAGCCATACGGCTGGACCATGCGCTGGGGCTACTACCCCTCTCGTCCGGCTAACGTTTGGCACCACGTGTTTGCTGCCGAGCCCCGGCTTTGACGAGCGTCCTGTGCGACCGCCCCAATTCCGAACATTTCCAGGGCGCCACAACTCGCCCGTTACCTCACATACTATAAGTAAAATTATGAAATTCAAGTGAGTGTCAGGCTTAGCTATTCGCGAATAGGACAGAAAAGAGGATGGGGAGAATTGGTAGTGGTACGCGATATGCCTTCTCCACACTTCCATAGATATGTTCGAAACCTGCTGACGGATGAAACGGCAGATATTATTGTCATATCAAGTTTCCTGGTAAGGGCAAGTGTCGTACAGTTTCGTAATACAACACTTCGCCAGAGTGTAGTGCATTTAGTTCCAAACCTTTCCACATGTGAAGTGAGAATATGAGACACTGTTTATGACTTTCCGTCTGATGAACAAATATGTAACACTCGGCGGCTCCCTCGGTACTATAAGAGAGGGACAGGCCCTGTGTCAGCAACTTCTGTAGAGATTCCATCTTCATTTTTAACGCCATCATAACAAGCAGACATGAAAAACACATGGCAAGCATGTATCACCGTTGACCTAACCGTAAATTACTGCCACTTGACTATTACGATCAGTTTTTGACTGCACTGTCTAACTAGACTAGGAAGATATGTGAAGATGGTATCTATTCTTTCGAACATGTCCGAAAGAACAGATACCATCTTCATATAGTTAAGGTTAATCGTCCATTGAGCTTGTTCTTCTGTGTTGGATGCACACGCATTGCCCGAACTCATACGAGACTCGGTAAGATTGTCTGCCGCCAGTAATGAGGGTAATGGGCATGGGCACTACGAATGTAGTGTGTGGACATTAAGCTGGGAATGTGGGTCTCACGGGGAGCGTGCAACGGATAAATCCCTGCAGTCGCACTATCCTCTCTGCCATCGGTGGCTCAGATGGATAGAGCGTCTGCCATGTAAGCAGGAGATCCCGAGTTCGAGTCCCGGTCGGGGCATACATTTTCACCTGTCCCCGTTGATGTATATCAACGCCTGTCGGCAGCTTAGCGTCTTGATTTAAGTATAATTTCAGCCTAGGAAGAGTCAAATGTCAGAGAAAATATGATTTCCTTTCTTTTCGGAAGGAATCAGAAGATGAAAACCAATACAAGCAAGCGAGGTAAAGCTTCTGGTCTATAAGCAAAAAAAGAAACATCAATGAGACAGATAAGTGGCAGGACGAACAATCTGCGGTATAGTGAATCTTACACCCTGCAGCGGAATGCGCTCTGTTTCGAAACTTCTTGACACCTTAAGAGTGCAGTGTTCAGTCAAAAGTATCCGGCCAGCCCTGCATAATACGGAATTGACCATTAGGTGTCACGAGAGGCAGACCCACCAGTATAAAAGGAGGCAGAGACTATTGTGTTGCCAGTAGAGAAGCACTGACGGTCAGGAGGGCTCAGAGATTTCGAGCACGGCTAACCTTTGAATGTCACTTAAGTAACAAATCCATCAAGGACATTTTGCCGTTCTGAGTCTACCCCAGACGATTGGTGGTGATGTGAATACGAAGTGGAAACGCGAGGGACATCCACAGCTAAACCAAGCAGCTCATGTACTGAAGGACAGGGACCGTTGAGCACTACAGACGGTGGTTGTGAAAAATCACTCGTGAGTTTCAAAGCGCTGCCAGCTAACACAATGACTGCACGTAGGGAGTTAAAAAGAAGGGGTACAGTGGTCGAGCAACTCCCCACAAACCACACATTTCTGTAGTGAGTACCAACTGACGCTGCAGGTGACGTAAAGAGCGTCGCCACTGCGCATTCGATACCTGGAAATGAGTGGTTTGGAGTGATGAAACACGCTATAATCTGTGCAATCCGCTGGGAGAGTTCAGTTTCGACGAATGGCTGTAGAACGTTACTTGCCATTATACCCAGTGCCAAAAGTGAAGTAGAGATGGATGTTTTTCATGGTTAGGAAAGATATCAACACACTGTACAGTATTGTGTACTGCTTACAGTAGAAGAACAGTTCGGAGAAGATGATGGTTTGTACCATAATCGCAGTGTATTCGTTCATAAAGCAGTATCTGTGAGGAAGTTGTTAGTGGACAATAATATTCTTGAAATGGACTGGCCTGCCCAGAGTCCTAACCTGGACACAAAGAAACACTTTTGGGATAAGTTAGCCGGCCGGAGTGGCCGTGCGGTTCTAGGCGCTGCAGTCTGGAACCGGATGGATATGTGTGATGTCCTTAGGTTAGTTAGGTTTAATTAGTTCTAAGTTCTAGGCGACTGATGACCTCAGAAGTTAAGTCGCATAGTGCTCAGAGCCGTTTGAACCATTTGGGATAAGTTAGATCGTCTACTTCTCTCCAGACCCTATCGTTCAACACCACTATCTTCTTTGGTTTGGGTCCGCAGCTCGTGGTCTCGAGGTCGCATTCTCGCTTCCCGAGCACGGGGTCCCTGGTTCGATTAGCAGCGGGGTCAGGGATTTTCCCTGCCTCGAGATGACTGGGTGTTTGAGTTCTCCCCATCATTTCATCATCATTCATGAAAGTGGCGAGATTGGACTGAGCAAAGGTTGGGAATTTGTACGGGCGCTGATAACCGCGCATTTGAGCGCCCAACAAACCTAACATCATCATCATCATCATCATCATCTTTGGTTTGGCCTCTTGAGAAAGAAATTCAAACACATCGTTGAGCATGCTGGACCCGCATTCGGGAGGACGATGGTTCAAACCCGCGTCTGTCCTTCCTGATGTAGGTTTTCCGTGATTTCCCTAAATTCAGGCAAATTCCGGCCTGGTTCCTTTGAAAGGGCACGGCAGACTTCCTTTCCCATCCTTCCCTAATCCGGTGTGACCTAAGACCTCGCTGTCTGGCCCCCTCCCCCAAGTCGATAACCCAATCACGTCGTTGAAAGTGTCCCCAGCAGAGTTCAAGCTGTAATAAAGGCGAAGGCTGAACACACCCTATACTAATGTCCAGTAATAAGTGTCCGAATACTTTCTCGAATCGAAAACCTTACCTTTCATGTGGAATTCTCCTGCTGACTGATCTATCCTGAGATGACTCACCACACTCGTCCTCCCCCCACCCTCCCACCCCCCTGGCAGTTTCAATTCTGCCAGTACCTCTTCCATAATTCAGAGACTTGACGAAACTCTCCGGCATACATTAGTTCATTACCCACGGATAAATGGGCTACCTAGAACCTAGAGTTTACTTTGTAGAACATACTACGCCGTTACTGACCATATAAAATAATTATTTCCTACTCAAAATTTTGTAGTTTATACATCTTAGCTGGAAATTCATTGACGAATGAATAATATCTATATCTGAGCCGCAGTTCTCTTTTCCTCCGATAAAACTCTTTTATCTCTGTAAAATACCCTTCTCATTCTTAAGAATCGAGTGACAAATCACATTCCAGTCGCGCTGCTAACCCCTTGAAGTATATTCACAGACGTTTATTTGCTTCACTGTCGAAATGAAATTATTTAAATAAATCCTTGCTCGCCATGCTATCCTTTTTTTTTAAAGGTTATTCCACACCGCTGAGTGTATTTCACGAAAAGACGCCTTAAGTGCGGGAGAGGAGTTGGCACTTTTTTTTCAGTCGTGACGCAGCAAACTCGTTAGCGAAATTATAACATTTGCATTTCTACTAGGGAACAAGAAACAGGGTTTTGTAAATGGAAGACGGTAGGGTAGAGAAAAGCGCTGTTAATCTTCCTTGCCGGAGGCCAGTACTGGTAAATGGTACCATCTGCACAATTTAGTTGCTTCATTGCCTCGTTAAAACAAAGAAAAACTAAATTTTGAGTTTAATTTTTTTTAAAAATGCATCACGTTAACAGGACTGGCCTCTACTGAACCATAAAGAATGTCACTTTTATCGTGCTCGTCACGTCTCCTGGGCTCCTCGCGAAACATTCCTGGCAGTCGTAAAACGCATTTAAATTAGTCTCGTTACTGCTTCAAAGTTTTTACGTTCTACTTTGCCTGCTATGTTTATCTTGATGACGATTAATTTGTCGCCGTTTTTTGTAACTGATGACATCGCATAAGTTTAAATGAGGCATTTCCCAATAGTGATGGCCGATTCCTAATAAAGCACGAACATATGGGAAATGAGAATTGTGATAATTGTTCAAATTACATACGTCGTCAAACATTCTTTTTCTACGCAGCGGCCGCGCGGGGTAGCCGTGCGGTCTATGGCACCTTGCAATGGTTCGCGCGGCTTCTACTCATATCGTTGTATTACAATAGCCTGAATTTAATTTGATTTTCCTTGCTACAAATATGTACCCCAATTGAAGACGACCATCTCTGTTACGTGCATTCCACAAATCCATGTTACTTCCGTTTGAAATCTATACCACAGCAACTGATCGGTACGATATACATGATATACATCACCGACGATTTGTCAGCGCTGGAAGACAAATAGTAAAACATCACGCCCCCCCCCCCCCCTCTCACATCCTCTAACTATACAGAGGCAGCGCTACTTATCCCTCTTCCCCCGAAACAAATGGTCAACTTTACTTAGCTCAGAGCCATATTCACCAATGCCAACTAAAATTAAGTAAATCTTGAAATATTGCTGCTCCGTAAAAATTTTTGTTTCTTACTGAGCAGGAAACCTACTATCTAAAGAAGTTAAAAACATTCAACAGCCAAGACCGTGTAAATATTTTTTTATTTAAAACAACCGGTTTTGAAAGACTTTACTGTCATCTTCAGGTCTTACAAAAATCTTTTCGTTATGAAACCCGTTCATTTCACACTGGACTTCACGTGAAGTTGTCATGTGAATAAAAGTCATCACGTTATACAAGATTTGTCATAACTAGAATATTTATTTATGTATTTATTTATGACAGACCTTTCACGAATGTGTTGTATTTATCCACACGACAACTTGGCGTAGTTGATACATGTGAAACTCATAACTTTTCTTGGTTATTTTACCATTATGAGTTATTTGACTAAACAGTGACTAAGGCGGAGAGCGATCTAAAGCCAACAACAGTCGATTTGACATTTAACTCTACCCTGCCTCCCTTCTTCTTCGTTGCACTTGGAGAAATTCAGGATTGATGTCTCCAAGTGCGTGGACATCGTCCCAGTGTTTCACGTTACATCGTAAACATTGGTGCAAAGTCTGCTCATAACAAAACAAAAAAAAAATCGACACCGAGGTAGACATTACACAGGCGAACGCAGGTATGGAGGCGGATTTCGTTTAGGCCGACCGTGGTAGCCGAGCGGTTCTAAGCGCTTCAGTCCGGAACCACGCCACTGCTACGGTTGCAGGTTCGAATCCTGCCTCGGGCATGGCTGTGTGTGATGTCCTTAGGTTAGTTAGGTTTAAGTAGTTCTAAATTCTATGGGACTGATGACCTCAGAAGTTAAGTCCCATAGTGCTCAGAGCCATTTGAACCGTTTAGGTGATCATCCGTAACAACTCAAACGCAATACTGCACTTTCACTCATTCACCAAAGGCCTCACCGAGCGATGTGGCGCAGTGGTTAGCACGCTGGACTCGCATTCGGGAGGACGACGGTTCAATCCCACGCCCGGCCATCCTGATTTAGCTTTTCCGTGATTTCCCTAAATCGCTCCAGGCAAATGCCGGGATGGTTCCTTTGAAAGGGCACGGCCGACTTCCTTCCCCGTCCTTCCGTCATCCGATGAGACCGATGACGTCGCTGTTTGGTCTCTTCCCCCAAACAACCCAACCCAGAGGCCTGTTCATAGCTCTGGTCGTGCGAGTTGAGTCGCGCTACCGCTCAGCAGCAAATGGTTCAAATGGCTCAGAGCACTATGAGACTTAACATCTGAGGTCATCAGTCCCCTAGACTTAGAACTACTTAAACCTAACTAACCTAAGGACATCACACACAGCCATTCCCGAGGCAGGATTCGAACCTGCGACCGTTGCGATCGCAGCGAGCAACCAGCTGATGACTAGAAATGGAGGAAAAACAGGTCCCATGAACGTTCATTTTCGGACAGACAATGGGATGCTTCTTCCGCCAGAACAGGAAGCCATGCTTCATAGGATATAAGTGGGCAACAAAAGGCTTCCTGTCGACTCGGTAGACGGAAGGAGGTACGTCGCTCTGTAATAGTCGGTTTTACTAACCGCAAATTATTGTCCATCATTTCCTACGCCAGTGGTCGTTCAACTACGACCCGAATCAAGCAGTCGTGCGGCCCGCGGTTATCATCCTATTTTATAACAGCAACCAATACCCGAATCCAAATACGTGAATTCTACAACGTTAAGAGCTTCTTTAGATAGAATTTTTTCAGTGAGGGTTGAAAAACACTTAGGCGGTTTTTTGTTCTACTGATTTTTATTTGTATGAACTATTGTTGAAGGCCGCTGTCTTCAACTTAGTCAGTCTTGGAACCCTGCACTCAGCCTGGAGATCGAGGACCGCCCCCGACGGTGTCAGCAGGGAGACTGCAGACCCCAGTTCGAACCCAGGCGCCGCTTCCCCCCACCACCTCCAGTAGCCAGCCACACCAAAGACACCAAGAGAGGAACGGTGGAGGGGGTAACGGCTAGTATATATAGGGCGCCGAGAGGAACAGCACAGTATTCGCCAGGAACCACCTGAAGATGGTAGCGTGTACGTCTGCCGAAATACTGTGGGGAAATTACGAGGCTACCCGGTCGGATACCCGAAAACTGTTCAAACTATGAATTGTCTCGAAGAGAACGATCTTTTGACACACAGTCAACACAGGTTTAGAAAACATCGTTCTTGTGAAACACAACTAGCTCTTTACGAAATGTTGAGTGCTTGACAAGTGATTTCAAACTTATTCCATATTTCTGGATTTCCGGAAGCCTTTTGACGCTGTACCCCACCAGCGGCTTGCTGTCAGATTGCGTACTTACGGAATATCGTCACAGTTGTATAACTGGATTCGTGATTTCCTGTCAGAAAGATCGTAGTTCGTAGCAACTGACGGAAGGTCATCGAGTAAAATATATGTGATTTCTGGCGTTATCCAAGGTTGTGTTGTAGGCCATCTGCTGTTTCTTGTCTATATAAACGATTTTACACAGAATCTGAGTAGTCATCTTAGGTTGTTTGTGGATGATTCTTTCGTTTCTTGTCTATTACAGTCATCAGACGATAAAAACAAGTTTCAAAACTATTTATAAAAGACACCTCTGTGGTGCGAAAATTGCCAATTGACCCTAAATATTGAAAAGTGTGAGGTCATCCGCATGAGTGCTAAAAGGAATCCGTTAAACTTCGGTTACGCTATAAATCAGTCTAATCCAAAGGCCGTAAATTCAACTAAATACCTACGAATTACAATTACGAACAACTTAAACTGGAGACAACACATAGAAAACGTTGTGGTGACGGTGAACTAAAGACTGCGTTTTATTGGAATAGCATAATATGCAACAGATCTACTAAAGAGACTGCCTACACTACGCCCATCCATCCTCTTTTGTAGTATTGCTGCGCGGTGTGGGATCCTTACCAGGTAGAATCAACGGAGTACATCCAGAAAGTTCAAAGAAGAAGAACAGCACGTTTTGTTTTATAGAGAAATAGAGGATTGAATGTCACTGACATGACAGGATTTGGGGTGGACATCATTAAACTAAAGGCATTTCTCGTTGCGGCTGATTCTTCTGACGAAATTTCAAACATGATCTTTCTCCTCCGAATGCGAAAATATTTTGTTGACGCCGATCTACGTAGAGAGAAACGATCATGATAATATAATAAGGGCAATTGGAGCTCACGCGGAAATACACTCCTAGAAATGGAAAAAAAACACATTTACACCGGTGTGTCAGACCCACCATACTTGCTCCGGACACTGCGAGAGGGCTGTACAAGCAATGATCACACTCACGGCACAGCGGACACACCAGGAACCGCGGTGTTGGCCGTCGAATGGCGCTAGCTGCGCAGCATTTGTGCACCGCCGCCGTCAGTGTCAGCCAGTTTGCCGTGGCATACGGAGCTCCATCGCAGTCTTTAACACTGGTAGCATGCCGCGACAGCGTGGACGTGAACCGTATGTGCAGTTGACGGACTTTGAGCGAGGGCGTATAGTGGGCATGCGGGAGGCCGGGTGGACGTACCGCCGAATTGCTCAACACGTGGGGCGAGAGGTCTCCACAGTACATCGATGTTGTCGCCAGTGGTCGGCGGAAGGTGCACGTGCCCGTCGACCTGGGACCGGACCGCAGCGACGCACGGATGCACGCCAAGACCGTAGGATCCAACGCAGTGCCGTAGGGGACCGCACCGCCACTTCCCAGCAAATTAGGGACACTGTTGCTCCTGGGGTATCGGCGAGGACCATTCGCAACCGTCTCCATGAAGCTGGGCTACGGTCCCGCACACCGTTAGGCCGTCTTCCCCTCACGCCCCAACATCGTGCAGCCCGCCTCCAGTGGTGTCGCGACAGGCGTGAATGGAGGGACGAATGGAGACGTGTCGTCTTCAGCGATGAGAGTCGCTTCTGCCTTGGTGCCAATGATGGTCGTATGCGTGTTTGGCGCCGTGCAGGTGAGCGCCACAATCAGGACTGCATACGACCGAGGCACACAGGGCCAACACCCGGCATCATGGTGTGTGGAGCGATCTCCTACACTGGCCGTACACCACTGGTAATCGTCGAGGGGACACTGAATAGTGCACGGTACATCCAAACCGTCATCGAACCCATCGTTCTACCATTCCTAGACCGGCAAGGGAACTTGCTGTTCCAAGAGGACAATGCACGTCCGCATGTATCCCGTGCCACCCAACGTGCTCTAGAAGGTGTAAGTCAACTACCCTGGCCAGCAAGATCTCCGGATCTGTCCCCCATTGAGCATGTTTGGGACTGGATGAAGCGTCGTCTCACGCGGTCTGCACGTCCAGCATGAACGCTGGTCCAACTGAGGCGCCAGGTGGAAATGGCATGGCAAGCCGTTCCACAGGACTACATCCAGCATCTCTACGATCGTCTCCATGGGAGAATAGCAGCCTGCATTGCTGGGAAAGGTGGATATACACTGTACTAGTGCCGACATTGTGCATGCTCTGTTGCCTGTGTCTATGTGCCTGTGGTTCTGTCAGTGTGATCATGTGATGTATCTGACCCCAGGAATGTGTCAATAAAGTTTCCCCTTCCTGGGACAATGAATTCACAGTGTTCTTATTTCAATTTCCAGGAGTGTATATATGTTCGTTTTTTCCGCGCGCTGATCGAGACTGGAATAATAAAGAATTATTGTGAAGGCGACTCAATGAACCCTCTGCCAAGCACTTCAGTGTGATTTGCAGAGTGTCCATGACGTTGTAGACCACACTACACAAACATCCATTACATTCACCTACACTCAACTGATACAAGTAAGACACAATCCTCACGTATCCACAAGGAAAAGGGTCATTGTACGCCGCGGAAGAAAACCCTTTCCGACTAGGTTGCTCAACTTACTCCTTGGGGTCTCTCAACCGGCAATGTAATACGATGGTAAAATATTCCAGAATGTTAGGCCGCGTCACATACTCGATCGCCGTTTCGGCTCGACTGCTGGAATCTTCCTCAGGACCTTGTAGTACTCACGGTTAGCCAAACACCACAAGAACTTAAAGTTTATCTCAGCAGAAGGGTGGAAACGACGATCGAGTAGAAGAAACTGAGAAAGAAAATAACGTTGTCTAACATCGCAGAAGACTTTGCCTTCAAGAGCAAATGCCACGAAAGCCTTCAGACTTTCATAATGCCATACGACTGTACTTTACGCTACCCACTGAAAAGCAATAGCTTACCAGTCATGAACTGATAAAGGCAGTAGTAGCTCCGAACTGTTTCGTATAGCATCAAGTTCCTTTCCACTCAGTTGCAGCTTATTGATAACAGGTGATTTACAAGGCGATCGATATCAGTATATTACCGTTATATTACTCAGACGTCAGACTATTAGAGCCGATGAAACTGCAGTACATCGAAATCGATCACACTGTACATTACCTGTCATCAATTAGGCGCAGCCGAGCGGAAAGGAAAAAGATGATATATGAGACGAGGCAAGGACTGACACACTATCGATAGCACCGAAAGAGCCGACCACTTAACGTTCCCATCCGATACACGATGCGGCAACGACAGTAACACTGCAGTGGGGTTTGCGATATAAGAGGGAGTTCTAGTCGAGAGACACGAAAAATGGGCGACGCTTAGAATTTTTTTCTCACAAGGATTATTTTCATTAAAATTGGGATTTCACCAATGTATTGTACATGCATTTGTCTGTGAAATTTTTTTATCTCATAGCAAATTCACAATGGCGGCTGCAGCTCTTGTCAAAGTATGCGCCTCGCGGCGCGTCCTGGTTCGCACGAAACGTTATACTGACTCGTGGCTATTTCTGAAACCCATAAAAATAGAACATTCTTAAAGTAGAATGAATTTTGCGGGGTCATCACGATAGGGATTAGGAAAACAACTCGAAGAAAATGGGTACTATTAGAAAAATAATTCAGGTTCTCGGCACGTCCTTCTAAGGTTAAATGTTAAAAAGAAATATTTAAAATTCAAATAAAAAGGGTGTCGCTAAGGCTCCCTAAATTTAACTGCCCGTCATTTTAAAAAACGAAATTAAATGGTTAATCTGTTGAGGCTGTGGAACGTATCGCGCACTGAAAAATGTTGTTTCGAGAAAAACGCGTTTAAAGTTTTTAGTGTAGAAAAAATATGTTGTTTCATCACTTATGTTTAATCTGCGGTCCCAAGACCGAGGAGACATCATTACTCTCTCTCAAATATGCTCTGATTCTCAATTTTGTGCTGCATTTCTTCAGTCCGGTCTCTTTTAACACACTGAGGCATTCCTTGCCCTACAGAAGCCACGCGTTTTGTGTCAGATAACTCCGTGAAGTTTTTGCTGTTCGTCCCTGTGACGATTCCTAGAACGTTCATGGTTTTCAGAATAGATTAATAACCTTCGTTGAATATACCTGCTACTATTTCAGCAACCCCACAATGAAGATGTTTCAGTAACAGTTCCAATGCGCGCGTTGAAGCTCTCGTTGTCATTTTGCATATTGGCACTGGTGCATCTTCATTGTCCAGAAATTCGTATAATGGTCGATTCTTTTCTTGAACTGATTCAC
This sequence comes from Schistocerca cancellata, assembly GCF_023864275.1. Classification (NCBI taxonomy): domain Eukaryota; kingdom Metazoa; phylum Arthropoda; class Insecta; order Orthoptera; family Acrididae; genus Schistocerca; species Schistocerca cancellata. The sequence continues at coordinate 298,550,037 of NC_064628.1, forward strand.
AGAGCGCTTACAGCTGCCTGATATCAGTCGGCCCATGGATCCATTCAACACTCTATAACTTCTAAAATACTTTCACAATCAAAAAATACTTTTGCAGGCGTAATCTATATAATTCAGTGATGCAAATTATGCAAAAAACAAAATCAAAAATTTTTTCATCGGTCTCAACCAGAACGTCCCCTTAATCCGGAGTACATCCACCGGGCCGGAGCTGCGGAACTGAACACAGATACTGTACCGGCCTCACTCACGTATCGTTTGTTTTTAGATATTCTCTCTTCCTGCTGAAGTTATCGGCAGGTTAGATAGAATAGTTAAATTAAGAAACTTGCCAGTATCTTTCACTGCTGCTTTAAATCACTGTCGCATAAAAACTGATGGAAACACAACTAAGATTAATAATACAAGGTGAACATTATAAAACAGACAAACTGCAAGGACGGATTCCTGACAGGAAATGGAGGACAAAAGGTCCTCTGAACATGTGTCACACATCATAGCCACGGTAGATGGAGCTCCGAATGACAGTTTCTCTCAATATGGAGTGTTGTTAGAAGGGAGACAGGAAAAGTAACCACTGTGGAAGGTAGTATTCAAAAAATGGTTCAAATGGCTCTGAGCACTATGGGACTCAACTGCTGTGGTCATAAGTCCCCTAGAACTTAGAACTACTTAAACCTAACTAACCTAAGGACAGCACACAACACCCAGCCATCACGAGGCAGAGAAAATCCCTGACCCCGCCGGGAATCGAACCCGGTAACCCGGGCGTGGGAAGCGAGAACGCTACCGCACGACCACGAGATGCAGGCGAAGGTAGTATTACTATTAAAGAGAACGAGACCATCCTAACCAAGAGTACACACGTACCTAATGGATTTAACAAACATTTCTTAAGTGTAGGAGAAAAAATTGGTGAGAACAGTTCAAAAGAAAAAGCCAGGCAGTACATAGAAGAGTCTGCTTTGAAAAAATTTAGTCAGATTAAGTTTCATCTAACAACCTCTTGTGAAATAAGTAAAATTATTAAATCTTTGTAAAATAAATATTCTATTGCAGTAGATGACATCTCTAATAAGATATTAAAACAATGTGGAGCAATTACAACTGATGTTCTGAGTCACATATGTAATGCATCACTAACTGAAGGTACTTTCCCAGGCAGGTTAAAATATGCCATTCCCAGGCCTCTCTACAAAAAGGGGGACACCACAGATGTCAATAATAATCGGCGAGTATACTTTCTTACAGCATTTTCAAAAATCTTCGAGAAAGTAATGTACTCAAGAGTGGTTAGCCATCTCAACAGTAATGGCATACTTAGTAAATCACAGTTCGGATTTCCAAATGCTGTTCCACTGAGACAGCAATATTCAATTTCACTGTCCACATAATAGAGTCTTTAAATAGTAAAATGTCACTAATCAGTATCCAGAACCACCTCTGGCCGTAGTAACGGCCTTGATACGTCTGGGCATTGAGTCAAACAGAGCTTGGATGGCGTGTACAGGTGCAGCTGCCCATGCAGCTTCAACACGATACCACAGTTCATCAAGAGTAGTGACTGGCGTATTGTGACGAGCCAGTTGCTCGGCACCATTGACCAGACGTTTTCAATTGGTGAGAGATCTGGAGAATGTGCTGGCCGGGCCAGCAGTAAACATTTTATGTATGCAGAAAGGCCCGTACAGGACCTACAAGAAGCGGTCGTGCATTATTCTGCTGAAACGTGGAGTTTCGCAGGGATCGAATGAAGGGTAGAGCCACGGGTCGCTACACATCTGAAGTGTAACGTCCACCATTCAAAGTGCCGTCAATGCGAACAAGAGGTGTAACCAATGGCACCCCATACGATCACGCCGGGTGATGACGAATACACGCTTCCAATGTGCGTTCGCCTCGATGTCGCCAAACACGGATGCGACCATCACGATACTGTAAATAGAACCTGGATTCATCCGAAAAAGTGACGTTTTGCCATACGTGCGCCCAGGTTCGTCGTTGAGTACACCATCGTAGGCGCTCCTGTCTGTGATGTAGCCTCAAGGGTAACCGCATCCATGGTCTCCGAGCTGATAGTCCATGCTACTGCAAACGTCGTCGAACTGTTCGTGCAGATGGTTAGATGGTTGTTGTCTTGCAAAAGGCCCCATCTGTTGACTCAGGGTCGAGACATGGCTGCACGAGCCGTTACATCCATGCAGATAAGATGCCCGTCATCTCGACTGCTAGTGATACGAGGCCGTTGGGATCCAGCACGGCGTTCCGTATTACCCTCCTGAACCCACCGATTCCATATTCTGCTAACAGTCATTGGATCTCGACCAACGCGAGCAGGAATGTCGCAATACGATAAACTGCAATCGCGATAGGCTACAATCCGACCTTTATCAAAGTCGGAAACGAGATGGTACGCATTTCTCTTCCTTACACGAGGCATCATAACAACGTTTCACCAGGCAACGCCAGTCAACTGCTGTTTGTGTATGAGAAATCGGTTGGAAACTTTCCTCGTGTCAGCACGTTGTAGGTGTCGCCACCGGCGCCAACCTTGTGTGAATGCTCTGAAAAACTAATAATTTGCATATCACAGCATCTTCTTCCTGTTGGTTAAATTTCGCGTATGTAGCACGTCATCTTCGTGGTGTAGCAATTTTAATGGCCAGTAGTGTAATCTCGCAATCGACCACGTACAGCTTCCCACGGAGTGTACCCATCTTAGGGCTAAACAGTGGAAACCGAAGGTGCGAGATCAGGTAGGGAGTCCAATGACGTTTTGTGAGTTCCTCTCGCGTTCGTAGACTTGTGTAAGGCCTTTCGTTGTCATGGATAAAAAGAACTTCGTTTGCAGTTTTGTGGCGACGAACACGCTCGAATGAGAGTGTCCGCACGTTTCAGTGTTGCACGAGTCACGGCTGTGTGCGGCAGGCCGGCACGCGGGAGATCGAACAGGTGTGCGCGACGTTATTGGGATGATGAGAGACGCTTCGCCCAAAGGCTCACTGTGCTTTTGTGCACTGCTAGGTCTCCGTAGACATTCTGTAAGCGTTTATGAATATATGCATAGCCCTGGTTTTCCTTCAAAACAAACTCAATGACAATTCTCTTCTTGGATCGCACCTCAGTTACGGAGGCCATTTTGAAGGCTACGTATAGCGTCGCCGACAGTCGGGTTTCGTGAAACTATAGGGGCTGAAGGGGAATATTCCATGATGTTAGAAAACAACTTTGACTTTTTTTTTCAACCGAAACTGGTCCAGAAAAACGAATGTCTTGCTTTACTTAATGAACTCTCCTTGTGTGTAAGGCTTCTGAAGCGCCGCGCCATTAGACGTGTGCGTGCGCGCGTGTGTGTGTGTGTGTGTGTGTGTGTGTGTGTGTGTGTTCACTTGATCACCTTTGTGGTATTCTGTAATTGAACGTATTTATAGTAAACTAAAATCGGGCACGGGGTCCCGGGTTCGATTCCCGGCGGGGTCAGGGATTTTCACCTGCCTCGAGATGACTGGGTGTTTGTGTTGTCCTCATCATTTCATCATCATCCAGGAAAGTGGCGAAATTGGACTGAGCAAAGATTGGGTAATTGTACGGGCGCTAATAACCACGCAGTTGAGCGCCCCACAAACCAAACATCATCATCATCATCATCATCAACTAAAATCGGCTTTCCCCCCCAAAAAAGAAAAAGGTATACTCGGTAACAATCTCGCTAAAAACAAGCAACCAGCCGATTACCTAGAGTTATCATGAAACCTTTATTTTATGATGTCCGTATATCAGTGGTCTGTGGAAAAATACGGTGTGTTTATAAATGAATATCGGGGTTTTAACGCTTTATAATATTTTTTATATTAAACTTACAGTTATAAATGATATGTCAAATGAAAGAGCAACTCAAACAGTTTTACCAAGAACCTAATGTTCAATGTGAGCACCATTTGTCACACGCCACACGTCAAGTGTATAGCTAAGTTCTTCCCAAACATTGATAAGTGTGTCTTCAGTGATTGTAGCAACAGCTGCTTCAATCCGGTTTCAGGGAGGTCTGCTGGTAGCGGTGGCACGTACACACAATCCTTGGTGAAGCCCCAAAGGAAAAAATCGCATGGCATTAGGTCGGGTGACCGTGGGGGCCATGCAAAGCAAGCCCTGTCATTGGGCCCCTTGCGGCCTATTCAGCGCTTGGATACAGTGAAGTTCAACCAATTGCGGCGGAAACACTGCGCGCTGAGCATGCGCACTGGTGCCAAACACAACTGTTTTGAGTTGCTCATTCTTTTGACATATCATTTATAACTGTAAGTTTAATGTAATAAATACTATAAAGCGGTAAAACGCCGATATTCATTTATAAATACCCTGTACAATACAGAACGACCCATGAGAAACTGAAGAAACTGCAAAAAGGTGGGAATTTAAGGAGATGGGACCTGGATAAACTGACTAAAATAGAGGTTGTACAGGGTTTCAGAGAGAGCGTAAGGGAACAAATGGCAGGAATGCAGGAAAGAAATACAGTAGAAGAAGAATGGGTAGCTTTGAGGGATGAAGTAGTGAAGGCAGCAGAGGATCAAGTAGGTAAAAAGACGAGGGCTAGTAGAAATCCTTGGGTAACAGAAGAAATATTGAATTTAATTGATGAAAGGAGAAAATATAAAAATGCAGTAAATGAAGCAGGCAAAAAGGAATGCAAACGACTCAAAAAGCAGGGATGGTTAGAGGATAAATGTAAGGATGTAGAGGCTTATCTACAGGAAAATTAAAGAGACATTTGGAGAAAAGAGAACCACTTGTATGAATATCAAGAACTCAGATGGAAACCCAGTTCTAAGCAAAGAAGGGAAAGCAGAAACGTGGAAGGAGCATATAGAGGGTCTATACAAGGGCGATGTACTTGAGGACAATATTATGCAAATGGAAGAGGATGTAGATGAAGATGAAATGGGAGATATGATACTGCGTGAAGAGTTTGACAGAGCACTGAAAGACCTGAGTCGAAACAAGGCCCCGGGAGTAGACAACAGTCCATTAGAACTACTGACGGCCTTGGGACAGCCAGTCCTGACAAAACTCTACCATCTGGTGAGCAAGATGTATGAGACAGGCGAAAAACCCTCAGACTTCAAGAAGAATATAATAATCCCAATCCCAAAGAAAGCATGTGTTGACAGATGTGAAAATTACCGAACTATCAGTTTAATAAGTCACGGCTGCAAAATACTAACGCGAATTCTTTACAGACGAATGGAAAACTAGTAGAAGCCGACCTTGAGAAAGATCAGTTTGGATTCCGTAGAAATATTCGAACACGTGAGGCAATACTGACCCTACGACTTATCTTAGAAGCTAGATTAAGGAAAAGCAAACCTACGTTTCTAGCATTTGTAGACTTAGAGAAAGCTTTTGACAATGTTGACTGGAATACTCTCTTTCAAATTCTGAAGGTGGCAGGGGTAAAATATAGGGAGCGAAAAGCTATTTATAATTTGTATAGAAACCAAATGGCAGTTATAAGAGTTGAGGGGCATGAAAGGGAAGCAGTGGTTGGGAAGGGAGTGAGACAGGTTTGTAGCCTCTCCCCGATCTTATTCAATCTGTATATTGAGCAAGCAGTGAAGGAAACAAAAGAAAAATTCGGAGTAGGTATTAAAATCCATGGAAAAGAAATAAAAACTTTGAGGTTCGCCGATGACATTGTAATTCTGTCAGAGACAGCAAAGAACTTGGAAGAGCAGTTGAATGGAATGGATGGTGTCTTGAAGGGAGGATATAAGATGAACATCAACAAAAGCAAAACGAGGATAACGGAATGTAGTCGAATTAAGTCGGGTGATGTTGAGGGTATTAGATTAGGAAATGAGACACTTGAAGTAGTAAAGGAGTTTTGCTATTTGGGGAGCAAAATAACTGATGATGATCGAAGTAGAGAGGATATAAAATGTAGACTGGCAATAGCAAGGAAAGCGTTTCTGAAGAAGAAAAATTTGTTAACATCGAGTATAGATTTAAATGTCAGGAAGTCGTTTCTGAAAGTATTTGTATGGAGTGTAGCCATGTATGGAAGTGAAACATGGACGATAAATAGTTTGGACAAGAAGAGAATAGAAGCTTCCGAAATGTGGTGCTACAGAAGAATGCTGAAGATTAGATGGGTAGATCACATAACTAATGAGGATTGGGGAGAAGAGAAGTTTGTGGCACAACTTGACTAGAAGAAGGGATCGGTTGGTAGGACATGTTCTGAGGCATCAAGGGATCACCAATTTAGTATTGGAGGGCAGCGTGGAGGGTAAAAATCGTAGAGGGAGACGAAGAGATGAATACACTAACCAGATTCAGAAGGATGTAGGTTGCAGTAGGTACTGGGAGATGAAGAAGCTTGCACAGGATAGAGTAGCATGGAGAGCTGCATCAAACCAGTCTCAGAACTGAAGACCACAACAACAACAACATATGAGAACAGACATTCACACGTCGCTTTCCTCACTCCAAAAGGGGAGAGATGGATAAAATATGATAAAGTTTTCAATTCCGTAACAAGCACATGAGGTGGGAAAAAAAAACTAGCGCTGTTGCCAAGGGCAGGCGAGTGAACGGCTCGTGGGCGGGAAGCTGCGTCGTGCTGCCCCTCAGCTCAGCTCGGCTCTTCTCGGCTCACGCTTTTACGAGTTCCGTACTGCACTCACGGGACGCGGCCATTTACGGCGCTGCTCCTTGGAGATTGAGCATTAAATGCCCCGACACTTCGCCCGCGCTATGGCTCCGACATTCATTGCCACAAAATGGGGGAAGCCAAGTGCGTTGTTAAACCCCCTCAATAAATAGCCATGATTCTAAGAAAAGATTTGCTCCCTTAACACGGACAGATGCTTATGTAAATAAAACTGAAGTCCAGATCGCATCTCTTTTTCATTAATAAGTTACTGGTTTCGGTGCGCTGACCATTGTCAGACCTCTTGTAGCGATTCCTGGACTTGTAAGAAGAGTGAGTCTTCCTGTCGCGATATACATGGTCGTCATTTATTAATGTGACCACTGCTTACGTTCGACTTCAACGTACAATAATCACTCACAGACGGCAGGTGCCTGCAGTAGCAGTAGAAGGAATAGAAAGTGTGTCTGGGGGGAGGGGGGGATGCGCCAAAGACTGCAGTCGTTGTCGTCGTACTGCGGAAACTGAGCGATTTATCAGACGTGCAAAAGGTCGTGATCATTGGCTTCCGCGCCAAGGCTGGAAGCATTTCCGAAACAGCTGTCGATGGGGCCGATGACCTCGCCGTTTGGGTCCCTCCCCCAAATCGACCAACCGATCAATCACTTTTAACTACAAAAATTTTAACTTGTTCGTTCGATAACGAGTTACGCGTTGAAGTCACCAAGCACCGAGCTAGCCTGCTCAATGTCCGCTAATAACAGTTTCTCACCTGCCCGCGTAGGGCTCATTTCCGTCAGAGATCGGGAAACTGCGCCGACATTCATCACTTTAATTTAATTGCGATACAGGGAAGTTGTAGGTTTGCGTTAAGCTGTGACTGAACATGCCTTTCAATAATTTATTTAACAACACGCATCAACTTTCACTTTACCGTAAATTCAGAATCTTCATAAAAAAAAGTCTTTAAGTCACCCACCAGTGTGTCCAGTAAAACAAATATTTAGTATCAGAGCAAGACTTGCTCAATCAAGACAGATTGCGGAAGAGATTACAAAAACTATCAAACTCGAAGGTGATACAAAAAGCGACAAAAATAAAGAGGATGATATACACAAAGTTAAAAATTGGACAATTAATTTGCACTAGGTGAAGACACGGGAGCAAAGAAATTCAGAAAAAAATAAACATGATTCTTAATAAGCTCAAAGCAAATGAAACAACATGCCAGATAAAATCCCACTATACAAGAGACGCAAAATACACATGAAAGTTGATCTAGTTAGTCGCGTCCGCAGGAGCTACCAAATTACAGAACGACAAGAAATCAGACTTATCACTAAGCCAGATTTACCCCAAAACAATTTTATGACTCAGATGTACAAGCATCACTAATAACAAATGCAGCAGGCCGGAGTGGCCGAGCGGTTCTAGGCGCTACAGTCTGGAGCCGCGCGACCGCAGGTTCGAATCCTGCCTCGGGCATGGATGTGTGTGATGTCCTTAGGTTAGTTAGGTTTAAGTAGTTCTAAGTTCTAGGGGACTGATGACCTCAGCAGTTAAGTCCCATAGTGCTCAGAGCCATTTGAGCCATTTTTAACAAATGCAATTTGAGTGACTTAATAACGCTGTGCGAATATTCCGAAATACTCTCAACCCTTGTACTCAAAAGCAGGCGTGATCAATTTCTATTCAGTTATTGGTACTGTAATAAGCATAAACTCAATCTTTACATAAAATTACGGCCCATATACGCCACACAGTATTAATGTCAGTCCCCCCACTACTCTCTCTCTCTCTCTCTCTCTCTCTCTCTCTCTCTCTCTCTCTCTCTACGCCGCGCGGGATTAGCCGAGCGGTCTAAAGGCGCTGCAGTCATGGACTGTGCGGCTGGTCCCGGCGGTGGTTCGAGTCCACACTCGGGCATGGGTGAGTGTGTTTGTCCTTAGGATAATTTAGGTTAAGTAGTGAGTAAGCTTAGGGAATAATGACCTTAGCAGTTAAGTGCCATAAGATTTCACACTCATTTCCCTCTCTCTCTACCTCTACCTCTACGTCTATCTCTTTCCCCCTCGTCACACACGTACCTTCGTTTATTTCTTTGTTTATCCATCTACAGCATGGCCACTGGACCCCCTTTACGTCGAAGTGCACACGTCTCACATCTCTCTCAGCCCTTGTTTTTTCCCCGTACCCTCTTGTTTTCCTCCCCTACCGCAGTCAGATACAGTTGCACACAAAGCAAAGATTAACGGCACACAAATTTGTCATCAGTGGCTCTGCGCGCGAGGAAGAACAGCACGCGAACAAACAACATGAGGCGGTAGACGGTGGACAGAAGGTCGCTGCCTGCCGCCGCCGAAGCCCAGAACCGCTGCGCCGTGACACTCCAATTATCGGCATATAAGAAAGGGAGCGTTGGCTCTTCAGCTGTTGGAATGCCGACCCCCACCCATGTCCTTTCCACACTGGCCACTGCTGCCTGCCCTGGACAAGCAGACACTGATGGGAAAATAATTCGCAACTCCAAAAAATAATTAATGTAGACTAATGAAATTTCGCGAATTCCTTTTTCTGGGTAACATATTTAAGTGATTAACATAGCAAATCACAGATTAATGTAAGCGCGAGATAAGCCAATGCAAATGTGAAATGCTAGTACATTAATAACGGCCAGAATGTCGAATGCAAGCATGCAAACGAAAAAAAAAAATGTTCAAATTTGTGTGAAATCTTCTGGGGCTTAACTGATAAAGTCATCAGTACCTAAGCTTACACACTACTTAACCTAAATTATCCTAAGGACAAACACACACACACACACACACACACACACACACACACACACACGCACGCACGCACACACACACACACACACACACACACACACACACACACACACACCCATGCCCGAGGGAGGACTCGGACCTCCGCCGGGACCAGCCGCACAGACTATGACTGCAGCGCCTGAGACCGCTCGTCTAACATGCGAACGAGCATGTATTGTGTTGTACAGGCGCCAAGAGGATGGAACCTTAATGCCTTGGAAGAATATGAGATCGTTACACATATCACACCCTGGCAAGAACGGTGACATAACTCAAAATTACAATACTTGAGAAAAATTGATCTAAAACTACATGTTTCCTTTAAGTTTCAAGCAACTATATTTGGCGGTAAATTCCATTACGTTCTATACAACAGTAATATGGATACGCAGTTCTGCTCTTGTCGAATGTGAAGTGTTATCAGCTAATAATTAATTACTTCTTTCAATTGTGTCATTTTTATTGTTTTTGTAAATATTTCTTTGTTTTTGTTATGACTCGTGATGTAGTAGTTTTGCCACATTTCCACCTAAAAAAGAAAGGTCAAATGTGTGTGAAATCTTACGGGACTTAACTGCTAAGGTCATCAGTCCCTAAGCTTACACACTACTGAACCTAAATTATCCTAAGGACAAACACACACACCCATGCCCGAGGGAGGACTCGAACCTCCGCCGGGACTAGCCGCACAGTCCATGATTGCAGCGCCTAAGACCGCTCGGCTAATCCCGCGCGGCTTTCCACCTCAGATAATACTTTTTTGCTTACTGTAACACAATACGACATCGAACTTCAATCAGCAAAATTAATTTGTTGAAATTAATATAATTTAGTAAGGAACACCAATTAGGTATCTACAATTTAAGGAACACGATTTACGAAAACATAAAACCATAAATGTAAGGAACACCAATTAGGTATCTACAATTTAAGGAACACGATTTACGAAAACATAAAACCATAAATGGGCTTGTATAACGCAGAAACACTTTTCGCCCAGAAAAGGGATGCAACATGAACATTCTTTATACCAGAAATTTCTATTTTTTTCTTTCCTTGTACGCTGCAACGTACGAAATTTCGTAATATTTACAACAGCTCTAATCGTCAAAACATTGTGTGTTCCAACAGACATTCATGCATGGCTGACGGTAATGTAAGATATAGACATTTTGTAAACACAAACATTGTAATATTCAGTAATAATAAAAATTACATTCAGCTTACCGTAGACACGTGAAGTGTCACAACTCAGAATGTGCTGCTCTTCTTGAATGACCAATGCACACCTGCCAATAGCAACGATAAAGCGACACTGCCCCCCTCCCCCCCCCCCCCCCCGCCCCCATGGCGAATCACGAAGTAGTCTGCAACAAAACTGGTTCAACGGCCCTAAAGTGGATAAATTACGAAATAGAAATGTGACGTTTTTCGTGCATTTTGGAGCACTTCCCACTTATTCTTCAGTGGCGTAAACTAAAAATTGCCGTTTTTTGAAATGTGTCACTTTTCTTGCCGGGTGCGATATGATTAGTAAAGATGGACTCGTCTGAAATAAAAAACTACAGTTGAGAAAAAAAGTTTCTTCGACGCTATTAAGCCGTTCCACGCAAATGCATGATGTTTCGGCTTTTGTTTTCTTGCAATTTCCATTTCTAAAACGTTTTGGTCCGTTTTCTGTGCCTGCTATATAATATTCTGAGTGTGGAACTCGGGTGAATCACTGCGCTGCCGCAGCGACACGTGACCTGTGTATATCCACACTCTCAATCCGTCTCACATTGATGTTTCCACGGCTAGTACAGCTCCATTCGCAGTAGTATGGTCACGTGCATGGAGAAAGTGGTCCCCTGATGCTCTGATAGATAAGCAGCTGAAAATTAAAACGTGTTTAACACCACGTTTCCCGGGCCACAAGGACGCGCTAGAATTGCGCAGCTCTCTTGAGTATTAACTCGGCAGTATTAGCTGCGACAAACAACCTACTGTAGGCGAACATTTGTTTTCCGGGTGCATCTTACGTGACTAAAGGCCACACTGAGCTAACGTTAGCCTCAGGCCACAGCTCGCATTCCTTCTCCGTCCACAGAGGTTAGACAGCTTATGTGCACACCCCACTTTTTTGTTTATATAATGATCAAAACAAATGTTGCACATTGCTTTATTGTCAGTACTAGACATAGTGGGAAACAAAATAGGTTTTTTTCTGTCAGGTACAGTCACAATAAAACGAAAATAAAGAATATATACACACTTCCGTTTTATAAAAACAAACGAAAAAGAAAAGTAAAAAAGAACCTTCCAAAACGTTTCGATCGACGAAAGATCAGTACCCAAAGGCTGGAAAGTTGCACGGGTCACACCAATACTCAAGAGGGGTAGTAGGAGTAACCCGCTAAATTACAGGACCATATCGTTAACGTCGGTAAGCAGTAGGATTTTGGAACGTATTCTGCGTTCGAATATTATGAATTACCTCGAAAAGAACGGTCTATTAACACACATTCAACATGGATTTAGAAAACATCGTTCTTGTGAAACACAACTAGTTCTTTACTCGCATGAACTGTTGAGTGCCGTTGACAAGGGATTTTAGTTAGATTCCGTATTTCTGGATTTCCGGAAGGCTTTTGACACTGTACCACACAAGCGGCTTGTAGTGAAATTGCGTGCTTGTGGAATATCACCTCAGTTATGTGACTGGATTCGTTATTTCCTGTCAGAGAGGTCACAGTACGTAGTAACTGACGGAAAGTCATTGAGTAAAACAGAAGTCATTTCTGACGTTCCCCGAGGTAGTGTTGTAAGCCCTTTGCCGTTCCTTATCTATATAAACGATTTGGGAGACGATCTGAGCAAGCGTCTTAGGTTGTTTGTAGACGACGCTGTCGTTTATCGACTAATAAAGTCATCAGAAGATCAAAACAAATTGCAAAACTATTTAGAAAATATATCTGTATGGCGTAAGAATTGGCAATTGCTCCTAAATGATGAAGTGTGAGGTTACCCACATGAATGCTAAAAGGAATTCGATAAACTTCGGTTACACGATAAGTCAGTCAAATATAAAGGCCGCAAATTCAACTAAATACCTAGCAATTGCAATAACAAACAACTTAAATTGGACGGAACACTTAGAAAATGTTGTGGGGTAGGCGAACCAAAGACTTCGTTTTATTGGCAGGACACTTACATGATGCAACAGATCTCTTGTCCGTTCTCATTTAGAATGCTGCTGCGCGGTGTGGGATACTTACAGATAGGATTGACGGAGTACATCGAGAAAGTTCAAAGAAGGGCAGCACGTTTTGTATTATCTCGAAATGGAGAGAGAGTGTCAATGACACGGTACAGGATTTGGGGTGGACATCATTAAAATAAAGGCGTTTTTCTTTGAAGCGGAGTCTTCCAGCGAAATTTCAATCACCAATTTTCTCTTCCGAATGCGGAATTATTTTTTGACGCCTACCTACATAGGGGGTAACGATCATCATAATAAAATAAGGGAAATCTGAGCTCGCACAGAAAGATATAGGCCGGCCGGAGTGGCCGTGCGGTTCTAGGCGCTACAATCTGGAGCCGTGCGACCGCTACGGTCGCAGGTTCGAATCCTCCCTCCGGCATGGATATGTGTGATGTCCTTAGGTTAGTTAGGTTTAATTAGTTCTAAGTTCTACGCGACTGATGACCTCAGAAGTTAAGTCGAATAGTGCTCAGAGCCATTTGACAAGAAAGATATAGATGTTAGTTTTTCCCGCGCGCTGTACGAGATTGGAATAATAGAGAATTATTGTGAAGGTGGTTAGATGAACCCCTTGCGAGGCACGTAAATGTGATTTGTAGGGTATCCATGTAGATGTAGATTTAGATGTAGATGTAAACAAGTTTCCTCTGCAGACACTACACTTTCTTCTCAGTCATCTTGCATATCACATTGTTCGTGGACCAGCTAGCCCTTTTAGTAATTGAAGACAATTTTGCATTCAGCGAGGCGTACCCCTTACCAGATTGTCCAGATAAGCCTCTATGTGGTCTCTGGTGGGACAAGACGATTGCCAACCACTTGTTTCAGCGTCGCCCGCACATCTTCAATGCAGCTGTGATCTGGACAATATGGGGGCCGTTCCATCCGACTGTTTGTATAGTCCACTACAAAGGTGCTCACAAGATTGTGATCATGGGGGCGTGCTTTGTCGGTCATCAGCGTGAAACCCGTTCCAGTATGTTCACCAAACGGAGCCACAATGCGTGCAAGCATTCATCCCGATACTTCGCACCAATCATCTTCTCATGTATTGGCACAAAGGCTGTCCTGCGGTCGTACCAGATTCCACCACAAAACATGACTGAAGATGGTGGCGGTCTACGATACTAATAGTTGCTCTCGTTGCCTCCATACACGAATATCAGTATTTTCAGGTTGGAGAAGATACGGGTCTCTTCAGAAAAGAGCGTTGTGTCCCACTGCTGCCCTGCCCTCAAAGAGTGGTTTCGTTTCCACACGACACGAGTCCTTCTCCGAACTCTACTTGAAGAAGGAGCCTTGAGAGGTCTTCTGACACGTAATCACTTTTCATGGAGCCTATTTGGTATCGTCCGTGTTGACGCGTGCCCTCTTGTAGCTGTCTCGAACTTCCGTCGTAGAGGTGTCGCTTTATGTTTAAGATGTATACTTGTGTGATATGCTCTGGTATCGGTCTCGCACACCTCTTGTTTTTCTTCCGTTGCCACTACTGTGACGATCCTCAACTGATCCATCCTGTCGGTAGAAACTTGTTCCAGATTCTAGAGATATGACTTTGACTCACTGCGACGTCCACCTGTCTCATGCGCTCCCCCATTGGAATGACTATGCAGAGCCTCTGATTGTACGTTATTGTTGTCCAAACCATCCTGAAGCAAGACGACTCCAGTACTGCAGTGTTAACTTGTGACACGTTTCCGACAGACTGCACTCACGGTAGAAGCATGTACTTTTTCCTCTAGAATTACAAGTAACCACTGTATTGATATTATAACATGTTGCTGGATCACAACGTTCAGTGTTAAAGTTTCGGCAATATGCACCATTTATTTGACCTTTGTATATTGCTTCAAAGTCGTCTCTTAGGTAACCAGAATCACACTTTTGAAACTTAGTCTCAGTCAGTTACTACTGACAGTCAGTGAGTAGAACATCCATTCGAAAGACTTTTAGGAAACAGAAGATAGGTTCAGAGAGTTTGTGAATGCACAGTCTCGCGGAGATGCAACCGAATAAAATATTCTCGTTTTCCGGGCACGTCCAGTGACTATACATCCACAAACTTTCATCCGATTGTCCTCGTCCTGATACATGGCGAGACAGCTAAGTCATGCCCAACGAAACGTATCCAGTGTTGTTGTTGTTGTTGTTGTTGTTGTGCTCTTCAGCCCGCAGACTGGTTGTATGCAGCTCACCATGCTAGTCTATCCAGCGCAAGCCTCTTCATCTCTGCATAACTACGGCAACATCCATTCGAACCTCCCCACTGTTTTCAAGCCTCGGTCTTCCTCTACAATTTCAACTTTACACTTTCGTTCATTACAAAATTGAGGATTCCTGAACGTCTCAGAACGTGTGCAACCTACCAATCACTTCTTTTGGGCAAGTTATGCCATAAATATTTCTTTTCTCCGCAGTTTTATTCAGTACGTTGTCATTAGTTATCTGAGGCGCTGCAGTCATGGATTGTGCGGCTGGGCCCGGCGGAGGTTCGAGTCCTCCCTCGGGCATGGGTGTGTGTGTTTGTCCTTAGGATAATTTAGGTTAAGTAGTGTGTAAGCTTAGGGACTGATGACCTTAGAAGTTAAGTCCCATAAGATTTCACACACATTTGAACATTTTTTGAGTTATCCGATCTACTCATTTTATCTTCAGCACCACATTTCAAAACTTCTTTCCTCTAATTACTTTGTCATTCATGTTTCACTTTCGTACACGGTTACACTCCAGATAAATAATTTCAGATAATATTTTCGATATTAATAAATTTATTTCTTTTCAGAAGCACTTTTTTTGTTATTTTCGATCTGCATCTTATATCGTCTCCAGGCGTCGTCAGTTATCTTGCCGTCCCAATACCAGAACTCATCTACTACTTTTAGTGTCTACTTTCGTAATCTAATTCCTCCAGCGTCACCTAATTTAATTCGACTAACATTCAGCACCTTCTATGGTTCTCTACAGGATGTGCTACTAAATTCCATTACTTCTGTTTTGTACGATGTTACTTCAGATCTCTCTCTCTCTCTCTCTCTCTCTCTCTCTCTCTCTCTATGAGAGATGGCGCTAAGATCATGTGTTTACGTCCACTGTTGCTGCAAATACATTCTTTCTAAATCTTCCAATAACGCTTACTGTGCTTGTTTCATTTTACCTTTCTCTTCTTATTTACGTTTTCCTTTTTGAGGGTCTTCTAAAGGCCGAACCTCTACACTTCCCGAGAGAGGAAACTTTTGAAACTCGTTCCCTGTTTGCCGCCATATAACACGTGCGCTTTATCGCAGAGATAAGGTCTTTATCGCGTTGGCGGACTTAACGTTCATTCGCAGCACTTAATTTTTGTTTTCACGCTACAGGTGACGTTTGGCGATCGTCAGTAGCACCGCTATCGCGACTCTGCCGGCTGCAGATTGCCTCCTCTCTCAGGTATTATGGTCTGTCACTTGCCTCTGTTCTTTGGAAGTTTCTGGTAAGTTTGTTGCGCTTCGTTGTGTGTACCACGGCACTTCCTTTTTTATGCGTCGTCGAGATGGACGAGCGCGGACAAGATGACTGCTGTTTTCTACGTCGAGGTCTGAGCTCAAAATGACGAACGATCATAAAGGTCAAAGGTGAAGACATGACACAAAAAGACACGAGTAATGATACTCATCGTCTGCTGCGTAAATAACATGTTTTAATCATAGCTAATGAAATCAGATGTAACGCAAGTGCTGTAGAACAGGTCATTATGAACCACCGAACACACGAAACGCACAGCACAGAAGCTTGGCGTCTTAGCCCTGACGCCGACCACCAAATTAAACTCATTTTTTGAAAATTTACCTCACGTCATGGTTAAAATTAACTCAACATATACATAAACTATGACTGTTGTTGACACAAGAAGTTCAAAATTTATCAAATAATTAAAGTTACGTGGAGGTTTGTTCGCCGCCCTGGGTGGCCGAGCGATTCTAGGCGCTACAGTCTGGAACCGCGCGACCGCTACGGTCGCAGGTTCGAATCCTGCCTCGGGCATGGATGTGAGTGCTGTCCTTAGGTTAGTTAGGTTCAAGTAGTTCTAAGTTCTAGGGGACTGATGACCCCAGAAGTTAAGTCCCATAGAGCTCAGAGCCATTTGAACCATTTTTGAGGTTTTTACCTTCTTTGCAACAAAATGAAAGGTATTTTGTTTTTGCCATACGCATTTCGCTTCTGCCCCCTATGTTATGAAGCATCTTCAGTGGCCTCTAATACATTTTTGTTTTTATATGTACAATAAATCCGTAATGTAGTAGTTGCAAGTATGTTACTTCGTTACGTTTTCTCAAGTTTTACTCTTGTTTTCATGAGGTTAAATTGTCATTTGGTGTTATTAATGATTTCAATGTTACTAGTCCATGTGAGTGGTCCTAGAGATGTATTTACTCGGCCCCCGTATTCCAGATGGCCGATTTCCTGCGTTTTCTCTCTCTCTTCCTCCCTCTCTCTCTCTCTCTCTCTCTCACACTTTATAAGCAACTAACTTAGCACCCAGCGTTGCCTGTGTATGTATTTATCCCGATCTTCTATTAAGTGCATCTCTCCCCCCCCCCTCCTCTCGCTGTTCTTCTCCTCCTCCCTCCCCTCTCTGTCCGACTCCTCCTTCCCTCCCCCCTCTGCCCACCTCCACCACCACCCACTCTCTGTCCATCTCCTCTTCCCTTTAATTCCATCTCCTCTGCCTCTCTCTTTGTCCATCTCTTCCTCTCCCCCTCTCTCAGTCCATCTCCTATTCCACCTCTCTTGATCAAACTCCTCCTCCTCCCACTCTCTGTCCATCTCCTCATTCCCCTTTTCTCTGTGCATCTCTTCCTCCCCCCTCTCGCTGTTCATCTCCTCCTCCCTCCTCTGTTTGTCCATCTTCTTCTCTGTTCTTTCTCTGTCCATCTCCTTCTCTCCCCTCTCTCTATCCATGGCCTCCTCTTCGATTTATCTGACCATATCCTCCACCCTCCCCATACCTGTGTCCATCTCGTCCTCTCTCCCTCTTTCTCCACGATGTCACCTCCACCCCAATTGTAAGGTGGTACCAGAGGCTGAAAATACCGCTACAGTTGTAAAGTTCTTTTATTATCACTCTACCGGTTTCGGGCTGTTATAAGCCCATTTTCAGGTGTCGTACTGAAAACAGCAAGAGATGTCCTCCAACAGGATTGTTGTACACCCCTAGTGTACACCATTTTTTTCCAGATCGTAACTAAAATGTGTACTAAATTTCGATTAAATCGTTCCAGGGGTTTAGGATGAGCATTTTACACGTGACTTTACCTACGTACGCACGTGTCAAATATTTTTCATATATATTTCACAAATATTTGTACCGAGCGAGACGACGCAGTGGTTAGCACACTGGATTCGCATTCGGAAGGACGACGGTTCAAACCCGCGTCCGGCCATCCTGATTTAGGTTATCCGTGATTTCCCTAAACCACTTCAGGCAAATGCCAGGATGGTTCTTTTGAAAGGGTACGGCCGACTTCCTTTGCTAATTCGACGGGACCGATGTCATCGCTGTTTTGTCCCCTCCCCCAATCAACCAACCTACATATTTGTACACGTATTTCATCTGTATCTCTAGCGAATTTCGCCCTGCAGTTTCGTTTTTACACAGCTCAATATTTATGATGTCGTATCTCGCGAACTATGTATCCTATAATGATATAATTTTGCAAATACATCCAGTGGTACATGTGACTTCTGTCTGCGAAATGCTTTGTGACTAGTTCGTCGTGAAGAATTAATGAATCAAAACCTCACATACGATGTTGCAGTTTTTGACGAATCTCCATATTTGGAGTCATATCTCCTAAATTGTGTCTCGTACAGAGATATATTTTTATTGGTATATTCAGTATACATGTGACGAGTGTCTGCTAAATGTGTTGTGAATAGAGTTAGCAGTAAAATGCAGTCAATTAAAACGTCATGCTCCATGCGGTAGTTTTAGTGCACAAGCATTTTGTGGGGGTTGTTAGCGAGAAAAAGTTTCGTAAAGGTTTGAAATCATGTGTAATGTTTGTTGCAAGTCACTTAAGTGCTCTCATTTTCGAACACTGGATGAATAAAATAAAGGTTATTCGCTCGTCGTGATCTGCACTGCTTTTCACGCCCACCCCTTTCATATGTAGGTGGTTCTTGCTCCCACAACGAATCTTTCCTGACAGCAAGCAACATGTGTACAAGTTTGGATGAAATCTGTCCATTAGTTCAGGAGGAAATGTGGAATATACATACATATATAAGTACATCGATTTTCATAATATGTATGGTTTCGATTCAAAACTGAAAATTCGAATTTCATTAAGGCTATCCTTATAGATGCGTTTTGTACAGTGTTCGTCGAACGAAGCGAAGAATGATTTATGGAAAGACAAGCGTAAACGTAGAGAAGTCGGGAAAGAATGTCTGCCGCGAATATAAACCGTACCTGGTAGAGTCTGACTTTACAGCGGCGCGCACAATAGGTACTCGTGGCAAATATTACCGCAATAATAAAACCCGATACTTCCGGAGTGCTTTCGGCAGCAACCGTTTGCAGGCTCTTCTGACGCCTTGCAGGGTACAAAAGCCGGCGAACAATACGGCACTAACGCCGTGCACTGGTTTCGCCGCAATGCGCCGGTGGCGTTTTCTTTCAGTTCCCACAGTCTACAGCCTCGTTATGTCCCTTCGCACTGACTGACTGCGGATTGTGTTCGCAATTCGTTTTGTGCAGCTGCTGTTTCACGCTCGAAAATGTCTGAAGATAGTCGCATCTATGATCCTACACGAGCTGCTGATGAAATGAAGCTTTATTCACAACCAGTTTACCCACCCGGGCATTATCAGCTAAGATAAAATTATTTGCATCAGCGTGTACGATACCATTCGCAACGTGCCGTCAGTAAAGTAAAACAACATCATCATGCATCACTGAAACTGCCGCCAACAGTAAAACGCATTAATATAGTTAGATAATCTTAGTACACTGTGTAAGTTTAGTTTCCATGCTCTTGTGTTTAGCGCACTCTGAAAATGCACCACACACTCCACACAGCAGAATAGAATCTGAATATAAACGTGTACTAACTGTTTTAATGCATTTTACTTTTGAAGACGTGAATAAAGGTTTATTTCAGCATCTGCTCTTGGTGGTTTATAAATACGATTTTCTTTACATAGCAATTCTTACTCTCGTTGCTTTGCTTGGACAGAAGCGTTCAGCACTCTGTTGGCGATACACTTCGCATGATCCTCACTTTGTGAAAGACCTATACATGTACCAGTGTCCACAAGTCTGTATTATAAAATAAAAATGGAGCCATAATTCCTAAACAGGATGTCAGAAGCTTGAGAACGAAGTAAGGGTTAACTATTAGGTATTAGCCTAACAAGTGTCTAAAATACATCATTAGACTAGCTCTGAAAACGAACATATTTGTATCCATTTCAAGAATAGGTAACAAATCCGAAAAAAATCTCTTCCAAAATGACAAAACAGTTGTCTGACACGTTTGCTTCACAATGACTCGCTGTTAGGAGGTTCTGTAGCTCTATAACGTATAATGAAACGTGCAGATGTATACAGAAGTTCTTGGCCATAGCTGACGGGGTGAGCTTCATCTCCCCAATGCTTTCCCCCGACATTCTCTGTACCAGTGGGCGTCAAACAATTTTTTTTTCCCTTCAGAGCCAGTACTGACATTCAGGGCGACACCTCAGGCTAATTTTCACCAAGCCATGGTTATTGACAGAAACTTACCATTTACACATTTTGGAGCACTATGTTATAACGTATCACATCAGATTTTTAAGTGAAAAAGTAAATAATCTATTGGAATTACATGCATTTTTCTGAAGGCTTACATAGTGACCAGTTTTCGGTACCTGAACGGGTACTGTGGCCAGTACCATTGCAACAGGATCCCATGTTTGTTTTTCTGGTATGCGGGCACATTTTCTGTGCGTCTTCACGCCATAGCATCTGAATGAATACCAAACCGCTGCAGCATACCGTTTTCAACCGGACTTTTGTCTTAGACGACACATAACAGAACAGAGACGGTTTTAAATAATATGACTTAATTAATTCACAACTGTCACAATGGGACAGAATGGCGGATGATTTCTTTTTATGTAAAAGGGTTTAGAAGTCAGTTTTGTCTATTGAATTACGAAAGTGTTTTAGAAGTAACTAACTCTTATGGGGTCAACACCTAGCCCTGTTCCCCGACGAGTAGTGAGGCCACTTTTCCCGATCGGGCACCATGTCGGCATAAGTGACCCATAGAAGAAACTATCAAACTAAAATACGTAACAAGAAGCTACATTTGTAGACCAAAAGATGTTGTTTAAACATCGATATTGTAGAAAATATTACTTCCATACAAGTAAGGTAACAATAGTAATATGCAGCAAACGAGTTACCTTACATCAGATGACAAAAAACAAAAAAATTTACCAAAAAAACAACGGAACAAGATTCCTCTGTCAACCTCATTGCCAACGATGGCGTTTTATGTCGAAACTAGTGTGACCATTTCTTGGCAGACAGCAGCACTTTCAAATGGTTCAAATGGCTCTGAGCACTATGGGACTCAACATCTTAGGTCATAAGTCCCCTAGAACTTAGAACTACTTACAAGGGGAGGCCGCCAATTGTAAATTTCAGATTCGATTCATACTGCGCATAATAAAAGCTCATGGCCAGAGGTGTAATGTGGCAAAGCACCGAGATGCACTTCTCAGCCGTTGTCGAGAAAATCGACAGTTAAAAGAAACCGTGGCGGTGAAACACTCTCTACGATTAATAATTCTCCACAGCGGCGTGGCGCAGCGGTAAGCGCTTGGGTTTGTAATCAGAAGGTCGCCGGATCGAATCTCGCTCTATGCAAGTTTTTTTTTTCAGTATTTGTTTTTTGTAATTCAGATATATATATACCGGGAATCAGTTGCAACAACTATCCATATAATAAGTTGTTGAAAGTCGTTTGTCGTGGAAAAACTGGCGACTTCGAACATCATTATATTTTCCGCAAACAAAGTCCTATTTCACAAATGTTATTAATTGTCTTCATAATGTTAACCACGTATAGTTAACGGAAGACGTAGAAACGATATTCCGAAACGAATACGTATAACGTGAGTCAAACGTTCGAATTAGAATAGAGATCCCATGAAAACAAATTCGCTGTGGCAGGTATGAAATATAAACTCCGTTACTCGCTCGTTACACTTGAAGGACAGATGAAACGAGCCACCGCATAGCAGCTTAGTTGCCTGCTAACTTCGAAAGAAGGTAGATGCGGTCCCTAGCGCAACTTATAACATCGTCGAAAATCAGTGCGGACGGGAGAGCTTTGGTACACCCTGTTAAAAAAACGGAAAAATGGAGGCGGTACAATTGGAGAGCGATCCGCCTTCACCAACATGCATAAGCAATTCATTAATAGTTTATATATATATATATATATATATATATATATATATATATATATATATATATATATATATAATTTGAATTACAAAAAACTAATAATAAAAAAAATTTGCATGGCGCGAGATTCGATCTGACGCCCTTCGATTTACGAACCCGAGCGCTTACCGCTGCGCCACGACGCTGTAGAAAACTATTGCTCGTAGAGAGTACTTCACCGGAACGGTTTCTTTTAACTGTCGATTTTCTCGACAACGGCTGAGAAGTGCATCTTGGTGCTTTGCCACATTACACCTCTGGCCATGAGCTTTTATTATGCGCAGTATGAATCGAATCTGAATTTCACAATTGGCGGCCTCCCCTTGTTAAACCTAACTAACCTAAGGACATCACACACACCCATGCCCGAGGCAGGATTCGAACCTGCGACCGTAGCAGTCGCGCGGTTCCGGACTGCAGCGCCAGAACCGCTAGACCACCGCGGCCGGCGCAGCACTTTCCACGGCAAAAAATATGCGAAGGCCGCTTTTCCCGTCCTCGCCACTTTGCCACACTTTCCCGTATCGATCTTACACTATTAACTGGTAACCAACACAAATTAGGATGTTATATCAATTAATAACAGTAATTTCAATGTGAGACAAGACAGCAAATGTTTATTACATATTTTGAATGTCATACTCCTTTTTCTTTTACTCATTGCACTGCGTTACAATAGCCTTAATTTGATTGCATGTTGCTTGCTACAAACGTGTACCATATTCGAAGATTACCACCTCGATAATCCGCATTCACGATACCATGTTACTTTCGTTTGACATTTATACCACAGCTCGTGAGTTGTCAGCATTGGAAAACAAACAATAGAACATTCCCCTTCTCACTTATACACACATCAAAAACAGTTTTGCATCACCCAGTTTCCCAGAACTCCTGAAGATAGACGTTGACTGTGGATATTGTATCACAGACACAGTCCCTTTGACTGTTCAGAGATGTCACTAAACGCGCTCAAAGATGTAAACAAGCATACATGAGCACCGCCTATTAGACGGAGGACGTCCGACAGTCGATCAGTTCCAGTCAATCCACCAAAAAGGAGGTACACGGCTCGTGTTGTCTGTAGTTCAACCATGCCTAGACGGTCAATACCGCGGTTCGATCGCGTCCGCATTACTTTGTGCCAGGAAGGGCTCTCAACAAGGAAAGAGCCCAGACGTCTCGGTGTGAACCAAACCGATGTTGTTCGGACATGGAGGAGATAGACAGGAACTGTCGATGACATGCCTCGCTCAGGCCGCCCAAGGGCTACTACTGCAGTGGATGGCTGCTACCTAAGGATTATGGCTCGGAGGAACCCTGAGAGCAACGCCACCATGTTGAATAATGCTTTTCGTGCAGCCACAGGACGTCGTGTTACGACGCAAACTGTGCGCAACAGGCTGCATGATGCGCAACTCCACTCCCGACGTCCATGGCGAGGCCCATCGTTGCAACCACGACACCATGCAGCGCGGTGCAGATGGGCCCAACAAAATGCCGAATAGACCGCTCAGGATTGGCATCACGTTCTATTCGCCGATGAGTGTCGCATATGCCTTCAACCAGACAATCGTCAGAGACATGTCTGGAGGCAACCCGGTCAGGCTGAACGCCTTAGACACACTGTCCAGCGAGTGCAGCAAGGTGGAGGTACCCTGCTGTTTTGGAGTGGCATTATGTGGGGCCGACGTATGCTGGTGGTGCTCATGGAAGGCACCGTAACAGCTGTACGATACGTGAATGCCATCCTCCGACCGATAGTGCAACCATATCGGCAACATTTTGGCGATGCACTCGTCTTCGTGGACAATTCGCACCCCCATTGTGCACATCTTGTGAATGACTTCCTTCAGGTTAACGACATCGCTAGACTAGAGTTGCCAGCATGTTCTTCAGACATAAACCATATCGAACATGCCTGGGATAGATTCAAAAGGGCTGTTTATGGCCGACGTGGCCCATCAACCACTCTGAGGGATCTACGCCGAATCGCCGTTGAGGAGTGGGACAATCTGGATCAACAGTGCCTTGATGAACTTGTTGATATTATGCCACGACGAATACATGCATGCGTCAATGCAAAAGGACGTGCTACTGGGTATTAGAGGTACCGGTGTGTACAGCAGTCTGGACCAGCACCTCTGAAGGTCTCGCTGTATGGTGGTACAACATGCAATATGTGGTTCTCATGAGCAATAGAAAGGGCATAAATGGTGATTATGTTGATCTCTGTTCCAATTTTCTGTACAGGTTCCGGAAATCTCGGAACCGAGGTGATGCAAAACTTTTTTTGATGTGTGTATTAAGCCTGCAATGGGCGCTCTACGTAATGCTCTGCCTCTGGTGTAAGCGGAAAACTTTACTTAGCCCGCGGACTAATTCACCAACATCAATTAAAATTAAGCACATCTTGAAATATTGCTGTCACTCTATTTTTGTTTGCTACTGTGCTAGAAAACTGTAGTTTTAAGAACCCCTTAACGTTAGTCGAAATTTTTGGATTCGGCTGTTACTCGCTTGACGCATAACGTTATAAAATACGGCTGAGAACCGAGGGCCGCACGGATCTTTGAATCGAGCCGGTTTTCAGATCTGGATATTTCGCTGACCGGTGCAACCAGTGCAACGTGCGAGAAACTCATCCGCCACTACTCTTTACGAAGGGATCGTATTGTTCAGGAAATGGATCTCTAAATAAACTGCATCTCTGGAAAGTCACATGTGTGGTTGCTGTAAATCTCGCTTCTGGGCCTTAACAGTACGCCCAGCTAACATGGTACCTCTCCCGTTATAACTTTGTAATAGGCATGTTCTTTAACGCCGCGTATTCTTTCTTGGGGCGCTACCCACAGGCTTCAATAAACTTACAAAGTATCCTGCAGCTGTTTCGTCTTCTCTAAACCTCGAGGACTGGGTTGCCAGCCAGGCTTTACTTTCACAAACTAGTGAAACGATGGTTGTCAGTGTACTGGATTTTCTTGAGCCCTGTGCTACTTCAGCCTCGGAGGTCTGTGGCTCATTAATTTTACCTGAGAAATACACCGGAAGTTATCAATAGGACATGCTCAACCACAATAAAACATACACACCGTCCGTCCAAAATACCCATGCTTTTTGATTTCGTGCTTATAAGCAACGTCAGCTCAGTATCTACGGGTGGTAGCTTGAACTAACAACCCAACAAAAGATGTGCATTTACCAGTAAGTTGTGAGCGGGAGGTGTTAAATAGTGGACGTGCGACCGTAGAGTGTCAACGTTGTTGTGTCACATATCACAATGGTGCAACACTTCTAAATCAGTGAGAATTTTCTTATATTGAGAATTTACAACGAGCGATCTATGCTGGAAAAAAACTTCCAATCGCCGAGATTGCATAAATTAGTTTTTATTGTTATTAATCTGTTTCGTCAGTTGTAACTGTGATCTTCTGGTCTTCAAAAAATGTTTGTTATAAAAAGTGTTTCATTGTGATTTAGTATCTCATACCATGTTGTCATTATGGTGGATAAAATACAGCACATTATACAAAGGTTTGTCGTCAGTGAGACCACTTACAGTTAAAAATAGCTTGTGGACATGGGCAAGTTCGTATACGTAGCTCTCACAGAGGCTTGTTAATTCTTAAAACGCACTGTACACCGTAAAGTACGCATTTGTACATCTATTTATGCTTGCGTGACATGTTACATACACCTTGGATCCACCTTAGAAGAAGTGCACGGTGCAACTGGATGACTAAATCAAGTATTCAAGACATTCTCCAGAATGTTTTCAAGAAGACAACACTGTATGCAAAGTTTGCTCTGCACAACTTGACTCCCGAACAATAATTACGACGCGTGGACGTCTGCCGCGACTTGACTGAAATGAAAAATTTCTTTTCTGGAAAACTAATCTACCGTAAAACGACAATGTGCATAAAGGGTCTTCGATGGTTCGTCAGGGCCGAAGAAGGTGTGAATGTGATGCACAAGGTGAACAACAACCCACGGAAGGACTTTCCTGGGTTGATGACCCTTCAGTGCGTTGTACTCATGTGGAGGAGACAATGTAGAACAGCTGAAGCATTAAAACCATCATCTTAATCTTTCTCTATTTTTTACTAATCCAGTCTGAAATTTTATGGAGGGACGGGGTACAAAACATTACGAAAACCAAAAGAATAGGCCAACTGCAATGGAAGAAATACATGTACAGAACAGGAACTACAAAAATACTTTATTTACTTCAACATAATTTAATTATGTGTCTACATAGCAAAACATAATTATGTTGTTGCTAAATTTACGACCACCACCCCAGTTTCGGAAACTAAGTTCTGGCGCGTCTCTGTCCTGTCTGGGATCGAAAAATCAGATATTCAAGTTTCTGTTAATACTTCCTCCGTTACTTCGGAGCGTCCGAGCTTTCTTTCAGCTACTCACTAAGTTTTAAAATGTAATGTCATAAACAACCCAACTTGACCTAAGAGACTCCCTTTGCTCCCTATGAAACAGCAAACAAGTTTGAGGTTTATCACGGCTTACTGCTCAGAGTTTATCGTCATTTTTCTCTTTTTGAAGAATTTTCTTAACTTTTGGACACTATTGGATTAAAAAGTGTTATAGTGTTTCAAAAAGAAAGTGTGATACAAGACTCGAAGAAGACGTCATCAGCAATGAGTAATAGAGGACGAAACCCGTTCCTGAGTTATCTTATCGTCAAATATTAAAGAAGGTCGTTACAAAGAACCTTACACTTAATGTGACACAAGTGACTATAGAACGCGATCAACGTGCTCCAACACCAATCAGCTTCTGATGTCGTCCTTGCAATAGCCATCTTGTTTAACCTTTGAATCCTATGACATCTTGTACTTTGCGTTCTCCAACAAAGTGTCGTACACCGGCACCGTGCTGTTAAGAAACAATCATAAATATTACTGGGACTTGACAGAGATGAAATGACGACAGATGCACACACTTTTTTTACACCATTCACGCCTAAAACACACTGGGGAAAACCTGTTTATGACATTTAAGCATAATAGCCACATCTTATGAATTACAGACTTTAAAATTTCCCCTTGCACCACAGCATTAACGCCGGAAGATCCAACCCATTAGCGCCACAGATGTCCCGTAATAAACAAATAAAACTCTACAATATCAGCTCAACCGCATAAACATTCCTCATAATACTTACAGACAATTAGGATGTTATAAACATTTTGGAAGATGACCGCCAACAACCGTTAAGTAATGTATAAAATGCATATTTGAACCATCAGATGTTTTTATATTTTAAACCCAAATTCTACCGGTTTCGGTCTTGGACCATCTTCACTGATGAAGACTGCATTAGTCATTACTTAAAATGTGTAGTGTACGCCATGACACAGAACTTTAAAAGCAAACATCCGAATTCTAAATGTATACAGAGCAGTACTGATCTGTACACATTTAGAATTCGGATGCTTGCTTTTAAAGTCCTGTCTCATATATTTACATTTATGGCATTCACTACACATTTTAAGTAATGACTAATGCAGTGTGGTGGCTTAAACCATTTTAACCCCTCATCTGTGAATATGGTCCAAGACCGAAAGCGGTAGAATTTGGGTTTAAAATACAAAAACATCTGATGGTTCAAATATGCATTTTATACAATTAGGATGTTCCCCACTCTCTTGACACAAAGTAATACTCCAATCCTAGTTCGAGCTACTATAAGAAAGAATGCTTCATAAATCAAGCGATGAAATAAAAAAATATTTCAGCTGATAGTGGCAATCACGAAACAAACACGTGTCGTAGCCTATAGATTTGTTCACCTCATCTCAGTATTATGTCGTGAGTCAAAGCAATATAATGGCGAGGTCTAGATGCTTCTTTTTCCTCGTTGGCTGGATGGTGCTGATTTACTGCTTCTCTTAGTATGCTCACTTTCAGTGCGTTGAGATGACAACTATTGACGGTTCAACGTAATCACTATACTAAAGGTAGTTGCTTTCTGGTACAGCACTAACTCCGGTTGAAGTTTTCCACTAGTCCTTATTTATAAACATATATTCAGAATTTTATCTTTGTCGCTCATCATAATGTCTTAAGATTTTTCTCAAGGACTTCCTATGGATTAAAGCTTTTGAAATTTAAATGAGCCTCCAAGAACTTCGTTTGAATATGGACGGTTAATCTGGATTTTCTCTAATTTGTTATTTTGATTTTACTTGTGTCAGGAAATTTCCTGTCGAAGGAACTCTCCACTGAAGCGACTACCCTTCGCTTCAAATCATCTCAGAGGCAAAAGAAAGTGTCTTTAAAAAGAACTTTTAAAAAGATTTAATCAACTGGAAGTCTCTTCTGAAATTAAAAATACCAGATTATATCTAAAATGAAATTCCACAAAACGTTGGTATTTCCTGCAGAACACGCAACTTTTGTTCTCACATACAAAATAATATGATAACTGAAATATGAAAGGCAAAAATATAGACTATTACCGAACTCATTTCCTTCAAAGGTGACAGGATTATCAACTATTGTCGTTGTTAACATCGCCGAATATTATATCTTAGAAGCTTATCTGCTGTGAAGTATTTTCTCAACTAGATGATGCCTGTAATGGAATAACTAGTAAATCACAGTTCCGTTTCAGAAAGGGTGCTCAATGGAGCATGGCACCTACACATTCTACACCTACATCTGCATCTACATTCATACACCGAAAGCCACCGTGTGGTGCTTGGCAGAACGTACCCTGTACACTAGTTCATTTCCTTTCCTGTTCCATTCGCATACAGACAAAGGGAAAAACGACTGTCTATATGCCTCTGTATGAGTCCTAATCCCTCATATCTTATTTTCGTGGTCCTTACGCGAAATATATGTTGGCGACAGTAAAATCATTCTGCAGTCAGTTTCAAATTCCAGTTCTCTAAATTTTCTCAGTAGTATTCCTCGAAAAGAACGTCGCCTTCACTCAAGGGATTCCCATCTGAGTTCACAAAGTATCTCTGCAGTATCTGCGTGTTATTCGAACCTACCGGTAACAAATCTAGCAACCCGCCTGTCAATTGTTTCATCAGCCCTGGTGCGGATCCCAGGCACTCTAGAAGTAATCAAGTCGACCATTTGCCTGCCCTACCACAATCCTCTCATGCTCGTTCCATTTCGTATCGCTTTGCATCGTTACACCCAGATACTAAAACGACTTGACTGTGTCAAGCAGGATGGTGCGTTCGTATCGTTCTTCATATTTGCAAATGATATTTCATTTAGTTTCGCGTAATCAGAAATAGTCCTTTCATTCGATCTACAGATGTTATAAGGTCATACAATACCGGTGAAAGCGATAAATAATTATTCGAAAACAATAATTCAGTGATTTTCTCCAACTGTATCTCTTAAAACATAAGAAGCATTATGTATCGAATATGCATAGATCACCAACAGCAAATCATCTTACCTGGCAAAAAAGTTGTATACTGCATGCTTTATTCATTGAAACGGAGCCCGTTCCACACCACCTGGTATTTATAAGAAAAGCTACTTCAAAATAGAATAAGTTGAAAGTAAAATTACGGGAGTGAGTCAAATACATCGTACTTACTAATAAACAAGTTCACATAGTAATACGCTAAACATTACTAGGTTATTGATGGTGATCATAACAGCGACTTAAGTACATGAACAAATAATGCTTGTAGCTGTGAGAAACATTTTTATGCGTTTATGGAGATGGAGAAAATCATGTGTAACATTCAACAGTATACATAAAAGACATGTAAAACAACTTTACAGTAGATTCTGTTTCCTAAAGGAAAAGGAATTAAATGATTGTTGAACAAACGTGTAGCCTCATATAGTTAACAATGGAAACGTTATATCTTTAGGTAGTCAAAAGTCTAAGCAACTTCCAGCATTTACAGTGCCATAATACGAGTAGAAGCATTACTTAGTGATTTATAACCATATTAGCATGTTCTCGACCGCGACTGTTGATTCAAATTAATATTTTTTAGTAGTCGTTATCATAATTGTGAAGCTGAAAACGCTATTCAAAACTCTGTTGTTAACATTACTTACGGCTTATGGTAAGCCTAGCCATCTGGAGCCATATAAGAAAACAGCTACACCTCTCAGGGAAGTTGCCGGTATAAATCCTTTTTAGCGTTTCATGTCCATAAAACTATGAAAAAAATGTATTCAAGGTCAATCTTAATTTACTACCTTCTATTTTTTGAAATAGGTTTTGTCACAGTTGTAATTTGTATGGAGACATACTCTGTCAGTAATAAACGCAGTGATAGACACAAAAAACTTAGCTATGGAGAAGAAGAAACTTTGCTTTGCTCTAAACACCACACTAGCACTATCGTCATACGTATGAGTTTCTTGAATATCAAATGTAGACCTACATACATGTTTCACAAACCACCGTACAGTGTTTGGCGGAGGGTACCTGATGCAACATTGCTCGTCTTCCCCTTCTTTCTCGTTCAGCTCGCGGAATAAAAGGCTGTCGGCATCCACTCATATAAGCAATAATTTCTAGAACTTTTGCCCCGTGGCCATTACGCGGGGTATTCCTAGAAGAAGGAACATATCCCTGACTTGGAACGTGGGTTCTCGGAACTCTCTCTCTCTCTCTCTCTCTCTCTCTCTCTCTCTCTATCTATCTATCTATCTATCTATCTATCTCTTTCTCTTTTCCGTTAACGCAATGCGATAATGGCCCCAGACCGACGAATAGAATAATACATAAGGATTGGTTTCGTAAGCTATCTCTTTCATGGGTGAACTCCTGGGGATTTTTTCGATAAATCCCGTCTGGCATCCATAGTTACATTTGTTTCGCCTTAAGCTCTTAGATATTGCGCTATTACAAATGATTCTAAAGACTGATCGCCGATCGTCTTAGGCAAAGAGTAGGAATTTCTTTGGAGCGAGTACTGAGATGCACAAGAGCAGGATTCTTGTCTCCCAGGTCGCATGACTTCTGTACGACGTAAGGTTTGCTCCGAAGCTTTTGAATGCCGTTAGGTCGCAGCTGAAAGTTGCTCGAAATGTATATATATTTAATGGATTGACTGATAGTACACTACCGAATTTTGAGCAGCCAGACTCTTATTAGTGGACTTCGTGTGGCCTGTGTCCACATGTTGCCTTTACGACGGCTTGGACTTTGCTGGGGACATTTTTCAGTGACTATCAATATCAATTAAACTCTCCAACAGCCGTATAACTGAGCTATTATTTTGTTTTATTTTGAAGGATACAAGTTTCAGCATTCCACTATGCCATTTTCAGGTCCCATATGCGTCTCTCTAAATAAACGATAATGTCATACAGTGCTAGTGAAACGATTCAATTCACAACATCCAGGGATTTATGGCACTATATGTCATCCGCAGCTCATGGCTCCGGCGGGGACAGTGATTTTCCCTGCCTCGAGATGAGTTGGTGTCGTCTTCATCATCATTATTCATGCCCATTACGGTCGGAGGACACCAATAGCAAACCACCTCCGCTAGGACCTTGCCTAGTCGGCGGTGCGAGTCTCCCGCATCGTCCCCTACGCTCCTCAGAGTATGGGACTTCATCATCATCATGACATCGTTTATCCGGAGAAATGCATTGGGTGCCTGAAGATGGCATAGTGGAATGCCGAAACTGGTAGCCTTCAAAATAAAATAAAATAACAGCTCATTTAGACGGCTGTTGGAGAGTCACTGATGTTTACAATCACTTAACCAGTCGATGTCCCCTGTCCATTTTGAATCAACAGAGATTTTTCAGTGAAGTTCCTGAATGTCTGCGGAGGAATGACCATTCTTCCTCGAGAGCCGAAACCAAAGAAGGTAGTGATGTTGGACCCTGAGGTCTGGAGCGAGGTCGACGTTGTAACTCATCCCAAGGTTGTTCCATTGGCTTCAGTTCGGGACTCTGAGAAGGCCAGTACGTTTGAGGAATGTTGTTGCCCACAAACCAGTGTCTCAAATGTGCTGCTTTATGACATGGCGCATTGTCATGCTTATACGGTCATCGTCTCCGAACTGTTCCTCTGCTGAACGTAGTACACAGTGATGCAATGATGGAAACTGTGTTCACATCCTTCCAAATTCCGTGCAATTTGGGGACCACATCCTAACCACAAAAAGAAGCCCTTTCCGGAAACCATGTCCTCCGTACTGCAGTATTTGCATTGCACATGTTGGCAGGTAACATTCTCCAGGAATTCGCCAAACCCAAACCATTCCATCGCATTGCCGCAGCGTATAGCGTGATGCACCAATCCAAATCACTCTTCCACTCATTCACTGTCCAATGATGTCACTCTTCAGCACTTCAAGCGTCGCTGAGCGTTACCTACAGAAATGTGTGGCTTATGAGAAGGTGGTCGACCATTGTGCTCCATTCTACGGACAGTCATTGTGCTAATTGGACGGCTGGTAGCCGTTTGAAACTCACAAGTAATTCCTTCGACCGATTTCTTGCGATTTTTTACAACCACCCTCTGCAGTGCTTGACTGTCCCTGTCCGTCAATACGTGAAGTCTGGCTGACCTTGGTTTGACTGTGATTGTTGCTTCACATTTACATTCCGCAGTTACATCACCAACAGTCGACTTTAGAAGGATTGAAATGTCCCTGGTGGATTTGTTACTCAGGTGACAACCAATGACTAGTCCACGTACCGCCACTGAGCTCTCCTAACTCATTCTGCTGTTACTGCTTCTACACTGACAACACAATACTTCCCGCCTCCTTTTATACTGGCGGATCTGCCACTTTTCACATCTAGGGTCACTTCCGCATTACATAGGGGTGTCTGGAAACTTTTGATCAGAGTGTATATGGTCTTACAGCCACATAAATTAGCCCGACATTATTATTATTTTATTATAATTTGTTTCGAAATTTCTCAACATATTAAGTCACTTTCACCAACGTGATAACTAGAATTAGATATTTTCGGTACCTATCTATGACAGTAACTATTTCCTCTTTGGCATGTTTCGATTTGCATCCGTAACAACAACAGAGTTTGACATTTGCTGTTACCAGTAAATAAATATGTAGAAGCAGTGCTAATGTGTGTAATATCACAGTTCTAGTCTTCTGGAAAAATGTAAATAAACTGCTTTGCTCCGAAGTCACTTGAAAATCCCAGTTTTATCTTGGTGACATTTGCAGTTTTCTGTGCTCACATCATAGACACTCCTTTTTACTAATTTCCGGGATTCTGGAAAGCATAACGTCAGCAACTGTATAGTTTACCAAACTGTGCAATAGACTGCACAAAAAAACGTCGAAGTTGCAATAGCAATTTTCTTTATTGACGACTTCATTATCAAATCATCAACTAAGCTATGTAATACCAACCACTGAGAAAGCCACAAGACTGTTCATTTTAGTTAAACACATCACTGTAAAGTAGTGCAGGTCTGAACTTCATTCGCCTAACTAAAATGAACAGTCATGTGGCCGCCGTTATGAACTGTTTAGAACTGCACTGCTTTACTATGATGTGTTTAACTAAAATGAACAGTCATGTGGCTGTCATAATGGGTGGAATGATTTGATAAAGATGATTTTTAGTGGATGATTTGATAAAGAGATTAGGGCTCGAATCTAGTTATCAATAAGAAAAATTAATATTGCAACTTAGACGATTTTTTGCACTTTATTGAATAATTTGGTAGAGATATTCCTACTCTATGTTTTTGCCTGATTATTTATGTTTAGAATCATCTTTCAATCTTTAAACTAAGAAACGACCATATTCATGTATATCTGCGTGTGTAACGAACTGATTTCAATGAATAATTGCGACAAGCCCCAGAATGGTAAAAACGTTGTCTGACAGGTTATTTATACTGTATATCGTGAACAGTACTGTATTTTGTTTACTAAGCGGCGATTCGGAACTGTACACAAGACTTCGGAAGTGGTCAAATGCGGCTTAAACTTGAGTCCCACTAACCACAGCCTCAAGGACCTACTGACTGAACAGAGCGAGGAAACTAAGTTTCACACTAGGCTTGCGTCATCAGTATTGATTATTATCATCAGTACTGGTTACTATGGAAGAGATTTTTGCTCTCCAAAATCTGTTTATGCAAGCACAAAATATGTTCCATAATTCTACAACAAACTAATGTCATTCATTCATGTAAGACTCTAGTCTTCCGAGACTGAAGTTTCATTCTGTGCCTTGTACGAGGGTGATTTCAAAAGTTCTAGGAACGGAACTGAAAAAAAAGTATTTACATCACAGAAACTTTTTTTGTTTTTCAGTGTAGCCTCCTTCTAGGTTAATGCACTTGGTCCAACGATGTTACAGTGCCTTGATCCCATCTCGAAAATGATTTTCCTCCAGGCCTGCAAAATAGTTGTCAACTCCGGCTATCAATTCTTCCTTTGAAGTGAGTCTTCACCCACCAAGAAAAATTTTCAGTTTTGGGAAGAGATGGAAGTCTGACGAAGCCATATCAGTCGAATAAGGCGGGTGTGGTAACAATTCACACCTTAGTTCGTGTAATTGTGCCATGGCGACGGCTCATGTTTTTGATCCGGTGTCAATAGTCGTGGCACTCATCTTGCAGATAATTTTTTCATTTCTAATTCTTCATTTAAAAAGTGATATACCCTTTCGGATGACATCTGGCAAGCGTGAGCAATTTCATGCGCTTTCAATCGGCGATCCGCCATGACCATTTTGTGCACTTTTGCATGATTTCTGGAGTAGTGACACATCTTGGCTGACCGCTTCGCGGATCATCATCTAAGATTCTAAGCTCTCCCGACCAAATTTAAATTCATTTATCCACTTGGCAACAGTTGAATATGAAGGGGCAGAGTCCCCCAGTATATTCTGGAAATCGGCTTGAGTGTCCTTTGCTTTCATACCTTTCTTTACGACGTACTTAATCACTGCTCGAATCTCGATTCTTTCGATCTGTACAAATCACTTCGCGGGAACAACAACACAGCCACGTCACCGCCACAGCTCTCTTCCAAGAGCAGTGACGTGGCACATGTTTACAGGCAACAGTCCAACGAATATCACGTGAACAACTCGTTGCGCTACCGCTGACCTCTCGTGGTGAATCCGAGAACTTTTCAAACCACCCTCGTAGATAGCACAACACTCCTTCAGTCGTTACCGTTGTGTTTCGTAACTGGAGCCACTACGTCTCTTTCAAGTAGCGTCTCAGGTGTCCTGTGGAAGAAAGTAGTGCAGCAGTCGATGATGCGATACGTTCATGCGTATATCACACCAAGACAACAACTGTAACATTTATATAGGTTGATCATATCGTGGAAAAATGTCATTGAGTTGACAACCTAAACAGGTTATGTGCCTCTCCACGATGGAGTTTCAGTAAAATGAAGTCATGTAAATATACAAATTCGGAAATAATTAAAAATTTCCGAATTTGTATATTTACATGACTTCATTTTACTGAAACTCCATCGTGGAGAGGCACATAACCTTCCAGTGTGTGTTGGAGAGTGCTTCCGGTACTAGTATCATTCTCCCCTCTTTTATTCTGTTCTATTCGAAAGCGGTGCATTGGAAAAATAACTGTCGGTAAATTTCGGTAGGAGCTTTAGTTTCTCTAATTTACCCATCCTGGGAGAACGTTACCAGACTCTTCCTAGGACATAGTCTTTCGGAATTTTAACTGTAAATCTCTTTGTGATTTTGGGCAATGCATCTCTTGTACAGACTGCCACTGGAGTTTGGTAAGCACCTTCCTAACTCTCTCGCGCTTGCTAAATGAACTCGTTCTTCTTTGGTATATCTGAATATCTTCGATTAATTGTACCTGATAAAAGTCCCAGAGTGAGAAAAAATACTCAAAAATCGGTCGAACGGATATAATTCTTACATAAATTTAGTACAAGGACGTGTTGAAAGGTGATGCTTCCGAATTTTTTATGCGAAAACTCTTAAAGCTTTTTAAATAAAACAAGCGTTATTAATCAGCTACATGTTTGTTCTCCATGTCTACATATTTGCAGCCCTGTGCCGCTAGAGGGCTAAGAATTGTGACCGAGCGAGGTGGCGCAGTGGTTAGACGCTGGACTCGCATTCGGGAGGACGACGGTTCAATCCCGTGTTCGGCCATCCTGATTTAGGTTTTCCCTGATTTCCCTAAATCGCTCCAGGCAAATGCCGGGATGGTTCCTTTGAAAGGACCCGGCCGACTTCCTTCCCCGTCCTTCCCTAATCCGATGAGACCGATGAAGAATTGTGGCATGCAACGTAACTACGAGGTGTATGAGAAAACCAATGAGACTGACAACATAACGAGTGATATGGCACCACTGTGTTGTTCTACTTGTGTAGACCGATGTGTTCATCCCTTCCAGATGCTCAGTCCGAGTTTCAGCTCCGTACATCCATCACGAGGTTTCTGAGAGCGCCATCAGTGAAAATGTGTTTTTGTTGTGTGTTGCGAAAATCGAACAGCGGAATTTAGAGCAACATTATGCCATCAATTTTTGTGTTACACTTGAGGAATCCGCAAATGGGACCTTTAAGAAGCTGAAACAGGCCTAGGAGGAATATTTCTTATCAAGAGATGCCGTTCCTCGCTGGCACAAATCCTTTTTGGAAGGCCGAGAACATGTTGCAGATGACCCTCTCAGGGCGACCATCTACAAAAAGTGACGAAAACGTCGAACATGTATGTGCTGTTATGAGATCACACCGACGTTTGAAATAAGGATGATGGATCACCTGTTACACACTTCCACCGTACCTCTAATTTTGTGTGAAGATTTGCACATGCGAAAGATGGTGCCGAAAAACTTCACAACTGAGCAGAAGGACCATCGAAGAAATATGTGCGTTGATCTTCTTGAGAGGATTGCCAATGACCACGAATGGTTCAATCATTTAGATTGCTAATTACGTTTGTTTTATTAAGAAGGCTTTAAGAGTTCCCACATAAAAAAATTTGAGGTATTACTTTTCAGCATGACCTCGTATATTTCATCAGTATTTTCCAATGACTCTCAGTCTGATATCTGCTTTTGCTGTAGTCGGTTTTATGTGGGCAGTCCACTTTAGCTCGTTTCAGCGGCTTACTCGAGATATTTATTACGATTGTTACTGTCTCTATTGATTTCTTGCTAACAATGTTGTCTGTTCCTCTGATATCCCTAGAGCATTATCAATTCCATGCAATTCTATACGCCAACCTTCCAAAATCATATCATGCACTTTGTTGATGATTTCCGGTGAACGTGCACTTTTTGGATGTCGTTCGCGTGGATCATCTTGGACGCTTTCACGGCCACGTTTAAATTCGGCCGTCCATTTCTTCATGGTCGAAACTGAAGGTGAAGAACCTTCAACCACATTTACAAGCCGCAAACGAATTTCAGTCTTCTTTTACTAAGAATTTAATCACTGGATGATATTTGATTTTTCTATTTTCAACGCCACGCGCTTCGCAACTGCTTCGAACGACTACCTACAGTCAACTGCTGCCTGGAATGACTTGCAATTTTGTATGGCGTCTACTAACACGTGTACCAACGTGAGAGGGAAAAAAATCACACGAGTAGCGCAGCCACCTCTGTGTGAGGCCGAGAACTTTATAGACAGCCCTCGTAGATTGGCCTGACAGCCGCAACCTATCCGCTGATGTCATATCCACTGTGTCATATGATGGTGCATTCTTGCTGTACATTTCCACCAGCGCAACATGGCTCTTTGCCCCTTCAGTATAAAAACACTAACCAGCGCACGATACTCCGCTTTGATAATGAGCTGTAACATTTTATTTTGGGCCTCTAGCGGCGTGCTAGGTTACTTGGCGCGACACTCTGAATGTGTGCGATTGATGCAGGCACGTGCCTGCAAACAAACAAAAAATTAATTATGTAACTGTATTTTTTTGAGGCAATTGCACTACTGGACATTAAAATTGCTACACCACGAAGATGACGTGCTACAGACGCGAAATTTAACCGACAGGAACAAGATACTGTGATATGCAAATGATTAGCTCTTCAGAGCATTCACACAAGGCTGGAGCCGGTGGCGACACCTACAACGTGCTGACATGAGGAAAGTTTCCATCTGATTTCACATACAAAAACAGCAGTTGATCGGCGTTGCCTAGTGAAACGTTGTTGTGATGCCTCGTGTAAGGAGGAGAAATGCGTACCATCACGTTTCCGACTTTGTTAAAGATCGGATTGTAGCCTATCGCGATTGCGGTTTATCGTATCGCGACATTGCTGCTCGCGTTGGTCGAGATCCAATGACTGTTAGCAGAATATGGAATCGGTGGCTTCAGGAGGGTAATACGGAACGCCGTGCTGGATCCCCTCGTATCATTAGCAGCCGAGATGACAACCATCTTATCCGCATGGCTGTAACGGGTCGTGCAGCCATGTCTCGATCCCTAATCCAACAAATGGGGACGTGTGCAACACAACAACCATCTGCACGAACAGTTCGACGACGTTTGCAGCAGCATGGACTATCAGCTCGGAGACCACGGATGCGGTTACCCTTGACGCTGCATCACAGACAGGAGTGCCTGCGATGGTGTACTCAACGACGAACATGGGTGCACGATTGGCAAAACGTCATTTTATCTGATGAATCCAGGTTCTGTTTACAGCATCATGATGGTCGCATCCGTGTTTGGCGACGTGCGGTGAACGCACTTTGGAAGCGTGTATTCGTCGTCGCCATACTGGCGTATCACCCGGCGTGTTGGTATGGGGTGCCATTGGTTACACGTCTCGGTCACCTCTTGTTCGCATTGACGGCACTTTGAACAGTGGACGTTACATTTCAGATGTGTTACGACCCGTGGCTCTATCCTTCATTCGGTCCGTGCGAAACCCTACATTTCAGCAGGACAATGCACGACCGCATGTTGCAGGTTCTGTACGGGCCTTTCTGGTCACAGAAAATGTTCGACTGCAGCCCCGGTCAGCACATTCTTCAGATCTCTCACCAACTGAAAACATCTGGTCAATGGTGGCCGAGCAACTGGCTCGTCACAATACGCCAGTCACTACTCTTGATGAACTGTGGTATCGTGTTGAAGCTGCGTGTGCAGCTGTACCTGTACACGCCATCCAAGCTCTCTTTGACTCTATGCCTAGGCGTATCAAGGCCGTTATCACGTCCAGAGGTGGTCGTTCTGGGTACTGAATTCTCAGTATCTATGCACCCAAATTACGTGAAAATGTAATCACACGTCAGTTCTAGTATAATATATTTGTCCAATGAATACCCGTTTATCATCTGTATTTCTTCTTGGTGTAGCAATTTTAATGGCTAGTAGTGTACTTAAACTTTATGACTAATCTCGATACGTGTTACGAAAGGCGCCATGAGCAATAAACTTCGGATCGAGTCTCTGTAAAGGTACATTATTGGAAAATGGAAAAAAATAAACACCTTGACGGAAGAACTAATGCACGCCATACTTGCCTGGGACACTACGAGAAAGCAGTTAGTACGATGATCAAACGCGCTGCGCTCCGAACTAACCAGGAACTGCGTTATCAGCCACGGAATGTTGCAAGCTTCAGAGAGGTCGCTCACATCCAGATCTAGTAGCAGCCGGTCTGCCATAGCATGCGGAGCTCGCGTCTGTGACTGCAACAATGTAAGTACGCGATGACAGTGTAGATGTGATCAGTTTGTACGACTGACGGAGTTTGAGTGAGATGTATAAAAGGTCTGCGGGCGGCTGCGTGTTCGTACCTCAGAATTGAGCTACACGCGGGACGAGAGGCCTCCAGGTGCATAGATTTTGTCATCAGTGTTTAGCAGAAGGTGGATATTCCTGCCGACATGGGTCCAGACAGCGGGGAGACATAGATTCACTCCAACAAGTTTGTCACATCCTTACGAGGTGCCGTATCATTCCGCACCGCGATTTCATAACAAATTAGGCACACTGTTGCTCTGTGACGTATCAGCGAAGACCATTCGCGACCCTCTGCGTGAAGCGGACTACGATACTTCGTGCCGTTAGGGCGTCATCCGCCCACGTCTCAACATTGTGCAGCCCGTCCCCATGCGCTTATGGAAGGACAAATGGAGATTTGTTTGTACAGTTACGAGACTCGTTTCTTCCTTGGTGTCAATGACGGTCGTACGCGTGTGTGGCGTCGCGCAAGTGAGCGCCAATGTCTGGAGTGTATACGACAGAGACACCCAGGGCCAACATCTGGCATCGTGGTGTGGGTAACCATACTCTGGCGACTGTAGAGAGAACATCGAACAGTGCATGGTACATTTAGAACGTCTCCAATCCGTTGCGCTACCGTTCGTGCACCAACAAGGCAATGTCCTTTTCCAACATGACAATGCACATCCACACGTATCCCGTGTCACCCACAATTTGTTCTGCAAGGTGTGCATGAACTACCCTGGTCAGCACGATCCCCAGATCTATCCCCCATTGGGCTCGTTTGGGACTGAATGAAACGTTACCTTGCGCGGAAATCTGGCCGAATTGAGGCACCAGGTGGAAACTGCATGGCAAGTCATTTCTCAAGCCTACATTCGTCATCACGACGATCGTCTCTATGGGAGAACAGCGGACTGCAAAGCTGCAAAAGGGGAGAATACAGGGTACTAGCGCCGATATTTCGCAAGGCCTGTCGAGTGCACTCAGATACTTATGGCTCTGTCTCTGTGATCATTTGTTGTGTACGTCCTCAAGTGTGTGTCAATAAAATTTCCCTCTGCAGGGTCAACGATTTCTTGGTGGATCATTTGTTGTGTACGTCCTCAAGAGAGTGTCAAAAAATTTCCCCTCTGCTGGGTCTTCTTGGTGGTCTTTTTTCATTTTCCAGTAGTGTATTAAAAATGATTAATAATAACAGAAACAAGACACTAACGGATAGTTAGTTAGTTAGTTACGTGATCCATTGATCAATAGCACGGAAAAACCGTTATGATGTGGAACGTGTCAAATGCACAATAAATGCGCACAGGAAACAAGGCTTTTTTTACATTATAATGTTATATCTAAATATTTCTATTATCTATCCCATTCCCTTAAATGGCACAAAATGCATATACTATATCTCCAGATTCATTTACTCATATTCAAGAATTCATCTATGGTATAGAAGGAGTTGTCAAGGAGGTATGATTTCAATTGGTTTTTGAAACTATTACTGCTGTCTGTCAGACATTTTATTTCATCTGGTAATTTATCAAAAAGTTTTATAGCAGCATATTTTACCACCTTCTGTGCCACAGATAGGTTAAGTAAAGGATAGTGTAGGTCTTTCTTTTTTCTGGTATTGTAATCATGAATGTCGCTGTTGATTTTAAACTGGTCCATGTTGTTGAGAAAAATTTCATTACTGAGTAAATGTGCTGTGAAGCAGTTGTAAGAATTCCTAACCTTTTAAACAGATGCCTACAAGATGTGCGACTATGAACCCTACACATTATTCTAACTACTTTCTTTTGAGCAGTGAATACCTGTTGCCTAAGTGTTGAATTGCCCCAGAATATTATTCCGTATGACATCAGAGAGTGGAAGTATGCAAAGTATGTTTGCTTACTAATATCTACATCCTCAAAATTGGCAATTATTCTGATTGCAAAAGTTGCTGAACCTAGTCGCTTTAGGAGATCCAAAATATGACTTTTTCCAATTAAGATTCTCATCTATATGTACACCCAAAAACTTAGTATGCTCTATCCTGGTTACTGACTTCTTTTGATGTGTTATGTTTATTGAAGGAATTATACTTTTTGCAACAGAAAATTGGATGTACTGTGTTTTTCAAAGTTCAGAGCAAGCCCATTCGCAGAAAACCAATTAATAACTTTTCCAAAGACCTTTGTATCATTTTCTATCGGACTTTCTTTTACTGGATTAATAATTATGCTTGTATCATCAGCAAACAGTGTCAGTTCAGCATCTTGTTTCACATAAGAAGGGAGGTCATTCACATACATCAAGGACAGGAGTTGACCCATGATCGAACCTTGTGGAACACCTAATGTAATTTCACCCCAGTTAGATGAAGTGGCAAACTCCTTTGAATCACTTGAAGCATATAAAGAGACTTTTTGCTTCCTGTTCTGTAGATATGACTTAAACCACTCATATGCTGTTCCATTTATACCATAGCATTGTAATTTCTCTAACATAATGTCATGGTTCACGCAATCAAATGCTTTGGATAAGTCACAG
Organism: Schistocerca cancellata; assembly: GCF_023864275.1. Taxonomy (NCBI): domain Eukaryota; kingdom Metazoa; phylum Arthropoda; class Insecta; order Orthoptera; family Acrididae; genus Schistocerca; species Schistocerca cancellata. The sequence goes on from NC_064628.1 coordinate 298,592,436, forward strand.
AATATTCCTTCTGGTGACGTTTTACTATTTAAAGACTCTATTATGTGGACAGTGAAATTGTATATTGCTGTCTCAGTGGAACAGCATTTCTGAAATCCGAACTGTGATTTACTAAGTATATAGTACGGTATGAGTGACTGTAGTTTCTCGACTTGTTGCAGGTGCTGCCTAGGTAATGGCTGTCGATAATGGATAATGAACAACCCCATCAGGAGTTGGTGAAATGCGTGGTTGTGGGCGACACCGCCGTAGGCAAGACGCGGCTCATCTGCGCGCGGGCCTGCAACAAGCACGTCTCTCTGTCGCAGCTGCTGACGACGCACGTCCCCACCGTCTGGGCCATCGACCAGTACCGCATCTACAAAGACGTGAGTACCACTCAGTGCGCGTCCTGCTCTTGTGCGTTTTGTGACCGCTAATTTCTGTGTCCGTCACAGACTTTTACTTTCAGCCGAACCACAGATGTTCCAAGGCCGCAACCCGAAAGGCGTCTAAATAGATATATTTAGCTATTTACCCCATTTAGTTACTGCCTCTGCTGTTCTCGAGCTTTGACAAATTTATTTTATTTAACTTTGCGGCCAGATGTCCTTCCTGCGCGTTGCTCTTTTTTCAGTTACCTAAAACGATAGGCTTATTGTTCCAGCTTACTACTCGAGACAAGTGAGTCTACGGCAGCGCCCCTGGCGTTTCGTTGCTGTACTGAGCCTCGTCTATGTCGAGTGGTCATTTTCGTTTACTCGTCAGCTCCAAAACTGCGTGTGGTGCGAGAGATGTCTGGTGTGCAGCTAGGCACCTCAACAGTGAAAATGAGGTTGTGAGTGATTATCCTTTGAACTAAAAGTTCGAAATGCAGTAACAAAATCTAGGGACAATCAATGAAAACGTAGTTTACTACAGGGTGGCGCATGAAATGTGTTACCATTTTGTTTTTGAATATAAACTTTATCGTCAATACAATCTGAAAGGAACATATACTACAATGAAGAGCCGTCCATGGAGATTTGTTCTAACTCAGCACATGCTCAATATGTCCTCCATTTCGTTTCCTAACTTCCTTCAAACGAACACTGAAGTTAGTGATTACCCTACGGCACACGTCTTCCGCAGTTTCACTGCAAGCTTGAAGAATAAATCTTCTGAGCTCCATTAAATCACGTGGACGTTTCGAGAAAATTTTTTCCTTTAGGTAGCCCCCCCCCCCCCCAAAAAAAAAAAAAGTCGCATGGATTGAGTTCTGGACTATTCGGGGGCCAATTTTGTCTGTCATTGAAGCGACCTGGAAACCTGAGTAAAATGATCCGCATGTCGAAATGCTCGTGTAAAAACTCCAACACAGTGTTTGCAGTATGTGGCCTTGCTCCATCTTGCATGAACCACTGCGTGTTGAAGGGCAAGGCAGTAGCAAGAAGCTGTGAAATGAAGCTATTGCGAAGCATGCTCAAATAACGCTCGCTGTTCACAGTTTCTTCAAAGAAAAAGGGTCCAATAAGTCCGTGACTGGAAATTGCTGCCCACGCTGTAATCCTCGGAGCATAATGCTGTCGTTCATGAAGCACTTGTGGGTTTTCAGTGGCCCAAAAGCGTCCATTTTGTTTATTAACAACACCGTCTAAATGAAAATGCGCCTCATCTGAAAATCAAACCTTGTTGAGAGTTTCTTCCCTATCTTCCGCCTACTGAGCAAACAGTAGTCTCTGCTGCTTGTGTTCTTCAGTGAGCTTCTGTGCACAGGTCATCTTGTATGGGTACATATGGAGGTCACTTTTAAGAATGCGTTGAACGAAGCGTCTGGATGTTCCCATTTGCACTGCTGCCTTTCTACACGATTTCGCGGGACTTCTCTCTACAGCAACTCGTACCGCTTCAATATTCTCCTGCGAACAAACAGACTTAAGCCGAGGTCACTTCGCTTCCAATACTGTTCCTTCCTGTACACATTTATCGTACAACCTGAAGATGGTCTTCTTGCAAGGGACCCATTGTGTGTTAAACTGTTGTCGAAAACGCCTCTGAGTCACAACAAGGCTTTTCATTTCATGAAAAAGTAACACAATTGCCGAATGTTGCTGTGTCGTCAGTCTTCCATTGTCAGCCATTGCTGCTTACTAGTCTCCTAGCGGCAGTATCGTGAATTACACGTCATTTCGTAACTCATTTGTTTTTCCAAGCTCTGCTGGTACTGCTGTAGAGATCCCAGCGGGATATCTAATGTGCGTCGTAAATTGTGAAACAAACAATTGGTAACACATTTCGTGCGCCACCCTGTAGATGCGTCCCGCCGTGTTACCCTCGGTTAAACAGTGAGTTATAAAAAAAATGTTAATCCCAAAACTCACTACCCACAAGTATGCGCCATCACAAAAGTAATCTCTTGGAAGATTTGTTGTGCGAGTCGCTTCCGGACCAGCAAACCGTGCGACTTCGGAAAAAAGACACCAAATTTTGACACAATGGGAAAAGTTGACAGAACTCATACTGCTCGCAACTCACTCATTTACTTCACGGGAAACATTTTTACGCGATCGAGTGACGGATTACAGAATGTGTCGGAAAAGGGTGTAAATAATATTACGACTGTTTGTGACATACTTAGCACAGGAAAGATCATAATTGCCTCTGTGAGTTTGGAGAGCCAGAAATCACTGCAACAAGTCTCTCTTAAGAACGTTCCGAGACTTCTTGTTCTCTGCAGACGTATATGTAGACATAGCTGTGTACCAATCATTGCCTGGGTACGAATTTATGCCCTTCTTCTATTAGTCTATCTCCTCCTCCCCCCCCCCTCTCTGTCCATCTCCTCTTTCCCCCTCCGTCTCCGTCCACTTCCTCCACTTCCCACACTCTGTCGATCTCCTCTTGGCTCTCTCTCTGTCTCTCTCTCTCTGTCCATCTATTCCTCCCCTTCTCCCTATCCATCTAGTCCTCTACCATCTCTCTGTCTATCTGTTCCCCTACCCTTTCTTCGTCCATTTTCTCCTCCCACTATTTGTGCTCATTTCCTCCTTCCCTCCTCATTGCCTATCCATCTCCTCCTTCCCCCCTCTCTGACCACATTATCAAACTCACCCCAATAGGAGGCTGGTGGTTCTTAACCCCACAGTATTTCATTTCATATCGTAACTAACATATCCAGCAAATTTGGTTGAATCGTTCCAGGGGCTTAGGACTAAATTCCTACCCATGTTACTGCCCGCGTACGCACATGGCAAATCTATTTCACATGTATGTAGCATATTTCACGCGTATTTACCTGTATTTCTAGTGAATTTCGCGCTGCAATTTCACGCAGCTCAGTATAACGTCCTGTCTCCTGAACAACGTATAGTACGATGACATATTTTGCAGGTACATCCAGCCGTATATGTGATTACTTTCTACGAACTGAGTTACAAATAGAGTTAGTAGTAGAGAAGTAATAAATTAAAACGTCATGCTTCATGCGGCAGTTTTGGAGTTGTCAGCGAGAAAAGTTTCGTAAAGCTTTAATACTATCTCTAAAGTGTGTTGCAAGTCACTAAGAGCTCTCATTCTCAAATACTGGATGAATAAAGTACGAGCATTTGCGCGTGGCAGGCTACACTTTTTTTTTCACCCCCACACCAGTGAATTATATGTACTGACGGAAAAAAATCGCAGCACCAAAAAATAATTAATGTAGAGTAATGGAATTTCGGAAATACGTTTGTATAGGTAACATATGTAACTGATTAACATTGCAAGATGATAGGCTAATGTAAGCGCGAGATACACCTTTGCAAATATGAAATGCTGGTACATTAAGAACCGGTGTAACTGCCAGGCTAATGTAAGCGCGAGATACACCTTTGCAAATATGAAATGCTGGTACATTAAGAACCGGTGTAACTGCCAGAATGTTGAGTACAAATGCAAATGTAGAGGTGGTGGATGTCATGTTGTGGAATGGAGTTCCATGCCTGTTGCACTTCGTCGATCAATAACAGGGACGGTTAATGTTGGTCGTGAATGATGCTCGAGTTGTCCAATGATGTCCCGTATGTGCCAGTTTGGAGACAGATCTGGTGATCGATTAGGCCAGGGCAATGTGCCGAGAATCTGTATAGCATGTAGTGGATTACAGCAGTGGTATGTGAGCTAGTTATGGAGATGGGAACCCCCCACCCTGGAACACTGTTCGTGAATAGCACACAGATTTGCAGTTAGGGTGCGTGGGATAACCACAAAAGAGTGCTCCTGCTGTCATACGAAATCGCACCCCAGACCATAACTCCAGGTGTAGGTCCAGTGTGTCTAGCATGCAGACTGGTTGGTTGTAGGCCCTCAATTGGCCTCCTCTTAACCAATCACTGGCACCAAGGCAGATCCAGCTTTCATCAGAAAAAAACAACAGACCTCCATTTTGCACTCCAACGAGCTTTCGCTTGAGACCACTGACGTTCCGAATGCCGGTGCTTTGGGATCAGTGGTGTGCACGCTACAGGGCGTCTGGATCGGAGCTGTCCTTGAAGTAACCGATTTGATAACAGGAGTGAGTTCGGCCAGAATAGGTTAACTACCGCTGTTAGCAGACGCCACCAGTCCCCTGTGTCCGCGCATGTGCAATGAGCAACGTACTCGGAAATTTAGAACTACACTCCAGACATATTCTACAGATCCCCGACGACTTAGGTACACTCGTGACTGCTGATTTACACGCAGGACGAAGTCCGCACGTACTTGGGGCAGTAGATTTTGACCAGAAAGTCGCTCGTGTAAAACGCGCTTAAGGGAGCAGGTTGTCTGCGCCAACTGTCTGTGAATTGTGAAATCCTTTTTCTTTGTGTGTACGTATTATAACTGTTTGTGCATCGAATTTTTTGAAGCAAAAAGTGCCGACCAGCCCAGCATTTGCGGAAACGTACGTGGGGAACCTCCTAAAAACTACATGCTGACTTAGTCGGTGCATCAGCCACGGTCGATAATCCGCCACGCGGACGCGACCCTGGCCCGACTGGCCTTCCTGTCCCGCAAGCTAGCGCCCTATACGAGCAGGTGGCTGGACTGCTAAGCGCACCGTACAAAATACTGTATTAGTCGCTCCCTTAAGGCGGAACGTCCATGAAACTGACCGAAAACGTCAATTTTCAATTTGTTTTTTATTTATAGTAGAATTCAAGGACAATAATTTCCCAAAGTCTCAATGATGAAGTCACACCCCAAGTGCCTGAAGAATAATTAAACGTTTGACGTGAGCTTCCTGCCATGCCCACTTTCTGAAGCAACAATTCAATATACAGGCTCAGAGGAATAACAACCCCTACATCAACAAGGAGAAGCTTCCAGATAATATCCTGGATGTTGTGAAGCCCTCTTACAGGTTTCTGCCCGATCCCGAACTGCAGTCGCACATTATGTCCCATAAATGTTCGATTGAATTCACGTCGGGTGGTCTGGGTGGCCAAATCACTCGCTGAAACCATGCAGCTCGTTAGAATGAAATTACAATGAAATGAATACCCCTAGCTGCATAAAGGCGTTGATATAAATGAACGGGGATAGTTGTAAATGTGTGCCCCCAACCGGGACTCGAAACCGGGTTCTCCTGCTTACATGGCAGACTCTCTATCCATCTGAGTCACCGAGGACACAGAGGATAGTGCGACTGCAGGGACTTATCTCTGGCACGCCTCCCGTGAGACCTACATTAGCAACTCATTGTCCCGCACTATATTCATAGTGCCACTGCCCATCATACTCATTACTCGCGGCTTTACTGCCGATTCTCGTAAGAGTTCGGGCACTGTTTGTGCATCTGCACAGAAGAAGATGGTCAAATGGTCGGTGAATCTTAAATATATGAAGATGGGATCTGTTCTTTCGGACATGTCCGAAAGAACAGATACCATCGGTGACCATGCAGCTCGTTAGAATGAAATTACAATGAAATGAATACCCATAGCTGCTTACAGGGGCATATGATGAATATAGTGCGGGACAATGAGTTGCGAATGTGGGTCTCACGGGAGGCGTGCCAGGGATAAGTCCCTGCAGTCGCACTACCCTCTGTGTCCTCAATGGTTCAGATGGATGCCGGCACGGTACCTCACCATGTTCGGTCAGAGGGTTAGCTGCCCTCTGTAATAAAAAGCTGAATTAATGTATCAACGATGAACTTCAACAAGTGACATAGGACGTTTGCCCCGACCAAATACAACCATCAATTTCGAACAAAATGAGATTAAAAACAAAACAAAAAGATGGATAGAGCGTCCGCCATGTACGCAGGAGATCCCGGGTTCGAGTCCCGGTCAGGGCACACATTTTCAACTGTCCCCGTTGACTTATACCAACGCCTGTATGCAGCTAGGGGTATTCATTTTATAAAAAAGTGTGCTCATGGTAAAATCCAAAATCAAAATGAGCCTCTAAATTTACTCATTTGGAAACGATGCTCTGAAACCACCTTTTCATCTGCTACAGTTGTCAGAATTGAAACTTATGATGCAGATCTTGTATTTAATTACGGTAACGTAGGGAGGATGAAGGCATTAGAGAGAATTGGATTTAACATAGGAAATTTTACTCAAGACATCTTGAAAAAATATATTTACAGCGTCTCTCTGCTTCTGAAAGTTCAGTTGAAGAAATGGTAAAGGAAAGAAGGCAGAAAACAAGAAACCAGCGAAGTATTCACGCGAAAGAGGACCCTGGATACGAATCTAGGGCCTTCTGAAAGGGGGCATAAGAAAAAACATTAGATTGAACTTTAAATTGCATTTCCTGAAAATTACGTTTTTTAAAATTTATGTACCTTTTTCTCAGGTTCTATGAAGGCTAGAATTATGAAATTTCGTACACTTATTTCTATAAACCCGAAAAATGTTGCCTTAAGTGTAAATTTTGAAATTATGAGCGTAATCTGAGATATTGGGCAAAGTGCATGGTACTTTGCATGAATCTTATATTATACTTAGACAGAATTATAATTAAAAATTATTAAAATTACCCTATTCGATACATTCAAAAAAACCTCTTGAGAGAAGCTTACTATATGCAAAGAGATTGAAAAGAAAATTCTGTAGAAACTCTTGACTAGTTTCTGAGAAAAAAGTATATTACTTTTCGAAAACAAAATTTTTAAAATTTAAAATTTAAATATACGTAATCCAAGGTATGTAATAGTAAATGTGTTAATTTCATGTAAAGCTTGGTACAAAATTTCATTCCTGTATCTTCAAAATTGTGTCTTTGGTCATCTTTTAAGCAATGTGCGTTCTTCATGAACGCTCAACCCCACTCCCTCCACCTTAAAGAAGCACAACAGTCTCTTTGGTGCGTTGCACATGGTGTAGAATCGGTACCTTGTGGCCTTCCATTGCTGACTCAAGTCATGGCAAGGGTTGGGCATAGGACCAGCATGTCTGCAGTCAAAAAGGTACATGTCGGGTGGAAACTGGAATACAAGTGGAACGTTAACTGCCTTTCACTGTATGTAGGGCTTCTGCAGTTGTTGGTCACAGGTAGTACGTGCTGTGTTGCTGTCATCAGCGTGTCATCGACTCTTTACTCCAGTAAATCACAAACTATGCACTCCTGCACCAAAATTCCGTGTGATTGGTTGATTGCAGACATCATGGCGTTTCCACATCTTCGCACCAAGTGCTGACCCGGGTACTTGTGCTGTTCCTGACAGGCATTAGCGCCTGTTAACACCCGTCATTTAAGTTTGGGTAGTTGGAGGGCTTAATACATCGAGGTGACAAAAGACAAATCGTGTCAGACCTCTTTTCCCCGACTTAGTGCAGCAGTTCGACGTGGTATGGTCTCAACTAGTTGCTGGAGTCTCCTGTAGAAATATTGAGCCATGCTGCCTATATAGCCGTCCGTAAGTGTAAAAATGTTGCCGATGGAGGACAAGCACGAACTGACCTCTCGATTATGTCCCATAATTGTTCGATTGAATTCACGTCGGGTGATCTGGGTGGCCAAATCATTCGCTGAAACTGTCCAGATGTTCTTCAAACCAATCGCGAACAATTCTGGCCCAGTGACTTGACATCGTTGTGTGGGAATGGCTACAAATGGTTTCCAAGTAGCGGAACATAATCATTTCTAGCCAAAGGTCAGTTCAGAGAGGCAAGGACGTAGCCAGGATTTTGTAAAAGGGGAGGGGGGAGGGAGATTTGGTAAACAGGTCCTTAGAAAGGCTGGTATATTTCTTTATTTGGCAATATGATACATTCAGTCTATTACCAAAAGAATTAAAATACAGTCTTCGATGCTAATAAGCTCCTCTATAACATACAACATCCGTTGTCGTTTATACGACGTTTATTCACAGATACATTAGAGTTGTGACGGTTGGACTCATTGTTCCAAGGATCTTACGGATAAGGCATTTCACAGTAGAACATCTTTTTTGCAGTAAAACTGAAGACATGATATACCGCCGTTCCACAAGTGCCATTTTATGCAAAGATACGTAGTACCAAATGACGGTCGGTAACCGCCTTCCACTGTAAATATCGCTGAGCTATCCTTATCGTCCAAATCTTGAGTAAGATAACATTAAAATTAAATAGAGTCTGCACGAGAAATAAATAACTTTTCCCTAAATCAAGGTATGTACTGCTACAAAAGTAACGAAAAAATAATTTTATATCAGCATTTTTACAACTGAAAACCATTACAGTTAGAAGATGATAATACAGAATCTGAAAAACAATTTAAACTACTAAACAAAAGACTGAGTAAAAACAATTATTTTGAATGTTTTTCAATGGATTAAAAATATTTACTACATAGTTCAGTCACTCAAATCATTATGTAACTGTCTCGTATTTCAATTTTCAGTTAGCTTCGCATGACAGCAACAGGCAAACTTAAACTGCGTTAACCAGTTCAGCTAAAAATTCACTGTAAGACAAAAAAAAGGACGCCATACCACGTAGGAATTAGCTGAATGGGACGGGAATCGTTCGATTTGATGTACATGTACAGACAAACAAATGATTATATTTTCAGAAAAACTGGATGATTTATTAGGGAGACGCTTGGTTCTAAATCGATCTCAGTGAACACTAAGATGAAAATTTACAACACAGTGATATGCCCAGCAGTAATGTACGGTTCATAAACATGGAGCATGACTAAGCGAGAAAGGGACAAACTATTAATATTTGAAAGAAGAGTAATGAGGAAGATATGGGGACCAGTTTTAGATAACGGAGAATGGAGGAGGAGGAAAAACGAGGAAATCTACCTTCTGATGCGACAACCAACTATCCTACAGAAGATAAAGAGCAAAAGAATACAATGGGTGGGCCATGTAGCCCGTATGCCAGATGGAAGACAGGCGAAGATGGCACTAGCGGGGAAACCAAACACCAAACACTCGACTGGACGACCAAGACAGTGCTGGATGGACAACCTGGCGAAGGACCTAGTAGCCCTGGGAATTGAAGACACCTGGAGGAACCGGGCACAAAACAGGAAGGAATGGAGCAAGTTTGTGGAAGCAGCGCGTGGTCTGCAGGGCCTGTGATCGCCGAATATCTATCTATCTGTCTTATTCGAGAGAAAGTGCTTCAGAAATTGAGCAAGTCAGTAATGCGTTGATCCACCTATAACCCTTGTGCAAGCAATTATTCGGCTTCGCATTAATTGACAGAATTGCTGGACGTCCTCCTGGCGAATATCGTGCCAAATTCTGTCCAATTGGCGCTTTAGAATGTCAAACGTCAAAATCCCGAGCTAGTTGGAGGGCTCTGCCCACAATGCTCCAGACGCTCCCAATTGGGATAGATCCGGTGATCTTTCTGGTCAAGGTAGGATTTGTCAAGCGGGATGACAAGCAGTAAAAATTCTCGTCGTCTGCGGGCTGGCATTATCTTGCTGAAATATAAGCCCAGGGTGGCTTACTCGTGCTGTAAAGGTTGCGCGAATGACAACGAAATGGATCCTGCTACGAAAAGAGATGGCACCCCAGACCATCACTCCAGGTTGTCGGGTCGTATGGCTACCGACAGTCAGACTGGAATCCCACTACTGTCCAGGGCGTCTCCAAATAAGTCTTCGATGGTCATCGCGGCACACTTCGAAGCGGGACTCATCGCTGAAGACGATTCTACTCCAGTTAATGAGACTCCAGGCAGAAGACGTGTCTGGAGAATCCATAAAATATGGCATTTCCATAAAGATGGATAAGCCATTTTATTCGTCAATGATCTCCGAGTTTTCACCAAACTGTGACTGGATCTCATTACTTAGGAGTACTGTATTTTGGCAAACCACTAGAAAGCAGCCACGCTCCAATCTCCCTTCACCCTCTAAGGCCATTTTTCACTCGTCTTCTTTCAATCTGGATTTGAGAGAGAAAGTAATCAGGAATGCATGAGCTTGAATTGTTTAGGACGCCGACGTTCTTACAGGTCTGTTGGATTAACAAATCTGATATTGTTCTGGCTATATAGAAGCTAAGCTATTTCTGACTGCGAAAATGGAAGGAATCTGCAATTATACAGTATTATACTATCCAATATTTCCTCATTTAAGTATGCATCTGTTACTTCTTGCAAAGTAGAAAGATCATTTCCTGCATTACAGAGTATCCCGGCAGATAAACGCATAAGCCTAAATAAGGAAAATGTGGATCATTATTTAGTTATCGTAAGGCTTTTAGAGTCGGTACTCTCCAAAGAGATGTTCGGCTCACCTTTGATACAGCTCTTTTCATTTAAACGGAGACGTTGCATCTTCAAGGGAAATTTGATTCTGTCGTGGAAGAAAGGAATTCTGAAGGAAATGGCTGTGGCCCATAGTAAGGGACCAATCCCAGAACTTGCCTATACTGAAAATGTGGAAGAAACCACAGAAAACTATTGTCAAGGTTGTCAGTGGATAGATTAGAACCAACTCGCCTCTCGAATTCACGCATTCGCCTCAACTCAGTTCAGCGCCTCATGGCTCAGAAATACCCCGATGGGTGGAAAATTTGGTAAAAGTGTAGCCTTTTTTCAAATAAAATGCATCACATCGAAAGATGGAATGCTGATATTCCATGTTTTTCCTTTAATTGTGCTTGTTTAATCGTTTGATTGCGGATAATGCATGCATATTTTAAGATTTAATGAGTGCTTGGAATTCCAGGCTCAGTTATTATAGTACTACAAAGACGTAATTAGATTTTGGAGGAAAGGGGGGGGGATGAGATAGATACAGGACGCAGTCGACTTTGACGAAATCAAGCAACCTGCTGGAAAAATCTTTTAGAAAGGAACGAAGTATATAGTGTGCTACCATCACATACCCCTTTCGCTCTGCACAAACCCTTCCCATCGTTCCGATCGGAACCGATTATCATAGTTAAGTACCACGCATGTGACCACACTAGGCGAAATCTTGTCATTTGAGCTAGTAATGATATTATTTTGAGCACTTTTTTTTTGTTTAAGAAACGCAACCATCGCCGTTGGGCGATCATTTGTTGATCGACGCGATTTTTGGGCGGCACAGACAAATCCAAATCCATTTTGACCCACTGATTTTAATTTAATGTTATTCCTCATTACATTTAGGGCTCCACTGCCATGTGAAATACTAAAATATTGCAAGCCCAACGTTCTACCAGTTTCCAACTAAAGAGGCCAGTGCTAGCATTACACTGCTATAGATAGGTAATTAGACTGTTATAGTAGTGCGTACAATTTTTTCACTTACCGTAACGCTGGTGCACGAATCAAAATCGGTTTTCTTCTTGTTGTTTGGTACAAACTCATCGGTAACATATCACATTATCACAACAGCACACAGTACAAAAAGAATACACGCCAGCAGATCTTACATTAAATTCAGTTGCAAGTAAGAACTGAACTGATCGATGAGCTACTTAGCTATCGATAATGCGTATCCCATTTACGTCGTTTGATTTCTGCCGTTATTTCACGCAGTATTGCTTGTCTGACAACTCGACACAAACGCTGCTGATTTCGGTCGCCCCAACTACACCATTCGAGCTCCAGCGTCTGTTAATTCCCGTAGTGCGGCCATAATCGCGTCAGAAACCTTTTCACATGAATCACCCGAATACAGATGACAGCTCCGCCAATGCCCCGCCCTTTTATACCTTGTGTACGCGACACTACGGTCATCTGTATATGTGTACAGCGCTATCCCATGACTTTTGTCACCTCACTGTAATCTGACAAACAGAGCTGCTGAAATCAGCCCATTGTTCGAGCCATCTTCATTCGTATCTGTAAAACTATTCCAGTGTCTTGAGTCTTATGGGGCGGCATTGTTTTGTTTTCTCCAGCTGCGATTTTTAGCTGCTTTTGGTGTGTAGCTAATTGTACTATTAGTTTTACCACTTGTACCGCCGGCTGCTTGAGTGGTTGGTTCAGTGGGTTAGTGCTTCCGGTGGGAATCATTCATACGCGTTCTAGAGTCAGTGACACCAGCTTCCATAACCATGCTCATTCTACTGCCACTGTATTCGCTGTTGTTAATTTTTGCACACTCGGAAATTTCATTAAAACTGTTTTACCGGCGTCTGCTTTCTTTTGCTAAGTCTGCTTTTGCTGTAGTGAGAGTGCGGATATTGGCTGGAAGTGTAAGAAACAGTAACACACGTGAAAATTACTCAGGGAGAAGTAGAGTCAGAGCCTTTTAATGTACGTAAGAATTTAAAGTCTTATTACTGAAACTTGTCACGCTTATGTTCATGTATGATCTTTTTGTAATGGCAGCTCTGGTGACAGTGTGGAACACTGTACAAGGGCTCACTTTAGAGTAGCGCAGCTCTGTTGTGACGTAGTTTCTTCCGTCACTTCCAAGCCGAGATGAGAAACCACTACATTAAATTTATGAATGTTACTGGATACCCTATGCTGCTGAAATATGCATCCAGCCTGTATAAACCAAAGTTGTGGTTGCTCACGTCTTATACACTCCTGGAAATTGAAATAAGAACACCGTGAATTCATTGTCCCAGAAAGGTGAAACTTTATTGACACATTCCTGGGGTCAGATACATCACATGATCACACTGACAGAACCACAGGCACATAGACACAGGCAACAGAGCATGCACAATGTCGGCACTAGTACAGTATATATCCACCTTTCGCAGCAATGCAGGCTGCTATTCTCCCATGGAGACGATCGTAGAGATGCTGGATGTAGTCCTGTGGAACGGCTTGCCATGCCATTTCCACCTGGCGCCTCAGTTGGACCAGCGTTCGTGCTGGACGTGCAGACCGCGTGAGACGACGCTTCATCCAGTCCCAAACATGCTCAATGGGGGACAGATCCGGAGATCTTGCTGGCCAGGGTAGTTGACTTACACCTTCTAGAGCACGTTGGGTGGCACGGGATACATGCGGACGTGCATTGTCCTGTTGGAACAGCAAGTTCCCTTGCCGGTCTAGGAATGGTAGAACGATGGGTTCGATGACGGTTTGGATGTACCGTGCACTATTCAGTGTCCCCTCGACGATCACCAGTGGTGTACGGCCAGTGTAGGAGATCGCTCCCCACACCATGATGCCGGGTGTTGGCCCTGTGTGTCTCGGTCGTATGCAGTCCTGATTGTGGCGCTCACCTGCACGGCGCCAAACACGCATACGACCATCATTGGCACCAAGGCAGAAGCGACTCTCATCGCTGAAGACGACACGTCTCCATTCGTCCCTCCATTCACGCCTGTCGCGACACCACTGGAGGCGGGCTGCACGATGTTGGGGCGTGAGCGGAAGACGACCTAACGGTGTGCGGGACCGTAGCCCAGCTTCATGGAGACGGTTGCGAATGGTCCTCGCCGATACCCCAGGAGCAACAGCGTCCCTAATTTGCTGGGAAGTGGCGGTGCGGTCCCCTACGGCACTGCGTAGGATCCTACGGTCTTGGCGTGCATCCGTGCGTCGCTGCGGTCCGGTCCCAGGTCGACGGGCACGTGCACCTTCCGCCGACCACTGGCGACAACATCGATGTACTGTGGAGACCTCACGCCCCACGTGTTGAGCAATTCGGCGGTATGTCCACCCGGCCTCCCGCATGCCCACTATACGCCCTCGCTCAAAGTCCGTCAACTGCACATACGGTTCACGTCCACGCTGTCGCGGCATGCTACCAGTGTTAAAGACTGCGATGGAGCTCCGTATGCCACGGCAAACTGGCTGACACTGACGGCGACGGTGCACAAATGCTGCGCAGCTAGCGCCATTCGACGGCCAACACCGCGGTTCCTGGTGTGTCCGCTGTGCCGTGCGTGTGATCATTGCTTGTACAGCCCTCTCGCAGTGTCCGGAGCAAGTATGGTGGGTCTGACACACCGGTGTCAATGTGTTCTTTTTTCCATTTCCAGGAGTGTATGTTGTCATCTATTGTTCCATTCTGTGCGAATTAATAGCTTTACGAGATGATCCTGAGTTGATTGGTAAGTTCAGTTACTTCACGATTACAGTTTCAGGTGCCTGAGATAGGGAATCCATTATTTTCAATAATAAACGTTGCACTGACTTCAAACGTTCGCAGTATTTTTCTTCTCGTTTTTTTCCAGGTTACCGGTATGGGAAATTCAGTAGGACAGGTAATTTCCTCATGAATAACTGTACAGTTTATTCGGCTTGCACTAAGTATACTTGCAGAGTTGTACACACCTTTCATTAGCCTGGTATGTAACACATGCGGAACGATGAAAAGGCTGTTCTGTATAATCAACGATAAGCTCGCGCGCTCGTTGTGGTTCATATCATCGAAGTCGATCCGTGACGCAAATCGTCTCTACCTCGCCTGCTCTTTCATTTGTTGAGACATTGCAGTACAATGACGTGAAGGTATACATTTGAGCAGTTCTTCGCATTGTATGCAACAATAATGCGATTCTATTTTCTCCGTTTCATTGCCAACCAATCCAAAGCCGTGACGAACAAAGCAACGAACGCAAAATATACTCCTTACACTTTCATTGCCTTGACTCACGTGGCAGAGGTCCACCTGGCAGCCGATAAAAAATTCAGTCGTAGCAGGAAGAGGCAAGCGTTACTCAATTGTTGCTCAAAACTATCCGACCTGAATCTCTTACTTATTTGCTTTCATTCATCTTAGCTCTTAGCCCCTTTCCTTTTTACTGACCTCCGAGACTTCCCTTTTTCATCTTTTCCCTGTTCCTTCCCATGCCTCTACCCCTTTTGTTTTGTCCTTCCTAATATTTTCACCCGTCACAGAAGTGCGCACTCTGCGGAATGGCACCCTGGCAAGCAGTCTGGCTACAGGGTTGCCAGATTACTCGCAAATTGACAAAACTACCGAACACTTCCTGACGAAATGATTTGATGAGCTGAGGGTTAACACGATAAAAAAATTTTAGTAAACATTAAAAATGTTATTTATTTTGCTAGTTACGTTTTAAACAATTTCTGTTACCCTTAATTTTTTGGTAAATTCGTTGCATATTGCAAACTTCAAATTACACCGGATGTATAATTCTGCATTTACTATGTTGGCACTATACTTGTTTCTAGCGTCAGACCATAAATGATTAATGTGACTGAAGAGTCTTTCCACATAGGCCTTGCTTTATGAAACCACCGTTATCCTTTTGATACTTTTTTTTTTATATTCGGTGTTTCTTCTCTGTTTAAAAAGGATAACCAGGGAAACCAGTTTGTGGACATAGAAGTCTGAGTTTGTAATTGTTCAAATTTTTATTTAGTACAGCGATCTCTTCGTGCAAAATAGCTAAATCAGAGATCTAAAATGATATTCTAAAATTACCGAGCCACTCATATTTCGGGACCGAACGCTGAGTTGAAACACCGAACAGTTCGGTAAAAAGCCGAACGCTGGCAACCAAGCCTGGTTACCATATTCTATAGTTGTGGCACCGCAACCGCCCACTTCTGAACAGCTAAAAACATTACTGTCTCGAGTTCATCACTTCGTCTTGATTTTGATGCTGAACAATTCGCAACTGCGGCGTTTCTATAATCATAATGGATGTGTTTTTGTTGATCGTCTCTTGGTGAGTGCCTCTCGTCGAGCTGTCGTATCTGTTGCGAAGTCTGAATTTTCGTCACCGATTTTGTTGTTTCCTCAGTCCCAAGACTCGTTTGATACGTCATGCTAGTCTGTTAGGTGCAACCCGCTTCAACTCTGCATAACATCCACTACCAAGCGCGTTCATACCGGTTGGCAAGGAGTGTGGTGGTGGGAGACACCACGCCCCTCCTGTATATCTCTGGGAAAGGAAAAACACCATTCGTCTTCCAAAATATTAAAAATAATTCAACAATAAATCGTGCTTTAAAAACGCCACTTCATGCCTTAAAAACGCCACTTTCTCCATACGATTTTCAGAAATAAATTAATTTCATCGACACTACTGCTGGCACTAATGGTCATAAATTAGGCGCAGTCGACCAGATACTTAGCAACAAAAGGGCAAAAAGCTTCAACACTAGGTGACAACAAACTGAAGAGTAATGAAGAAGGAAATGGTACGTTTATTTCGATACCATTTTTAGGTAATTTGTCCTACAGGACTGGCCGCCTTCTGACTAGAACATACGGTTGCAAAGTTACCTTCTCTACAAACAATAGTTTGAAGAAAAATTTAGTACATACATTGAAAACTGAATAAGATCCTTTCACAAATTCAGGCGTCTATAAAATCATCTGTAAAGATTGCCCTAGCTATTATATAGGGGAGACGGATAGAGCTATTAAAGCGAGATATAAGGAGCAACCTATTGGATAAGAAAGGGAAAAACGTGCATAATTCTTCATTTACTGAACATCTACTTATTTCAGACCATTCTCCGAGGGAATTAGAAGAAACCGTAGTTTTATGTAAGGAAATAAAAAGTTGGAAATTGGATTTATTAGAAAAACATGAAATTTATGAACTTGCTAAGAGAGACCGTAACATTTAGAACGATCAGTTGCAACTCGCGCGTAAGCGTTTCCTCGGTAACCGCTGCTCACAGTCACGTGATACGTCTTAACCGATTTCCGCTAATTTCGGTGAATTTGCCGTTTTCCTCAAATTATTTTTACTCTACATTGAGCTACTGACATTTCATATCACTAGGTTTCATTTTTCGTGGCCTTAAACACATGTTCCTACTGTTGATATTCCAAAAATGGTATTAGTACAGTTAAGCAGCAGGTTCTCTTTTTATGTTGTGATGTAACTCTATCCATTTATTATGTCCTCCACCCTTTTTGGTAACAGAAGTAATTTTTTTTTAACAGTTGTCTTCTGCACACTAAAGCTACGTGCAGTATCACTTTGCTACATAAATGTTTTACATATAGTTTTTATATTTAATGTATGCCTCTAAAATTACTGCATTTTAATGACTTTCCATAAGAAATTGTCATATTGCTTTAATGTAAAATTATGCTACTTGACACCAACAAAACGCAGTGCTTACGCGCAAGTATATAGCGCCCACTGCTTTCCCATTTTCCTTATCGCTTAAGCCTTCCGCAGTGTTAAGCTGAAGCCTTTTGTTTTTCTTGACATTGTTTTAGCTCATATTTGCCCTTCTTTCCCTATGCATTTGTAACAATTAATTTTGCAAACAGAACTCTACCTTCTGCACGCTTAATTTATGAACCGTATTACTCTGTCAGCCAATGTATTAGTACTTTTATAAGTAATGTACATCAGTAAATCTATTACATTTTTTAGTAGCCTTGTAGAGGAAGCTTCATGCTTACTTTAACGTAAAATTCTGTTATTTAATACAAGCAAGGAGCAGTTCTTACGTGCATGTATTTATCGCCCGCTGCAGTCCAATTTTTCCTTGTCGCTTGAGCCTCCCTTGTGAGGAAAACTGAGTAACTACTTAATTGTGAAGTAGCGGCTGCGGTCTCTTAAACTGAATTACGGCCGGGAGAGCGGTGTGCTGACCACGTGCCCCTCAATATTCGCATTCAGTGATGCCTGTGGGCTGACGACGACACGGCGGCCGGTCGGTATCGTTGGGCTTTCATGGCCTGTTCGTGCGGAATTTAGTTTTGAGCCTGTATATTCGTAACAGTTGGTTTTAGTCTCTGGCATGATGTGTACACGTAACTTAGGCAAATATTTTACCCTGTGACTCGTGTTACAATTTTATGTTGACAAGAGCCTCACCTGTGGGCATTTACTAGTGGGCATTCATTCTGAAGTACGCTAACTGTAATCTGGCTGCTATCTAAAGCCATGACTTGGGATAATTCTTGTTTTGTCAATTTATGACAAGAGCCGGTCGGCTTCGGTTAATCTTACGTACCACCATGTGATGTAACAAGTGAGTACGCTTACCTCGCAAATATTTTTCTATCAATATTTTTTGTTTGTAAAAATAATTTTGTAACTGATTATATACATTCCGCAGCTCGTGGTCTTTCGGTAGCGTTGTCGCTTCCCGCGCACGGGGTCCCGGGTTCGATTCGTAGCGGGGTCAGGGATTTTCCCTGCCTCGAGATGAGGGGGGTGTCGTCTTCATCATCATCATTCATCCTCATTATGGTCGGAGGAAGGCAATGGCAAATCACCTCCGCTAATACCTTGCCTAATCGGCGGTGCTGTTCTCTCGCATCGTCCCCTACGCTCCTCGGAGTATGGGACATCATCAATACATTTTAAGGGCCCACGCCTGAAGAAGATTTTTTTAGAAATACCGCAAACTAGGTCAAGGGCTAATAAACCTTTGTTTTGCAACTGATTGGCTGATTTTTTCAACCTCTTCAGATTTACACAAGTGCTGTTTCGCAGCCATGTTTAAGATTTTAAAAAGAATTCATACCACCCCTGTTCTCTCTCCCTCCTCCTTCGCGGTAAAAACTATCGTATAGGCGCCCTTGCCCGCAACATAAATCCATTTGAACTTGCTTACTGTATTCGAACCTCGAACTCACTCTACAATTTTTAGCCCCGACAATTCACTCCGTTACCAAATTGACGAGTCATGACGCCTCAAGGTGCGTCCTATCAGATTGTGCTATAAATTACTTTTTCCTCTCTTCGGTTCAACACTTCCTCATTAGCTATTCAATGATCCCATCGAATCTTCAGCTTTCTTCTGTTGGACAACATTTTAAAAGCTACTACTCTCTTCTTCTTGTTATCCATTTTTCACTTCCGTAGACGGCTACATTCCAAGCAAATATATTTAGAAAACATTTAAATTTATAATAGATTTTAACAAATATATTTCTTTCAGAAAAAGTTGTTCGTACGGTACCCCAATCTGCATTTCATTTTCTCTCTGCTTCGGACATCATCAGTTATTTTGCTTCACGGACAGCAAAACTGACGTACTACTTTTAATGTCTCACTTACTAATCAAAATCCTTCAAGATCACCTAATTTAATTCGGCCACATTCCTGACCTCGGTTTTACTTTTTGTTGATCTTTATCTTAGAACCTCACTTTCAGGCATATTTCATTCCGTTCAGTTAATTTTACAGGTCCTTCGCCACTTCTGGTTTTACAATCGTCGACAAATCTCCAATAAACAGCCCTAAACAAGAAAATTCAACGCCACGTCATTCTAATCTATCAGCTTAAAAAATCTGTGAGAGAAACTATTCCGCAGACGAAGTTGAGGCAAGACGTACTGCACAGTATGTACCAACATAACAAAATAAAAAAAAGCACTGACATCAACGCCGTCTATGCGCCGACGCGAGAAATTTTCTCCTTGTCCTCGTGCAGCGCAGTTTGTGATTTTGTTTGCCCGTGCCTAGGAAGGCTCCGACCAGCGAGAACGAAAACGACACAGGGTTTTGCACTATTCCCACCACGTGGTCTCTAACCAAGTGACATATGAAAACTCAGAATTGGAAAGCCAATGGGAAAGCGCTATGTTTCACCAGCGTGCATGCTATCTGAGTTAATTTTCGGACTGAAAACAATTGACTTTTGTTGCCCATCTAATGCACTGCTCCTTCTTTGAAAGTTTGCCTACTTAAAAAAATGGTTCAAATGGCTCTGAGCACTATGGGACTTAACAGCTGAGGTCATCAGTCCCTTAGAACTTAGAACTACTTAAACCTAACAAACCTAAGGACATGACACACATCCATGCCCGAGGCAGGATTCGAACCTGCGACCGTAGCAGTCGCGAGGTTCCAGACCGAAGCGCCTAGAACCGCTCGGCAATCGCTGCCGGCTTGCCTACTTAGGAGTGAAAAATGTTTCCTCTGAAAATTATTTTTATTTGAGATAATTGTACTTGTTTGTGAAAATTATGTGTAGTGTCTTTTTTCGTATTGCTGTTTCATATAGCGAAATGAGATAACTTATGTCGATATGAAATGAAATCTGAAGCTTGCGGAATAGTTTCTACCAAAAATGTTTGGTGTACTTTATAGTGCAATGGTGAAAACAAGCAATGTGTTGTGAATGCTATTAAACGGGCGCAAATAAATTATATGAAGTTCATTTATTTTACACAGAGTGTAAACGCACAGCACTATATGGAAATTGATATTTTTCGTCGTCATGTTTGGTACGGTATTCACAGACGGCATTCTGTTGCACTTCGACGTTGTTGTATCAAATCTTGTTACATTTTGATTTAAATGTTTAGTTAAAAAATTATTCCGCTACCAAGTCTAGGCTTTAGTCACGTCAACTGGATCTCCTTACTTTTTTATGTTTAAAGTCTTCCTGTATTAGTTCACAAATGGTTCAAAGCACTATGGGACTTAACATCTGAGGTCATCAGTCCCCTAGAACTTAGAACTACTTAAATCTAACTAACCTAAGGACATCACACACATCCAAGCCCGAGGCAGGATTCGAACCTGCGACCGTAGCGGTCTCGCGGTTCCAGACTGAAGCGCCTAGAACCTTTCGGCCACACCGGCCGGCATTAGTACACACTCTTGCTGATTACGAGAGGGTAATAGGAAGGGTTGATCAAAGAAAGTGGAGTCTGCCTAAAATGACTAGAGCCATTGACGTAGTTCAAAAGCAGTTGAGATGGAAGGAGGTCAGTGAGCAGTTTAATTTTCCAGAAATAAGTATTATGATTGCGTCGAACAAGACGTACAGTACACCTAAGGAAGCTGCAAAAACAAAAAGAGCCACACCTACACTTTTCGGTAAAAGTTCTCGAAGAAGAGCTGATTTTGTACATTCTTGGTTACTCGCAATGACTTGTGAAGAATGGCTATACAACTGGCAGAGAGAAATAACATTGAACACCATTTTAAAAACAAAATTGCTAGGAAAATGTGTGTGGTTCTTAAACGACATAAAACCAGACTGTCATAAATAAATCCTACAGGAATATTCTATACCAGGGCTTTTTAGTTCAGCAAAGGAAACACACAGAAATTCTGTAACTTTCTGGAATACGTTGTGTTCTACCTACTTTGCAACTAGATTATGTTTTCTCCGATTTAATATCGTCTTCTAATTTTGTTTAGTGCTGTTTTTGTTATTTGTTTTTGGATCCGATTTTGGCAGGTATTTTTGGAACTAGTTAAGTGTTAAGTTTTTAAAAATATTTTTCATAATAACTTTTCGTTTATTTCCTATTACTAAAATTTAAATGTTGCACAACATTATAAAGCATGCTTTTAAAACATAATTTTTTACTCCTTTATATTTGTTAAATAAAAACGAAATGGAGGTCCGCTTTTAGGCACTTCCCTCCCTAAATGTCATTGCTGCTCGTTCATTCTCAGCAATTTAAGCTGTAGTCTTAGGTTCCTGCCTAACCACACCCATGGAAATACTCGAAAAAGACCGTCAAATATTTGTGACAAGTAAGAATACAAGTATCACTGTTGCTCTCAGAATCCGTTAAAAACGCGAACATGAAAAAAAAAAGTGTTTACATACAACGAGCGGCGAACCTATGTCCATTCCACCATTAATACAAATGCTTTTAACCACATGGCCACACTGAACGTTGCACGTGTAAGTATCAATGTTATAGTTCATGTTGGGATCTCCTGATGCGTTTTTCGTCGATGCGTCGTTAACTGATATACAGGGTGAAAAGTATTTAAACCGACAAACTCTGGGAGGTTCTAGGGGACATCAAAACAAATATTTTTCCTTAATGTCATTTTTTCCTGTGAGGAGTATTTAAACCGGTAGAGGAAGATTTCTCTGGCGACAAACTAATTAAACCGACAAACACTTTTCCATTTTCTTATGACCAAAAGACAACACATCAACACAACCCAATTTCAGTTACAGTAGATTTTCAAAAATTCCTCCATTGACAAATAAACAAAGGTTACACCGTCGAATCGAGTTCTGTCTGACACAGGCAAAAACCCTAGGAGTATCCTGAATTGTTCCTGTGCTGCTACTATCCAGGCAACCAGATCTTCTTCTGATGCTACAGGAGTTGCGTAAACACGGTTGCACATCTCTCCCCACCAAAAAAGTCCAGGGGGGACATATCAGGGGATCGAGAGGATCACCTCTGCCAATCCACGTTTCTGGGAACCGTCGGTCCAGGAATCGACGCACACGACGACTGAAATGTGCCGGCGCCCTGTCATGTTGGAACCACATACGTTGTCTTGTAGGGAGCGGGATGTCTTCCAGCAATTCTGGCAATGCTCTGGCGAGCAAGTTATAATAGTGCCTGCCATTTAATGGCCTAGGTAGCAAATACGGCCCAATTAAACAGTCCCCAACAACACCGACCCACACATTAACGAAGAACCGCACTTGATGAGCGCTAGTAACTGTGGCATGTCGGTTATCCTCACTCCAAAAACGCGAATTGTGCATGTTGAAGACTCCATCACGCCCGAACGTTGCTTCATCGGTAAACACAGAGGATGTAAATGTAGGATGCATTTCACACTGTTCCAGGTACCACTGCGAAAACTGTGCTCTGGGTGGATAATCAACTGGTTCCAGGGTGTGGACACGCTGTAAGTGAATTGGAAGTAACAATTGCTCTCGAAGGACTGTTCTTACATTCGTCTGATTCGTCCCCATGTTACGTGCAATTGCACGAGTGGTGATTGAAGGGTCCCGCTCCACATGCTGCAAGACAGCTTCCTGAAATTGCAGCGTTCTTACCGTGCGAAGGCGTCCCTGTCCAGGTATCTGCTAAATGACCCGGTCTCACGCAGACGTTGGTACACAGCAGCAAAGGTCGTATGATGCGGGATACGCCGATTAGGATACTGTTGTTGATAAATCCGCTGTGCACCTCGTCCGTTGTGGTGCGCTACGTAGTACGCACCAACCATATCAGTGTACTCACTCCAGGTGTATCGCTCCATTAGTAAACAGAGACAATGCACTAGTACACTGGTGGACAGCAGTTGCCTCTACAACTGAAGATCGTAATATGGTCTCTAACAACTGAAGAGCGTAATACGGCCTCCACCGGTTTAAATAATCCTCATAGGAAAAAATGACATTAGGGAAAAATATTTGTTTTGACGTCCCCTACGCCGGCCGGTGTGGCCGAGCGGTTCGAGGCGCTTCAGTCTGGAACCGCACGACCGCTACGGTCGCAGGTTCGAATCCTCCCTCGGGCATGGATGTGTGTGATGTCCCTAGGTTAGTTAGGTTTAAGTAGTTCTAAGTTCTAGGGGACTGATGACCTCAGATGTTAAGTCCCTTAGTGCTCACAGCCATTTGAACCATTTTTTTTATGTCCCCTACAACCTCCCAGAGTTTGTCGGTTTAAATACTTTTCACCCTGTATAAGTACAAGAAATCCTGACGAGGATGATATTTTTGTGAGACATCTTCAATGTGCCAAAAAGAACTGTAGTAACAAAACGAATATAAACCTGCACGCGGGTGAAACATAGCACTTTGCGATTGGCCTTCCAGTTCTGACTTTTTATTGATCACTTGGTTAGAGCTGGGACGAAGTGGTGGGGATAGTGCAAAGCTCTACGTCGTTTCCGTTCCAGCGTTCTGGCCATCGCCCGCAGCATGTAGCCGGTGGTGGAGGGGGACGTTCTGAGGGAGGGGGGCAGGGGAGTGCACGAGGAACTTGGTGTCCTACTAGTGACCGCAGCCGTCTTTCCCGTCCTATGCGCTGCTTGCCTTGGCGAAGCAAGGAGTTGCTGCGTGGACGTGGGCGCACATACACACACACACACACACACACACACACACACACACAGTGAGAGTGAGACTTCAAGAGTGAAGAAAAGAGGGCAGCAGGCACGTATATTAACAGCTACTGGGCGAACACAAAGCTAGCACTGTCGCAGCATACGCGAAGTTGCGGTACAAGTTGACTAACAAGGGGACGGCGTCTACTCAACATAATCGATTTCGCCCAGATTCTTGTCATTTGCGGGACTTAGCCATAGGTGAAAATGACATAGTGGGAGCTCCAGACGACTAGGCGTTTAGGAAAAACAGGACTTCTGTCGCGGGTTGGGTGAGACATGAGCCTTTTATGTTAACTTAACGAAGAGGCAGGGGTTGGTGCTGGGGAAAGAGTGTTGACCTGGTTCAAGTCCTTCTGCGGATTTTTTTTAATTTTTTTTATTTTCATTTTTCACGTTACTTACAGTGCAAATGCATCGAAATAAGTCTCAGTGTACTGTAAGTATTAATATTTTCATAAAAGGCATGTCCGCCCCGATAGCTGAGTGGTCAGAGTGACGGATTGCCGTCCTACGGGCCCGGGTTGGAATCACGGCTGGGTCGGGAATTTTCTTCGCTTGTGTTGTCTTCATCATTATTTCATCCCCCTCCGGGCGCGCAGGTCGCCTAATGTGGCGTCGAATGTAATAAGACCTGCACCAAGGCAACCGGACTTGCCCCGTAAGGAGCCTCACGGCCAATGACGCCAAACGCTCATTTCCATTTCCATAAAAGGCATGAAATGGAAAGACAAAGGAAAATTTGGAAGATGACCTCACACAAAAAAAGATTCATTGACAAGTAGGAAAAAAATGTCCTCTGTTAATTGACTCGTGGGGAGGAGATAAATATCCGTGACGAGATTCTGCAAAATGAATGACTGTCATTATACAGCATTAAATTGATTTCCTCCTCCCCAATCCCCCCACCCACCCCGCAAATGCACTCGCCGGTGCAACCCTGCGATGTATTTATTTTTCTTCTTCTTTTTTTTTTAACTTCACTCAAATCACATGACGATGACCAGAAGACTGCATACATTCCATGGCCAATGTTTGATGAAATTATGTGTTGCGTCTGATTTGCTGGCACACTGTGCGATGAGAGAGAATCTTTTATGAATGTGCCGGACGGTATGGCCGAGCGGTTCCAGGCGCTTCAGCCTGGAACCGCGCGACCGCGAAGATCGCAGGTTCGAATCCTGCCTCGAGCATGGATGTGTATGATGTCCTTAGGCTAGTTAGTAGTTCTAACAAGGGAACCTCCCCATCGCACCCCCCTCAGATTTAGATATAAGTTGGCACACTAGATACGCCTTGAAAAACTGAACACAGATCAATCCGAAAACAGGAAGAAGTTGTGTGCAACTATGAAAAAATAAGCAACATGTACCAACTGAGTAGTTGATGTGCAACATAATTAACATAAAGGACGCTGTGAACTCAGGAGCGCCGTGGTCCCGTGGTTAGCGTGAGCATTTGCGGAACGAGAGGTCCTTGGTTCAAGTCTTCCCTCCAGTGGGAAGTATAATTTTTTATTTTCGCAAAGTTATGATCTGTCCGTTCGTTCATTGACGTCTCTGTGCACTGTAATAAGTTTAGTGTCTGTGTTTTGCGATCGCACCGGTAAACCGTGCGATTAGTAGACGAAAGAACGTGCCTCTCCAGTGGGAACCGAAAACATTTAATCGCAAGGTCATAGGTCAACCGATTCCTCCACAGGAAAACGCGTCTGATTTATTCTATACGACACTGGTGACGGCATGTCCGTCACATGACAGGAATATGTTGTCGACCCACCTAACTTGTACACTTGGCGAATGGGTAAAAAGACTCTTCTACCTTCTCCGATTTCAGTTTTCTTGTGGATGTGATAATCACTCCCAAAAAATTGATGAAAACATAAGAGTTTGTCACATAAACTGAAAATAAAAAATTAAACTTTTCACTCGAGGGAAGACTTGAACCAAGGACCTCTCGTTCCGCACCTACTCACGCTACCACGCGACCACGGTGCTCTTGAGCTCAGTTGAGCTTTGATATTGCCTTGATGTTGCGCATGGACTACTCAGTTTGTATATTTTGCTTGTTTTTTCGTAGTTGCACACAACTTCTTCCTGTTTTCTCGATTGATCTGTGTTCAGTTTTTCAAGGCCTATCCACTGTGCCAACTTATAACTAAATCTGAGGGGGGTGCGATGGGGAGGTTCCCTTGTAAGCTCTAGGGGGCTGATGACCTCAGATGTTAAGTCCCACAGTGCTCAGAGCCATTTGAACCATTTTTTTTTTTTTTATGAATGCAAACCAAGTCTGTTTTTCTATAGAACCTTTAAAATTATCAAGTAACCGTAAGAATGTAGTGTTTATAACGTGTGCAACACGTCAAGAAAGTTACTATTACTCCTGTTGTCATGATGAACATTACCCCGGACCTTTAAACTATCAGTTGTAAAATTTTAAAAGTATCTAATTTTATTTACCAGAATCTCGTGTACGACTTAAAAACCCCTTCCTGGAAATATATTTACTATCCCAAATTTTCGTTGACACTTCCTTTTCTTTGCACAATACAATATATTGTATATTACTGTAATTATTCGCATGGAGATTCGATCCGGTGACCTTGCGATTAGCAGTCTGTACTCTCATCGCTGCGCCAAGCCGTACCAAAAGCGCTGTTGTTTTCTATACGTGTGGCCATCTGGAGTTCCCACTTCTGTCAGTCATTTCTGTCCAAGCCCTGTATATTCCATAAATTGGGACGAAATCGGTCAGGACAAGTAGACCCGGTCCCATTGTAAATACACTACTGGCCATTAAAATTGCTACACCACGAAGATGACGTGCTACAGACGCGAAATTTAACCGACAGGAAGAAGATTCTGTGATCTGCAAATGATTAGCTTTTCAGAGCATTCACACAAGGTTGGCGCCGGTGGCGACTCCTACAACGTGCTGACATGAGGGAAGTTTCCAACCGATTTCTCATACACAAACAGCAGTTGACCGGCGTTGCCTGGTGAAACGTTGTTGTGATGCCTCATTAAGGAGGAGAAATGCGCACCATCACGTTTCCGACTTTGATAAAGGTCGGATTGTAGCCTATCACTATTGCGGTTTACCGTATGTTGCAGGTCCTGTACGGGCTTTCTGGATACAGAAAATGTTCGACTGCTGCCCTGGCCAGCACATTCACCAGATCTCTCACCAATTGAAAACGTCTGATCAATTGTGGCCGAGCAACTGGCTCGTCACAACACCAGTCACTACTCTTGATGAACTGTGGTATCGTGTTGAAGCTGCATGGGCAGCTGTACCTGTACACGCCATCCACGCTCTGTTTGACTCAATGCCGAGGCGTATCAAGGCCGTTATTACTGCCAGAAGTGGTTGTTCTGGGTACTGATTTCTCAGGATCTATGCACCTAAACTGCGTGAAAATGTAATCACATGTCAGTTCTAGTATAATATATTTGTCCAATGAATACCCGTTTATCATCTGCATTTCTTCTTGGTGTAGCAATTTTAATGGCCAGTAGTGTATAAGGGGCGATCAAAAAGTTTCCGTTCAAGGCAGTACAGTCTAGAATCGGTATGCCAGTCAGCCATAATCATCGTGAGTATTGAGGCAATCATACCATCGACGTACCCGATTGACGATACCCTGTTGCTAAGGCTCTGTCTCCTGCTGCGTGAAGACGTTAGTAAAATGTCTCTGAGCACTATGGGACTTAACATCTATGGTCATCAGTCCCCTAGAACTTAGAACTACTTAAACCAACTAACCTAAGGATAGCACACAACACCCAGTCATCAAGACGTTAGTAACTGCCTGCTGCATGTCCTCGTCCAACAGGAATCGCCGACCCTTCAACGCCTTTCTTAGGGGACCGAAGGTTTGATAATCGCAGGAGGAAGGTGAAAGGGGGGGGGGGATGGAGAGGGGAGATTAGGACTAAAGGGCGGGTGCTCGACTGTCTACACTTGAGCTGGCGTAATTTCTGCGTTATGGGAACGTGCCTTGTCATGAAGCAGCAGCATCCCTTGTCGCTGTGGTTTATGGAAGACAAGCTGCCTCCACGCATATTTTTCATTCTTCGATGGATTTCTATCGGCGTTTATCCTTCGGCAGTCAAGAAAATAATAATGACACGTTGGTTCTGTTTGAAAGCATTTCGTTGTAGCGTCGTCGCAGTTCACGTTTCCGCATTTACCGCATTCACATCAGAAAGCCCAGAATACCACAATAATCGCATGCCTACACGTCGGTGTTTACATACCTGCATCTGAGTCGCGCTACGTTGCATATACGCTGCAGCAACGCCCACAAACGGAAACTATTCGATCATCCCTTATAAAACAGTGAAACGGCCATTAATCCGAATTTTGTGACATGTTCCACAGCCACGAGAATCATCTAATTTTTGGGTCTATGGAACGAAAACTGAATCTAATCTACGACAGTTTGAACGCCAAATTCACTTATGGCGCGCTGGAGGTGGTGCGTCTTTGCTACCCGTAACATGTAACATGGGGCCCATCATTTTAAGTTTGAATGCCAGACACAGCGTAGTTACACTTACCAACATTCACGAAAGTGTCGTCAATTTTAGAAATGATCCAGAAAATAAACCTCATATTACTGAGACCGATATTTAACCAATTAAAGCACCAGTAGAAACAAAATACACTGTAACAAAACCTTCTTCGGGGCCTCGCTGCATGAATTTTTAGTGAATCCTCGTCATTTCGGATAGCATATACTCATGTTCCATATTCTGGCGAACTGCCTGAGGTATAGTCATTTGCAACCAAATACGATTCGAGCTGTGGGGTAGAGGAAGATACAATTGGGACTGTCCGGAAGAGTTTTCCCGTTCTGGCATTTGCCTTACAATCAAGGAAACCCTACGGAAAACTGGGGGAAGGGCACTTTTCTTATCTTAATTCCAAGGACGATATGTCCCAGACAAAAAATATAAAAGTCTAGTGTATGTGAAAGAATATTTGTTTACGTGTATACACAGCAGAGTCGACCGCTTCTTCACATGCGTAGTGCACCCTTGCCCATTGTAGGTGCTACATTTCATCTCCTTCCACAGGGTGAATCGCCTAAAACTTGCACCGCAAATGTCGCGGAAATCGAATCTGCTATTGATACGCGGTTTTCACATGATGGAGTGGTGGTCAGAGACTCGTATTGTTAGCCAATCGACAGATTGTAATAATACTTAGAAAGTTTATTTTTTGCGCAAACATACACCTTTCTAAAAGGAACAATGCTTGTTGACACTAACAAACTAAAATAAGGGTAAATTAAAATATGAGTGGTGTTTGTTGCAGGATTTAGCGTGAGTCATTTACGAGATATCGTATATTGAAAAGTTTCCACACCGACACTTGTTTGTGCTATTCAACTTGCGTAGTTGCTAGGTTCAATGTTGTTATGTTTGCTTACAGTGTGCTTGTGTGTTCCTTGAGTGCATTGTGGCTTACTAGTCAGTGTGCGACGACCGAGTAATGGGTCGTGAGTGGACGATGGGATTTACTAATGCAGACTTGCGCATGGTGTACGGAGCGTGTAGGAATAATACAGTTCGTTCTTGTACGATGTATGCTGCAAGATATCCCGAAAGACGTCAACCATCTCGGCAGTTACCTCTTCAACCAGTTACCTGAATGTAGTAGTTTAACACGTAGACAACGCAGCAGATGAGGGAGACGTTCATGTTCTTGCTGCTGTTGCAGTTGATCCGCACATTACCTCCCGTGTCCCGTGTAATCACAGGAGGAAGTGGCCCAAGCCAGGCAGCACTATGGGACTTAACTTCTGAGGTCATCAGTCCCCTAGAACTCAGAACTACATAAACCTAACTAATCTAAAGACATCACACACATCCATGCCCGAGGCAGGATTCGAACCTGCGACCGTAGCGGTCGCGCGGTTCCAGACTGTAGCGCCTACAACCGCTCGGCCACTCCGGCCGGGTAGCGTCCCTAGGAACGGTATCAGGTATTCCATACAGTACTTGTCTCTCCTGTAAAATTTGTGCTTTGCTACTTACGCGGTATTGTTTCTTCACCGACGATATGCGTTTTAACCCTCGAGCGGGCGCGTGCATTCTTCAAAATGTTAAGAACAGAAAGAAAGCGAGTAGTCTGCGTGTCGACTCGCCGAGTTATCCAGCGCTGTTATTCGCGCTTACGGGTGCACACAGAGTTAACAATGCAACGGTGCCATTACGAGCAGGACGTCGCACGCGCTCCGGTGGTTCTGCAGTTCTTACACGATTTCAGAGAAACTAGCCGATAAAAAATATCGAGTTTTACGTTGCTTATGGCTTTGTAGTCACCTTTATGGTAAAGTGCCCAGTAATAGAACCCAGTATGCTGTCCTTGACACCAAGTGTTCATCAGAGACAAGGGTATCGCCTTAAGTGCCCGGGGAAGTGTGATACGACCGCTGTTATGTTCTATATACAGAAATGATTCTGCGGCCAGAGTGGGCAGCAATCAGCGGTTGTTTGCTAATGATGCTCTGGTGTACGCAAAGATGAGTGACTGGAAGATGATACAAGATGACTTACAAGGGGAACCGCCATACTGTAAATCACAGATTTTGATGCGCTTCAAATATGTTGTAGAGGCACTTTCCCTTAGTACCTGCCTATCTGGTTTTTGAGAAAATCGATTCTGAAGTTCATTGTGCACTTTGTATACCCGTAAAATTAGGTATATTCTGAGCAAGTCAGCGTAGCGCAGCGGTAAAGATTCGCGGCTACCGCGCTGGAGGTACCGTGTTCGAATTCTGCTCGCGGAGTATATTTTCGGCGTATTTAATGGCATCTGTGATTTCGCCTTTTGATTCTTCGTTCAACTCATCTACTTGTGGATCTTCTTCTGGCTGCACTACCGCAGAAACACATGGTTCTTCCATTTCACAGAATTTTTCTAACACACGGCACTAGAGACGTTTGCGAGCAACTGACGCTGTAGTTAGATGCGAACGTAAAGGAATGCAACTCGCATCCTCATTGGCCGCAACTAGGACCTGGCGTTCCCGTTACGGCTAACGGTATTCACGGGAGAGGGGACGATAATGGGCGGAGATCGATTTCAGGGAATACAAGAAGCGACCGTTGTACGAACATTTGGAACTCCAACTGCGAACCACAAACGGAATGAATATTAGAAAGAATTAATAACTGAATATATCTTTATAATTTCGCACACCTTACACTGTTTGTTGATATTCTTCGAAATAAAATTGAAAAATTCGGTCGATTTTGAAAGAAAAAAGTACACGAGAAGGATTCGAACACAGTACCTCCAACGCGGTAGCTGTAAATCCTTACTACTGCGCTAGGCTGACTTGCTAGACATATATGTAACATTACGGGTATACAGAGTACGCAATGAACTTCAAAATCGATTTTCTCAAAAACCAAGACCCGTCGCTAAAAAACCGGACAGCCAGAGTGAATGCCTCTACAACATATTTGAAGCGCATCAAAATCCGTGATTTACAAGCTGGAGGGTCCCCTAGTTAGACAAAAATTTTGGTTGGTGTGATGAATGGCAGCTAACTCTAAATTTAGAGAAAAGTAAGTTAATGTGGATGAATAGGAAAAACTTACCCGTAATGTTCGTATATAGCATTAGTAGTACCCTGCCTGACACAGTCACATAGTAAACGATACGAAATAGAACGAACATATGAGGATTGCGGTAGGGAAGGCGAATGGTGGCCTTCGGTTCATTGGGAGAATTTTAGGAAAGTGAGATTCATCTGTAAAGGAGACTGCACATATATGACGCTAGGACGACCCACTCTTGAGTACTGCTCCACTGGTTGGGATCCGCAACCGGTCGGGTATGCAAATATAGATGTAGATATCGTTAAAGATCACAGGTATTGCGATATTTCGCATATAAGCAACAAACTGCGCGAGATTAGAAAACTTTCCAATGAAAAATGGAGTCGCTATGAATTTGTGCCTGGCGCATATTAGACCACATACAGTTTGGGGCAAATAAAAGTGGCCTGGAGAACAGAGTTCCAAGGTACAAAGGAACACACGAGAGGAAAGGAAATACAGTACCAACCTCTTGACACTTTTGGGCCCCGTTCAACAAGTTGCTGAAGGCGAATGTAACTGGACTATTATGTTACGTTAACCGAGGACCTAGAAACGATGGAGAGGCTCCGTCTCCGCCGCAGCCGCAGTGGTCCGCAACCCCACGACGAGTATCGGAGTCAACTTCACCCCTCCGCCGCCCCACACCGAACCCAGGGTTATTGTGCACTTCGGCCCTCGGTGGACCCCCCAGGGAACGTCTCACACCAGACGAGTGTAACCCCTATGTTTGCGTGGTAGAATAATGGTGCTGCACGCGTACGTGGAGAACTTGTTTGCGCAGCAATCGCCGACGTAGTGTAGCTGAGGCGGAATGAGGGGAACCAGCCCGCATTCGCCGAGGCAGATGGAAAACCGCATAAAAACCATCCACAGACTGGCCGGTTCACCGGACCTCGACACAAATCAGCCGGGCGGATTCGTGCCGGGGACCGGTGCTCCTTCCCGCCCGGAAAGCAATGCGTTACACCGCACGGCCAACCGGACGAGCGGCAACTGGACTATTAGAATTGCTGCAATCTTACTCGAAATAGTCTGCAGCAGTTCTTGGATTGTTGCGATACACCTTAGACTTGAGGGCTCCCCACACAAAGTGATCGCCCACTGACAGCCCAGGTGACCTCGGTGGCCATCTAGGGTCGCGACCAGACTGACCTCTGCTAACAACTCTGTCAGGCGTGAAGATTGTGTAAAAGTGCTCCAAGGTTAGGCCGGCTGTATGGGCAGTTGCACCATCCTGTTGGCAGTAACTGCAGGTTTTTTCCTCCTCCGTTAATGCCGCCACAAATGGTTTCAAAATGTTCGCAATGTAACGTACCGAAGTCAGTGTCTGCTGAAAGAAGATCCAACCAGTAATGCGGCGTGCAGGCACTGAACACAAAACCCCAAACTTCTGATAATGCGGTAGTGTTTCGTGAAAGTTATGCGGACTCTCTGCTGCCCAGAACCTGTGATTCTCTAATTTGACCTAACCACTCAGGTGAAATTAGGCTTCACCAGACGTAAAGAACAGATCAATGTCCAAGCCATTCATTGTTATCTCAGTGAGCATCCGCTCACAAAACTGGAGACGCTAAGGAGCATCCACTGGTTTTAATGCATGAACAACAAACACTCGGTAGGGATGCATGTGATCGACAGGCGTTGGGTTGATTTGACAGGACTCTGAAGCATTTTCTGGTGAACTGCAACCACATTTTCTGGAGTGTGGGCACGTTTCAGAATGGTTTTTGACTTGTTTAAACCAGATCTTGTCTGACGTCATTTTCAGACTAAGCGTTGTATGGCATTCTTCGATGGTACTATGACACCATTAAACTTACCAGCAAACAACTGACCACACCGTCTCCACAACGAACACCCGCTGTTCCACTGTGAGTATCATCGTCCCCTTTGCACTGCTCCACTCACACTGACACACTCCGTACTATGCTCTGAGCTCGTGCAGAGCACGTGAAGCGCGTACACGTGTTGTGCGCGCCACGGGTTGTGGTTAGATGCACGCATTCACGTCCAATCGAATCCACTCGTCCGTGGCACTTTTATTTGCCCCACCCGGCAAATGCAGCCAATATTTGGATTTTTCTTTGAACTTGAGAGTGGATTAATGTCTGCCTCAAGCCCTATATCTAAAAGGCTGCTGAAATTTTACCGTGTGGTAAGTTAATATAAGCTCAGCTGCTCGAACTTTTGTGTCTTCATTTGATTTTGGAGAGTTTTACTATAGCTCGATGCACTACATCAGTAAATGTGTTTCTTTGTCTTGATGGAATCAACTATGTCAGAACGCCCACCGTGATTGATACTAATAAAAGAGCTACATATCGAGCGCTCTGCTTCGTAATCAAATCTACTTTTCTTGATAAAATTATAATAACTGTCACCACATTTGCAGGCGCGTCCCAACATTGTGTTTTCCAACTCAGTGGCAACGATACGACTAGTTCGAGAAAGCACCGGAACGGCTTGTCTGATATAACATCAACAACTACACTATTCTGACAACAGTGGTAAGTGACGTGACAATTGGACAGTTTTTCCTTAAGCTGATAAGCCATAAATCCAAGTTCAGTTTCCTTGGAATACCGACTGCGATGATGAAAACGAAACAGCCCACTGTTGTGTATACAATTTTTGTTTAAAAATATATGTAGTGAAAAAGAATATGTGTGGGAGAAACAGTTTGTCTAATGGATAAATGCCTTGTTATCATAGTTAAAACCAACTGCAAGAAAGGAAACAAAACCACATGTCTTCACAGCACAACACAGCATTTTCTTTCTCACAGTTGATTTTTATAGAAAACCAGTATATGGTTGTTTAAAAAATTGTAACCTATGTCACTGAACATCTATTAGAGTATCGTGTAGAAATTTGAAGTAAATCGGTCAAGAACTTCTCATGATATTCGTTAACATCGTTCCCTGCTATACATTAAACGTCTATTTATATACGCATTTAAAAAATGTATAGACGATGTCCATCTGAATGTTTCTAAGGGTATCGTACAGAAATTTCAAGTACATCGGTCGTGAACTTTTTAATACTTTTGGCAGCAATATTTCCTGTTTACATAACACATGTATCTGTTATGTATATAAAGCGGAGTGTATGTGTGTATGTGTATGTCTGAGATCTCCCAAATCCCTGGATCGATTTCAGCCAAATTTGGTACAGAGACAGCAGGTCTCACAAGTATTAGCACTGTGGGGTGTATAACTTGCAAGTCCAGCAGGAGTGGAGATAGGGCAAAAACTTGTTTTTCCAGCCCCTGGCATATAGGTTGCCATTTGTGACAAGTATATTGTGTAGGAAAAGTATCGACTGCCTGATCAATCTGCTTTGCAGGGCAGCATACATATTAGGGACAAGAACAAGAAACAGTTTTCCAGGCCCTAACATGCAGACTGCCTTGCACAGCAGGCATGCTGCGTTGGAGTAGTATCAACCTGCCTTATCAAGCTGTTTTGCATGGCAGCCTATTATAGCAAGTGCAAGGCCCATGTAGGCTGCCTGCATGAAAGGCGTGTTGTATTGATGTAGTATCAGTCTGGATGGAGGAATGGATAGGGAGGGAGTGAGGCAAGAGAGGATGAATAGAGAGAAGAGGAAGGAGGTTAGGGACAGAGATGGGGGAGGAGGAGAAGGATCAAGATTTGGGGAGAAGACAGACAGTGTGTGTAGGAGGAGAAGGTGGACATCACAGAGAGGGTCAGTGGAAGTGCACAGAGAGAAGGGTGAGGAAGGAATGGACAGAAAGAGGGGGAGGAGGAAATGTAAGGAGAAAGTGGGAGGAGAACATTTAAAGAGAGAGATGGAGGAAGATATAGAAGAAGTATGAGGACGACATGTACAAAGAAAAGGGGAGCATGTAATGGTCAGAGAGAAGGGGAGGAGGAAACAGACAGAGAGTACAGGAGGAGGAGGAGGAGGTAAAGAGACAGAGTAGGAAGGAAAAGAAGGGCAAAGGTTGGAGGGAGGAGGAAGGAGATGTGTGCAACATTTTGTCGAAAACATATGCAAGCGAATCCACAGGAAAAAGACTAGTATTTATATATGACATAAAATAAAAATATATAGACTATGTCTATACGAATGTAGAGTAGATTATCATGTAAACATTTGAAGTAAATTGGTCAAGTACTCTTCGAGATTTTTGGTAACAACTTTAAACAAAGATTATCATGACAATCAAAAAATATGAACAGTAAATCTTCAAAAAAATTTGTAGAGGATAGACCACATCAGGGATATATTCAAGGTAAATACGAAAGGAAGAAAATTTTTGTAAATTGCTTCACATTTATTTTTAAAACTCTTTCCTCGCTCTGGGAAATTACTTGTATCAATGACGAAATATCCACATACATTTTACATAGGCTTCTTTTTTATGCCAGAACCACATAACAGTTTATTTATTTATATAACTTAAAATTAACGCTGACAATGCTTCTTCAACATAATTAATAATTTTAATCAAATTACCTAAGAAGGCTCTGTTGTGACTTGGCAAGACAGCCAAGCCACTATGATTGGTAGCCGAAAGGCACGCGTTAAGCTCACGCAGGCTGGCGTGAAGTCTGGAACATTTAAGGAAGTTAGACTTTAGCAAAAAAGGTCGTAGCTGTTGTAATACTTAACTTTAATCCATAATTGGTGAACATCGGTCTGACGGTACATGCATCACAAGATAAATAGCAAATGATAATGGCGCCTTGCTGGGTCGTAGCAAATGACGTAGCTGAAGGCTATGCTAACTATCGTCTCGGCAAATGAGAGCGTAATTTGTCAGTGAACCATCTCTAGCAAAGTCGGCTGTACCACTGGGGCCAGTGCCAGGAAGTGTCTCTAGCCCTGCCGTGTGGTGCCGCTCGGTCTGCAATCAATGACAGTGGCGACACGCGGGTCCGACGTATACTAACGGACCGCGGCCGATTTAAAGGCTACCACCTAGCAAGTGTGGTATCTGGCGGTGACACCACAGGCTCAGTGTCTTTATAACTTTTTAGTATAAGAAATGATCAAAACGTTCCCATTTTGAAGGCCGTACAGTCCAGAATCGATATACCAATCAGGTAAAATGGCCGTGAGAATGGAGATAATCATCTCACTGGCACATCAGGTTGAAGATATCGGTTTGGTTAAACGATGCGTCCTGCTATATGAAGAAGTCTAGAACTGCTGCTTCACACCCTCATCTGACAGGAACTTAAAGGCCCATTTTAAGTGACAAAAGTTGCGTACCATTCCCCTGTGATGGAGACAGTGAAGTGAATAAATAATGGGTCCCATTAATAAAAATTATTAAATTTAATAGTTTTCAGCGGAGTTTCGTGCTGTTTGTGGCGAAATAAGAATTTAATAAACTTTTGGAAACATTCGCTCGCTGTGTTTTTAGAGTTTTCTGTGCGTTGAAGTCGGTTAATAAATCTCGTGCTTTAGTTTTCAGCAGACGTTTCTTATTGTTTCTAGTGAAATATTTCAGTAAAATTTTCATTCAGTGTTTTAACTTCGTTGAGTGTTCCAGTGGCCGCTTGAATTTTTAGTTTTAGCTTGTAATTTTGTGAAGTTTTATTGGTATTGGTATTAGCTGTGTTGTGGTAGTATTAATACAAGTAGTTGCTTTGTTAGTAGACAGAGAATTTCGAGACCGCTATTGTTAGTTCTATAAATATTTCTACTGGTGTAACTGAACTTAAATAGTGTAGACGTATAGTTTTTTTTCAGTAACTGTTTAGTTTTAGCTTGTAATTTTGTGAAGTTTTATTGGTATTGGTATTAGCTGTGTTGTGGTATTATTAATACAAGTAGTTGCTTTGTTAGTAGACAGAGAATTTCGAGACCGCTATTGTTAGTTCTATAAATAT
Organism: Schistocerca cancellata; assembly: GCF_023864275.1. NCBI lineage: Eukaryota > Metazoa > Arthropoda > Insecta > Orthoptera > Acrididae > Schistocerca > Schistocerca cancellata. The sequence goes on from NC_064628.1 coordinate 298,629,992, forward strand.
TTCTACTGGTGTAACTGAACTTAAATAGTGTAGACGTATAGTTTTTTTTCAGTAACTGTAAAATTTTACCACGAGTGAGAAGTGTGGGCTCTATCGTGGGTTTGTGAGTAGCGAATTACGGTGTGGGATTTGTTTGAAGTATTTTCATTGGTGGAATGCAGTGGGGAAGCCAGTGGGCATTCTAGCGAGATCCTTTCCTGGGACTGCAGAATCTGTAGAAGAAGTAAGTTGATAGAGGAGCAGGAGCGGAAGATCTGTGCCCTTCAGGTGCAGTTACTACACCCAAAGGAGGAACTAGATAGGTTGAGGAGGGTGAAGGGTGGTGGGAAACGGGAACTAGCAGTTGGCAAGAAGGCAGCTAGGAGGAGGAGGTATTCAGACAGTTATACTTTACGTATATGCAATAGATTTGACCAACTGTCAGAGTTGAGTGGAGAGGAGCCTCTTGTAACTGTAGATGTAGGGAACATGCAGCATTCCTCAGCGGTTAGGACGCCTAGGTTAGCTGCAAAGTCAAACAGAGAGAAGAAGGTTCTGCTGCTAGGTAGTTCGCATGGTAGAGGTGTGGGGCAGCAGTTTCAGGAAGTGTTGGGGAGTGGGTACCAGGTCACCAGCATTGTGAAGCCTAGTGCAGGGTTGGCTCAGGTGACTGACAGCATAGGCGAGTTATGTGGGAATTTTACAAAGGAGGATCAGGTAGTGATAGTGGGTGAAGCAGGGAACAGTCTTGATAGGGGCGGGGAATATGATAAAGGTGGTGACCTGGTAAAGATAGCTACTCAAACTGGTGGCACTAATGTGCATTTCGTGCAACTGTTTCAGCCTCAGCCTGTTTCGGCCCCATCTTGGTGCAGCTGTTAGGCGCGTTAACATGGGGATGGAAAGGGCGCTGATGGCAGAGGGCATGGGTCACATTGCAGTGTTGCCATTCGGGTCTATCGGCAGATCAGGTTTCACTAGGCATGGCCTGCACCTCAACAGGTATGAGAAGGGGAGGCTGGCAAAGCTTATAGGTGGCAGTGTATTGGGTGATGGTGGAATCACTCATGGAAAAATTCCTGTAGTAGTTGGTATTAGAGTTGCATCTTTTTTTAGACTGAAGTCAGCTGATAGGTATACCTGCTTAAAGGAAGTCCCTCTAACTAGGGGGTCACTTTCAGAGGATGTCATGTTTCCAAGTAGAGAAGGAATTAGCATATTTCATCGAAACATAAGAGGTATTACAGATGAAGTTAGTGAACTGCTTACAGATGTTGACTCTGAAATTTTTGGTATGTCGGAGCATCACTTAAATAATTTGACAATTCAGAGGCTTCCTTTACCAGGATACAGATTAGCTGGCTGTTTTTCAAGGAGTTCCTTGCAGTGTGGGGAAGTGGCTATGTACGTAAAAAAACAGTATTCCATCTGAGTCCATAGACCTATCACAGAACTGCACTGAACAAATATTTGCATGTTGTGCAGGGGCAGTTGAATTTAATGAAACTAAATTTCTAATTGTTGTTGTTTATAGGACAGCTAAGTCTGACTTGCATTTCTGCTCAAGCTAAAGAGGGCTCTTGATTCACTTTGTCAGAAGTACCAGAAATTAGTTATATGTGGTGACTTCAATATAAATTTTGTGAATGATGGTGCAAGAAAAAGGATGTTGGTAGATCTAAATTCATATGATCTGATGCAGACTGTGTTTTTCCAACGAGGGTCCAAGGGAACAGTAGCACTGCCATAGACAATATTTTTATTCATTCTTCATTACTAGATGGGCATTCTGTTAGTAAAAGAGTGAACGGCCTTTCAGACCATGATGCACAAATTTTAACACTAAAAGACTTTCATACTCAAACAAATTTCACATGTAATTACGAACTATATAGGAAAGTTAATCCAACAGCAATAGAGAGTTTTTAAACTTGTCAGTGAACAAGAGTGGCAGGATGAAACTTCCTGGCAGATTAAAACTGTGTGCCGGACCGAGACTCGAACTCGGGACCTTTGCCTTTCGCGGGCAAGTGCTCTACCAACTGAGCTACGCAAGCACGACTCACGCCCTGTCCTCACAGCTTTACTTCTGCCAGCACCTCGTCTCCTACCTTCCAAACTTTACAGAAGCTCTCCTGGCAGAAGTAAAGCTGTGAGGATGCGCCGTGAGTCGTGCTTGGGTAGCTCAGTTGGCAGAGCACTTGCCCACGAAAGGCAAGGTCCCGAGTTCGAGTCTCGGTCTAGCACACAGTTTTAATCTGCCAGGAAGTTCATATCAGCGCACACTCCGCTGCGGAGTGAAAATCTCATTCTAGAAGAGTGGCAGGATGTTTATAGTACCGATAACATAGATGATAAATATAATGCTTTCCTTAACACATTTCTCATGCTCTTTGAGAGTTGCTTTCCATTAGAACGTTCTAAACAGGTTATTAGTAGTAGTAGGTAGCCCAGGTGGCTGATAAGAATATCATGTAGAACAAAGCGGAAATTACATCAAAATGTTAGATGTAGTCACAATCAAGGTGCAGTAGCCCATTACAAACAGTACTGTAAGGTGCTTAAAAATGCTATTAGGAAGGCAAAGAGTATGTGGTATGCAAATATAATAGCTAATTCACAGGATAGAATTAAAACCATATGATCAGTTGTGAAGGAAGTGTCTGGCCAGCAGCACAAGGTCGACGATATAAAGTCAGTTCGCAGTAAAAATATTTCTGTTACTGATGACTCAGATATATGTACAATATTTACCAATCATTTTCTGAGCGTTGCTGGTGAATTAAATAAAAAATTAGCTTCTACAGGGAATCATATAACTCTCTTGGCAAATGGCTTTCCGAGACTGATGTCTGAAATACTCCTTTGTGATACGTACAAGCGGGAGATTGAGGCAATAATTAAATCACTGATGACTAAGGACTTTTACGATTAAGATGGAGTGCCTAGCAGAATATTAAAGTACTGTGATGCACATGTTAGCCCTGTATTTGGACATATTTGTAATTTTTTCTTAGGGATGGTCAGTTTCCTGAACGATTAAAGTACTTAGTAGTAAAGCCGCTTTATAAAAAGGGAAAAAGGGATAATGTAGACAATTTTAGACCTATTTCCTTGCCATCAGTGTTTGCTAAAGTTATTGAAAAGGCTGTGTATGTAAGGATAATTGATCATTTTATATCACACGATTTGCTATCAGATGTACAGTTCGGCTTTAGAAGTAGTTTAACAACTGAAAATGCTATATTCTCTTTTCACTGTGAGATACTGGATGGGTTAAACAAAAGGTTTCGAACGCTAGGCATATTTTTTTATTTAACTAAGGCGTTTGATTGTGTTGGTCACAAAATATTGCTCCAGAAGTTGGACAATTACGGAATACAGGGAGTAGCTCACAATTGGTTCACCTCTTACTTTAGCAACAGACAGCAAAAGAACATTATTCTCAATGTTGAGAATGGCTGTGATGTGGGGTCTGAGTGGGGTACAGTCAGGTGGGGGTGCCCCAGGGATCAGTGTTGGGGCCACTCCTGTTCCTTATTTATATAAATAATATGCCCTCTAGTATTAACGGTAACTCAAAAAATTTCTGTTTGCTGATGACACTAGCTTGGCAGTAAACGATGTTGTGTGCAACTTGATCTAAATTCATGGCTTGTATAAAATAAACTAATGCTAAATCACAGTAAGACTCAGTTTTTACAGTTTCTAACACACAATTCAACAAAACCTGACGTTTTAATTTCACAGAATAGTTATATGACTAGTGAAATGAACAGTTCAAATTTCTAGGTGTTCCGATAGATAGTAAACTGTTGTGGAAAGCCCACGTTCAGAATCTTGTTCAAAGACTTAATGCAGTCATTTTTGCTATTCGAACGGTACTTGAAGTGATTGATCGTTCGACACGAACATTAGTCTACTTTACTTATTTTCATTCGCTTTTTTCGTATGGTATTATATTTTGAGGTAACTCTTCCCATTCTAAAAAGATATTTTTGGCTCAGGAACAGACGGTTCCGGCAATAAGTGGTGTAAGTCCACGAACCTCTTGTTGACCCCTGTTCACGAGTCTGGGTATTTTGACATTTGCCTCTCAATATATATTTTCCTTACTGACATTTCTTGTTAACAATATTAGCTTATTCCCAAGAATAAGCAGCTTTCACTCAATTAATACTCGGCAGAAATCAAACCACCTTTTGGATCAGACTTCCTTAAATCCTGTGCAGAAAGGTGTGCAGTACACTGCTGCATCCATTTTCAATAAGCTACCACTCGAATTCAAAAATCTTAGCAGTAATCCACGCGCTTTCAAATCGAAACTGAAGAGTTTTCAAATTGGTCACTCCTTCTATTCCTCTCAAGGAGTTCCTTGAAAAAGTTGTATTTTGATTGCGTTTACTTAAACTTATCAACTGACTTTTTTCGGGTTCATAAACATTTTATTTTTATCTGTTATTAGTTTTATGTTGTAATTTTATGTACTGACACGTTCCATGACCTTGGGGATTTGCTCCTCAATTGGGTCCTACGGAACTTGACGTGTAAATAAATAAATAACATGGTAAGCATCACCTTTCCATCAGATGACTGGCTAATGAACTTCTGGGGACGGGGGACAATGGATGACACCAATGCCCCTTTCATCCTTCATTCTCCAATTACTGTGTGCTGGCGTTTGTCCTTCAGCAGCCAAGAAAAGAGTAACAGCATGTTGATCCTATCTGGACGCATTTGATAATAATGTTGCCATAGTTTGCGGTTCTGCATTTACCACACGCACATTGGAAAAACACAAATGTCGCACTAATCCTTTGCCTGTATGTTGATGCTTATATACCCACACTGGAGTCAAGCTTCGTTGCATTACTGTGCAGCAATGCCCTCAAACAGAAACATTATGATCGTCCTTTGTATATTACTTGTGAATAGATTTTACTCCAGTTTCTGAATGTGGGCAATGGCTTTCAAGCAGGCCCTAAAGTTACTAGTTCCTTCATAACTTCTTACAGTTCTCTTTATCCTGTCGTCCAGCTGCAAGTATTTTTTTCTTCCTCTCAGGATTCATCTTCAACTTCATGCACATGCAGTTTGTGAACTCCACTTCCTTCTTCAGGCATTCCATCAAATAGTTGATTCTAGTTCAAATGGCTCTGAGCACTATGGGACTTAACATATGAGGTCATCAGTCTCCTAGAACTTAGAACTAATTAAACCTAAGTAACCTAGGACATCACACACATCCATGCCCGAGGCAGGATTCGAACCTGCGACCGTAGCGGTCGCGCGGTTCCAGACTGAAGCGCCTAGAACCGCTCGGCCACACCGGCTGGCGTTGATTCTAGTGTGAGGGTTTCCAATACCATTATTTATTTTGTTGTGCCACCCTTCAACGGTATTCGTCGCCCAATGTCTTTTTCTGTAGCATCCACAGTATGATTGGGATTTCATCACTCTGTATCCACACCATAGTAAAAAAACTGACAGGGTCTTTCATTATCAGGAGCTTACACATGAATCCCAACACCTCCATTACTCACGTTCTACAAATGCCAGCGCTGCACACATGCAGACATAAAGTCATAAAACTTCGTCCTGACGGTGCTCGTCAGTTAGACTGAGGTCATGAACTTTTATCCATAAACTCTTCGTCATACGGAAATAATACCCACTTTTTTCACCTGATATTGGAGTTCCCTTAAAATCAACAGTCATTTTTCTTGGATACCACTAAGGAACTGCTTGTTTAACCAGATGAAACAGGTGAGCATAGGTGTCGTTGTTCTTACTAGGAAGCAGGGCAAATATAACAGGAACAACATATGTTTCATCGTGTGTATGATGTAGATTTATGCAAACTGTTTGCTGGAGCTCTTCAATATTCCATCCATAAAGGCACGGGGAGAAATTTTTAAGCTTTCTTTTGCTTTTCTTCCACTAAAAATGACTCTCCTCTAATACATTGTCTCCTAGCAGAAAATAAGTGCAATGAATCATATTAAGAGGTCCACATGAAGATCAGTTTCGAAACAGATCTTGGTCTCTTGATTTGACTTCAGTGATAATGCAAGGTCCTCTTCATGTTTTCTGAGTGAGGCATTATCATAACAAAACCATGACTTTTATTATGAAGATTCTCCAGATAACTGAATAGTTTCTTTTCAAGACCGCTTCTTCGTCCTCTCCATTTGCTTCTTCACTTCCAGGGGGCCACAGCGATGTTTGGACATATAGAACACTTCTCCATTCTTCGAAGGCATCTTCCCCTTGCAGTGATCATACGTTTTGTGTAAGCACACCCATGGAACAACACCTTCTTTAGATTCCCTAAATTTACAATATTCATTTCCACTGTTATGACCCTTGATCGTTGTAGCAACTTCCACACTGACTGCCATGCTAGGAATTTCGCAAGTAAAGTAAGCACAGGAACTTGAGTTCGTACCAGCATGACCACAGGTACTAGAATATAAGGTAGAATATATGGGGGTCACGTGCAGGTATGGAGTGAGCTGCGACATCACAGTGAACACACTCGCCACACCACACTGCACTGGAACTTATTGGCACACATGTTTAACTCATACACATCTGTGACTGTAATCGAGATTTTCCATTTCTCAATGTATTTACTGTTATTATTATGAACCTTTACGTCAGTTGGACTACTTTTTCTGCAGTAGGTGAAATCCTGGTGTATCGCCTCTGAAGGACGTCAGTAGTTGGACAAAGTTCGTTTCAGTGCATTTTATTAGTGCGGATTGCCTACATCAGGGGCCGGTATGCACTCAGGGACAAAACCTATTGTTCCCCATCGATTGATAGGCCATTAACCTATTGTTCTGCTAAGAGGATCTTACCTTTTGATTAACAGGACATTAACCTATTGTTCTGCTAAAAGGATCCTTCCTTTTGATTGACATGTCCTTACCTATTGTTCCCCCACCTCCCCCTCCCCACCACTCAGGAAACATCTAACCCACCCCCCTTCCCCATGCTGCTACAGGCACACTTTCAGGTCTGAGTTATTGGAATAGCCATCCCTCACTCTTATCAATTTCAGTGACTACTTAATTAAATTGATCAATTAATTAACCTATCCTCTTCTGGTAAACCCCCACCTCTCCCACCCTCCCTCCCAGAAACTGGCGGGAAAAACACGTAGTTGATTGGTCATTTGGAGGGAATTCAGTTGCAGTGTATGGAAGATTGTTTAAACAATTTAGACACTATATGCAATACTGTTTAATTATTTATGGTAGTATATGGAATTTAGTTCATTTATTTAGTTCAAGAATTTGTCTGGAAATCGATTTCAGTGTATGGAATATTATTTAAACAATTTAGACAATGTGTGGAGTATTGTTTATTTAAACAATTTATGGGATTCAACGCAGTGTATGGCATATAGTTCATTTATTAATTTATTTAAGGACTTTTTCAGGAAATCGATTCCCCCCTCCCCACTACCCCATTCCCACCCCTTCTTCCCCTCCTCTCTCCACCTCCCTTCCTCTACCTGGAAACTGGCAGTTCTGTATTGGAGAGGAAGGATCTCACGATGGAAAATTCAAGGGAATATTGTTAATTTATTAAAACAAATCAGTTTGTGGGGGGCAGATTTTTCTCACTCATCATTCTCTGCTGTTTGGAAAGATGCATGTCTCCGAAGAAGTAATTAAATCAATCACATTTCTTTTTATTCCAATCGTGCAAGGAATACCATCATGAAACATGCATCACACGTAATTGCAAAGTTTAAAATCTTTCAATCGTGAAGCACACACTGCCCGCCATCCCCTGTCCACTGGACTGCACAGTATAATGCTGCACCGCTCACACTCCCAGGAGTCAGAATGCACCAGCGGCCCCTGCAAATCGACGACGCAGCCCTCAGATGCCAAATCACGTGCAGGTGTCCATTCGGGTCCGGCAAGCATGAGGCCGCGGCATCACTTTCATGCTTGACATCTGAGAAATACCTGTCGAAAAACGTGTCTATCTAGGCCCTGTTGCTGGCGCAATGACGCATGGCATTTGTACCTGTTGTCTAGTGAGATGTTCACATAGCGGATCACCCACAGTGAAATGTTTGCACGGTGGCTCACCCTCGCAGACACAGCTAAAAGGCTGTCAGTGATCACAAAAGCTCCTACAACAACAACAACAACAACAAAAGCACCCGTTAACTATTTCTGCGACACTTTACGATTTCTGAGAGGTAGACTTTATCTCTTACTTCATAGACATGTGATGTCAGTATATCACTGACAGCCATTTAACTGCATGTGCGAGGGTGAGCAGCTATGCAAACATTTCGCTAAGGGTGATCCGCTATGTGAACATCTCGCTGGACAACAGGTACAAATGCCATGCGTCATTGTGCCAGCAATAGTGCCTAGATAGACACGTGTTTCGACAGGTATTTCTAAGGTGTCAAGTATGAAAGTGATGCCGCTGCCTCATGCTCGCGGGACCCGAATGAACACCTGCACGTGATTTGACATCTGAGGGCTGCGTCGTCGCTTTTCAGGGGCCGCTGGTGCATTCCGACTCCTGGGAGTGTGAGCAGTGCAGCATTATACTGTGCAGTCCAGTGGACAGGGGATGGCGGGCAGTGTGTGCTTCACGATTGAAAGATTTTAAACTTTGCAATTATATGTGATGCGAGTTTCAAGATGGTATTCCTTGCACGATTGGAATAAAAAGAAATGTGATTGATTTAATTACTTCTTAGGAGACATGCATCTTTCCAAACAGCAGAGTGATGAGTGAAAAAATCCGTCCCCCACAAACTGATTTGTTTTAATAAATTAACAATATTCCCTTGAATTTTCCATCGTGAGATCCTTCTTCTCCAATACAGAACTGCCAGTTTCCAGGTAGAGGAAGGGAGGTGGAGAGAGGAGGGGAAGAGGGGGTGGGAATGGGGTAGTGGGGAGGGGGGAATCGATTTCCTTAAAAATTCCTGAAATAAATAAATAAATGAACTATATGCCATATACTGCCTTGAATCCCATAAATTGTTTAAATAAACGATATTCCACACATTGCCTAAATTGTTTAAATAATATTCCATACACTGAAATCGATTTCCAGACAAATTCTTGAACTAAATAAATGAACTAAATTCCATATACTACCATAAATAATTAAACAGTATTGCATATAGTGTCTAAATTGTTTAAACAATCTTCCATACACTGCAACTGAATTCCCTCCAAATGACCGATCAACTACATGTTTTTCCCGCCAGTTTCTAGGAGGGAGGGTGGGGTTGGGGTTTACCAGAGGGGGAGAGATTAAGTAATTCATCAATTAAATTAAGTAGTCAACGAAATTTATAAGAGTGAGGGAGGGCTGTTCCAATAAAGTCAAACCGGAGATTGTGCCTGTAGCAATGTGGGGAAGAGGAGTGGGTTGGAGGTTTCCTGAGTGGCGAGGGGGGGGGGGGGGGCAGGGAAGGGGAGGTAGGCGAACAATAGGTTAAGGACCTGTCAATCAAAGAGAAGGATCCTTTTAGCAGAACACTGAGTTAATGACCTATCAATCAAAGGAGAACAATAGCTTTGCCCCTGAGTACATACCTGCCCCTGATGTAGGCAACCTGCACTAACAAAATACGCTGAAACGAACTTTGTCCCACTACTGACGTCAACCACTTTCACCATCTCAGTGGGCACTGCTTTTTTTTCTCATATAGGCTTAGACCTCATAGATCTGTAGTGGTGAGAAGCATTTTGAACTCTTTAACTGTATTAATAATTTTTATCTCTTCTGGAAAGTTATGTTACAACTTTTTTCAGTTTTTTGTGCACTCTCAGTTCGATTATTATTTCTGCATTCTTTTGTGTTGTTGATAGCTTACATTATGATGAAAGTGCGTGTCCTTACAAAACACATTACAGCAAATTGCTGACAAAAGACAACATTTTATAAGATAGGGAACGTAAAGTCGCAGCCTTTGCAGTATCTTCAGATGACCAGTTAGTACACTGTACTTCCATAACCACTTGCTGTTGACTGAAAAAGAGCCCTGAATCACATTTTAGTTTCAGTAAATTAGCACTACATCGGGAGAGACGGTGCTTAAATCTACATTCTTTAGCCTTATGTCTTTTATTTCTCTTTCCATAATTTCTAATTCTTGACATAATCAAGCATTGTCTCATTCACAGCAATATTTGTTTTCACAGTTAACGTTTTGTCTAGTAGTGATTTCTTCATTAGTTGATAATATATTTATCTGTAAAATATCATCTACTCCTTCATGGTAGGTTCGCTTTGCACCCAAATATTTCTCTTGTTATGAGGCTTATTAATATGCCCTTAATCGGCACCTGGGGATGGTAGATTTATAGTTGGACAGCATTCAGTCTTCAGCTTGCGTTTCGAAGGAATATTCAACAGTTCACTTGTCAAATCCCTGCCATACTCCCAGTCAGTAAAATATACTGAGCAGACACGAGCATTTTCAACTGAAAACGAATCTGCATGTTCAGTAGCGTTTTACCATATCCGTTTTGTGTCATTATTTTTAGAAAATACAAAAATTTAATTCCTAAGATAGTTACTTGTCTGCGGTGGTTAGTACAACTGGCGATTGCGCAGCAAGCAATTATTTTTCACTTAAAAACGTACTCTCAAATAACACTGTTGAACAAGGGTTCAATTTCTGCTATTAAAGTGTGTGCTTCTAAACGAGTTTACCATGGGGAATTCAAATATGTAAACAAAACATCGTTGTCAGGAATACTTTTTATGTAATATGTATACATATACATGTATATCCACAATTCACGGCAAACACAGGCGTTATAGAGAAATACGGGTATGTTGTCGCATCCAGTAGTGATGGAACGTGACAATGTCTTGTTCAGCAACAGGTGGGAAGAATTAGCCGTCACTGGGTTATCCCCCGCGCACGTATGTCATTAAGACCACCTGCAATAGCTCATTAAGTCGATCGGCGACAGCCGGTCGCTGCCTCGGCAGTAAACCTTCACGCTTCCCTGGGGCAGGTGCACCGAGTTTACAAAAGTGGTGGTGTTAGCCGTAATTTGTGTCACTCTTAACGAGTGGGTGTTTTGACTGACAAGTAACCGTCTCTGTTATATTTTCGAGCACAGCTGAACTTATAAGTTCCTGTGTTTAAACTGATTTAGCCTGGTGCTGGAGGTAAATTGACTGCTTGTTTTTATATATCAACTTTTCTCTAATTCTCTAGTATTAATGTAGTGCAGGTGTATTACTGAAGAGGTATTTTTAAATTTCCAGGAATGCCACGTTGTCATGGATGTCGATATAAGCCAGACAGCTTCTGCTATATCTTTGGGAAGTTCACTTTCGCCAGAAATAGGAAGAAAATTTCAACAGTCATAAAGAAAGAATATAAACATTACTTAGGAGTAGAGGTAGGAGACCAAGATAAAAAATGGGCACCACATTTCTGTTGTGCTACATATTACTGCAAACTAATTCAGTGGTGGAGAGGTAAAGAGAATATGGCGTTGTTCGCTGTGCCCATGGTGTGGAAAGAGCCCAAAGACCACATTACTGATTGTTATTTCTGTCTAACAAAAATTCAAGGCTTTACAAACAAAAAATCGAAGAGGCACATTGTTTGTATTGTATTGTATGTTAACCGGGGACCTAGAAACGACGGAGAGGCTCTGTCCCCGCCACAGCCGCAGTGGTGCACAACCCCACGACTACCACCGCAGTCCACTTCACCCCTCCGTCGCCCCACACCAAACCCAGGGTTATTGTGCGGTTCAGCCCCCGGTGGACCCCCCAGGGAACGTCTCACACCAGATGAATGTAACCCCTATGTTTGCGTGGTAAAGTAATGGTGGTGTACGCGTACATGGAGAACTTGTTTGCACAGAAATCGCTGACATAGTGTAACTGAGGCGGAATAAGGGGAACCAGCCCGCATTCGCCGAGGGAGATGAAAAACCGCTTAAAAACCATCCACAGACTGGCCGGTTCACCGGACCTCGACACAAATTCGGCGGGCGGATTCGGGCACATTGTTTACCCATCTCTGCCTTCAGTGAGAATGCCAGTGTAGCATTCTGACAGCCTTCCAGTAGCTTCAATAGCTCCAGGTCAAATTCGGAGTGACAGTGAAGTAAGTAGTACTGAAGAAATCAGAGATGATGATCCTTTATATCACTGCACAAGTGAGTCATCGCCACATTTGTTAACATAAGCAGATTTAAATGATTTAGTACATGATCTAGGGCTAAGTAAACAAAAGGCGCAGCCGATTGTTTAAGGTTACAAGAGTATAACCTACTCCACCAAAGTACTAAAATCAGTGTGTTCAGGCACAGAGAGCATGCCTTTATTCCCTATTTTGCAACTGACGGAGCACTGACATTTTGCAGTGACGTTGCTGGCCTAACGAAAGTGCAGAAGTTCACCTACATTTCACAGCAGTGGAGACTTTTCATAGATGGGCCAAAAACAAGTCTTAAAGGTGTTTTGCTCCATAACGGAAATAAAATACCCTCTGTTCCAGTAGCTTACGCCAGCTTGACCAAAGAGAGTTACGAATTCGCACAAAGGATACTAAATTCATTACAATACAATGAATACAAATGGAAAATACGCAGATTTCACAGTAATTGCTATGGCACTGGGAATGCAACAAGGCTACACGAAGTATGTCTGTTTCCTTTGCGAGTACGGTAGTCGAGACAGAAATTCTCATCATTTGAAAAAAAATGGCCTAGGCGGAGATGGAAAGTGGGCGAAAAGAAGGTACAACGTGCAAGTCTGGTAGCTCCTGAAGATGTACTACTTCCACCGCTTCACATTAAACTTGGCCAAATGAAACAATTCGTAAAGGCCATTGTTCCAATAGACAGTGGGTTTGCATATCTAGCTACCAGATTCCTCCGTCTTTCAGCTGCATAAGCAAAGGAAGGAGATTTGTGGGCTCACAAATCAAGGAGCTCCAGAAAGATGCAAATTTTGAAGCACATTTAACTGACAAAGAGCAGACAGCATGAGACTGCTTCAAGATAGTGTCAGAAACTTACTCTGAAGTAGAAGAGCTACTGACTACAAAGCAATGGTGAATGACATGAGCAAAGCATATCAAGATCTCGGGTGCAATATGTCTTTGAAGGTACATATGATGGACCGTCATCTGGACTTCTTCACAGAGAATTGTAGTGACGTATCGAATGAACAGTGCGAAAATTCCATAAAGACATTGCTACCATAGAAAGGCGTTATGAAGGGAAGTGGGTACCTTCTATGCTAGCAGATTATTGCTGGAATATCATTCGAGAGAAGAAAGATTCACAATACAAGAGAAAGAAGTGATGTGCATTACAATTCAGTGGCTCATTTTTGTCAATTTTCTATAATTTCTGGGGTGGCCGAGCGGTTCTAGGCGCTACAGTCTGGAACCGCGCTACCACTACGGTCGCAGGTTCGAATCCTGCCTCGGGCGTGGATGTTTGTGAAGTCCTTAGGTTAGTTAGGTTTAAGTAGTTCTAAGTTCTAGGGGACTGATGACCTCAGAAGTTAAGTCCCATAGTGCTCAGAGCCATTTGAACCATCTACACTCCTGGAAATGGAAAAAAGAACACATTGACACCGGTGTGTCAGACCCACCATACTTGCTCCGGACACAGCGAGAGGGCTGTACAAGCAATGATCACACGCACGGCACAGCGGACACACCAGGAACCGCGGTGTTGGCCGTCGAATGGCGCTAGCTGCGCAGCATTTGTGCACCGCCGCCGTCAGTGTCAGCCAGTTTGCCTTGGCATACGGAGCTCCATCGCAGTCTTTAACACTGGTAGCATGCCGCGACAGCGTGGACGTGAACCGTATGTGCAGTTGACGGACTTTGAGCGAGGGCGTATAGTGGGCATGCGGGAGGCCGGGTGGACGTACCGCCGAATTGCTCAACACGTGGGGCGTGAGGTCTCCACAGTACATCCATGTTGTCGCCAGTGGTCGGCGGAAGGTGCACGTGCCCGTCGACCTGGGACCGGACCGCAGCGACACACGGATGCACGCCAAGACCGTAGGATCCTACGCAGTGCCGTAGGGGACCGCACCGCCACTTCCCAGCAAATTAGGGACACTGTTGCTCCTGGGGTATCGGCGAGGACCATTCGCAACCGTCTCCATGAAGCTGGGCTACGGTCCCGCACACCGTTAGGCCGTCTTCCGCTCACGCCCCAACATCGTGCAGCCCGCCTCCAGTGGTGTCGCGACAGGCGTGAATGGAGGGACGAATGGAGACATGTCGTCTTCAGCGATGAGAGTCGCTTCTGCCTTGGTGCCAATGATGGTCGTATGCGTGTTTGGCGCCGTGCAGGTGAGCGCCACAATCAGGACTGCATACGACCGAGGCACACAGGGCCAACACAGGACACACAGGGCATCATGGTGTGGGGAGCGATCTCCTACACTGGCCGTACACCACTGGTGATCGTCGAGGGGACACTGAATAGTGCACGGTACATCCAAACCGTCATCGAACCCATCGTTCTACCATTCCTAGACCGGCAAGGGAACTTGCTGTTCCAACAGGACAATGCACGTCCGCATGTATCCCGTGCCACCCAACGTACTCTGGCCAGCAAGATCTCCGGATCTGTCCCCCATTGAGCATGTTTGGGACTGGATGAAGCGTCGTCTCACGCGGTCTGCACGTCCAGCACGAACGCTGGTCCAACTGAGGCGCCAGGTGGAAATGGCATGGCAAGCCGTTCCACAGGACTACATCCAGCATCTCTACGATCGTCTCCATGGGAGAATAGCAGCCTGCATTGCTGCGAAAGGTGGATATACACTGTACTAGTGCCGACATTGTGCATGCTCTGTTGCCTGTGTCTATGTGCCTGTGGTTCTGTCAGTGTGATCATGTGATGTATCTGACCCCAGGAATGTGTCAATAAAGTTTCCCCTTCCTGGGACAATGAATTCACGGTGTTCTTATTTCAATTTCCAGGAGTGTATAATTTCTCACGTCAAATAAATGCTACAAAGCATATACACAGAGATTACTGTGTTATATGTTAGATTTCACCCTCCATTAATGTGATGAACTTATAACATCATAAAAACTTGTATTTGTTTATCGAATTTCACCTCATGTTTGCTGCACTATATCAGAAACAGAAAAGAGAAATAAAATTGCGATTACTCATAAACCATCCCTGACAGAAAAAAAACTAAACACAGTTTTGAATTCAGCACTCGAAGTACAACTAGGATCACAATGTATTTTTTCAGAAATCGAAAAAGAATTTTGTTTGTAGAGCAGTGTAATCTCGCAATACGTTGATAATTACGGAGTATACTGTACTCAGTCACCAGTCACTAATAAAAATTCACTCTGACTTTAACCACCTAGGGGCCGGCCGGTGTGGTCGAGCGGCTCTAGGCGCTTCAGTCTGGAACCGCGCGAGCGCTACGGTCGCAGGTTCGAATCCTGCCTCGGGCATGGATGTGTGTGATGTCCTTAGGTTAGTTAGGTTTAAGTAGTTCTAAGTTCTAGGGGACTGATGACCACAGATTTTAAGTCCCATAGTGCTCAGAGCCATTTGAACCATTTAGTGTCTAGGAACAGAGAAAATCCCTTTCTGAACGCGAAGCAGTTGCGGCGGGAGAACAAATTCCCCGGCTCCAGTGACACGATTCGCCGAAGGCTGAGGGACGCTGGACTGCATGCACGACGATCCGCCGTGAAATAAGAGCTCAGCGAAGACAACGTTTTATACCGGATAGCATTTTCGGAGCTCCATCTGAGGGCGTCGTGGGACAACGTCATTTTCACTGATGAGAAGGTGTTTTCCACCAATAACGACGGTCCACGAATCGTTTACAGGCCGCAAGGGACTCGCCATCGACGCGAATGTGTAACCACGACGAGAAGAAGTGGCCGGCTATCTGTTACCTGCTGGGGTTAGAATTCTGCGAGAGGGGCGGGAATTCTCCACAGGATAAAAGGAACTCTGGACACGCGCAGTATGCCCACATATTGGAAAATGTGATGCTTCCGTCAGTGCGAGTGCTGTACGCAGAAGGGGACGTCACATTGGAAGAGGACCATTCTCCCATTCACAAGTCTACATTTGTTCAGCAGCGGCTCTCCACGATTGGCGTCTACGTCATGGACTGGCCGCCACGGGCGGCTCATATGAACTCCATGAAAAACATGTGGGCTGAGGTCGCCAGAACATAAACAGAGAACTGGCCACGAAACCAACCAACTACTGCGGATGCTCTTTGCGACTGCGTCCTGGAAGCCTGGGAGGAAGTTGTTTCTTCAGGCTATTACGTCCGACGGCTTATACATTCTATGCCAAGACGCGTGATAGAAGTACAAAATAATGAAGGATTCTGGATAAAATATTAGAGTTCTTAAAATGTTTTGTTATGTCTTCTTTTTTGTCATTTTTCCTCATTGGGAGCTAGTGGAAGATCGCGTGGCAACAGAGAAGATACAATATTGGTTAGCTTTCTTTTGAGTTGCCCTTTTAATTCAAGTGCGTTTCTTTTGAATATACAGTTTGTTAAGTATTCCATTTTGATTTCATTTATACCCTGTCTACATACTTACAAACTAATCAGCGTAGATGGACTCTGTCACAGTAGTTTTTGTTATTTCAAATACGTCTCTCTCTTCCACTCCATCCATGAATACACCCTCCGTCCTCCACACAAAACGCCAACGACTTCATATTATGTTCACTCGCCGCGCGGGATTAGCCGAGCGGTCTAGGGCGCTGCAGTCATGGACTGTGAGGCTGGTCCCGGCGGAGGTTCGAGACCTCCCTCGGGCATGGGTTTGTATGTTTGTCCTTAGGATAATTTAGGTTAAGTAGTGTGTAAGATTAGGGACTGATGACCTTAGCAGTTAAGTCCCATAAGATTTCACACACATTTGAACATTTATGTTTACTCGTTGTTAATATCTCTTCTATTCTCTCTCACACTCTCTCTCTCTCTCTCTGACACTATCGCCGCAAGTGCCGTCCTATTACACTCCCCCAAAACTTTTGAAACAAATCTAGCGGTTTCCAATGACGCTACATTTTCTGTTTTAATTGCTGCTGTCTTTACTCTTTATCATTCCTCTCACCACCTATGAAACCGTATTCTTTGATCTCCACTTCCCTATAACCTATTCTTCGTTCTGAGAACAGTCCTTCCTTATCTCTCGGTCCTAAGATAAAACGAACTGTGGCACACATCTAAGTAAGCAATACTTTGCAAGCATTTCACGCTTATATTTTGCACTTCTGCACTTCTATCCATTCCCAGATCCCACCCTCCTTCCTGTTACGCGTCCCTTGACATCTGCATCTACATCTAAATGAATACTCTGCAATTCATAATTATGTGCTTGGCAGGGGTTCTGTGGTCTGGTGGATAAATCTTGTATTGATGTGTAAAATGTGTAGGTTCACAAGACACGTCAGGCGTAGATTTTTAACACACACAAGTAGCTCTCCTTCACCCCTAGTAACGCCAAGTGCAGAACGCCAGTAAGCTCCGTAGTTCAATATCCGCAGTAAAGATAACATCCCTTCGCTGCCGACTAAGCATTCGTTTGAGCTGTGACAGATGGAGAAACCTCGTAAGGCAGAGACTCTGTCACCAGCAAGCCGTCGTAAACTAGAAAGCGTAT
This sequence comes from Schistocerca cancellata, assembly GCF_023864275.1. Classification (NCBI taxonomy): domain Eukaryota; kingdom Metazoa; phylum Arthropoda; class Insecta; order Orthoptera; family Acrididae; genus Schistocerca; species Schistocerca cancellata. The sequence continues at coordinate 298,647,642 of NC_064628.1, forward strand.
TTCATTTAATGAACCAATGGCCATGTAAGTTCACAAGGCTCTTACTTTATTTGAAACTGAGACGTTGAAAATTGTGGTGCTGGACTGGGATTAGAATTCGATTTCACTGTGTTCCCGAAGATTGCAAACTCTTCTAGGCGTCCTCGAAAGGCACCTATCTGGTTTCGAATCCTGATCAGCACAAAATATTCATTATTTCACTTCAAGCCCTGGCATGTGCACTCCGAACTACTGGTGAAAAATAGTTGCATTTTCAACGTCTCTTCGTGCGTTGTCAGCTGTAACGTGTTCGTTTCAACTCACAGCCACATGATGAGCTTTTTATCACAACATTACAAGATCAAACGTTTCCTTACATCTTTTCAAATTCAAACATTCCTCTCCATCCTACTGGTGAAAACGGATTTGGATTTGACGTTGTGTTCGTTGTGATCACCAACGACGACATGTTATGGATTCAACTTCTAGCCAGCAGAGTATTTTCCATCACTTCATTGAAAGTACAAACATGCCATTTCTAGCGATTACTGGAAAAGAATTTGATAGTTAAAGTTTCTTCATAACCACGTGTGCGAGGTTTGAATTCCATTCAGCACAGAACTTTTCGTCGCCTGATGTCTAGCTAAACATACACCCATCTCGCTACTGGTGAACCAACAATAGCTATTTATCGTCTGTTCCTGGCTAGAAAACGACGGTGCTAGATGCTGGGTTCGAATCCCAGTCAAGAAAAAACAATTTTATCGTCAATTAAGGTTCCAGCATTTCGCTGTTGGTGAAAACATTTGATATTTAACTTCTGATTTTATGTACAGTCGTGCTCAAAAGTATCCGAACTACCTGGATTGCATTTCGCCTGATTCCCATGCAATCCACATAACGCAGCTGTCTAGCAGGTCCTCTAATCGCTCCTTGATACAGTCGTTTGGCTATTGAAAATGGTTCCAACAAATCACCACTAGAAAACACTGCTCTGTATCGCAATAACTCAAGATGTAAAGTAATACCACGATACTACATATATCAGGGAACACCTCATCACAGATAAGACTGTCCCTAAGGCTTGTAAGCTCACATTTATTGCTATAAATGACATACCTGAAATGTTGGCACTCTCATTATTACGACAGATAGGTAATGCACGTAGTAAGTTCGTCGAATTCATGATTTCCTCTTCAACGCAACATACCATACTTGTTATTTAACACAAAATGTCATTAAAATTTACGTTATTCACGAGCAGCTAGTTGAGAATATGTATGAACTTCTAATGACACGACGAACCGCCTCGTTCTACATATGGATTCAAACCCAGGTCATGCAGGCTAGGCCGCGGTGGCCGTGCAGTTCTAGGCACTTCAGTCCGGAACCGCGTGACTGATACGGTCGCAGGTTCGAATCCTGCCTCGGACATGGATGTGTGTGATGTCCTTAGGTTAGTTAGGTTTAAGTAGTTCTAGGTTCTAGGGGACTGATGACCTCAAATGTTGAGTCCCATAGTACTCAGAGCCATTTGAACCAATCATGCAGGCTAAGATTTCGTGGCTGACGGAAATTAACAGTCATTCCTGACTAGGCGTAAAGAGAGTGGTAAACCTCATTTTTGGACAGTATCAGTTAGCAAATATCAACTTTAAATTACATAACGTAACATTTTTAACGGGCGTGAATTCCTACCCAGCATCTATTGTCCCTGTTAACGAGCTACGAGAGATGTTAAATACTGCTACTTCACAAGTAACTTACTTGAAATGCAGTGAGGTAAAGCTTTGTGTTGGACAGGGATTCGAACCCAGAACCTAATCGGATTGTTATCGAAGCACAATCAACTTTGACATATCGGATTTTCTCGGCAGTAGCTAGATGTATGAAGTGAAATGACGAGACGAAACATTAATTTTTCCTTCCCAGGACTCCAACCCGGCACGTATCGCTGTTATATTCTAGAGAAAAGGAACGTTAAAGTATAGGTTTGTTACACCAGCAGCGACCTGTGAGCATGTTTGAACTAGAAATAATATGACGAAGTGTTCAGTGCTGACTGAGAATCGAACCCCAAACATATCGTTGTTGACTACATACAAAGAGACGACACTTACCGAATTTTTCTCCACCAGCAGCTCGGAATAACATCCTTGAACTTACAGTGATCTCGCAAATAGTTCTGTCTCTCACTGGGAGTCAAAAACGTCAGATATCGTTAGTTTTGACAACGAATGAAAATGCATTAAAAATAAAAATGATTATCCACCAGCAGATAGGTGTTCTCATGCTAGAGCTTGATAATACATAGTGAAAAGTTTAGTGCTGGGCCAGGATTCCAACCCATTCATGCGCAATATGTGGAGATGTTGAGGAATCTGCAGTTTTGAACAAACAACAAGTTGTAGTCGAGCTGTATTGTCACGAGGGGATCAAATTCCGTGTTAAGGGCGGTCTGAGTTGCATTCCCAGTTCAGAACCAATTTTATCGACATACAGAAGCTCAAATAAAAGACGGAATAAGTGTCCTGTGACCATACACAGGGTTTGTTTCGTCACTAGAAATAAATAACTAGTAGAAGAAAGGTTAATGGTGACAGAGTTTCTACATGTCGCCACTCCTTAGTTTTTGTGGTTCCACCTAATGTCTACTTGGTAGAGAAGGAATATCATGTTTAATGTGATTTTCAGACCACAATGCCATTATATCTTCTTCACTTGGCGTAGTCAGAAGAGAATAGAATCTGCCTCTCCCTATCAAAAAACATCGGCAGATGTTGGAATTGAACCGAGACCAACATCATACGAAACTATCATTAGTCCAACAGACCACCAAACAGTCTTCTCTACGGCTCATTTGTCTATCATAACACCGTTGCGGCACACAAGATGAGAATTCTGACACACAGGCTCCCTGTAGTGGTTTGCAGGATGTTCAGTACATTCATTTACTTGGTTGACCGAATCGCCATGAACTAGGTGCCTTGACTACCCAGTGCATACATTCGACTCTATTTTGTAATCACCGAAATAAAATAACGTAACTGCCACCTACACAGAACTGCCAACAATGTAGGATGCAGAAATTTAAATAGGAAGTGTTCCTTCCAATTTGAGCTACTCTATTGCGCTATCTGTTTGTTGAAACCATCGTGCAGTGCAAAAGAAATGCTGTAACTGTCTCTCAGAAGTCTATATCCGGCCACATGCATTATCTCATAGCACTGTGGAATGCCGAAGTTCTGGAGGAACTGTCGTTCACTTCCAGAGGTGCTGTAGCTACGTCACAGCTAGCAGCGTAACGGTAAGTGTCGCGCAATGTTGATAAGACGTCGCGTGTTCTATTACATTCGCTACTACATTTTTTTTTAAACGCAGTTCTGCTGTCTGCTGAAGATATCAATTTAATGGAACTTTGAACATAATTCTCTTCACTTCTCAACCCAAAATAGTCGCATGTGGAAAAAAGGCTAACTTCTGCGTCATTTCGTTCTTTTCAGGTTTAATAGACGGCCAGGCAGCAGATGCGCTCAAAGCTTTTGTATTATGTATGGGGAGAGCGCATCGTGCCAGAATAGTGAGAAAAGTATTTTCTACATTAGCTGTCGTCTGGTAGTGGCATTTTATTCTTCTTCAAACCTTGTTTGACAGCTTTAACTCAGAACAAGTTTTCTACATGCATGTAATCAATAAACTGCATGTGCATTGTCAGACTGTTATAGATAACATCAGAGAATTCGCATATGTCGTTGATGATTAATTTCTCTCTCATGTTTAGTATTGTTTTAACAACACTAAAAGAAAGCTTACGAAAACTGTGCACTGTATTGTAAGAAATAAAATAAAACTACCCACGATAACCTTACGACGAAAGTCTGTTTTACAAAACTGAGTATCTGTACACAAGCGTGCCTCTATCTGCACGAATTAGTAAAACACTACTCACTTACATTTCGATTGGGTCTGTGTTTAAATGGTATGCTGTGTCATACTCAACAGGTATGCAAAAGTGGCATTTCATAAATAAAGTTACGTATTCCTAGAAACCCAAAATTTGCTTGTCAGCAGCGGAAAGAGGCGTTACCTGTTGTGCAGCATTGTAAGTTTTTCACCACTGCACTATGAGCTGAAAGTATTTTCTTACAATTTTGATGTTTGATCTGACTGCTCGCAGCTCTTACACAGAAGGTATAAAAACGTTACATTCAGCGAGGCTGGAACCGCGAACCATAACCATCGCGTTTCCACAGGTTAGCACGTCAACACACAGCTAGCGGACAGATACGGTTTGCGCTTTCCTCTTACGAGGCCAATACTGGCTAGAACTCTTAAACCGCTATTTACAGGACGAGATTAGTTGCGATTGCCATGTTCAATGACTTTGCTGGGCTGAAAACCGTAAATTTACAGTCTTCTGTTACACCTCAAGCGATAACAACTCAGGTTATTCAATGGAAATGACGCGAGAAATCAAGTGAACTTTGAGGCTTAATTTCGTGCACACCAGGAAGTAACTCGCGTTGTTGCCAAATCTCAGTTACATTTCCAGCAGGAAGAAGACGAACCGATGTGATCCTACAGCGGGCTGGGAAGTGGCCATAGCTGGCGCCTCAAAGACGCGGCTGCTACGGCCTGGAATACGTAATGCGTCTGATTCGCATTTCTGTAACTAGGTTTAGGGACTGGAGCTTAGTTACTAATAATACTCAGAACTGACTGCTACTAAGCATCATAAATCAGTAATTCTCATAGTAGTTTTTATATTTCTTTCGTAACTGTACTCAAAACTAAGAAACTCGTTCACGGACGTTTTTGTGCCTCGCAGATAGTCGAGCACAACAAACAAATAAAAATAAAAAGAGAAAGTGTGTGAGAGAGAGAGAGAGAGATAGGGAGAGAGAGAGAGGGTAAAATATTGTTGTAAAGAAATTGAATACTGGTATGTAATGAAACCTTTCATTAAAATGACTCGTTCCATATCATTACGAAATGTCGTATTCATGATCTATGGAACAAGTATTAATCTAATCTAATCTAATCATAGTGCTGACTATCCATGAAGAGTCATGAAGTACCGAAATTTTCGCCTATATCAGTAACCAAATCTAAACTTGAAAATAAAAGACGACAGTTTTTGTAATAAACCGGGACTCTTATCAAGACCCTTTCATCCCTGTTAACTAACCATGAAAGATGTCTGATATACCTCAGTTCAGAAGTAACGAAGTGTGTATGAATTTAAAGATGAAGCGCATGATGTGAAGTTCTGCGACGGAGATACGAACCCAAGACGTAATCGGATTGTTAACTAAGTAAAATCAAATGTTACGTATCGGTTTTTCTTGCCAGCTGCTAGGTGTTTAATCTAAAATAAGGACACAAATTTTTGTGCCTGAGCGACAATCGAACCGAACTCCTATCGTTCTTCTTTATTGTCCACTAATATTGCTAAAGTATCAATTGCTTACTCACCAACAGTAAGAAGTGTGCGTGTTTGTCCAGAAATTGTTGGCAACATGAACAGACATTAAAAATGCACATTAATTTTCACTAGCAGGCCGATGTGTACGTATAGGGCTTAAAATGAAATTATGAATATTTTTGTACTGGATCAGAATTCGGACCCACATATTTACCTTTGGAGGAGACCTAGAGAAGACTGCAGTCTTGGGAAAAGGAATGAAATGATTGAACTATACTGTTGCGAGAGATTCAGATCCTCGAAAGAGGAGATACAAATTCGAATCACAGTCCAGCACCAAATTTTTCAACCTCTCTAGGTCAATCAAGTACAAGTAAAATAAGAGCCCTGTTCCTTTAGACGGCTATCACTTCATCAAATAAAATAAAATTTTCTAATGTAAGTAAGTTTACTGGTGACAGTATTTCTGTTTACCCTGACCTCCACCTATGTCATTTTCCAACGTAAACCGACTCTGCCCAGCTTGGAATGAAGGAACGTGATGTTTAATGCGGATTCTGGATTATAACAGCTTTCTCTTGAGAGAAAGTACTGCGGCGTGTACGACATTCATTACGCCGGAGATTGCAATTGTGTGTAGCAAATGATGGCCACCACATTGAGCATCTATTGGCCTGACATGTCGGGACACACTCTACTCCACTGCGTAATTGAAAACGGAAACCACGTGTGTACGTGTACCTCACCCCTCATGGTAATGTACATGTGCGTCAGTGAAAAAGACCAATAAAAAGGTGTTAGCATGTGGACGTAATGTGCTGTTCCAGTCTCTTCTGTACCACAGGTCCATCACCGTTCCCTTTGGATCCCTACATAATTCGGTGCTCTCCGATACACACGATCGAACAGCGGAGGAGTGGTACTCAAGCGTCGACTTTAGGTTACAATATCTCCGTATGTAATTAACATTTTACAATTACGTATTTGTTTATATGTTCAGATGTGCTAACAAAACTAACGGGGTTCCATTTAAAAAATGTAGGTTTGTGTTAAAAAACATACTTCCGTGCATTTTTTAATGGTTTGTATTAACCCATTACACTAGCCCCTCTCCTCACGTTCGGTCTGTGGAATCGATTCGTTAGTATTTGATGTGGTTTACGAAATATATCCAGCGGTAACGTTAGGTGACTCACCCTGTATATATCACATTTTCACTGTGCAAACTTCAGCAGCAGGCGTGATATTTTAATTTATAACTTCTTTACTAATGACTCTATTTGCAACACGGTTTGCAGGCAGAATCCGCATATACCACAGAATTGACCTGTAAAACTTCTTGTATATCATTGTGCAACACATATTTCAGGAGATGCTATGTCATAAACATAAAGATGCATGAAAACATGGTTTTGTTTAAAGTCTAGTGCAAATTACTGAGACTATATTCATCCAGTGTTTGACAACGAGCGCCCTTAGCAGTTGCCAACAAATTTTAAACATAATTTCAGACCTTTTCAACTTTTTCTTGCTTGGATGATGAATGTCAAACATTTAACACAGTGACTTATTTTAAAGTAATCAGAAGATTGTAGCTGTTTTATACATGGGAGTTTGATTCTTTATAGAACTGCTGGTTTACTGATTCATCTCCAACTGAACTCAGTGCATACTTCAGTCACAGTTTTCTGATATGAGCCCAGCTTCCCCCAAAGTAGGTCATAGATTTTTCTCTTGCAGTCCATCATGCCAGAAAAATTTGGACTAGACATTGAAACTTTGGATTCATGTTGTTGACACCAAATCATTTGACAACATTAGCGTATTGGAGATATATTTTACTATTACCAAGACATTACACAATGGATCACAACTGAAACTTCCTGGCAGATTAAAACTGTGTGCTGGACCGAGACTCGAACTCGAGACCTTTGGCTTTTGCGGGCAAGTGCTCCACCGACTGAGCTCAGTTGGTAGAGCACTTGCCCACGAAAGGCAAAGGTCCCGAGTTCTAGTCTCGGTCGGGCACACAGTTTTAATTTGCCAGGAAGTTTCAAATCAACGCAGACTTGGCTGCAGAGTGAAAATTTCACTCTGGAAACATCCCCCAAGGCTGTGGCTAAGCCATATCTGTGCAATATCCTTCCTTCCAGTTGTGCTAGTCCTGCAAGTTTTGCAGGAGTACTTCTGTGAAGTTTGGAAGGTAGGAGACAAGGTACTGGCGAAAGTAAAATTGTGAGGACAGGTTGTGAGTGTGCTTAGGTAGATCAGTTGCTAGAGCACTTGCCCACGAAAAGCAAAGGTTCCGAGTTCGAGTCTTGGTCTGGCACACAGTTTTAATCTGCTAGGAAGTTTCAAATCAGCGCACACTCCGCTGCAGAGTGAAAATTTCATTCTGGATCACAACTGTTTGAAATTTGCTGTAGAGATACAAACACTGATTACTGCTGTGGATGTAACAGCTCTGGGTTGTCTTGAAGGACAATTTACTTTACATCCTTGTTGTAACTGACCATATTACCTGCACCACCAAAACTGTGATTGCATCGCAACTTCATTTGTAGTATGTGTCTTAGAACGATGCTTCTTTTGGTAGTTGGCAGTAATTCTGCTCTGGAGTACAGCAAACTATATAAATGGAGAAAAGTTATTTTATTTTGAGAGTCACCATGTTGATGCAACTTACACAAAACCTGAACTTCTCCTGGTTTATTTTGAATGTCTGGATGTTGATGCAACAGACACAAAGCATGAACTGCTCCCAGGCAGCCACATCCATGATCAGATCTGCAACATCTTCAAATGGAGAACATTTTATCTGTTGTACAATATCTCACTGGATCATGTGAGTCATAACATTATTGTTTAGAATTATTTTTCTAGTAAAATTTTCTTTATGTGGTCTTATATTTTTCCAAAGACATTTCCAAACAGTTATGTTCAATACACCATGTTCAGTCTTGTCCTGTTATCATTTGTATGGAACTCTCATTTTATCTTTAATAGTGGCCTTGTTCATCTTGATATTTCCTTTCCTTAGCTTTCTTTGTGCCTAACACATTTTTTCTGTCTCTGGTATAACATTGTTCATACGATTAGCTCTTTGGTGTATGTCTGTACAGCTCTCATTTTATAAGATGCTGAATGTATTGTGTAATTTAATCTGGGATAGCTCCCTATTCTTAAATGAATTCTTGTAATCTACAATTGATGACATACTGTATACTAATACCACTCATTATTTGTAGGTGTTGGAACGGTCCTGGGAGGTGGTTGATGGAGTCAATGTGTCTCTTCGATTGTGGGATACATTTGGTGATCATGAAAAGGATCGCAGATTTGCATATGGAAGGTACTTTTAACACATGTTCAATATTTTCTAATATTCCCTAATTGTTTATGTTAACAAATATGGCAAATTGTACCTCATTCCATATTCTTAATCACAGAGATTAATCAATATTTTGTTTCCAGCTAGTAGTGTAAACGTTTGGAGACATACTATCTCATCATGACTTATGACATATTGTTGAATTAAGGAACATGTTTATTCAATGTTGTGATTTCACTTATGTAAAGTACCTATTAGCTCATCACATTTATGTTGATTGATATTTTCTTTGTAATTGTTAGTGATGTACTGAAAGAAAATTGAAATTGTCTGCAACCAATCAGAACATTTAATTCTGAGATGCTCTTTGAGTCTTAAAATGAAATATGCACATTTCCTAAGAGCACTCTGAAAAATTTTTGGAGGAAGTTTGTGTCCATTAATGCACTTTTAAAACAAAACAAACAAAAAAGCAATGATGTTCTACTGTTACAAGTTTCAACAATGTGCAACTAATAGGACCCGCTAGAAGGGCTTTAGTCATTCTCTCCATGCTGCTCATTTGCCTTCAGACAGTTGGATCCTGCTATGCAATAATTTTGTTCAGAGTGAAAGTGTTAATTATCATCTTAACTTTTTAGCAATTACTGATACCTGTGTTCATTTAATAATATGATGGATTTAAACATGAGATAAAGTCTTTTGAAAATCAAACATAGAAACAGCCATATAAAATACTTTTTTTGTTCAGGAACTGGCGAGTTTTCCAAATTAATCTCAGATAAATGGAACAACATTGGCCTATGAACGATGTTCTTCCTCAGTAATGTGGGATCTCGGAGGCAGACAAAGCAATATTTTTTGGAAGCTGTGAATGCAGACAGTTCTGCATCCACCTTATTCTCCAGATGTTATGTGTTTTCCACAATGTAGAACATACCATCTATAGGCATAATTCTGTGTCTCTTGAAACAGCTGTCCTTCATATAATTATCTTGCCTTATCTCCCTCAGCGGGTGTTACCTGTTGGATACTGCACCAATTCATACGAAGTGAAGGATACCACACTGAGAGGATACAAAGATACATTTTGGAAACACATGAATTTAGATTAATTTTTCAAAACTGTTACAGTGATTCCACATCAGTTCCATTTTTACCATAATGCAAAACAATTTATTTCCATTGAATGTTCTTTATTTGTTTGTATCGGTGATCAGTAAACTCCAAGTTCCATACATTAATATGATGGAAAAATAATGAAAAGAATAGAAACAGTGGTATGAGTAAATTTCAAGAAACGTCAGTGAGCAAGACATGTAAACCAAGGCTGAACATAGAATCTTATTGCTCAAAGACACAAAATTTGTAATCTCTGTCTGTCAGAGTGATGATAACATCCTTATCTGCTCATATATTACTGAAGTTTATTGAACTTCACCTATTAGTGTTCCATATACAGTAATACAGCAATGGTACACTACAGTAATGAGGGAAAATGTTGCACAAATTGTACATATTTACACTTAATCTCACCACACATATATCTACATCTTCACTCCCACATCATGATTCATGGACCTCATTATGAGGATGGATATGCATGGGCTGAACAACAATCTTTGATGTTGTTACAACATCACACGATTATTAAAGTGGTTGGATTATGATATTGCCAAGTCACTGGGTATACTCAACATTTTCTTAAATGGTTATAAGTAAACAATTTAAATGGCAAAATAGTCACTTATTGCTCTTTACAAGCTATATTTGATAACTTATGTGAAAGAATTAACTTCCTTTGTTTCAATTGTAAGAAGAAAGTGATATTAATCACTAATTTTATGAACCTGATGCATGCTTTTGTGAAAGTTCAGCATACAGCGAAATAAGAACTACTGCAACAAGTATTGGTCTCAATATTTGAATGTAGACTTTACCAATGTACACTGTCTGTTGATGAAAAGCTCTCAGAATTACAGCTGAATATTTATGATGCAAACGCACAATAATTCAATGAATATCACACTCATCTTCTGGTAAACTGTTGGGATGTCACATATGTTCCTCGATTTATTTATTAGGGGTAGCTGCCCCATCCTCCTGGGTGAATGTGCAAGGATCCAAACTACACTGGTGTTGAAGCAGGGGGTGATGGGAAGGTGGGCTATGAGATGCGCTCAATTTCTCCTGCCTGACATGTCAACCATTGCTATGCATGCTTGTGATATATGGCTGCTAGAGTGGGATTCCACACTAAGTGTAGCTCGTTTCTCTATTTACAATATTGTTATGAATCCTTACTTCTATTGGTTCACTTGTTATACTGTCCTTATTTTGATAATACCAAGTTGCTGTGTAGAGCCAATAGATGTTGAGAGTGTGTAACAATATATAGATATTTTTAATAACATTACATTTTACAGTAACCTATATGTGTACATTTTTATTGTAAATACATAATGACAGTGCAAAATTTTTATAGGTTTTTACTTGCTGTACAAAAGACCAATAAAAAATACAATACAACAATAAAATTGATAGAAGCAACATTCACAACGATCTTGATGAGAGACAAGTGCAGCATAGTTCACAGTGTGAAATCCTTTGTTAACATCAGGAGCTTGCCCAGCACTGATCGACATGCCAGACCGGTCAAGACTGCCTGTAAGGGAGTGTAAAGGGGCCTCCAGACCCTCCTCAACATCCCTTTCCCAGTATTAATACACAGTGGACCCCAGTGCCTGCACCCAGCACAAGGTGACATCTGCATTTGTATCAGTCCCAAGTTTGTTCATAGTGGACATAAACTCATTAGGAACAAAAATGCCTATACTTGATATTTTAAGTTTCATCTGATTTCATATTAGTAGTTCCTATACTGGTGAACAGTTTCCTGTATTCTATGTGATTAGTTCTATTATGTTTCAGGTGACTGACAGTTACACTTCAAGTGATCAGTGCTTTCTGTTGGATAATCATTAATTTTTGTTGGCTGTATTACTTTCTATGTTCTACAACCCAGGCACATTTTGGCTGAGTTGTTTAAATGTACATGCAAGAAACACAACTTTCTTTCTGAGATTAACTTCATGAAAGATTCTCTCTCTCTCTCTCTCTCTCTCTCTCTCTCTCTCTCTCTCTCTCTCTCTCTGTGTGTGTGTGTGTGTGTGTGTGTGTGTGTGTGTGTGTGTTTGTGTGTGCACACACGCATATATTTAGGTAATTACTTATAAGAATAGCACATTTATTTAACTTGATTGAATTATTTTTTTATGCAGGTCAGATGTGGTGCTGTTGTGTTTTTCCATTACCAATCCAGTTTCACTGAGAAACTGTAAGATTATGTGGTACCCTGAGATAAGGCGATTTTGTCCTCAAACACCAGTTCTGCTTGTTGGGTGCAAGAACGATCTGCGTTACATGTACAGAGATGAGACATATCTTAGCTTCTTCAGGGATCGTAGTCCTTTTGTGAGGTATGTATTTACTAAAAACACAACCACCTTCATCTCAATTTTTTTACCATGTGATTAACAATTTTGTTTCATTTTATGGAACATTGACAGTACTTTTTAAAAGGTTTATTGCCTCCTGTTGGTAGTGCTGTTCAGTTTCTAATAACTCTCGGTATTTTTTTGATGACTTAACCATCATTATTGTGCAAATTGAGGACATGCTTCAATTAAAAGCAAGAATTTTGACCAAAAAATCCATCAAGGTCTTACAGAATGAATGACAGAGGCACTGTAAGGAGTGTTACAATACTGTTATAGGTGTTGTTAGCATATGTAATTATTTGTGATGCTTATAGTTGTTGTATGATGTTTTAAATAGTGTTACATCATTTATACTGATGTCTGTTTAATCAGACGCCATTTATGTATGTAACTAGTTAGTTATACTGTATTTCAGGACAACACCCTTCTTGTAATAATTTTTAGAGCTACATGATTCACAGTCCCATTTTAGGCATTTGTCATAAAAAAAAATTCGTGTTATGGTAGTTTCACAGATAAAAGCATTAGGTTTAAAATACATCAAGTCATTATGCTTTCTGCTAGTGTACAGATATCAGTAACAAGGAGTCCATTAAATATTTACCTTCAACCTACTTATCTTCACCTTTCTTTCATGAAAGGACCTGAAGATGTTTAAACTGTGAAACTTCCTGGCAGATTAAAACTGTGTGCCAGACCGAGACTCGAACTCGGGACCTTTGCCTTTCGCGGGCAAGTGCTCTACCAACTGAGCTACCCAAGCACGACTCATGCCCCATCCTCACAGCTTTACTTCTGCCAGTACCTTGTCTCCTACCTTCCAAACTTAACAGAAGCTCTCCTGCCAGTGAAAGGCAAAGGTCCCGAATTTGAGTCTCGGTCCGGTACACAGCTTTAATCTGCCAGGAAGTTTCATATCAGTGCACACTCTGCTGCAGAGTGAAAATCTCATTATGTTTAAACTGTGCTTCTAATGTATGAACAGACCTAAAGCATGTTTATTGAGTTGGAGTTTGTAGATGGTAAGTGGAGTTAATTACAGATCTGTGAACTGTGGAAATGAAAAATACTAAATGACAACTGTATTCAGCTGAGAAATAATGTCTGGGTTACTCTCAACCTGGGGTCTTAGTGATCTGCTCTTCTTTTCTAACCTTCCTTGAGCTGTTTCTCTTTCCTCCCTGAGGAAGGAACTAACAGGTCAAAAAGCTAGAACAGTTTTTTTTTTTCTTTTATATGTGTCTATTGGATGTCTTGTAATTTCATCTCCTGAGGGCAAGTACTGTCCACCCATGTCATCTCGTAGTAATTTTATAACTGAGGGGATTGACAAGATTAAAGAGAGATAGATTGGCTACTCAGTACTCTTCTTCAGAAGGTGTAATTTCTAGTACTGCCAACAGAAACATTTAAATTAGAAAACAATAATCCGAGCATTCTTCTTTGGAAAAGAAAGAGGAATTATTTGGGCAGTTTGGTAAAAGTGTGGTGACATGACTTCAGATCCTAGATTGAGAGGGACTCACCCATTGCTGGGGTAAAGAGAGCCAAAGATAAAGGAGAAGCCATCAGAGAGAGTAGTAGGCCTCAAATAATACTTTGGGAAGCACTGTGTCATTTCCAGCCTAAAATAATCAGAAGGATAGGATGAAAAGTAGTGATGAATTAAAGAGGAAGGAGAGTGAGATGTGGAAGTAATAATGCAATTAAAGACTAGGAAGACAGGAGAAAATATCACAGGGCAAAAGGAATCCTTTTAAGTTAGAGAGAATGTGACTGGGGGGAAGGGGAGGCAGGAGAAAGTGAAAATAAAGTAGTGTGTGAGTAAATTATTATTTCTTCCTTGCATAAAAAAGGGGTATCAGTAGTAGAGGGTAGTGGGATGAGAGAAAATGTGAAGGTAGATACAGCCTGGAGATAAGTTTGAACACTACACACTACTCTCCATATGATGAAAGAGGAGTCTGACAGCTGCCAATGCAGTTTCAGGCTTTCAGTTGTGAGCTGCAAAAGGCTGTTGACAATACCACCTGAAAGCCATAGTCACCTACTACTTTGGCAACATAAAGTTCTTGCCATAGAAACATAAACAAAAATATGTTGTGTGATTGATTGTTGTAGGTGTGTGAAGCAGTCATGTCAAGCCCATTTTAACTGCAAGTGAACTTCTCTCACCATAGAGACTATAAGCTTCATCCTACAGGATTTAGTTTAGTGTGGACTCCAAACCACCACAGTATTGTTTGACTTTCTTTGCACTAACAAATCATTTCCAGAGATGAAAGAAGTGATAAATGACAGAAAAATAATTTTAGGATCAACTAGAGATGGAACCACAGACCTTTTTGGGTTTAAAGTCTGGCACTGCTTGCTAAACAATGGGACCACCTCATAAGAGAGTAAATATATTTCACCAATGGGCAACAGCTATGTACAGCAATGTCAAAGAGGCTTCTAATATCAGCAGAGTTCTAACAAATATATTACATATTGGATTTGTTCCTGGGCACAAAACTTGGGTAGAGGGGTCACAAACAAGTCACAGATAACTGAAGGTGACTGAGGGAAGAGGGGAGCATGGAGGTAGAAGTCCTGCACTCACCCATTGGTTGTCAGTTCTTCAGTACACCTGCTGATGACAGTATCATTGCTTGGTGAAATATTGCACTTTTTGGAAACAGGGTATGTGAATAGTCACATGAGGGGATACGTTGGAGATAAGGTTTGAGGATACTAGTACTGGGTGTGAAGATGCAATTGGCCTGTATAGTGTAGTAAGATACTAGATACCATTGATTATAAATTTCGTGTCCATATTTGGATTGGCACATCTTGGAAAATTGTATCTGTTTACAGAGAGTATTTGTATATCTTGCCTGCACATTTTTCGAAGGAATACTTGATAAAAATGCATATTGTAATACAGTACATGAACTGGGACATGAGTAACATCATAAAGAGGTTGGCAATATGTCTCATTCAACAGATAATAACGAGCAAGTAGCTAAAAAATATAATTAAGACAAGTTCAAAGAAGTGCAACATGTAATTATTAGTCTTGTAGGAAAAGATAGATTGCTACTTACCATAAAGAAGACATGTTAAGTTGTAGACAGGCACAATTAAAAGACATTTACACAAAGGTTAGGTTACGTTAGTGTTGTTTAATGTCCCGTCGACAACGAGGGCATTAGAGACGGAGCGCTAGCTCGGGTTAGGGAAGGATGGGGAAGGAAATCGGCCGTGCCCTTTGAAAGGAACCATCCTGGCATTTGCCTGAAACGATTTAGGGAAATCACGGAAAACCTAAATCAGGATGGCTGGAGACAGGATTGAACCATCGTCCTCCCGAATGCGAGTCCAGTGTGCTAACCACTGCGCCACCTCGCTCGGTTTTACACAAAGCTTTTGGCCACAGCCTTCATCAGCAAAAGAGAAGCACACAGGCATCATACGTCATGCTCACGATTCTGGCCTGAGCTGTTGGAGTTGGCAGTCGTGTGTGCGTGAGGTCTGCTTGCTTGTGTCTGTGAATGGCATGTGTTTCTGTTTTGTTGATGAAGGCTGTGGCTGAAACTTTATGTAAATGTCTTTTAATTGTGCCTGTCTGCAACTGAATATGTCTTCTGCATGGTAAGTTGCAATCTGTATTTTCCTTCATTGTTGAAATTTGTACCTGGTGTTTCCATTGTTTAATTATTAGTCTTGGTAATTATTTGTATTTAATATTTACTAAATGAAATTTTTTATCCATAAATATTCTATTTCTAGAAATATTATTAGTAATTTTAGACAGCTGTTGATTAACGTTTTGAGTATTAGATTATCTGTTTTATAAACAAGTATATGTTTATACTAGCCTATAGATTTTGCAGTTTCTCAGTGTAATTTCATGCTGTGAACTATGTTTCTAAGTCAATAATTTAAGATTAAAATGTACTTAGTTTGTTCATTTCTATTCACTCATTTACCCACTATGATCTAGAAGTCCTGTCATGAAGGGGGGACTTCAGGAATTATGATAACTTTTTCCAGTAAACCAAATAAAATGACTTCCCATTCTCACCTAAATTGCTCTTTATTCACTGAAAACAGATACTAGAATCAGATCAAAAGTAGAACAGGTAATTAACCAACATGTATTTTGTCAACAGTGGAAGTAACTTACAGTTAAATTAATTTACTATGTAACAGGTGCATTTTCATAAGAATAAACAAAGAGAAACATTATTTAGTGTATGTGGTCTCATTCATTCAGTCAGTGTTCCATAGATCCATCAAAAAAGGGAGACCTTTAAAGATGTTACTAGACTTTTTAACAGGTAGGTTTGATCAGCATGCAAGTATTATGGAGATACTTCATGAACTCAAATAGGAATTCCTGTAGGATAGATGATGCTCTTTTTGTGAGGCACTATTGCAGGAATTTAGAGAACCAGCATTTGAGACCAACTGAAGAATGATTCTGTTGCCACCAGTGTGCATTTCGCGTAAGAATCACAAAGATAAGATGTGAGAAATTAGTGCCTGTATGGAAGCTTTTAAACAGTCATTTTGCCCTCACTTTACTTGTGAGTAGAATGGAAAAGGAAATGACTAGCAGTGATATGTGGTATCCTGTGCCACATAACATACAGTGGTTTGTGGAGTGTATATGTTGATGTGGAATGAGTCAAGGTGTGGATTAATGAAAGGCAAATGTAAACTGTATTAAGCACAATGTATCATTAAGCAGCTGAATTCCATTCATGCTTATGACAGCTGAATGTAATAAAGAAAATTAGAAAGAAAGTTGGTACTTTGATAAAGCTACTGCCACCCCAGTAATACTATGTAGCTGCTGTTTATCTGATATTGCTAGTCTAATGTTCATTTGATTTCATTGGTATTTTTCAAAGAAAATATTTACATACATATTATGTCCTGGTCATATCACATTGCTACTTGTCATGCAGGTTTACAGTGAACACTCTTCTTGCCATGTAGCTAGCATTACTTTTCAGCCCTTAATCTAAATATACAGATAATTTGTAGAAAGAGTGGCTAGTGAAATGTTTTTAATATTCTTCTGAATTGGTTGTAACTCCCAGTTTATTACTTTAAGCTACATTGAGACTTGCTAAATATTTTCCCATCAAAGTACATAACTCCTCTTTGAACAATATAGAAATTTGACAAGTCTATACAACAAATTATTTTTGTGTCTTGTATTGTGTCTGTAAATCACGGTTCAGCATAAACTGATTTTTGTCATCAGGAGAACCTAAGCATAAAATCTATTATTGCACCATTTGGGCAATAGAATAACATGCACACAGACAGCTGATCTTTCAAGCACTACTGAAAGCTCTTTACAAGCAAAGTATTAACTACTATGAAAATGTGCTCAATCAGAACTGGCTTTAAATTCCTCTAGAAGTGGGACTAGGCCTACCCTTTTGTTTATGGCAACTTTCTACTATCTCTTTAACACTTATCTGCCTAGGTCATAATTGGCAGGTGAAAAGCCATCAGGCAAACGGTGTTCACACTAGAGGCTTTGTCAACCTTTGTGAGCAAACAGTTGTGTGGTAGAACCTTGGTGTTAGTACTGTTGTAGCTGAATAGCACAACACAAATGGCGCCATTTCTCTACAACTAACAGGAAAACATGGACTTAAGCTTGTCATCAATTTATAGTGGCCTTCCTGTTACTAGCAAGTAATATAACCCATGCATCCCTTCCCTCATTCCAAAAAGTGACTGTTGGTGTTTTAGGACCAGTAAAATATAAGAAATGTGTTGCTGGTGGTCTTATGACACCATTAGAAATGCAATATACAATTTGTGCTCAAAAAGTAACAGAAATTTTAATTTTTCTTAAAGGATCCTTATTTATTCATCAACATCAGATTAATGCCCCTCACATACAGTACACATGTTCCAGCACTTGTTTCTGTCTTGGAAGCACTTCTGGAACTCACTTTTCACTATGGTGTTCAGCTCCTTCAGTGAATCTGTTTTTATCTCATAGGTGGTGGCAAAACTATGTCCTTTCATGGTTCTCTTCAGCCATGGGAATGGAAGGGAGTCACAGGGGGCCATGTCCGGCAAATATGGTGGCTGAGTCAACTTAACGATTTTGTTTTTTGCCAAAAAAATCATGGACAGTCATTGAGATGTAAATAGGAGCATTATTATTATGCAATTTCCACGAGTGATTTTGCCACCATTTTGGTTGTTTCCTTCATATTGTTTCATGCAGACAGCACATAACTTCCATGTAATATTCCTTATTGACTGTATGATCATAAAGCAGGAATTCTTGATGCACTGTTGCATTGAAATCAAAGGAAACAGTGAGAAGAACTTCCACATGTGATCAACCTAGTTAATTTTTTTATTTTTATTTTTTTATTTTTTATTTATTTTTTTTATTTTTTTATTTTTTGGTTTTGGCTCTTCATGAAGTTTTCATTGGAATGCTTGGCCCTTGGTTTAGATGTCATACATGTATATTCATGTTTCATCAGCTGTTATAACCTTCTTTAGAAGTTGTGCATCATTGTTGCCTTCACTCAGCAAATCATAAGTGATGTCTATGGTCGAAAATAACAATTTCTGAACAAACTTTGTCGCTACACATTTCATGCCCAAAACATAAAAAAAAAAATTGTTTGGCATGAGCCAAAGGATATGCTGGTATCATCAGCAAACGTTCCATTTTCTTTACTTCTTCCTCATTGTTGTCAGTAACTGATGTGCTAGCGCATCTAGGGTGGCTCTCATCTTCAGTGTCTTCTCAAACCTCTTTAAAATGTTTATATCACTCATAAACTCTTGTCTTACTCATAGTAAATTCACCAAAACCCACAGTCAACATTTCGATGGGGCGCTGCACTTGATTCCATTTTTCATGCAAAATTTGATGCAAATTCTTTGATCCGTCTTTTTTTAAAGTAAAAATTCATTGAGCACTCAAAAACTTGTATAACCTTTTTGACTGTTAACAATAAACTAAATATTCAAAGCAGCTGGAAAAAAATTGGAAATCAGATGTAAAAAGCCTATGAAATTAAAAAAGTCTTGTTCCTTTTTTATCATACCTTGTATTGAAGCACCTGCTCTTCAGCTAATTCCTTTATGCCTTGAGGAGGGCCACTGCAGAATGGTCAAAACTTCGATTATTTTACCTTGTAAGTATTTTATAAGATGTCATGGCAGTACACCTATAAAGATGTTAGTAAGAATGACACCTGCTGCAAAAGCTTCACATTTATTTTTAGAGAATATATATAAAGTAGCTTGAAAAAAATAATAGCTTTGTTATTATTGTTGAAAGAACAGCAGTATGACCAGCATAGACTCTTGCATATAAATGGTATGAAATAATATTAAAATCAGTGTGTAGGTTAAGAATAATATTACACCATAGGTTCCACTGAGACAGCAGTTTCTCATGGCAGCTCACTATCAGAAACTAATAGGTTTAAACAAGTACATTTATTTATTTAAACATTTTGATATTAATGATCTATAAGGGGCGTTCAAAAAGAACTAAGCCAGAGGCATAATTACAGAAAGCAGTATCTGTATGTTAGAAGTATTGACCCTGCCTGTGGAGACACTTGTCCCACTGTGACACAAGGCAGTGAATGGCTGTCTCATAAAATTCCTTGGGCTGTGATGTTAACCAGTTCCACATGTACAGTGGGACGTCATCATCCACATGAGTGCATGAAAGGTTATGCTGACGTTCTTCTTTGACCAAAATGGCCTCCTTCTGATTCACTTCCTGCAGCACAGGACAACAGTGAATGCCCAGCATTACCTGCAAATGACCACCCTTTGCCAAGCGATCAAATCAGAACGACCAGCCAATCTCACCCATGGGGTCATTCTTCTCCATAACAATGCGAAGCCTCATATGGCCAACACAGTCGTGGCACTCCTGCAGAAATTCAAATGGGAGGTTCTCGGTCACCCTCCACACAGTCCGGACCTCTCTCCCTGTGATTTCACAATTTTTGGTCCCCTTAAAAAGGCTCTGAGGGGCAAATGATTTACCTCAGACAACAACATCCAGCTGTACATGCAGAACTGGTTATGAGACAGCCATTCACCACCTCGTATGACAGTGGGACAAGTGTCTCAACAGCCAGGGTTGATACTTCTAACAACTGGTACTGCTTTCTATGATTATGCCTCCAGCTCATTTCTTTTTTGAACCCCCTTATACAATGACTATTTTTCAAACTTCACATTGTTTCTCAGTATTATGCTGTGCATAGATTATCATTAACCAGAGTGATTTTTATTTATTAAAGATCCATATAATCATGTAAATAAAGTGTATGGAAGAATAGTATATGTAATAAAAATAAAATAAATATTGATATACAATTTTGCAAGATAGAAATATAGTGCACAGCTATTTATGAATTTTCTTTCAGTTCAAATACATGTATCTATATTAAGCAGATGAAATGTTCTACTCTTGCTCTTTTTGTAATGGTAGTGAACAGAAGAAACATAATTGCAAATGAAATGTAATATAATACCAAAACAGTCACTGTAATATCTGTGTTGAACTGATCAGCACTACGCTAAAATAATAGTGTATTTATATGTTTCAATGGATTGTGTTCATAATAAACTTCATGATGTGATACATATTAGTTTCAAAATGCACTTGGTTCATAAACATTGGTTCCTGAGTGTGTCATAAAGAAATGCATTACAAACATTTCACTGCCTCCTGCAGATACAGTCAATTCATCTTTTCTGACGGGCATGTTTCCATAATGTTTAAAAATGACAAAGGTGGTCCCTATTCATGAGAAAGGAGACACATCAAATACAGGAAACTATAGACCAATTGCCTTGTTATCAAGATCCATACAATCATAGAAAAAGTTATGTATAATAGGTTAAAGAAATTTTTAGAGAAAAACAAAATTCTCACTGATATTCAGCTTGGATTTAGGAAAAATAAATCAATAACTAGTGCCATCTATGATTTTATACACAATGCTCTGCAAACAATGGACAAAAAACAGAAGTGCCACTGGCACTGCCACTGACATTGGCAGACTTAAGTAAAGCCTTTGACATGCTGGAGCACAAGTTCCAGTGTTGGGCCGATCCTCTTTCTCTTTTACATAAACAATGTAGACCTAAACTCCAAGTCACAAACAGATGCAGAAACATCCCAAGTCAGCTACATGCAGCTGTAAATAAAACTATAGCATATTTAAACAGATGGTTTGAAGGAAATAAACTACTGATAAACACACACACAAAAACAAAAAAACAAAAATTCTAAACTTTTGTGTAAAAGGTGGTGCATGCAACTCCCGTGTGACAATAAACTCCAACAAAATTTCATATTCTTTGAAAACAAAGTTTTTAGGCATATGGCTTCAAAATAACTCCATGTGGCATACACATATAAACAAAATGAATGGAACACTAAATAAAATATGTTATAGTCTATTGTTTCTCTCTGTTAAAGCAATTTTAGGCACTGTTGAAATGCGTATTTTGCTCAATTCCATAGCACCCTACTGTAAGGAATTATATTCTGGTGTAATTCACCACCTAGTTAACTCATTTTCCTAACCCAGAAAACAGCTGTAAGAGCAGAGCAACATGCTTGACAAACAGACTCTTGCAAACCCCTCTTTCAAAAGTCATGAATCCTCCCACTTCCCTGCATGTACATACTAGAAATCTATATGTATGTTAGAAAGAATTTAAAAGACATAAATAAATATTTTAATATCCATGAGCATGATACAAGATAAAAGGATAAGCTTCATGTCCAGTCAGTAAGGACATCACTGTACAAAAACTTCCACAATAAACAGTGGTATACAAATTTACAACAGTCTGCCACACAAGGTAAAAATCATATCATCATTCACACTCTTTTGTAAAATGCTAAGGGCATTCTTATTCGATCATTGCTTCTATTCATTAGCAGAATTTTAAGAATATTTGAGATACTGTACAATATATTTTAAACAAGACAATACAGCTACCGCAAGTAGTGCAGGCTCTTCTGTGGATAAAGCTAAAATTTATGTATTTACTGAAATAATACTGTATTTTATTGTTCTGTTTCGTGTTTGTTCTGTGTCCCACAATCTGGAAAGATTTTTTGGATGAATGAATGAATAAATGAATAAATAAAAATCTGATTATATGCCTTGCTTTCAGGCCAACTAGAAAAAGTGATCTGGTGATGCCTGACCAGGCCCGCACAATTGCTAAAGAACTGGGTATACCCTACTATGAGACCAGTGTTCTCACTTATTATGGTGTGAATGAAGTGTTTGAAAATGCAATTCGTGCTGCTCTTATTGCTCGGAGACAGCAGAGATTTTGGATGACTAATCTGAAGAAAGTTCAGCGTCCTTTGCTACAGGTAATTAGCCTAGGTGGTACTTAAAAATTTTAACTGAACTTGTGCCAACAACAGTTACATAGCAAACTGAAATAATAAAGTAATTAAAATTCAAAATTAATACTTTTTTTTAATAAATCACTGAAAAAATATAGATTCATTTAGTTTTATACAGTCTCACGCCAATAAGGCCTTTCGTAACAGAGTCATACAATTCTTATTTTTGATGTCGGCCATTGCTGAAAATTCTGTCAGCACAAGTACTTCATTATAAGCTATAGAAATCTGGCTATGAACTAACTCCAGTTTCTGGTATCTGTCAGATAAGTACAATTTAAACCGCATATTAGCAGTGCCACGGACTCAATAACAGTATAGTTTTTCAAGCAAAATTTCATAATCAATAACATCAGATGCCTTAGATAAGTCTAAAAACAATCCACAGTTTATTTCATTGTGATCAATGGAATTTAGAACAAGTTTTAGAAAATTATGTATAGCAGTTTCAGTTGATCTATTTTTTCTAAAATCATTTTGTTCATTGGCAAATATTCCACATTTGTTCAAAAAAAGCAGAGAGTCTTTCATACATTATTCTTTCAAAACTTTTTCAGAAGCATGACAACTTTGATAAGGGTCTGTAGTTTTTTACATCATAAGGGTCACTGTTTTTATATACTGTTTTTATTATTGACAGCTTAAGTTCTCTAGGGAAAGTACCAGGGCTGAAAGAAACATTAATTATATCAACAAGCTGAGGAACAATATATTTGCTGTATTGAATTACTTTGTCAGGAATGTCATCTGTACCACAGGAAAACTTATTTTTTATTTTGCTGATTGTATTATCTGCCTCTTGTACTGTTACAGGATAGTTTTAGGATTTAGAGAGACGTTATGATTAGCCTTTATGTGGCTTTGATTTTTTATAAGATTTTGTACTAAACTTGTATAGTGGCTATTGAATATAGTCACAATTTGTAAAGGATCATTTATAGTTTTGCCTTAATTTTTAAGAACAATGTTGGTGTTTTTTGCTTTCATTCTGTCTGAGTTTGTATTTATCACATTCCAAACGGACTTCATTTTTTTGCTACCATTGTTTCTGTTGATGTATGACTCGTTGCTTAATTTTTTTGCTGCTGTAATGATTTTTGCATACACTTTTCTGTAACAGTTTACATACTGTTTCAGAGCAGGATTTTGCCTAGCTGATTTACTTAACTTTCTACATTGCTCTAAAGATTTTCTTATCCTCTGTGTTAGTGTTAGTTCTGATTTTTACTTTAATTTTCTTCAGAGGGAATGCAGTTTCATGTTATGTTTATAACAAGCTAAAAAAGACTCAAACTTCATATCTGCATTGTCATATTTATCCAAATCCTAGTTTGAATATTTTAATAATGAATTAAAAATCCTAATGTTGTCCTCATTTATACCTCTTCTGTACAAGTAGTTCTCTCTTTTCATGGAATTTGTGCTGAGTAATTTATTTAAACTAAATTTTATTGCTTCATGATCTGAGAATCCAGTGCCAATCACTTCTACACTATGATCAAATGTTTGCAAGTCAAAAAAATATTTGATCAATTGTAGTTTTAGTGGTCTTTCCAAGTCTAGTATATTCATGGACAGTGGGTGATAAATTATGTGATTGTAGCATATTATTCAGTTTAGACACATTTTGACAGGTTATGTTAAAATTTACATTGAAATATTTCCTTTAGAATTCCTTAATTCACTGAATGGTCTTTCTACACTGTCCAAGAAGGCCATAAAGTTGCCTGATGGGGATCAGTATATGCAAACAATGATTATTTTGGGTACTTTAAGTTTTCAAACACAATATACCAAACATTTTTTCAATGTTATTTATGTTACTGAACTTAATTTCTTTGTATTCAATTCCTTGCTTAACATATATGCATGTTTGTCCACCTATAAAAGTCTCTCTACTGATGCTACTAATTATTTCAAATCCTGTTATTCTAGCAGTACATGCTTGATTTTCCTTTAACCGGTGTCCACTCAAACATAAAACTGAAATATCCTTTAGCTGATCAAGTAAAAGTACTTCTAATTCAGTAATTTTACTAGTTACACCCCGAACATTGTGGTAGAAAATCACTAGTGATTTATTGTCCTTGGGAACTGTCACACTGCTCACCTCAGTGTTAGGTTGCTGCTTGTCTTCAATAAAAAAAAATCCTTGTTGTAACCTGGTGCTGACACTCTTCTTTTGCTTGGCAAGCGGGTGGTTTTTACTGCAAGTGGTTTAGTTGACACTCTTGTTGTTGATGTCATTGGTGTAAGATGTCTTGTTGCTTCTGAAGATGATTGCTGTACAGTGGAGCATGCTGTTGACTGGGAAGAAGGATGTGGGAGAATAATGGGGTCATTCCCCTTGCATCTGCCTAATTAATTTAAGATGTTTCGGATTTTATGACATAGTAGCATCTTGCCCTTAATATTTAGATGTAGGCCATGTTGTGTAAACTGCTTTCTCTCAAGGAACTCTACAATAAGAAATGTGAGTTGCGGAATGCTTTGCAAATCTTTTCAAACTGTCTATTGGACTTGATAATTTCATCATTCATAATAGAAGTGATTGCAAGGTTGTGTCTATGAGGAACCCTCATGACAGTTACAAGTGTTCTCCTAGTGGAGTTCAACATTGTTGTGGCGTAGCAAGACAGCCACGCCACTCGGAGGTAGCCGAAGGGCACGCGTACACACACGCCGGCTGGCGTGAGTTCTGAAACAGGATACTTAATTAATGCTATAAGAAAAATATGCAGTTCCTCGGATACTTAACTTTATTGCATCCTTGTGGTACATCGCTATTGACGATACAAATGAGACTATCTCCAGATACGGTTAATTACAATCACTGTAAGGCTAATGACGCCTTGCTAGGTTGTAGTCATGGACTTAGCTGAAGGCTATTCTAACTATCTGCTCGGCTAATGAGAGTAAGGCTTCGTCAGTGTAGTCGCTAGCAAAGTCATCGTACAACTGGGGCGAGTGCTAGTCCGTCTTTCTAGACCTGCCATGTGGTGGCGCTAGGTCTGCAAGTACTGACAGTGGCGACACGCGGGTCCGACATGTACTAATGGACCGCGGCCGATTTAAGCTACCACCTAGCAAGTGTGGTGTCTGGCAGTGACACCACAAACATTTATTTCAAATTGTTAGTGGCTTTGAATAGTTCATTTTTATATACATCATTAGTGCCCCCAATAATTATTGTACATTGTAATGAACTGGAGATATTTTCAGCATTTAT
This sequence comes from Schistocerca cancellata, assembly GCF_023864275.1. Classification (NCBI taxonomy): domain Eukaryota; kingdom Metazoa; phylum Arthropoda; class Insecta; order Orthoptera; family Acrididae; genus Schistocerca; species Schistocerca cancellata. The sequence continues at coordinate 298,673,550 of NC_064628.1, forward strand.
GTTTCTTGTGATTTCATCCAAAGGTGCCCCAGGTTTTACAATGGAAGTAGCATTTACGCGAAAATCATCATATAAGATTCCAGCAAGGCCATGTCCATGGCTATCAGAGTACAACACTATTTTAAATCTGGAAATTGAAATTCATGTTTATCTGCACATGTTTGTAAAGTTTGCTGTACATGGAGGTACTTCTATCTTCTGTACACTCTGTGTATTGAACATTGTGTTTTTAAGTACATGAATGTATGTAGGCCTACTGTGTTCTGTAAGTACTGCACATTTCCCTGCACTCATTTCTGCTCATTTCTGTGACCATTAACTGCTGAATAACGCATGTTTTCACACTTTTTGCGATACACTAACTTCATTGATCTGACATGTTCACAACTGCTGTCATTAGTATTACTGTCTGAATTGTTACGAAGGCTTTACATCATTGCCTGACTCTTTTCTGCTTGAAGAGATGTGTTTCTGCAATGCACTTGCTTCATTGACCTAACATGTCATGACTGTTGTTGTTAGTAATACCGTCTAAATTGCTACAAAGGCTTTGCATCATTTTTTTAAGCATTTTAGAACACTGTTCACACATTTCCACATCAGACTGTAGAGAAGTCAATACACTTTCCGTTTGTCCACTGGCGAACATTTCAGTTGTGGACTGACGACAGTTAAATGTAAACACACCACACTCACAATGTAAATAATTTTAAGTTAATATCATCAGAACACTCTGTATGGTACCATTTTTGTAATGTAGAACAAATTTGTATTCCGTTATGAACTATTTATACACACTTCAGTACTGGACGCCTTGTTCTTGAGAATGTGTAAATGTTGAGAAAATCACAGATTACAGCTCCCTTAATCATTATTATATTACAATTTTAGACCTATAAAGTTCTCATTTTTCCTGTAGACTAGAGATTCTGAATGCAATCAGATTATACTTCAGACAGGTGCTCTGCATCTACTAATGTTAAATTTTGTCCTGAGCAGTAGCAGTAAATAAATTGTCTTCATTCAGACTATGCCAAAAATAATAAAATATTATATCTTGAATGAATGAAAGAACAGCTTGAGAGCAGTGAACATAACCTTGTTATGTGTGAGCAACTTTGGGAAAGCTTTACTAGGAAACTGTTGGCAGAAGCAAGCCATTTACATGATTAGATGAAGTGGAAGTATTTGTTGTTTGTATATAATTTAAGTTATTAATTTTTCAAAATACACCCCTCCTGAATTTTCACAGTGGTAGCAAAATTGTTACAGGTGTTCCAGTATTGTCAGAATCCTTTGTCAGAAACTATCTTCAGCTACCACCTCACATTTTCCACCACTGTCTTAGGCTTTTGAAAATGTTGTCCATTAACTTTCATTTTCAATTTTGAGAGGGTGTAGTAATTGGTTGATGCAACGTAGAACAATGATGTAGGTGTGTCAGTGTAATAACGTTATTGCTTATGGGGTGATTTGTAAGTAGTAGTGACTAGAATATAGTGGTTTTTCATTCTCAAAAATGCATTTACTTTCTGTTCAAAACATGATACAGAATTCTCTGAACAAGATCAAATGATCATTGACTTAACATCTAATGTTTGTTATCATTAGTTATCTTTCTGATTCACGTGGCTTGACATGTATAATCAGTACTTTTTTTGGTCATGAAGAGAACTGGTGGGGACACCTGGATCATCTTCAGTGCTGGTGTTTCCTTCATGAACCATTTATACCATTCAAACACTTGCAGTTTCTTCAATTTGCTTGTTTATATAAACAATTACAGTGTGTCTGCTTGGATTCCTGCCGCAACACTTACTTTTGGATCAAGTGGATGTTTGTTTACTACAGGGGTCTCAAAACTACGGCTCGCAGGCCGAAACTGGCCTGCGAGGGCCGGCAAACCGCTCTGTGTAAGTTAGCCGGACATCCCCGGTATCCGGCCTGCAAAATATTTGAGGTGGTGCCTATACTGCCAACAATTGAGTTTCAAGGCCTATCGCGACCAATACACCGCGACATTGTCGGAGCTCTATCTTCACAAAGCGGAAGGTCATGGTTAAACTTGTGGCTATCCACAATAAACAGACAGACCATTCTCTGTGTGATAGTGAAAAAAAAAAAAGAACGGTTAACAGACTAGTTTGGCGGAAACATTTTAAGTAAAAAAATTCTTTGCATTTTATTCTACTCACAAGTCTGGTGCAAGTCTTTCAAATGAACGCCACTTCGGCAACTAGCCTTAGTAATCAATCATTATGGAAGATGCTTCTTAAGCGAGGTTCCACTTTCTTTTGATTACGTTGTAAAATACACGTAGCAAGTAAATCGTAAAAATATTTTTATTTAAAGTCAATTTAAAGAAAATACAATACCTAGTGTACATAATGATATTGGATATTTTAGTTGTAACTGATGTATAAAAATAACTGTAATTAATGTATATATTAAAAACTCACAGTGTTAGAGTATTCACATAAAGAAATTTAACATCTTAGTGATAATTAGTGACTTTTATGTAGCTGTAACTTTCCTTTCATAATTACCTCCAGTTGTGGATCAAGTTTCCTGGTAGAGATAATCATCAGCGACTTCAAATGCTCGTCACTTAATTTTGATCTGTAAATACTTTTTGCATGTTTCATTTTGGAGAAAGTTTTTTCACACAGATAAGTAGTGCCAAAAGCGGAAAAAAAGCCAGGGGCAAATTTATGTAAATTTGGAAACTGTGTGGATGGAAGACACTTATAAAATTCCAGTAATGTTGACTTTGAATGTTTTTCTTTAAAAAAGTCGCTACATTGCAAATCAATAATTTCAAATTGAAGTTCTGCGGGTAACGCTTCTATATCGACATCAAAGGGATTTTGAAATATCTTTATATCGTTTGAATTTGCATCCGTATCTGAAAAACGTGATTCAAAATTAATTTTTAAGGCACCCAAAGCTTCAATTTCGAAAGTTACAGGAAACGGAATCTCAGTTTGCTGACTGAATGTTTGGCATGTATTCAAATGCGTGAAGCACACTTTGTTCAACTGAGATAGAAACAGAGCAACCTTTCGTCGAAAGGACTTAACATGCATGTATAAATCAGGCAGAAGCTGGTTTTCACCTTGCAATTTTAAATTAAGTTCATTCATATGTTTAGTTAAGTCTGTATAAAATGCTAGCTTCCATAACCACTCACCGTAAGTGGCCCTTATGACTTCGTGGAGGAGTCAATGTGGCCCGTGGACTAAAAAGTTTGGAGACCCCTGGTTTACTATTCGGATGACAACATTTCAAAATTAGATTACACACAAACACTGTCTCTACAATGGTAGGATTCCCCTACACTTGTTTCATCTTTTCTTCTAATGCCGCCAGTGCACGAAATACAATATTTTCATTTATGGACTTTTGGCTACAACCTTTACATTGATTTCACAAACTTTTTGACTGTGTAACCTCATCTTGAAAGTGATGTTTTGTAGTGGACAAGCCTGATTTAAGGGTTCCAAGATTTACTAAATTGATTTCAGGTGAGCATGTGGATAGCTCCATCAAATCTTGCGTGATTATTTTCTGCACCTTAGTTGAACTGACACAGTACTCCATCTCTAATAATTTTAATGTCAATGGGACATAAAAAATTTAAAATAATAAAAATAAAGGTGTCATAGTACTGTCAAATCAAAGGGATGGCATTAGGATGAGGGCCACAGGATTTTCATAGGTTTTAATGGAGCATTATATTTTAAACACTATAAATTCTTGCTTCCTTGAATGAGTGTTTTCAATGTGTAAAAATGTTTTTCCGGTGCGTGAAAAGTTTTGACAATTAGAATCCTCTGGATTTCCTCAGTGTCATATATGACTAAAAACATATTAAAAGGTCGAAGCATGGAGCACAGTGAAACATAACAGAAAAACAGCATTCACAGTACCTTCCAAGCATACCTTTTATAACAGCAATAGTACAAACATTCACACACACAACCACTTAGACACCCAAATACAAAATTTCTGGTGATTTGGCTACATGATAACTACAAATGGGATTCTCACACTGATAGCATATTTACAAGAGACTAGGTTACCCCCGGTTCGGTCTACCACTCCCGTTTTTTGGAACTTCGTTCGAAGTTCATCAACATGACTTTCATTTATACAGATGGCTCTAAGACCAATGACGGGGTCGGGTGTTCCTTTATTGTCGGGGCACAAAGTTTCAAATACCGGCTCCATGGCCATTGTTCGGTCTTCACAGCTGAGCTCTTTGCCCTCTACCAGGCTGTTCTTTACATCTGCCGCCACCGACATTCTGCTTATGTCATCTGCTCCGACTCCCTGAACGCCATCCAGAGCCTCAGTGATCCGTACCCGGTTCACCCTTTCGTACACCGGATCCAACGCTCTCTTCAGCAGCTGGTGGACGTCGGTTCTCCGGTTAGCTTTATGTGGGTTCCTGGCCATGTCGGTATCCCTGGGAACGAAGCTGCAGATGCCGCGGCCAAGGCTGCGGTCCTCCAGCCTCGGACAGCTTCTTGTTGTGTCCCTTTGTCCGATTTTAGCAGGGTCATTTGTCAGCGCATTCCATCGCTGTGGCATGCCGATTGGGCTGCACTTACAGACAACAAGCTTCGGGCCTTCAAACCTCTTCCCGTGGCTTGGACGTCCTCCTCACGCCCTTCTCGGTGGGAGGAGGTAGTTTTGGCCCGGTTAAGAATTGGACACTGCCGGTTCAGCCATCGCCATCTGCTGACGGCTGCGCCGGCGCCGTTCTGCCCATGTGGGCACTTGCTGACGGTTCGACACATTTTAATGTCCTGTCCAGATTTTAACACACTGCGTCTAGATCTTAACTTGCCAAGTACTTTCGATGCCATTTTAGCGGATGACCCACGAGCAGCTGCTCGTGTTCTTCGTTTTATCAATTTGACAAACCTCTCAAAGGACATTTGATGATGCTGTTTTTTAATCCTATGCCTGTCAGTCTGTCTTTTATCATGTTTCCCCTTTTAGTTGTTGTTTTAAACTTGTGCCTCGCGGTGCATTCTTAACGTCGTCAGGGCGCTAATGACCATTGAAGTTGTGCGCCCTAAAAAAAAAAAAAAAGAGAAAGAGAGAGAGAGAGAGAGAGACTAGGTACAATGGGAAATTTAATGAGAGTGCTTGAAAACTGTTGTCATGAAGACTGTCTGATGACTGTTAATTATTCTAATATACATTCTGTTATGAAGTATGTGATCATTCTATGGGGTAACTTACCATCCTGACTAAAACTCTTCACAATGAAAAAAAAAGAATAGTGAGAATCATGGCTAAAATAAAAAGGAACAAACCCTACAGACCAATATTTAAAAGGATGGGGATTCTTCCTCTTCCATGTATCTACACCTTTGAAAGTGCAACATTCAGTAAGAAATATGCAATAACCAATCCTAGTGTCCTCCTCAAAAATGAATATATGCATCAACATGACACAAGACAGTAAACTGACTTTCATGTGCTCCAAATAAAAAACAATTTGTGCCAGAAAGGAACATTATACCACAGTAAAACTGTTTACAATAGGTTACCAAAAGAAATTAAAGTAACAAATGATCTAAAAATATTTAAAGCAGTATTAAAAGAAGATCTGTTAGCACATCACATCTACAGTCTGGATGAGTTCCTCCAAAATCTTTGAGTGCCTAAGAAAGTTAATGCTAAGTTTATAACCCACATTCTTTATCAATTGCAAAAGTACTGTGTAAATATAACTACATACTTGTAGCATGTAGAGACTGTAATCATTAATATTCGTGTATTTATATTTTCAGTTGTAATTTCCTAGCTGAAGTGCTTTAATCAAAAGTCACAGCTAAAAAACATACCCATTAATACATAGAAAATACCTGTGAACATTATTACATATTTATACCTAAAAACAAAGATGATGTGACTTACCAAATGAAAGTGCTGGCAGGTCGACAGACACACAAACGAACACAAACATACACACAAAATTCAAGCTTTCGCAACAAACTGTTGCCTCATCAGGAAAGAGGGAAGGAGAGGGAAAGACGAAAGGATGTGGGTTTTAAGGGAGAGGGTAAGGAGTCATTCCAGTCCCGGGAGCGGAAAGACTTACCTTAGGGGGAAAAAAGGACGGGTATACACTCGCACACACATACATATCCATCCACACATATACAGACACAAGCAGACATATTTAAAGACAAAGAGTTTGGGCAGAGATGTCAGTCGAGGCAGAAGTGCAGAGGCAAAGATGTTGTTGAATGACAGGTGAGGTATGAGTGGCGGCAACTTGAAATTAGCGGAGATTGAGGCCTGATGGATAACGGGAAGAGAGGATATATTGAAGAGCAAGTTCCCATCTCCGGAGTTCGGATAGGTTGGTGTTAGTGGGAAGTATCCAGATAACCCGGATAGTGTGACACTGTGCCAAGATGTGCTGGTCGTGCACCAAGGCATGTTTAGCCACAGGGTGATCCTCATTACCAACAAACACTGTCTGTCTGTGTCCATTCATGCGAATGGACAGTTTGTTGCTGGTCATTCCCACATAGAATGCATCACAGTGTAGGCAGGTCAGTTGGTAGATCATGTGGGTGCTTTCACACGTGGCTCTGCCTTTGATTGTGTACACCTTCCGGGTTACAGGACTGGAGTAGGTGGTGGTGGGAGGGTGCATGGGACAGGTTTTACACCGGGGGCGGTTACAAGGGTAGGAGCCAGAGGGTAGGGAAGGTGGTTTGGGGATTTCATAGGGATGAACTAAGAGGTTACGAAGGTTAGGTGGACGGCGGAAAGACACTCTTGGTGGAGTGGGGAGGATTTCATGAAGGATGGATCTCATTTCAGGGCAGGATTTGAGGAAGTCGTATCCCTGCTGGAGAGCCACATTCAGAATCTGATCCAGTCCCGGAAAGTATCCTGTCACAAGTGGGGCACTTTTGTGGTTCTTCTGTGGGAGGTTCTGGGTTTGAGAGGATGAGGAAATGGCTCTGGTTATTTGCTTCTGTACCAGGTCGGGAGGGTAGTTGCGGGATGCGAAAGCTGTTGTCAGGTTGTTGGTGTAATGCTTCAGGGATTCCGGACTGGAGCAGATTCGTTTGGCACGAAGACCTAGGCTGTAGGGAAGGGACCGTTTGATGTGGAATGGGTGGCAGCTGTCGTAATGGAGGTACTGTTGCTTGTTGGTGGGTTTGATGTGGACGGACATGTGAAGCTGGCCATTGGACAGGTGAAGGTCAACATCAAGGAAAGTGGCATGGGATTTGGAGTAGGACCAGGTGAATCTGATGGAACCAAAGGAGTTGAGGTTGGAGAGGAAATTCTAGAGTTCTTCACTGTGAGTCCAGATCATGAAGATGTCATCAATAAATCTGTACCAAACTTTGGGTTGGCAGGCCTGGGTAACCAAGAAGGCTTCCTCTAAGTGACCCATGAATAGGTTGGCGTACGAGGGGGCCATCCTGGTACCCATGGCTGTTCCCTTTAATTGTTGGTATGTCTGGTTTTCAAAAGTGAAGAAGTTGTGGGTCAGGATGAAGCTGGCTAAGGTAATGAGGAAAGAGGTTTTAGGTAGGGTGGCAGGTGATCGGCGTGAAAGGAAGTGCTCCATTGCTGCGAGGCCCTGGACGTGCGGGATATTTGTGTATAAGGAAGTGGCATCAATGGTTACAAGGATGGTTTCTGGGGGTAACGGATTGGGTAAGGATTCCAGGCGTTCGAGAAAGTGGTTGGTGTCTTTGATGAAGGATGGGAGACTGCATGTAATGGGTTGAAGGTGTTGATCTACGTAGGCAGAGATACGTTCTGTGGGGGCTTGGTAACCAGCTACAATGGGGCGGCCGGGATGATTGGGTTTGTGAATTTTAGGAAGTAGGTAGAAGGTGGGGTGCGGGGTGCCGGCGGGGTCAGGAGGTTGATGGAGTCAGGTGAAAGGTTTTGTAGGGGGCCTAAGGTTCTGAGGATTCCTTGAAGCTCTGCCTGGACATCAGGAATGGGATTACCTTGGCAAACTTTGTATGTGGTGTTGTCTGAAAGCTGACGCAGTCCCTCAGCCACATACTCCCGACGATCAAGTACCACGGTCGTGGAACCCTTGTCCGCCGGAAGAATGACGATGGACCGGTCAGCCTTCAGATCACGGATAGCCTGGGCTTCAGCAGTGGTGATGTTGGGAGTAGGATTAAGGTTTTTTAAGAAGGATTGAGAGGCAAGGCTGGAAGTCAAAAATTCCTGGAAGGTTTGGAGAGGGTGATTTTGAGGAAGAGGAGGTGGGTCCCGCTGTGACGGAGGACGGAACTGTTCCAGGCAGGGTTCAATTTGGATAGTGTCTTGGGGAGTTGGATCATTAGGGGTAGGATTAGGATCATTTTTCTTCGTGGCAAAGTGATACTTCCAGCAGAGAGTACGAGTGTAGGACAGTAAATCATTGACGAGGGCTGTTTGGTTGACAAGCAACAGTACCTCCATTACGACAGCTGCCACCCATTCCACATCAAACGGTCCCTTCCCTACAGCCTAGGTCTTCGTAGCAAACGAATCTGCTCTAGTCCGGAATCCCTGAAGCATTACACCAACAACCTGACAACAGCTTTCGCATCCTGCAACTACCCTCCCGACCTGGTACAGAAGCAAATAACCAGAGCCACTTCCTCATCCTCTCAAACCCAGAACCTCCCACAGAAGAACCACAAAAGTGCCCCACTTGTGACAGGATACTTTCCGGGACTGGATCAGATTCTGAATGTGGCTCTCCAGCAGGGATACGACTTCCTCAAATCCTGCCCTGAAATGAGATCCATCCTTCATGAAATCCTCCCCACTCCACCAAGAGTGTCTTTCCGCCGTCCACCTAACCTTCGTAACCTCTTAGTTCATCCCTATGAAATCCCCAAACCACCTTCCCTACCCTCTGGCTCCTACCCTTGTAACCGCCCCCGGTGTAAAACCTGTCCCATGCACCCTCCCACCACCACCTACTCCAGTCCTGTAACCCGGAAGGTGTACACAATCAAAGGCAGAGCCACGTGTGAAAGCACCCACATGATCTACCAACTGACCTGCCTACACTGTGATGCATTCTATGTGGGAATGACCAGCAACAAACTGTCCATTCGCATGAATGGACACAGACAGACAGTGTTTGTTGGTAATGAGGATCACCCTGTGGCTAAACATGCCTTGGTGCACGACCAGCACATCTTGGCACAGTGTCACACTATCCGGGTTATCTGGATACTTCCCACTAACACCAACCTATCCGAACTCCGGAGATGGGAACTTGCTCTTCAATATATCCTCTCTTCCCGTTATCCATCAGGCCTCAATCTCCGCTAATTTCAAGTTGCCGCCACTCATACCTCACCTGTCATTCAACAACATCTTTGCCTCTGCACTTCTGCCTCGACTGACATCTCTGCCCAAACTCTTTGTCTTTAAATATGTCTGCTTGTGTCTGTATATGTGTGGATGGATATGTATGTGTGTGCGAGTGTATACCCGTCCTTTTTTCCCCCTAAGGTAAGTCTTTCCGCTCCCGGGACTGGAATGACTCCTTACCCTCTCCCTTAAAACCCACATCCTTTCGTCTTTCCCTCTCCTTCCCTCTTTCCTGATGAGGCAACAGTTTGTTGCGAAAGCTTGAATTTTGTGTGTATGTTTGTGTTCGTTTGTGTGTCTGTCAACCTGCCAGCACTTTCATTTGGTAAGTCACATCATCTTTGTTTTTAGGTATATTTTTCCTACGTGGAATGTTTCCTTCTATTATAACCTTATTACATATTTACATTAACTTTTTCATTATCTGATTTGCTGTACTGCACCTGTAAGATTTACTGGACCAAATACATACAAATACAAATATACATGTACAATCCCCTGGCCCTGGCCTTGTCATAGGAGTTTGCATTTGGTTGTCTGTGTGGTTGTGTGTGAATGTGTGTACTATTGTTGGAAACAGAACTAGTGCTCAAAAGATATTGTGAACACTGTTTCCTGTTATGTGTTAACTGTGCTCCATGCATCAACCCACTACAGGTGAGTGGTTGCCTTTCCCTTATTCTACATATTGCTCCATCCAGAAATTTCCATTATTGTTACAAATGCATCAAAATACTATGTTCTAATGAGAATATTCTAACAGTCAAAATGGTATAAAAGATTATTTAAGCTTGGATGTTTTTCTTTTAGGCACCGTTCCGTCCTCCCAAGCCACTGCCACCAGAACTTCATGTGACAGCTAGCAGCTATGCAGAAAATATGCAAGCACTGTGGCTACATCAAGCCTACACAGATGTGGTTTTTGTGGCAGGTAGTATAGGTTTCTCAGCACACCGATTTGTTTTGGCAGCTGCTTCACCTACTTTTCACAAGCTGCTAGTTGCAGGACTTGATCTGGGAGTGCGCAGTTCTAGTGAGTCCAGTATGGTAAGTTCAACACACACAAAAATATTTCATTCATTTTAAATACTGAAAGCTTGCACTTTATTAAAGGTGTAGTGCACAGTCACTGACTGACACAAAGAAAATAGTGTTATCTTTTTTCTTTGTTACTGTGAAAACAGGATATCCTGTGTGTTTCACTGTCTTCGTACATTATATCTGTAATTTGTTGACAGTCATCAAGGTGTGATTCGATCCATTTTTTAAACTGGACTCTAATTCCACAGTTAATGAATATAGCTGCAGGAGAATGTGATGATCAGTAACACTGAAGGCTTTACTAAGTTTACTAAATGTACCAGAAACATGTTGTTTATCATCCACTCCTAATAGTATTTCATTTAAAAAGGCAAAAATTGCTGACTGGATTGACTCCTCAACTTGGTAACATTACACTTCAGTGCCTTGTGAGCCAACAATGTCCCAATGTTTCAGGACTTTGTCAACAGCATAGAATGCCACAAATTATATTCAAGATAACATTTTTAGTTGCCACTATCAAATAGCCAGTACATGAAGTCCATTGAATCTAACCTATATTATGAGAAAGACACTTAATATACATAAAGGCAGCTGGTTTAAACATAGTCAGTTGCTTTATTGGCAGCAGAGCTACATGGTCTTTTGGGATCTACAAATTTCAGCGTAACAATTTTTTCTGTTGCCAGCAGAGTTCCATGTTCTTTTGGGATCTGCACCATAACAATGACTGTCAGACTGAAACAAGAGATAAAATGACTCATCTCACCAGACTACGTTGTACCATACCTCTTTAATTCAATAAGCAATTTTGTGCCTCAGGAGAAGAACTGCTCACCATATCGTGTAATTTATAGCTAATACAGTGGTTTTGTTTCCTTTTCATTTCAGCACCAATGTGCTTAACATCCTTAACAGCCATTCAAGGTACTGCTCACCTATTGCAACAATCTTAACTATAACTGTGCTACCTGCTGTGTTTCATAACATATTCTGTCACATCAGGGATGATTAGAGTTTACAGTGTATGAGAGCCAAGACATTTCATACCTCAGAATTGGGTCATCTTTAAGCTTAGCTAAAGAGCACTCAAGGGTTACAGACAGAATTCTGTGTTCCATCCCCTTCCTTTAAAAGAATGAACACATCTGAACTAACTAAACCAAAGAGAGCCACATTATGCGTGTTTTTTGTTTCTTACAGCATCATAAAACTGTATCAAATGCCTCTTTTTTCATTTTTTTTTGTAATTTTGTTCTTTATTACAGATAGGCTGCCTGTCTTCCAGGAATGTGTCACATAGTTTTTCAATGACAAACATTTAATTTGGGGAAAGGATAGAATGCTACTCATTACATAGAGCAGGTGTTAAGTGGCAGGCAGGTATAATGGAAAACACTGCTAAAATATTTACTTGTAAGCTTTTGACGACCTTCTTCATAGAATGCACCCCGATTCACACCAGCACATCTCACAAACACATAGCCACTGCCTCTGCGTGCTGAGTCAGTCAGGCCCCAGCACCTGGAGATAGTTACCATGTATGTATGAGTTGTGCTTGTGTGAATGTGTGTGTTCTACTTCAGAAGAAGGACTTGGTTGCAAAGCTTATGAGTAAATATTTTAACAGTTCTTTTCACTGTGCTTTTCTGTAGCTCAATGCCTCTTCTATGTTGTGAGTAGAAATCTGTCCTTTCCATAATATTTTTGTTGTTCCATCATGGACTTTCCATTGTTTAAACATTTGAGTAATTTTATGATGTGAATTGGCTAATACAGAATTTTTCATCTTTGAATAGCTTGAATACCATAAAAATAAAATAAAATATTGTGCACTTGCTGGTTGTGCTAATAGAATTTATTTCTTGCTGTCAAAATATTTTCCTTTGTTGGAACAAATATGAAATCTTGATAAATATTAGAGTAATCACATTTTTATTTGCAGGTAAGCACATTTGGTGAGGCAACTGTGGGTGACTTCAATGATGATACAGAATGCCTCATTCGTCAGTCTGACAGTTACTTCAAACCTTCTCGGTAAGTGTGGTTTCAGATTATGTTTTTATTTTTTTCTCTAGTATTTGCTTCAGATCAAGAGAAACTGCATGAACAAAGACCATGCCATGAAATGTTTTCTGGATGTTCCCAAGATAGACATAATTAGCTGAACAAATCATTATACCTGCTTTCTGTACCAGTCATCAACACCAGGTTGTGAAATAGGGACTGCAACTTGTCCTTCAAGAACTTCATTTGTCCTTACACTGCTAGGTGGAATGACTCTAGATCAGCCTCTGATTCTTGGTGGTAGTAGCTGTTTCTTTTAGGTCTTCATATAACAGTCAAGTATGTTGAGAAACCACTGGCAGAGGTTGGTTCTTTCCTGCCTACTAACTGACAAAAGAGCTTTCTTTTCCATATGTTGTAGTCAACTTTTGGGAACCAAAGTGAATTAATAAATAAGATATTCAAATATAATATTGTATTTTTGGAATTTAATGTATAACTACACACTTCAGTGTACTCCTCTACACACAATCTACTTAATCTTGTTTTATTATTACTTTTTTTAAAATTTATGTGCACATTATTGAGTTGGAGAAAATTCTCCTTATTGATCTTACATTTGCTGTTAGCTTATAACAACTAGCGTGCTCATTTCTGATCCCTGTGTTTTAATAGTGTTGAAAAAGACAAACCATATCAGATTCCTTCTTGAAATATTTGAACCAAACAACTTGTGCCCCTGTTATTTTTTAATTCATCTGATATTCTAGCCAAGAAAGTTGACTCTCTTTTTGTCTCTCTTCTTATGTGATTGGAGATTCACCTAGTCTAGTTGTTTAGTTACTATCTATCAGCAATTTGAATTTAAGTTAAAATGTTGCCAGTTTCTACCAGTTAAACAAGCCAACTGCTTTTATTTGTAGTATTTCCTGTATTTTTCTGCTTCCAACTTGGCTAACTTATCTAAACTCATAATATTCAGGAATAGGTTTTGCAGTGTGTACTCCTACTTCCAATTGGCTTTAACTGAAACAGTACTATATTAAATTTTGTTTCTATCAGTGTTACAGACCTTGGTCTAAGCCTGGCAGAACTGTATATGCCTTACTCACACTTTCTGCAGCTCAGTTGGTTAACCATTAGTTGAGCTTATTTATCAAAACACTAACATAATTCTAAATGTTCTGTCATCTGTGCAGACCTGACAATCACTTTTATTAACATGCAAGCTTGGTACCTTAAATCTCTTTTACCTATTAATTTAACCACATATTACTTGACTTCTGCTTAGCATCAGAATTGTTCTTTGTTTTCTACCTCTGTTATCTTGATCTCAATGACATGTAAAATGTTATTCTTTCTTCTGTCTCTTCTGATGTTCTCTGTCTTGTTGTGGTAGAACATAAATGATTTAACAGTAAAGGAGACCACTCACGAATAGCCAAAGCTTCGAGTCATCAATAGGCACGTGCAAAAGAGAAAAATACCTGTTAGAAAAATCATTTGTCAAGCTAGAGTACACATGCACACACACATACACACACACACACACACACACACACACACACACACAATATTGTATGTCCTGCCTGCGCAGTGTAGGACACAAATGTGTGTGTGTGTGTGTGTGTGTGTGTGTGTGTGTGTGTGTGTGTGTGTGTGTGTGTGTGTGTGTGTGTGTGCACGCGCATGTGCCTTTTTCTTGTTTTTGTATTTGTGCTGTAGCTCGACAAGGGATTTATTCTGAAAGCTAGCAAGTTTTTTTTTTCTGTTTTGTATGTGCCTGTCAACAACTCAATCCTCCTCCTATTCAGTGAGTGGTCTCGTTTACTCTCAAATTATTTACATAATTAATAGTTATGTTATTGTTTTCCCATGAATCTACAGGAAACACCTTCCATGCACAAAATCAGAAGGCATATCTGGTATGAACTGAAGCTTAGGTACCTTAAAAAGCTGTTTCTTTTCCAGCCTTTGTTAGTCGGACATTTTCCATAGCCTCTTTTATTTTTGTATTTTCAGTTTGTGGGTTCACATTTATTATATTGCTCAAAAGACACAAATTATAGTTTTGTAACTAATGTCTTTTTATATGTATATTTTTAGGATATCATACCTCAGTCAGTGAAAAACAGAACCCTTATACTCTGCTGGCCATTCAAAATGCAACACCAAGAATGACCAGGGAGATTGATCAGAGCCAAATTTATTTAGGAGATAACTCATTGTACAAAGATCACATGACTAAAAATACAACCTCATGTAAAGTGAGAAATATGATGAAATTAGTATTGAGTGTTGCCGCTGTTTCTGGCTATAACTGCTGCTACATTCCTGGGCATTGAAGCAGAAAGATTCTGGATGTGTTTTTGGGGAATAGTAGTTGATGCTGCTTCCACATATTGGCAAAAGTGATCTGGCATTGCAGTGGATGGTGTATCCTGGGACAGTCAGTCCACAATCATCAACCAGATGTTTTCAATAGGCGAGAGATTGGGAGAACAGGGAGGCCAAGGCGCAATGCAATCCAAGGGACAATAAAGAACTCTTTAACATTGCATGCCATGTGTGGTGAAGCATTATCCGGTTGCAATGTGGGCGTCATCAAATTTTGAAGGTATACTGTAAACCATAATACGGGGTGCACAATCAGCATGGTGAGGCATACAGTTCAACAATGTCTCACCACAATGTCTCCAGACTGTAGTCCAACCATCGTGGTGTTGTGGGCAGAAACAGGATTCATTAGTACAAACAATGTCATTCCATTCCATTGTCCATGTCCTTCATTCATCACACCATTGCCAGCACAAACACCTGTGCCATTGACTCAGTGGTAAATGCAGCAATGGATGCTTTGGGCACAGTTCATTCTGCTGCAATTGATGTCAAATAATACACATGGACAAAGGGGGTCACAATCAGTCCCATCAGTCTGTTATTCCTTCCTGCATCCAGTGATAACAGTTCCCCATCACAGTTGCTTGGTTCCGTCTGACACAATCACCAATTTCTATGAAGGATAATCTGCTAATCCACAATCCCTACAGGCAACTACTCTTCCTCAGTTGAGCTCTGAAACATGCTCAAAAGACACTTGCTGTCTTCTATGAGGCATACTGGAGCTGCTCACACAAAACAATCACACAAAATAAAAATGCTGGTACATCCACATGGCTGTCTGCTCCCCTTTATTTAGTGCTTGCAAGTGGTGCTACTGGCACCCATGGTGTGCACCTGTGCTGAAATGCTAGTCATGTACATACTGCATATTTAGCTTGAGTTGGATTCTTCCTTCAGGGCATTGCATTTTGGGTGGCCTGGATAACCTTGTTTTCTATCTGTCTCAGGAATGGGTATGTAGAGGTATCAAGTTGAAATTTATGTCAAATAGTAAGATCTACAATCCCTTGTCAGTGTAAAAAAAATTAAGCTTCTAACTCAATACAATCAAAATATACATCCATGTATGCCACATACTTTGATACTCACAAATTCATTCCTCAAAACTTATAGATGATTTGTCTCTGTAAATAATTAAGTTTGTATGAAACCCTTAGAGTGAAAATTCTGCTCGCACTTGTCTGGTTTTTTATTTTTTACATTGCATACATTGTCACAGAATTGCTTCTTTGAACATATCACCAAGTTCCTCGTGCTACTCCCCCAGTAAAAATACAATCTGTGATTGTGACATATTGTCACATTTTTTGTAATCTGTTGGTGATATTACAAATGTTATTGTGTAGTGTTGTTTTCTGTAAGATATTTGAAATGAAAAATTATATTCACCAGAAAATACACAGAAGGGAAAGCCTTTTAAGCTAGCAGATACTTTATTTGGAAAAGATAGTAAGTCACTGGAGAAAAAATTATATTGAAGGATGAAATGGGAAAACTATCCAGGACAAGAGGAAACAAGAGAAAATCATCTATAAAATAATAGTAACAGATGTTATATGAAACTCCAACGAGTTAGAATTTATTAAGAGAATAAACAAGTCAGTGTTGCAGAAAGGACAGATGTGATTAAAATGGGGAGGAATAGAAAAAATTGAGGATGCATCACATAAAGATATGAAAAAAAACGAATAACAGGTTGTTGGGGAAACAGAGAATAATGGAAGTACAAGGAGAAAATGGGACAAAGAAGGCAAGCAGTGATAGCAGTCTCTATAGAAAGCTCATGCCTCTGAACTTCTGAGGTATTAGTTCTTAGTATGCTAACTGTGGATAATGATGAATCAAAGTAAAACTTTTTTGATGTACAGCCATTGAGTTATTCACAAGAATCGCTGTCGTTTCAGAAGAATACTACATGACAGCTGTATAATACACTGAAATAAGAAATACATGAGATGATAGAAAATCTTCCCAAATCATGACATGCAATTCATATGTGATACAGTTACAGGGTGTTTCATAAAGGGATAATAGTGTGAGACCATAGCTGACATGGAACTGATTATGTGTAGGTTTCATTCACATACATCTTGCAGGCATCTCTTTATGCAACTGAGAATCTACATTTACACTTTGTAAATCACTGTGATGTGCATGGCAGTTTTATATGGTGACAGAAATATAAAAGGAGAGACATTTAAATTGTGATTTACTTCAGTGTATATTAAACCTGAAATGTTCAAGCTGGAATAAATGTTTCTTGAATGTTAAGTTAAATGTTGATGTGCTTCACATTGGATCTTTTCCCCCTAAATGTATCTAAGCTTTCAGGGCTGTCCAGCTATGTGTATGTTTAATAAGTTTACCTGTATAATGTACGTTTGTACAGTTGTTATAATGATCAGTTGGTATTTATATGAAGACATAGTCACCGCACTCTACACCGCTGCTGTTGCACTCCACTCTCTTGAAAAGCTTAGTTAAGTTTAGTTCTCACGTTAGACATGTGTGGCTACCTACATTCATAGCACACTCTGGGATGTATGAATGTAGTTGTCTCAGTTTTGGGGGGAGAAAATATTAGTAAATTACAGTTCCAATTGTAATGGTCGCCTAGTCGTAGATATTGCTAATTGCTATAATCGCACTATTTCACTCCCATTTACGGAGCTTGTTAGCACTTGATGTTAGGTTGGCGCCATTAAAATGCATTGTGTTGTGGTAATCGCTGCTACTTGCTGGATCGCTGCTGTGTCTCGATGCTGATGCTGGCTCTAAATCTGGTTATCTAGGGTTAAAAACATGAGGTCCCATGTTTTTTTTATATGCTTTTGATGATAAAGAACGAGCGAAACCAACAAATATGTAAACTTCAAACATTTATTACTCTGGTGGCCATCTTAATTCCACTGTCCACCAAAGACCATGACACAACACAAAGTAGTACTTCCTTTACATGTTCTTTGCATTGTTTATCTACCTCAAACAATAACACACAAACACACTTTACCAAAGTGACATTCCGACTGCCTCCCGACCCTTCTTGCTGCTTGTATTTATAACATTGTCAAAGAACTACTAAAAAGATATATAGTTTATAAGTCACATGTACATCTGTTATCATAATTTGTGCAGAAAAGTTATTAATTTGCATCGAGTGACATACTTTAACATGTTATTAAAATGACAGACAGATTTGTTGACTTGACAGAATAATTCTTTGTTACAAAAAGGCCGTTTTTTAGAAGTTTGTCAATTGACTTCTCTAATTTGCATAAATAAGTAAATAACATGAATTATTAAGAATTACATTGATTTTCGTCTAAAATAGGATTGATTACATGAATACTGAGTAAAAACGCTCCTAGTGAACAAATAGGTTTCACTGGGTGATTTTTATTTAAGGAGATCCAAAATACCTAAGTTGGCCACTATTTTTCGTACTTCATATTAATTATTTAAGATGGACTTAGTGTTTTTACATGATGACATTTGCTGTATCAGTGATCAAGTGATATTAACTTTTGTGTGGGTCAGTTATTCAGTATAATTTAATGGGTTGGCTGTTTATGGAGACATGTTATGCAATCATTGTTAACATACACAATAACTTTTCTATAATCATAAATACTCGTTAAACTGGTTGAATTTGGAGGGTATCGCATACTTCGGTACAGTAAAGCCTTTAATATGTTCGTTTCACAATGCAAAGATGGACTGTTGGTATAGAACTGGACCACACGCAGACTCGAACTAACACTCATAAAGCAGCAGAGATGAATGTCTAATCATGTGTGTATGTAAATGTGAAACTCAGATTTCCAAAGTTGTTAAAATGATTAAATTTGTAACTTTTGAATACATATTTATTTATACAACAGTTCTCTTCAACAAAACAGCCACATTTGTATTTCTTTTCACGAGATATTATATCTCAGCATTTAAATAAACTTAATTCCCTAACTAATTCAATAATGGCTGCTGCGCACAATACTATTAGAGCTGCTCTGACAACACATCTTTTTATTCCAGTATCTCAGGCCAAAGTAAAAAATATTATTAATCCAGTGTCAAGAATTCTATGTCAGCAAACAGTAGCATCAGCAACACAGAGTATATTCTGGCAGTCACTTTCTTTCACTGCCACAAATGTGTTAATTCTCAAGAGCACATAGTGTGGAGTTTGCTGAAGTAGAGTTGTGCAATTAAACCCTGTCAACATCTGACATACAGAATACATCTCACATTTCTCATCTCTTAAGTCAATTTGCATCATTACAGCAGAGTGTGTGTTCAATTGTAGCATTTGTTGGGACCTTCTCCAACTCCATTCTTGTATGAAGTACAGGAAGAATTACTGTTAAATATCCTTAAGTGCACTGTAATTAATATAATTTTATCATCAAGATCACTGCAGGAGTGATATGTATATATTTCTAAGTCGATCATTTAAAGTGGATTCGTGAAACTTTGCAATTAGGCTTTCTAGGAATAGTTTACCTCTATCTTCAAGAATGTGACACCTCACTTTCTTCAGCACCTCTATAACACTCAGTCATAGGTCAAACAAACCTCTGACCATTTGTGCAGCCTTTCTCTGTATACGTCCGCCCCCTGGTCAGTGCATCTGACTGCCATGCGGTGGGCCTGGATTTGAGTCCTGGGCGGGTTGGAGATTTTCTCTGCTCAGGGATTGGGTGATGTGTTGTCATTATCATAATCATCAAAACACAAGTTGCTCATTGTGGTATCAACTGAAAAGACTTTCAATTCAGTGGCCAAACTTCTCTGGTGGAGATTCCCAGCCATCAATGCTATACAATCATTTCATTTCATTTCTCTGTATACATTCAGTATCCCCTGTTAGTCATATTTGGTCTGGCTCCTACACACTTAAGCAATATTCTAGAATGAATTGCACAACTGATTTGTAAGCAATCTCCTTTGTAGACTGATTGAATTTCCTTACTATTCTACCAATAAACTGAAGTCCCCCCACTTGCTTTACCTGTGCCTGAGACTGCACTGAGGTGGCAGAGGTCATGAGATACCTCCTAATATCACATTGGACCTCCTTTTGCCCAGCATAGTGCAGGAGCTCAATGTGGTAAGGATTTAGCAAGTCACTGAAAGTCCCCTGCATAAATATTGAACCATGCTGCCTCTGTAGCCGACCATAATTGCTAAAGTATTGGTGGTACAGTATATTGTGCACGAACTGACCTCTTGATTATGTCCCATAAATGTTCATGGAATTAATGTCAGCTGATCTGGGTGGCCAAATCATTTGTTCGAATTGTCCATATTGGTCTTCAAACCAATCACAAACAACTGGGGCCTGGTGACATGGTGCATTGTCATCCATAAAAATTCTACTTTTGTTTGGGAACATGAAGTCTATGAATGACTGCAAATGGTCTCCAGCTAGCCGGACATAACCATTTCCAGTCAATGATTTGTTCAGTTGCACCACAGGACCAAGTCTGTCCCATGAAAACAGAGCCCACACCATTATGGGGCCGCTACCAGCTTGCACAGTGCCTTGTGGACAACTTAGGCCCTGGGCTTTGTAGGGTCTACACCACACTCAACCCTCTTATCAACTGAAATTGTGACCCATTTGACCAAGCCAAGGTTTGCCAGTCATCTAGGGTCCAACCAATATGGTCACAAGCCAATGAGAGCCACTGCAACTGATTTAATCCTGTTAGCAAAAACACTCATGTCGGTCGTCTGCTGCCGTGGCCCATTAACACCAGATTTTGTCACACTGTCCTAACGGAGATGTTTACCGAATGTTCCACATTGGTTTCTGCATCTATTTCACACACTGTTGCTTATCTGTTAACACTGACAACTCTACACAAACCTGCTACTCTCAGTCGTTAAGTGATGGCCATTGACCATTGTATTGTCTGTGGTGAGAGGTAATGCCTGAAATTTGGTACTCTTGGCGCACTCTTGACACTGTGCAACTTTAAATATTGGATTCCCTAAGAATTTCTCAAATGGAATGTTCCATGCATCTTGTGGTGTCACCGCCAGACACCACACTTGCTAGGTGGTAGCTTTTAAATCGGCCGCGGTCCGCTAGTATACGACGGACCCGCGTGTCGCCACTGTCAGTGATGGCAGACCGAGCGCCGCCACACGGCAGGTCTAGAGCGACGTCCTAGCCCTCGCCTCAGTTGTACAGCAGACTTTGCTAGCGATGCTACATTGACAAATACGCTCTCATTTGCCGAGACGTTAGTTAGCATAGCCTTCAGCTACGTCATTTGCTACGACCTAGCAAGGCGCCATAGCATTTGATAATTAATATGGTGAAGCCTGTACAGTAATGAGAAATGTTCACCAATTGTGGATTAAAGTTAAGTATTCTACCAGTTACTCTTGTTTTGCTAGTCTTATTTCTCTGACCTGTTCCAGACCTCACGCCATCCTGCATGAGATTATAGCGTGCATTTCGGCCTCCTCTAGCAACACTTCACATCTGGCTCCAACTGCTATTCTGCATCCAAAGACTGTTAATGTCTGTTGTGTGGCTATATTCATGTCAGAAACCTTTTCAAATGAATCACCTGGGTACAAATGACAGCTCTGACAATGAACTGCCC
Organism: Schistocerca cancellata; assembly: GCF_023864275.1. Taxonomy (NCBI): domain Eukaryota; kingdom Metazoa; phylum Arthropoda; class Insecta; order Orthoptera; family Acrididae; genus Schistocerca; species Schistocerca cancellata. The sequence continues at coordinate 298,694,999 of NC_064628.1, forward strand.
TTTTATACCTCGTGTATGGAATACTACTGCCATCTGTATATGTGCATATCATTATCCTATGACTTTTGTCATCTCTGTGTATGTGATTGTTCCAGTTCACAGCCATACAAAGTGTTATATGCAGACATTAATGTGAGCTGACAGATTCCAACTGTGACTTACTGATATTATAGTCAAAGAATACCGCTTTTTCTTCATTTTGTGAAGTGCAAAAAAGAGTTTAAAATATTAACCCCAGCATCACAGTAAAATTATTCATTTCTGAAGTTTGTTATCAACAATCCAACTGAGTTTTAAAATAACACACATATTCACACATCCAACACTAGAAGGACAAATGATCTTCATTACTGCTTAACGAATGTAGCTTTGGCACACAAATGGGTGAAATAGGCAGCTATAAAACTGTTTGACAATCTACCTAGCAGAAGAATTTTCATGTGTAGATTAAAAATGTGTATCCTTAACAGTAGATTCTATATTATAGAGGAATTCTTGAATAGAAATAATGTAAGGTTTACTAAAAAAGACCTGTACATGTAGTCATAAAAATATTTTTTTCATTTTTTAGAAGTGTGTATGTGTTCTATGCTTGTTCCATTGAATGTTCGACATCATAATGTTTGTTGTGAATATCATCTATGGAACAAGTAACTAACTTTGTAACTGCTTTCAGAAAAAAGCAGTAATGCAGTCACTATTATCAGTTATGACTTATATTGATTTTTGCATCAGAAAGAGGAATGTACAACGAATATCTGTGAGGAGTGCTTAAAACTTGAAAGAGATCCTCTGTCAACTAATGTATATATTTTTCCTTTGTCTCTTATTGTTGTCATGTTCTCAGACCTTGGATGTGTAATTTATTGATTCCAGTTACATAATTATGGCCAAAACTGCATACTGGTGTATCATTTATTTCTTGTCACTTCATTAGTCATGGTCCAGTCAGTAGCCTTTGGACTACTAAATTTGGCATTACTTGTGATTGGAGTGTAAATTTGTAGGGCCTGTAAATTAAATTTTATACATTTAAAGGCCTTGGGTTCAATCCCTAATCACTCCCAGGATTTTCATCTGCCACTAACCATTTGGGTATGTTTGTTAATGTGATAAATGCTGTGCTGTGCCTTGGCTCGGAGCATATGTTAAACCATAGGTGTGCCTATAACTGGCTGTGTTAGTCAGTTAAAAAGTCAGAGGAGCACTATAGTGTTCAAAGCAACCGTCAGGTTGATGGCACTGTACTTACATCTATGTACTTGAAAAGTAGGATGTCATCCTGCTTGCAAACTCGGAAATATACATACAATACTCTACATAGTATATGCATAATATCTATAATATGCAGTGTTTTACACAGATATATAATACACAATAATTTGCAATACTAGTAAACTCTAATAACAGAGTTACCACAAGGTTTAAAAATTCATTGTGCATGACTGACATAATATGAAAATACTGCTTCACTTTCTGCTCCTGTCACACAAAAAATTAATTAGTTACTTCAGCTCCTTCAGCATACTGTTACTACCCATGTTTTTCTATCAGAGTTTATTTCAGTGTTGGAAGGAAATTCTTCTCAGTTTCGGTCTTCCAAGATTTCTTAACAGTGATTTCATTAATTTGATACTGGAATACAGATGTCATTTTACAAACGTTTGTAACCTATGTGAAAGGCTCCTTGGTTCCGTTCCATTTCTTGTGTTAAGGCTATGAATGGGGGTCATCGATCTCCAATTTTGGGGATCTTATAATGCAGTCTCAATGGTCTTCCACGCATATAATGATAGAAAATGTTTAATTTTAAGATCCTTAAAACAATTTCTAAAAGATTCTTGTTGTCTCTTTTTCAGTATTATTGGAATTTTTTGTTGAGAATATTATTTTTGTTCCTTTTATAGTTGAGTTCTAGGTATTGTGACTCCCTATGTGGCCCCAGTGTGCTTATTTATATATATCTAACTGCCCCTTGTCACACTCTAATTACATTACCAGTTAATGGCATAGTGTTGACAGTTTTCCAATTAATAGCATAGTGTTGACAGTTATTTTCTCTTTTCCACTTATGCCAGTTTAATTTTAGAAGAAAAGAATGTATTACTCCTGGAGTACTTTTATTAATTTGTTCATTAAAAATACCCTTCTAAGAACTTCATTCCCCCAATTATTGGCACAGTACTGCAAATTCAAGCACCTGCAGCATACACTAACGATTATTCATGATTCGGAGAGTGTCCAATTCTTTCAACTAGCAACTGACTCACACAGAACTTCCCACACAAAAGTGCATATTAGCAGACTGTATGTGGAGGCTCCATAAATATTTCTGATAACCATAAGTTTTCAGAGGAGTATGTAAATGTAAGTATTGTTGCTCTGTTCATATTACTTTATTAAGTTTGATAATAGTAAATGCTCTCTGTTATCTTGCATCAAAAAATTGATTTAGCACTAATACCCATATTATATTACAAAGTTTTTCATTTGTCAAGTGTCTGGGAGCAGTTGAAACGGCGCTCCAGTTGCCAGGTCCTCACCACAGACAGCAGTAAGAGATTAGGGTCTTCACGAGAACTCAACCATCCAGCTCTCCAAGCAATTAGAATTGAACAGGTATTGTGCAATATTCTCTAGTGTGTCACCTGTGTGTTGATGTGAACTTTTTCAGAAAACATTAATAGTTTTAGCAAGATATGTTTTCGTAATGTAATTACAGGCAGATGTGAAACTTCAGTCACTAAAAAAAAAAGGAACTTAAAAAGGTCAATTGACTATGAACTGTTGTATGATACTACTCTCTCTCTCTCTCTCTCTCTCTCTCTCTGTCTTGCCCCCCCCCCCAATCCCTCCCTCCCTCCCACCCTTCCTCTCCTCCCTCCCTCCCTCCCTCCCTCTCTCCCCTACTCCTCTCCTCCCGTCTCCCACACATACAACATACAATAAGAGCCTACAGAAGTTCCAGGATTCTAATAACAATACATTTATCTGCAGTTGTGATGCAATGAAGATGTTAAGTACTTTATTTAGAAACATGCAGTGTCTTCTCTTTTCAAATGTAGCTTTTGTCTGCCACCTTTATTGTAATTTTTATAAGCTTGCACTACTGAATAATTTTGAAAAACAGTTTGATATCACTCATCTATCATTCAAATAATTTCAGAAAACTCGTTTTATTATCTAATGCTTATCTTGTCAATTTCATTAGTACATGTGTTGCTTTCAATTTTCAGTGTGAGGCTACCAATACTGTTGGAGGGAGCCAGAGACCTAACAGGCCATGCTGCAGTGTTCAGACTGTAATAACATTAACTAAACTGGTAACACCACAAGCCATGCAGCAGTGCCTACAGTTTTTGTACACAGGATCCATTGACCCACGGTACTGTGAATTGCAAGTAAGTTTCCATTATGTTATTATACATGTTACTGCCAAAAAAAGTCAAAGTTGCATGTGATTTACTGCAAATCAGATCAGTTTCCTGTGAACTAAATAATTAATAAAATCACAAACACTCTTTAAAGGAGCTCTAGGTTCTTTAAATGCCATGTATCTTATATATTGTTCCTAACTTATTCTGTACATTGATGTTGAAATGACACTGTACAGAGCTTAGTTGTGTCTGTTATATACAGGAATGGAAACAAAGAGAAATATGGTTTTTGTCTTTTAACTATATGATGTATCACATAATAAACTTAAAAATATTGTTTAAAGTATTATCAAAATATAATACAATAGAATAGCACAAAAAAATAATTTCAGAACCCAGTGAATAGCTATAAAATATGAAGTTTACCAAAATGAATGAAATAGTAGTATATCAAGTACTAGTATGCAGAATTATCTTCTGAATCAACCATGCAAAAGCAGATTTAAGTACAGAAATGAAAAAGAGAAAGAAGATATATGTATAATAATATTAGATTAGTAAGAATTCAGCAGAAATCAGAGCAGTAAGTCACTGATGGTGCAGTGGATGGAATTCACTGACAAATGTCATATTGCATAACTGGCACTTGCTGCATATTTGGAGAACTTAGTAGGGTGGTTTGTGAAAATCATTGGTAGAGGTGCAGAACATGAAAAAGCAGCAAAAGATTTAAACTACGAAAAAACTTAAAGAAAAGAAACAGGAAAGACAGAGCAAAAATGAAGAAAAGATTTAAGGCTTAAGAGATACAGTAAGCTTTTCATAAGTAGAACAGAGAGAGGAGAACTTATCTACATATTGTTCTGAACTGCTTCATTTAATCTTCAGTATTGGTTTTATGGAGTTGGAATTTCTCACCCTTACACAAGAACCTTGTAACCTGAGCCTACAGGAAACCTACATTGCTATCGTGACACTGTCATCTGAAATTCTCTCTTATCAAATCATCTATCTTGTCCATTAACATGTTATTTTACCACCCGATCACCCCTGAGAGATGATAATTTTGCACGAGAAACTGATTATGCCCTATTAAAGGACCAGTTTTCAAAAAGAATACAAGAACAATTTTACAACTTCTTACCTTAAGAAACACAAGGAACACAAAAGTGGCACTATGATGGCACTAGATCAGTATTTTTTTTCCACACTTGCATCATCATTTAAATGAGAGGAAAACTAGAATATTGTTTCTATATTGAAAGTTATAAGTCAAACTTGATAGAATATCAACAACATGAAAATGATAGATTGCTTCTCACCATATAGAGGAAGCGCTGAGTCACAGACAGGCCCAATGAGAAGAATTGCTAGAAATTTGTCAGTTTTCAGACAGTACTTTTTCAGAAGCAAAAAACTCACACATAATTCACACAAGCACAACTCATGCACACATGGCCACTGTCTCTGAGCACTATGGGTTGGCTATGACAGCCTTAGCATCCAGAGGTAGTGGCCATGTATGTGAGAGTTGTTCTTTTTTGAATATGTTGTGAGTTTTCTACTTATGAAGAAGGACTTTCTGCAAAAGCTAAAATATTTCTAGTGTCTTTTTCATTGTATCTGTCTGCTACTCAGTGCCTCCTCTGTGTGATGGGTAGTGATGTATACTTTGCATATTGTTTTTATTCCATCCTGGACTTTCCATTGTTTGAAGTAAAACCAGATGATAAAGAAAAATGTGGGACTAAGAGTAGTAAGAAGTGACAAACAGTAGGAAATAAAAGGACTTAAAGTGGGACTATTTTAAATTCAGCATCCAGTCATGAGTGTGACAGAATGAATAAAAATCAGTAGAATAGTTAAAGTATGTCGTATATTATGATATGAAGAATGGCATAACTGTGCAGAAACACGAACGTACCTAAATTCTTAAATTATGATGCTCTGAAATGTTAGAGCATGATTATTAAAAATGTGTTACATCACATCAGGAGTGCTTCTTTTTGAAATAAAATGGCGAGGAATGATATAGGAAAGACTCTTTGATTAGTAGTACTGGTCAGATCTGCCTCTTAATTTGTCTGCATTTTGCATCTTGTAAGCCCCTCCTCCTTTTCTATTAAGAAATGGTGAGCTATTACGCTGTCTGGGTTATGTGGCATCAGACTTCAAATAATGACAGCACCTGAAGTGCAGATTTACTCCCAAGGTACATGTGCTAGTTCACTAAAGTTTCTGATTATTAGCCTACTGGCATATGTCCTACCAAATCTTTCTCTCCTTCATTCCATAAATTTACACCAAAATAATAAAATGTGATGCAAAAATACACAGTTGAAATTAACAGAATTTATTATTATTGAGGCATAAGTGAAGTGTCTCTATATGTCCTAATCACAATTTTTCCACAATCACTTATTTACAAAGTGCTTCAGAGTTTGCCATTGCCATCTTGTTCTGTATAGCCATCTGTTAATGATGTATGCATTTATCAGGTATGAAACTAAACACATTCTTCCGATTTTACACTTTTATATGCAATTTCATGACACTGCACACACCTGTAAGTCAATTGTTATGATAGCTCAGGCTGAAGTTACTAGCTCAGACACATGAAATGCTGTCATGAGATGCCAAACTGCACGCTGCCTGTAGTAAAAGGCATCCCCATCATCAGCATTATCCCACTGGAGCAGAGATGAGTAAAGACAGATTCCATCTGTCAGGAACAGGTTTGATATCAGTAACCCACTAATTGTTTCCAAAATGCATGAGAAGCAAGGATTTCTTGAAATAAAAGAAAAATGCCAGAAATTAATGAAATATCCCAAGGGGAGTATCGACAACATTGCTGCACAAAGCAAATTAAGTATGCCACAGTTCCCAGTCTAGATTTATTGCTTCTCCTGCAGAAATGTACGCTGTTGTTGAGTATTTTCTCAGTTTTAAAATCAGTTCAATTCCAGGTACAAATGGATTCAGACAAACTGCAGTTTAAACGTGGCAGATATTCATAAAGAGCCAAAGTATGCAATATAAATTCCCATGGTTGGCAGCAAGATGAAATTTTTTCCCTGCTCACCACTCCCTTCCCCATACCCATTATAGTTCCCAGCTGAGCTCATGACACTGTTCCCCCCTCCAAGCCTATTGTAGTTCTGTGCTTGAGCAATAGTCACAGGTTACATGTAACAACAGCAACTAATACGTAAATGAAATATGGCACTCACAATTCAGTCCAGTTCTCAAACTTTCACTCATTCTGCGATCTCGTGTCATCTGTTGATACTATTTCCACAATGGGTCTTTCTGCTATAATTTATTCTTGCAATAACAATTGCAATCAGTTTAAAGTGATTTATTTTGTTTATTAGATGTCTAATTCTGGATTATTTTTCTTTCTCATTTCATTTGAATGTCACCATCTTGTTCTAAAGCTAATTAAAAGCTGGTAATGTTTTCCCCCAGTATTCTAATACATGAACAGCTACCAAACTTTCATTTGTGATGCACTTCATAGTTTCTCACAACCAAATCAAATACTGACTTGGGTTCAAAATCATGTAATGTTTTTTGAAGGACAATAGTTTTGCCAGTGAAAGATACATTTACTTAAAAAGCAGCATAAACATACATACATGGTATCAGTTTGGACTAGGAATTAATATCAATGGTGAAGAAACTAAAAGTTTGAGGTTTGCCAATGACGTAATTCTGTCAGAGACAGCAAAGCACCTGGAAGAGCAGTTGAACAGAATTGACAGTGTCCTGAAAGGAGAGTATAAGATGAACATCAACTAAAGCAAAGCGAGGATAGTTGAATTAAATCAGGTGATGCTGAGGGAATCAGATTAGGAAATGAGGTACTTAAAGTAGTAGAAGAGTTTTGCTACTTGGGCAGCAAAATAACTGATGATGGTTGAAGCAGAGAGGGTAGAAAATGTAGACTGGCTATGGCAAGGACAGCATATCTGAAGAAGAAAAATTTGTTAACATTGAGTATAGATTTAAGTGCCAGGAAGTCTTTTCTGAAAGTATTTGTATGGAGTGTAGCCATATACGGAAGTGAAACATGGATGATAAATAGTTTAGACACAAAGAGAATAGAAGCTTTCAAAATGTGGTGCTACAGGAGAATGCTGAAGATTAGATGGGTAGATCATGTAACTAATGGGAAGGTACTGAGTAGAATTGGGGAGAAGAGGAATTAGTGGCACAACCTGACTAAAACAAGGGATAAGCTGATAGGACACATTCTGAGGCATCAAGGGATCACCAATTTAGTATTGGAGGAAAGCATGGAGGGTAAAAATCGTAGAGGGAGACCAAGAGATGAGTACACTAAGCAGATTCAGAAGGATGTAGGTTGCAGTAGTTACTCGGAGATGAAGAAGCTTGCACAGGATAGAGTGGCATGGAGAGCTGCATCAAACCAGTCTCTGGACTGAAGACCACAACAACGACATGGTATCAATAAATGTATGTAAATTTCTGCTGCAAACTTATTCAAATACAACAAAAGTTCGTGACTTGATAGAATTTAATGGTATTTCCACCTGTGTTCCACAAAATTTTCAATTTTTTATTGTTACTTTCCATCGTGGATTTTCCATTGTTTGATTTTTAAGCAGAGCATTAGATTGTTGTAGTGCCTAGTTCATAGTTTCTCACATATCCATCTGTTGCATTAGCACTGCAAATCAAGTGTCACATCTACATCTACATCTACATCCATACTCCGCAAGCCACCTGACGGTGTGTGGCGGAGGGTAACTTCAGTACCTCTATCGGTTCTCCCTTCTATTCCAGTCTCGTATTGTTCGTGGAAAGAAGGATTGTCGGTATGCCTCTGTGTGGGCTCTAATCTCTCTGATTTTATCCTCATGGTCTCTTCGCGAGATATACGTAGGAGGGAGCAATATACTGCTTGACTCTTCGGTGAAGGTATGTTCTCGAAACTTTGACAAAAGCCCGTACCGAGCTACTGAGCGTCTCTCCTGCAGAGTCTTCCACTGGAGTTTATCTATCATCTCCGTAACGCTTTCGCGATTACTAAATGATCCTGTAACGAAGCGCGCTGCTCTCCGTTGGATCTTCTCTATGTCTTGTATCAACCCTATCTGGTACGGATCCCACACTGCTGAGCAGTATTCAAGCAGTGGGCGAACAAGCGTACTGTAACCTACTTCCTTTGTTTTCGGATTGCATTGCCTTAGGATTCTTCCAATGAATCTCAGTCTGGCATCTGCTTTACCGACAATCAACATTATATGATCATTCCATTTTAAATCACTCCTAATGCGTACTCCCAGATAATTTATGGTATTAACTGCTTCCAGTTGCTGACCTGCTATTTTGTAGCTAAATGATAAAGGATCTATCTTTCTGTGTATCCGCAGCACATTACACTTGTCTACATTGAGATTCAGTTGCCATTCCCTGCACCATGCGTCAATTCGCTGCAGATCCTCCTGCATTTCAGTACAATTTTCCATTGTTACAACCTCTCGATACACCACAGCATCATCTGCAAAAAGCCTCAGTGAACTTCCGATGTCATCCACCAGGTCATTTATGTATATTGTGAACAGCAACGGTCCTATGACACTCCCCTGCGGCACACCTGAAATTACTCTTACTTCGGAAGACTTCTCTCCATTGAGAATAACATGCTGCGTCCTGTTATCTAGGAACTCCTCAATCCAATCACACAATTGGTCTGATAGTCCATATGCTCTTACTTTGTTCAATAAACGACTGTGGGGAACTGTATCGAACGCCTTGCGGAAGTCAAGAAACACGGCATCTACCTGTGAACCCGTGTCTATGGCCCTCTGAGTCTCGTGGACGAATAGCGCGAGCTGGGTTTCACATGACAGTCTTTTTCGAAACCCATGCTGATTCCTACAGAGTAGATTTCTAGTCTCCAGAAAAGTCATTATACTCGAACACAATACGTGTTCCAAAATTCTACAACTGATCGACGTTAGAGATATAGGTCTATAGTTCTGCACATCTGTTCGACGTCCCTTCTTGAAAACGGGGATGACCTGTGCCCTTTTCCAATCCTTTGGAACGCTACGCTCTTCTAGAGACCTACGGTACACCGCTGCAAGAAGGGGGGCACATGATTGACCGAGCAAGGTCAATACTGTATTGAGCACTTCTGTGCAGCAGAAAATCTTGAACCCATTCGAATGAAAGTATTGTTTGTTAAGCTCTACCCTTTAGAACTCTTCAAAATAAATTTGTATGAAACCACAATAGCCAAAGCTTCATCTGTAAATTTAAAAGACCCCTATTTTAATCCACTGAACACTGTAAAAATGTTTACCTTGGCAGCATTAGTTTAATGTGCAGATATAAGATGACCCCATATTTTTCGAATAACAAATTTGGGAAAAATCTCGTCTTATATTCAGGTAAATATGGTACTAGAAAATATTGCAGAAGTAGAAAGTTCGTCAAAAACAGCAATTGCACCTTCCTAATTTATGTTAATAAGGTGAAAGTATCAAAATTTCTGAAGCACAATCATCTTGTTTATCCATTGCTATCAGTTGTAACTTTACAAAAGCAATTTTTTTTTCATGTCATAAATTTTTCTTAAAAATGATGAAAACTTAGAAATTTTACAATAGCATTTTTTTAGTCCATTTAACCAACTCCTGAATGTTATGTTCATAGTTCAAAGAAAACTACCAACTAAAAATTACATTTACCAAATTTTCACAAAACTTGACATCAGTGAAATTAACAAAGTTTATGACATGTCGTTGTTAGATGATGCATTGATGTGCTAGAAAAGTATTTTTGTATGCATGCCTTGAGGGCAGCCTTATTTAGTGTAACATGTTGGAGATTGATTAAACATGTGGAACAAAATACTGACATTACAAAAACTAGAAAATTCAGTTTGCTGTGAAAAGAAGTAGCAATAATGCATAAGATGATTTAATGTGTTTATGACCATACCTTTGCTCTGAGAATACTGAACACACAGGAAGACATCAATGGGTAGCATGGAAGGACCGCACACTTGCAACACTTTATCTGTGATTCGCCTCTAGCTTGCCTCAACACACTGCTCTGAGTACTTTACCATTTCTACATCTTCATCTACACCTACATTGATACTCCGCTATTCACTGTATGGGGCGTGGTGGTGTACCACTACTAGTCATTTCCTTTCCTGTTCCACTTGCAAACAGAACAAGGGAAAAACCACTGTCAATAGGCCTCCATATGAGCTCTAATTTCTCATATCTTACCTTCAAGGTCCTTGGACACAATGTACATTGGAGACAGTAGAATCATTCTGCAGTCAGCTTCAAATGCATGTTCTCTAAATTTTCCTAGTAGTAGTTCTTGAAAAGAATCTTGCCTTCCTCCCAGGGATTCCCATATGAGTCCCCAAAGCATCCCCATGAAACTTGTGTGTTGTTTGAACCTACCTGTAACAAATCTAATAGCCTGCCTCTGAATTGCTTCAATGTCATCCTTTAATCTGATGTGGTATAGATCACAAACACTCAAGCAGTACTCAAGAATAGGTCTCACTAACATCCTATATATGGTCTCCTTTACATAGGAAGCACATTTCCCTAGAATTCTCCAAATAAACTGAGTCAGCCATTCACCTTCCCTACCATAATCCTCATATGCTCATTCCATTTCATATCACTTTGCAGCGTTATGCCCAGCGTTATGTCAAGCAGTACACTACTAATGCTGTATCCAAACATAAAGTTTGTTTTTCCTACCTGTCAACAATAATGTACTCTTTTCTACGTTTAGAGTTAATTTTCACTCATCACACCAACCAGAAATTTTGTCTAAGTCATCTTGTTCCCTCCTGTGGTCACTCAACTTGCTGTACATCACAGCGTCATCAGCAGACAACCACAGACTGCTGCCCTGATCGGCAAATCATTTATGTATGTGGAGAACAATAGCAGCTGTATCACACTTCCATGGAGCACCCTGGATGATCCCCTTGTCTCCAATGAAGAACACTTTCCATTGAGAACGGCATACTTGGTTCTATAACTGAAGAAGTCTTTGAGCTGCTCACATATCTGGGAACCTGTTCCATATGCTCGTACCTTTTTTAACAATCTACAATAGGGTACCATATCACATGCTTTCTGGAGATCTAGAAATGTGGAACCTGCCTGTTGCTCTTCATCCATGTTGTTGTTGTGGTCTTCAGTCCTGAGACTGGTTTGTTGCAGCTCTCCATGCTACTCTATGCTGTGCAAGCTTCTTCATCTCCCAGTACCTACTGCAACCTACATCCTTCTGAATCTGTTTAGTGTATTCATCTCTTGGTCTCCCTCTACGATTTTTACCCTCCACGCTGCCCTCCAATACTAAATTGGTGATCACTTGATGTCTCAGGATATGTCCTACCAACCAATCCCTTCTTCTTGTCAAGTTGTGCCACAAACTTCTCTTCTCCCCAGTCCTATTCAATACCTCCTCATTAGTTATATGAACTACCCATCTAATCTTCAGCATTCTTCTGTAGCACCACATTTCGAAAGCTTCTATTCTCTTCTTGTCCAAACTAGTTATCATCCATGTTTCGCTTCCATACATGGCTACACTCCATACAAATACTTTCAGAAACGACTTCCTGACACTTAAATCTATACTCGATGTTAACAAATTTCTCTTCTTCAGAAACACTTTCCTTGCCATTGCTAGTCTACATTTTATATCCTCTCTACTTCGACCATCATCAGTTATTTTACTTCCCAAATAGCAAAATTCCTTTACTACTTTAAGTGTCTCATTTCCTAATCTAATTCCCTCAGCATCACCCGACTTAATTCGACTACATTCCATTATCCTCGTTTTGTTTCTGTTGATGTTCATCTTATATCCTCCTTTCAAGACACTGTCCATTCCGTTCAACTGCTCTTCCAAGTCCTTTGCTGTCTCTGACAGAATTACAATGTCATCGGTGAATCTCAAAGTTTTTATTTCTTCTCCATGGATTTTAATACCTACTCCAAATTTTTCTCTTGCTCAATATACAGCTTGAATAACATCGGGGATAGGCTACAACCCTGTCTCACTCCCTTCCCAACCACTGCTTCCCTTTCATGCCTCTCGACTCTTATAACTGCCATCTGGTTTCTGTACAAATTGTAAATAGCCTTTCGCTCCCGGTATTTTACCCCTGCCACCTTTAGAATTTGAAAGAGAGTATTCCAGTCAACATTGTCAAAAGCTTTCTCCAAGTCTACAAATGCTAGAAACGTAGGTTTGTCTTTCCTTAATCTAGCTTCTAAGATAAGTTGTAGGGTCAGTATTGTCTCACGTGTTCCCATATTTCTACGGAATCCAAACTGATCTTCCCTGAGGTCAGCTTCTACCAGTTTTTCCATTCACCTTTAGAGAATATGTGTTAGTATTTTGCATCCGTGACTTATTAAACTGATTGTTTGGTAATTTTCACATCTCTCAACACCTGCTTTCTTTGGGATCAGAATTGTTATATTCTTCTTGAAGTCTGAGGGTATTTCACCTGTCTCATACATCTTGCTCACCAGATGGTAGAGTTTTGTCAGGACTGGCTCTCCCAAGGCCGTCAGTAGTTCTGATGGAATGTTGTCCACTCCCAGGGCCTTGTTTCGACTCATGTCTTTCAGTGCTCTGTCAAACTCTTCATGCAGTATTGTCTCTCCCATTTCATCTTCATCTACATCCTCTTCTGCTTCCATAATATTGTCCTCAAGTACATTGCCCTTGTATAGGCCCTCTATATATTCCCTCCACCTTTCTGCTTTCCCTTCTTTGCTTAGAACTGGGTTTCCATCTGACAAGGGAACCTCCCCATCGCACCCCCCTCAGATTTAGTTATAAGTTGGCCCAGTAGATACGCCTTGAAAAATTGAACACACATGAATCGAGAAAACAGGAAGAAGTTGCGTGGAACTATGAAAAAATAAGCAAAATATATAAACTGAGTAGTCCATGTGTAAGATATGCAACATGAAGGATAGTGTCGGTTCAGGAGCGCCGTGGTCCCGTGGTTAGCGTGAGCAGCTGCGGAACGAGAGGTCCTTGGTTCAAGTCTTCCCTCAAATGAAAAATTTACTTTCTTTATTTTCGCAAAGTTATGATCTCTCCGTTCGTTCACTGACGTCTCTGTTCACTGTAATAAGTTTAGTGTCTGTGTTTTGCGACCGCACCGCAAAACCGTGCGATTAGTAGACGAAAGGTCGTGCCTCTCCAATGGGAACCGAAAACATTTGATCGCAAGGTCGTAGGTCAACCGATTCTTCCAAAGGAAAACACGTCTGATATATTCTACACGACAGTGGTGACGGCATGTGCGTCACATGACAGGAATATGTTGTCGACCCACCTAACCTGTACACTTGGCGAATGGGTAAAAAAATTCTTCTACGTTGCCCGATTTAGGTTTTCTTGTGGTTGTGATAATCACTCCCAAAAAAGTGATGAAAACATAAGAGTTTGTCACATAAACTGCAACAAATGAATGCAACAGTTTCATAGTCGCACAGTTTTCCCTGTGCTCTGTCAAAACATATGTTTTTAACATTTTCATACAACGTCCCCATACTACGGCACAGTTACTTCGCATCGAACGGACAGATAATAATTGTCTGAAAATAAAAAATTAAACTTTTCACTCGAGGCAAGACTTGAACCAACGCCCTCTCGTTCTGCAGTTCCTCACGCTAACCACGGGACCACGACGCTCCTGGTATGAAATTGTCCTTGATGTTGCCTATCTTGCACATGGACTACTCAGTTTGTATATTTTGCTTATTTTTTTCATAGTTCCATGCAACTTCTTCCTGTTTTCTCGATTGATCTGTATTCAGTTTTTCAAGGCCTATCCACTGTTCCGACCTATAACTAAATCTGAGGGGGGTGCGATGGGGAGGTTCCCTTGTGAGCTCTTGATATTCCTGCAAGTGGTTCTCTTTTCTCCAAAGGTCTCTTTAATTTTCCTGTAGGCAGTATCTATCTTCATCCATAATTCAGCTATTATGTGAAAAAAGGACAAGATGAGTTTCGCACAAGCGATGCTTTCTAAGACCATGCTGATTTGTGAAAGTAAGCTTTTCAGTCTCAAGAAAATTTATTGTATTCAAACTGAGAATATGTTTAAGGATTCTACAGCAAACCAGTGTTGGGGATATTGGTCTGTGGAAAAAGAAACTCCATTATGGCTTGCTAATTCTGCCTTCAGTTTTACATGACAGTACACTTGGGAGCACAGCTGTGTTGCAGGTATGTTGGAGATGTGTACATCTGTACTTAATCCCAAACATATTAGTCGAAAAAGAAGACACAGTTTTCTGCACTAGAAGAGAAGAAAGTGGTTTGAAATTTTATTGTCGAAAAAATGTGCTCTTCAAGATTGAGATCTTCTCAGAGTCTGTGGGTACAACACAGTCAGAGAACTAGAAATTCTGCATTCCAGTTGACTTGCTGCACAATTATGTAACAAACTGGAGAGCCGAGGATTAGCTTAGTGCAATCCCAGACTGCTAAAAGTTTATTCTGCTAGCCAGTTTGAGGATATTTTTCCACATTTACCACATTTATTTAGTCTTATATACATAACCAGCCTAAAAACAAAAGGTAGTTTTCAAAACACATTTTGTTCAAGTTCATTTATGTCACTTGAAACTAAGAAATAGAAAAATTTAAAAGGAATGCAAAAAATCCATTAGTGTGAACAATAGATGAAGTTTTACAAGCAAGTGTTTGTTGAAATTAGAGTTGAATTTTTGTTTTACAAGTTTGTTTCCTGTTTCTCCACTTCAAGGAATATTAATGTGGCATTGTAGTTGATATCCAGCATGATTTCCTCAACTTTTTTCCCTATTTAATTTTCAGATTTAACCCAACATTATCAGAGTATGAAAGACTATTTTTGTGAATATTGTGTAGGTCCATTTCATAACTCATTGGATGTCCTGAATTTAGTCATATGATGATGGTATTTCATATCATTGAATCATATTAATAATGTAAAAAGATGTGCCTTGCATGTAATATTGACATTTACTTACCAATTAGGTACCAACGTAATATTCTTTAAAAATATTAAAAAGAAAACTATCAATCATTTGAGAAAGAAAAAGTTTTGTGTACTGCTTGTCAAAGTTAGTTCTCAGGGTACATCAAGTTTGCAGGCTCATCAAATCAGTTATATAAAAACTGTCAAGTTTTGAAACATGCGTCCTCCTGGAAAAATTTCTGTGGACATCTATGTACACCATGCTTTCTACGTTTCCATCTTTGTGGGGCACTTGGGGATAGTTTGTTACCTGGTTACCTGGCAGCTGATCTAATGGTGTGGATCCTCATGTGATTTGCCATCAGGGAGAAAATAGACTGTTTGAGTGTCAGTAGAAATGTTGTTTACTGTATCTTTAATCTGTACAGTGAAAATCTTTAGTAACTGTTGAATCTGTTCATATAGGCTTTCATATAATCATGTGACTTCTTTCTTTACCTGATTGATTCTAATGAACACATGATTTGTACTTTTAAGACCCTCATGGATGAATGGAATTACTTTGGCCTTTTGGGAATATGCTACAGGATTTAGGTGATCTATCATTTTCCCAGTTTAGTGACAAAAGTTGAAAGGTCAGCATCAGCAGCAATATCAAATTCTTTGAAGAAGTTTCTGGATCACTTCAGTCTAGTACCGTACAACATTTCCACCAAGGTAGGATTGCTTTCACTGTGGAAGGATCTGTGGAGGCCTAGGATACTTGTGGGTAATATGTTACACCATGTAGTTATAGCATGGTCTTGTGTGACACTCTTTAACTTATGGTAGAGCCTTTCAATTTTTTTCCCATTAACCCGTAGGTGGTATTCAGTCATTCTTATCAGCTTACGGACACAAATCTTTGGCAAGGCTCAGACATACTAGATTGAAATTGCGTTCTTTGTTCTGTTACTATCTGTTGTGACATTCCATATCTGGTAATCAAGCAGTTACCTGAAACTATATTATTATTGTTAAACACTACTGTTGCTACAGTCTCTACTTCAATGTTTCAAAGGAGCATACCATCTATCCATCTGGTGAATCTGTCTATACAAGTTAAAGAGTAAGTGATCCGTTGGAGGGTTAAAAACTTCATCTGAAAATATTAATTAACTTTAGGGACTTGTCAGTACATTAATTAGTATGCCTTGCATTTCTACTCTTCTGTAAAGCTGCTCATGCTGTACTCCATTGTTGCATAGCTTTCTTTAAATTTGGTCCGACAAATTTGGAAGGTACAAGTTTTACTGCAGGGGTGAACCAAGATGTGATCATGCTTGAAAAATGTGATCCCAAAATTGCTTAGGTAAATATGGATGAATTGTTTCCATTGATATGTCCTGACACAGTAGTAATCAGCATTGCAGCTTGACTTGAAATCATTAAAGTTCCTCAACTTTTTCTTGCGAGACAGCTATTTCATCATTGTCCATCATCTTTAATTCTTCCAGCCTGGTCAGATAATCAGCCACTACATTTTCTATCCTGTACGTGTGACACAAATCAGTTGTGAACTGAGAAATGCACTGGAGATAACTGACTTATGATGTCAAAATTTTCTCTTTCTTCTGTTTGGATGGAACAGTTAATAGGGTCTGATCTGAGTAGACAGATATTTCAAATATTTTATTACTAAGTAAATACTGAAAAGTTCCCTGTCATAAGCTGAGAAATTATTCTGGGCATGAGAAAACTTCTCTGAAAAGAATCCAGTAGGAGTCCAAATTCTATCCTGTTTCTTATGTAAAGGCTGGTCCTGTGAAAAAATTTGATGCACCCACAAACAATGCAAGTCACTAGTGCAAGTTGCTGAGATTTTTCTTGCATTTTTCAAACTGTCCTGTTGCTTTTGGACTCCAGTCAGCATTTTTTGTCATTATTCATACTTGCCTACAGACAATAACTTAGAAGAGCTTTTTTTTGTGCAGCATTTTCTAGATAGTATCGGTAGAAGTTGAGTATGCAGAGAAATGCTCGCAATTGTTTCACAAATTCTAGATAAGGTGTATTTACATTGTCCGTTATTCTATCCGTGTTTGGTTTGGTGCCTTCTGAGTTAATAATACATCTCAAACTTTACTTTATGAGTACCAAACATAGACATTCCAATATTAATCTGCAGACAATACTTCCCATGCCATTTGAGACACATAATAGATGTTGCAAATGTTTTTCCTCCAAACTAGATCATCAGTACATCATCTATCAGGACAAAACAAAAAATCTAATCCTTGCAGCACCTAATAAATCATTGAAAAGTGCTAGATGTGTTCCTTAACCTTAAGGTTCATCTTCTGCTGCTAGTTGGATTACTTACTCACTAGAATTTTGAGGGTTGAATAATGCCATGGTTTAACATATACTGGGATGATTTTGCACAATATGTATTTTGTGTTGATCTATTTTATGAAGCATACAAAAGACTGCTGGACCACTAGCTGCTGAGATATAATGCCTAACATCGTATTTATTTTCTTTTAGGACAGCATAGGATTTTGCTAACTCTCAAAATGACTCTAAATTTTCAAAAAAATTACAGGAGATATGAAAAGAATTAAGTCTCACATGCTTCACTAGGTGCTTCATTCGCTTTCACTCTCAACTGACTGTCATTATCACTCAGTCTTGTTCTTGAAGTCAACCAGGAGTTGAAAATGACAAAGAAAATCAGCACCTAATGTACTTTAAAAATGCCTGCAACAGTAAATGACCATTGAAAATTATGTTTTAGTTCTACAGTGAGCAATTTTGAACATTAGGTTGTAATCTGAGAATCATTCATAGCAAACAATTTGTATTCAACATCTTTTGAGTTATCACTTTCTCTTGCTGGTAAGACAGGGATGTCTGCTCCACTGTCTACCAAAAACAGTTGTCCTAAATTGTAATCATTGTCAAACAAGCAAGATTGGTGATCTATATCATCTGTGACAGAAAATTTGACTGATATCATGTCTACCTCTTCTCATTTCCCTGATTTTGCTATTCAAAAGGCCAAAGACATATGTTTAGTCTACAATCTACACGAAATGAAAATTTTAACAACAGGACTTCCCAATTTCAGTCTAACTTGATTGGCTTTTGCTCCTACTACGGGAATGTTGTCACTTTTAATTTTCTCTAAGCCAGCATTTCAGTTTTTTGATTAGCAAGTGTAATTCATCGAACTGCATAAGAAAACCTGCAGCAGATGACAGCTTCTGTGTTGATGTTCACTGAACTTCACATTTCACCATTTGATCTGCCATGAGAGTCATATTCTTCAGAAATAGTTAGAATGCTTTCAGTATAACTGGGAATTTTATGTAACCTTAAATTTTAAATGACGTTTTGCTCACATTTTTTCCTGCGTAACCTTTAGACTGCCTGACTCAAGCACACTGACTAATATTTTTATGTGGGGCTCTTCACTGTCCTTGAACATTGTTCTTTCATTCCTTCTTTTTTTTAGTTAGTGAACAGTTATTTGACTCAGAGCTGACTACCAGAAACCAGAATTTTTCATTGAACTGTGGCTTTAGTTGCAATAATGAGTCATGGAATTACTTTGTGTCAGTTGTTATGCTACTGATATGAAACTGTACTTTACATTGACAAAACCAGATATCTGGTTTCTACACCCAAAATGGCAGTAATTTAACACTGATATTGTCTGCTTCAGCTTTACCTGGAGCTGCAGCATTTTTGTTGTTGGTGTCCATGATGTTTTATTTTTCTATTGGTCCTTCTTGATCATGACAGAAGTGCACTTGAGAGGTGCTATTCTTTACACTTTGCAGTGTTTTTGTACTAAATTTAATAAGGAAAACTCGGTTACTTTCACAACTAACCATTTTTTTATTTTTTTTTAACAAAATGTAGCCAAGGTAGCAGGCTGAGCGTTTCCACACAATTTTGAAAAAATATTTATTAAATCAAGTGATCACAGTGTTTGAAAAATAATGTACTTTTTGATCACTATTTTCATTTTAATATGACCCCACAGTTACCTTACTATGCCCTTCCACTATTCATTTTTCTCTCACGTTACTTGCTATTGGCCTTCCTGTATCTCTTTTCCTGTGTCGTTTTCATTAATGGTTATTGTTTTGTTTCATTGTTTTATTTTCATTTGTATTTTTATTTTCCTCTTCCTATTGTGTATCTTACTGTTCACTTTGTTGACCCATCAATTCTTTTCATCTCGATTGTATCTGTGCCCACTAATGGTCACATATTAACTAATGAACATTAATCACAGTACCTTCCTGTCTTTGACAATTAATTTCTCAGTTACTCCATATTGTCTAACCCCCGTACATTCCTCCCAGTGATACACAGTTTACATTGCTGTGTAATTCAACTAGTGCATATAAAGTAAAGTCTGTGACACACAGCCTATGGCTGGCTGCTGGCGCTAGAAGGGGAGAGTGGCGAGTCCATCACTCTGATTGCCTTTTACCCTCCAGGAAAGATCCCCAGTACTCATTTGAGCTGAGGTCATCTGGGAGGGAGTGGAATGAGGGAAAAATCCCCACCTTATCCAGGGCTGAACCTGACCTCCAGAGCCAAAGTTTAGTGCTCTACCTCTTAAAGCTTTGTAATAGTGGTTATAGCTCAAATAAAAGAACTTTGTGATTGACAGGTGTCTGTGGCAGAGGGCAGAGGAAGTTTGACAGATGTCTTTGTCAGAGGGCAGAGGAAGGGAGGAGGGGATTGGAGGGGGGTGTGTGTGTGTGGAGCTTTGTTACTTAGTACGTAGCATGCTAGATGCTTATATGATCAATACTGTTCACTCTGTGATTTAGCATTCTCCCATCCACCTCATGTAACATGTCCTGCTTGGCAAGGCTCTGTACACACCACTGGCAAAACTCTGCACTGACCATTGACAAGGCTCTGCATTCACTGACAACACAGGCAACACATTGAGCAAATGGAGCATGAGACAGAACTGCAATTGCTGATGCCTGGCTCCTACCATTCAACTCACTAAAACGTCACTCACGAAGTGTGTTTTCACTGGCCACTTCCTCTGTTTTGTTTCTTAATGCACAAGAAAGAAACTATTTATTCCAAACACTTAAATTTTGATACTTTTTTGTATATTGTTCTACATATAAAACTGCTCAGGTTATAATTACTCCACTTTTTTATGTCATATTGGTATATGAAAAAATGTACACTAATTAATTAGTACAGCATCTATATTATTTCAATAGGGATTTAATATTGATTAAAATATGTCTAAATCTGAAAGTTCTGTTTGTCAGAGATGAGATATTGAAACTATGCCATGAAATATGTATTGTGAGCTGAGTAGAGTGACAGAACTCATATACATAGCTATTTGCTAATGTTAGCTCTATTCTCATGCATTAAGAGGGGCAGCGATGAAACGATATGAGATTCGTTATTCTTAGTTATTACCCCTGCTGCTGCTAGAAGTGCAAGACAAATATAACTGCATGACTGAGTAGAGCATGGCTGTATTTGTTACACACAGCTA
Organism: Schistocerca cancellata; assembly: GCF_023864275.1. Taxonomy (NCBI): domain Eukaryota; kingdom Metazoa; phylum Arthropoda; class Insecta; order Orthoptera; family Acrididae; genus Schistocerca; species Schistocerca cancellata. Next base: position 298,715,922 of record NC_064628.1, read on the forward strand.
GCTCTATTATACATGCACTCTAGATATTTCCCTCACACTTGACAAGTTTTTGCTTTGATAACTTTGTCAAACTCAATAAAAATTCAGTTTACTCTAAAATGCTATAATATTACAAATATTTTCATGAACTTGTGCTTCACAATTGTAAATGATGTCAGATGTAGTGGATATTTTCCTTTTCTCAAATTCAATTCTTGCGGCTAATATTGTGTGTAACTTTAATATGCAGAAAATAACAGGCCAGTACAATGAAATACAACAGTTGCAAGTGTAAAAGAATAATTACATGATGAACAGTTTATTTGTATTCTTCATGTACCCTTGTTCTTATCTCACCTTATTAACATAGTAAACATAGTTCACTCTTTTGTCATTCACAGAGGCCATCTTTTTCCATTTAATATTCTGATACCCATAACTGTTGATTCTGCATTTTTGGTTTGTGATACCTCAGCAGCTTACACAGTATCAAAAGATTACAACAATTAATGGGCAAAGACTTGGTGTGGATATTAAAAAAGTGTTATTTAAAAAAACATTGGTAAATTCCAGGAAATGCTGATGAGATTTACTTTAGTTGAGCCCCCAGGGGAAAATACAAGACCCAAACACTAGGTGGTATGGAGTTTACAATTAGTCTATGCAGCTTGTTTGAGTGATCCACTTCATATATTTAATTGGCCAAATGTTATGGCCACCTACTTATTAGTGTATTGATGCATCCACAAAACAGTTACAGTGTTCCTTGGCACAGTTTCCTCAAACTTTTGACACATGTGGAGAAGTAGTTGGAAGCAGAGGCCTACACAGGTCATGTAATTCCTGTTGATCACTAGGAAGCAGATAGCAAGTTCAGAGCTGATAAGCTGAATGATTTTCTGGATCTGTTTGGCCACAATATCAGATGAATAAGAGGATCTGTAATTTCCCATAATGTTCCTCAAAGCATTGGGAATCACTGAGATCTTGTGACATTTGTAATTGCATCTTGCTGGAAATGCCATTTCCTGAGTATGAGACAACTATTATGAAGGTGCAGATTTTCAGTAATAATATTAACAAAGTAGAAAACTTTTTTCTGGGGCCTCTTATACCAAAAAAAGGTGCAGTACAGGTTCAGGTGAATGCCTGCCTTCACATTGTATTGCTGCTACTGCCACTACCACTGTGCCAGGAAGATGTACTCTTGGAAGTTGGAGTGTTCTGACTCAGTCACCTGGCAATAAGTCTAACCCATGACACAAATGTGGCTTGTCTTCTGAGGAGTACCATTTTCAATGATGTTTGATGGATACTTCATTGTCATTTGTGTCACATATTGTCACCATTTCAATGATACTTATTGTCAGCTAGGAATCAGTATCCACAGAGTCATAAATCATCAGTCTTCCATCTGTTATGGTACTTGGAATTGACTGAATAACTGCTCTTTTATCTGTAGCAACTGTTATATGTTACTTGTTTTGTGTAGACTTACTTTCTTCATTGTGTTCTGGATTTGCAATGTCCAGATGAAAATATTCCAAGCAAACAAGACAAAGCAGGAGATGTCTACAAAAATAGACAGGAACAAACATAACATAATAAGACACTGGCTTAAGTGAAAACCATTTGAATAGGTGGCTTTCAGACTAGCTAGATTATAAAACTGTATCCAGGTAATATCACAAGATAGATTTGGAGAAGCACAAACTATAATCTGAAAACAATTGGACATGTATAAGATATGTCCCATGGAACATGAAAATAACTAAACTATAGAATAATCCTTTGGTGCAGAATGAGAAAGATGCTATCACATTAATATTTTGTGTCAGTCTCTGAAGCATACTCAGATGACTCATATGGCAAAAGCTTTGCCATTGGAAGATAGTGATCAAGATTTTTGTCTTGGTCTGACACACAGTTCTGACCTCTCAGGAAGTGTCAAAGTGTGTATGTTTTAATAACTTTTGTGATGTCTGATAGCAACCATTGTACTGTACAGTCACAGATTCATCATTTCTGATAAAATGGTGAGAACTAAATGTAAAGTGACAGGAAGTGCCAGAGATGATATAACTGAGAAAACTGCAGTGTGAATTCTACAGACAAGGAGAGCAGAAGTATAATTTTATTGTATTTATGAAGTAGATTAGTGAAAAAATTCTGTAACTGTTACAAAAATATGATTCTATGACAATGTTTCATTCCTGCTATAATGATTAATTGGAAAGTTTTGACTACAAGCTTAGCTTGATACTGAGGGAAACACTGTCCCAGGTGTATTTTACTCCTCACTGTTTTTCAAGGAATTATTCATTTGTTATAATATAAGTTTTTTATTTATTTTCTACTTCACTCTGGCTTGCTGTAGAGTATTTGTAAATCATAAATCATTAAAAAAAAATGTAATTTCTTTGAATTCTTTTGTGGCTGCTGAGAGTTTTGTTTCAGTTGTGACTCACAAACTTATACTAAATTAATTCCAATGTTTTCCCTTTCTTGTGATGTTTAGTATTTGGAAAGAAATCTGATAAATTTATAATATAACTTTTTATAAAGGAAAATAATATACCAATTAACTTAGTAACTCAGGAGGTAATGGGAAAGGAATATATGGTGGTTTACAGTAAACTGAGACCTCCCTGAAATACAAATTTAAAAAAGTAGTGTTAATATATGCTAATAGTGATTGGAATTAATTTTAGATTCTGTTTCACTGCAAAATACATGAAACTTAGTTATGAATTATAGAGATAATAGCTGTGACAGATGGATAGTCCATCTTACTACAAAATATACATTTTAAATTATGGAAATAAATACATAGTGCCAAAAGCTTAAACAAGAGCAGAGTTCGCCAACTGCATGTTCCTGTGCTTACAAATAAGATACAGTCACTTGTTATGGCTAAATCAATCTTCTTGTCAACTATCGGTTTGTCTTGTCAATCAGACTCACAATTTATTCATTTAAAGGCAAAACATTTGCACTCCAACACATTTTATTCTGATCATGTCACTATTACATCTAACATAGCCTTCTTTTCATTTCCTCATCTTTGTTGATGAAAAGTTGTTGTACAACTACTCGAGAGAACATATAACTGAATTATTACTTGAAGTTTGTGCATGTGGGTGGAATAATGAAAAGATTACTACCATTATCAAATATCACTTCTCCATTCATAGGATAATAATAGCCATAGAAATCACTTTTATGACTACAAGTGTCAGATATCTTTACATAAATAAGTGCAGTAATTTCCAGTAGTTAACAGTTCTTATTACTAATGAAATTTTGACATTATCTGTAGTATATTACCATGTTATTCATTAATGTATACTCAGCTAAATGTACTAATATCAATGAAAGGTCTGTGAGTTCAAATAGTTGGCAGTAACAAATTAAATATCTTGAGCTTTTAGAACTTTTATTTATTTCCTAATCATCTGTGGGCAGTGCATATTATGTGAATGTTGTCCAAGTCTACGTGCAAACTTATTACAAGGAAAATGAATTACACAAAAATTAGCCTCCACCCACCCCCTCCCACACACACAGGGTGTCCCACCTAATTGTGCAACCTCATTTATTTTTGAACTGAAATAAAATGTGAAAAACACAATTGGCCAGGGATGCATCTATTTCAGGGACTCACACAATGGGTAGGAATTCATAATCCACAAAGGTCAATGAACACCACTTTCAACACAAAGTTAGGTTTTCTTAAATGGTCTGTGTACGTTTTTTCTACAGAAATGAAAACTAGAGGTACAATTTATGATGCCAGACTTTGTTTTACTGTTCTAAACCTCATACATTCTGAAAATCAAGCTTTAAAGGATCACAACAGTGGCGCTGTTTCAGCCATAATGCATAGGGCATGGCAGCTTCGCAAGCCAAAATCAACCAATAATTTAACGCCATTTTGTAAACGTCCGTACAGAGACACCTCAGTGTTGTCACAGTTCTGTAGATGGCTACTGTTCTTGCCTGCATCCATTGGTGCTTCACAACTGCAAACTGGTAACAGCACTTGGAGCTGTCAGGGATTTTCTTATGCTGTCTCAAATATAGCCACCTGAGGCCTTTGCATCTGTAATGACAAGCAGCCACTCTCCAAATATACCATGGGTGTCACTGAGGTCTTCACAGACCAAACTTACCCTCCCAACCTTGTACAGAAATGGATCTCCCATGTCTTGTCCCTCCAGTCACCTACCACCTCCTACAGTCCCACTGTCCAACCACAAAGGTGCACTCCCCTCTTGACTCAGTACCACCCACGACTGGACAACTAAATCACATTGTCCACCAGGGTTTTGACTACCTATCATCATGCCCTGAAATGAAAAATATCCTCCTCCACTATCCTTCCCTCCCCTCCCACAGTTGTATTCCACTACCCGCCAAACCTACTTAATACCATTGTCCATATCTACTCCACCTCTGCTTCCAAACCCTTGCCTCATGGCTCATATCCCTGTAATAGACACAAACGCGAGAACTGTCCCATACATCCTCATACCACCATCAAATCCAGTCTAGTTGCAGGCATCACCTATCCCATCAAAGGCAATGTTACGTGTGAAAGCAGTCAATTGATCTACAAACTAAGCTGAAACCACTGTGCTGTGTTCTGCATTGATATTACACCTAACAAGCTGTCTAACTGCACTGAAGGCCACCAATAACCTTTGGCCAACAGACAGCTGGACCAGCCAGTTGATAAATATTCTGCCTAACACAATGTGCTTCACACCAATGACTGCTTCACAGCCTTCACCATCTGGATCCTTCCTGCCAGTACCAGCTTTTCTGAACTGTGCAGTTGACAGCTCTCCTTGCAATATATCCTATGTTTCCATAACCCCCTTGGCTTCAACCTTTCACTAGTCCCTGTCCCTCTACTTCTTTCCTTTTCTGCCTCTCACAAAACTGCTGAATGTACCTGGCTGCCGTTTCCTATCCCCGCCACATCCCTGCATGCTCCCACAAGCAGCACTTTACTATTCCCCACCCCTACCCTATAATCCCTTCTCCTCCCAACTTCAGCCTCGCTTCCTCCATCTGCACCTATATACACTTCTATATACATACTTCGCAAGGTCACCATCCACAGCTCGCTTTTCTAATCAGGTATAGTTGCTCAGGACCAGCCTCAGTGGTCAGAGTCAGTGGTCATATATGTGTGTGTTCTCGGAATGTGTGTCTGTCTTCTACTTTAGCAGAAGGCCTTTTGGCTGAGAGCTCAAATGTACAGCATTCTTTCTGTTGTGCTGTCTGTGACTCAATATCTGTTCTATATGATGAGTATCAATCTAGCCTTCTCAAAATATTCTCTCCCCCCTCACTCCCCCCCCCTCCCCCAAATCCCGCCCCCCCCCTCTCTCTCTCCAGCTGTTTACTTACGTAAGAAAATAAAACACCTGCAGCCATTATTTTCACGTTACATTATTATATTGCAATCAGTTCTACAACTCAGTACACCATCTTCAGTACACCATCTTAACTGATTTTGGGGGGGGGGGGGGTGAACCACAATCATATACGTGATCCCATCAGTGGTCAACACCTCTGAACTGACTTCCACAGAATACTGTAAAAATGATTTTGTGTCTGTGTTGCAGATACATCACTTTTACAGTATTTGCTCACACCATATTATTCCCCACTCTTTTGGCTAAAAAACCCTATTTTTCCACATAATCTCTGTTCAGTGTGACAGCCTTATACCACCATCCTGGCAGGGCCTCTATGCCTGCATGGTACCAATCTGTCCAGTGGTACATGCCTTTGAGTATTCTAATTGTTGGATGAGTGTGTCAACACTACCAACAAAGATATCCAGCTGTGAAAGGAGGTGTTTGATTGTGGTCTGTTAATCACATTCTAGAACTCGCTGCTGTATGCGGCTGGCCAGCACGTGGGAGATTGGACAGGTTTGCATGACCTTCTTTTGATGATGACAGATGCCTTGTCCAATAACTCATCATGCTTTTGTTCACTGCCAGGTCTCTGTAGATGTACTGCAAGCACTCTTGAATATTTACATTGCTCTAGTTTTCCACCAAAAGAAGCTTAATGAGAACTCTCTGCTTGTAACACTCCTCACTTAACAGAAGTCATTTTGAAGGCTAGTGTATAGTGCTGCCACCCATTGAAACTTCACGAAACAATAGTGGCTGAAGTGGGAATATTCCATGATGTCCGACAGCAAATTTTGCATTTATTCAACCGAATTTGTCCAAAAAAATGTGTTGTATTACTTATTGAATACCCTCATAGTTTCACAGATTGTAGTGAAATTAAGTTTTTATTCTTCTATGAACAGGTGCTATGCATACATTTATTTTTCATCCTGTCTTTGTTTTTTGTTCTATTATTAAATCCTTATTGAATGAATCATTAATTCCAAATTCTTAAATTTGCATTTATATGCTCTTGACTGTCGTTATTATTGAAATACTGATAGACTTAATGCAACTGCATTCAATTTTTCCTTTTTTTTCAAAAACAGTTTATACAGGAATCAGTTGCTGTCCTGAAGTGTGACAGAAGAGGAGGAGGGCATTCTCCTATTCCTCTGAAGGAGTTTCACACACATCTGTCTTGGATTTAGCAGTTGTTATCTTCTGTGACAGGAAAAATTATAATGTGGCATGGATTTAGAATCCTGCATATCATTTCCATGAAAATCATGAGTCTTTCTCTGTGTGTTTTCAATTTCTTACTCTCTGTTTCTGAGCGGAATATCTGGTTGTCTGTAAGAAAACGCCTAAAACCACACTCAGGCTTCTCAAAATTCAATTCAAAATTTTATAATCATATGTATTAACATGCTTCATACAATCAAAGATTGTGACATGGTGACTTATCACTTCTAACATTAAATAAGACTAATAAACTTAATCCTATGTTATAATACATATGTTGTTACCTCTTCAGCAGCCACTATTTTTTATGATTGTCATTAAAAAAACCTATGGTTGTAATACATACTGTGTTACCCCTTCAGACAGGTAATATTATCTATGGTCATCATTAAATAAATAATCTCCACTGTAGTAGCATGTAGGCTACTTATCAAAGATTTTTCCTGGTCTCCTTCAGTATTTCTTAGATTTGGGTCACACTTCCCCTTTCACATTTTATTGACAAAATTCATACCCATGTAATACGGAGTTTTTTCATGCAGTTTTAGTCTGTGGGTTGTTAACATGCAACTTGCTCTATGTTTAGTCTCATTCTGAAGTAAGAAAAAGTTTCCCCCCAAAAAAGTTGTGGGTTCCTCTTATTGAAAATGAGGGTCTCCATGCAAGTAATGTACATTAGATTTCAGTCTCAAAATAAAGGTTTGCAGTGTTGTTTCTTTTAGTCCCCACCATGGCTCAGATAACCTTTTTTTAGTCTAAAAACTTTGAGTAGTTTACTATTCTCTAATGCCAGAAAACAATGCTATGCCTAATGAATAAAACAAAATATGCATAATATACAGTTTTTTACAGCTAAATCAGTGACATTATATAAGCTGTCCATAATATAAATCGAACTGTTCAGTTGACTCAGTACACTGTCCATGTGATTACTTCACTACATAATTTTGTTTACTAGTACACCAAGGAATTTGACATAGTCTGCAGTGTCCAATTTTTTTGTCCATATAGTGTATTTCACTTATACACTGTGCAGATTGTTTTGTGTTGAAATGAATAGTTTCTGTTTTTGCAAAGTTTAATTTTAAATTATTATTTTTGACCCTTGTCTCTCCTTTTCTAAGTGTGTGCTCAATACAGTGGATTAAGTCTTCATTGGTTTTGCAGTAGACTTTCAGTGTTGAATCATCTGTATTGAGGATATCACGAACACAATAAGATGGAGACCTTTTCCTCTGATTTTCAAGTGGTAAAGTATGGGGTTGCACAAGGCTCAATACTTGGTCTGCTAATGTTTATATTGTATGTAAATGACACGGCAACATCAGTAAAAGAAAATGCAATTGTGTGTGCAAATAATATATCCCTCATTCTAAATAACAGCTCAATAAATAATTTAGAAACAAGAACTGTCATGGACATAGAAAGGGCAAATGAATATTTAAGTGAAAAAAATCTATTTGTAAATGAAAAGAAAACATCCTACTTGGAAATACTTGCAAAGAGAACAACAAATGAAGAGAAACTAAATATAAGACACTGAAATTGGTTGCGTCTATGTAGTAAATTAAATTAAAAATTTTGTTTTGCTTATGTTTTCACTAATTATTTTATAATTGAAATTGTATATGTATGAATATAATAGAGGGAAACATTCCACGTGGGAAAAATATATCTAAAAAGAAAGATGATGAGACTTACCAAACAAAAGTGCTGGCAGGTCGATAGACACGCAAACAAACACAAACATACACACAAAATTCAAGCTTTCGCAACCAACGGTTGCCTCATCAGGAAAGAGGGAAGGAGAGGGAAAGACGAAAGGATTTGGGTTTTAAGGAAGAGGGTAAGGAGTCATTCCAATCCCGGGAGCGGAAAGACTTACCTTAGGGGGAAAAAAGGACAGGTATACACTCGCACACACACACATATCCATCCGCATATACACAGACACAAGCAGACATGTCTGCGTGTGTCTGTGTATATGACTCTTCAGTTTCTGTCTTAGGCCTACTTTTTTCTGTAGAATTTTTCTCCATGGCTGAGAAAGAAATTATATCTAACTTTATCTCACTCCAAAACTCACTGCTACAGTACACAACGTACTTCACAGTCAGTTTCTTTAGCCCCCAAGCGGGTATGTCCATGTGTAAAGTGCAACAACCACAAGTAACCTTACCTGGTACAGTTCTGTTGTTACTTTAAAACTGTGAACCCGTACCTATTCTTTTGTTGTTGCTTCATCTAACACACGTCTAACATCTGCTGTCATATGTCCAAGGGAGCAACAATAATATAAAATAAACAGCAAACTAGAGGAGAAAAAATGTATGATCCATGCAAGAAAATGACCCCGATTCTGAGCTAGTGGCATAATAAACATAGGATATGTGTGTGTGTGTGTGTGCGAGTGTTTACCTGTCCTTTTTTCCCCCTAAGGTAAGTCTTTCTGCTCCCGGGATTGGAATGACTCCTTACCCTCTCCCTTAAAACCCAAATCCTTTCGTCTTTCCCTCTCCTTCCCTCTTTCCTGATGAGGCAACCATTGGTTGCGAAAGCTTGAATTTTGTGTGTATGTTTGTGTTTGTTTGTGTGTCTATCGACCTGCCAGCGCTTTTGTTTGGTAAGTCTCATCATCTTTCTTTTTAGATATAAATTGTATATGTATATTGACATACCCATTTTCTCTCTAAACAGCGATCAAAGGACGAATAAATAAATAAATCAATAAATAAATAAAAGGTTGGTTTTGTACTGAACCTGGCATGGTATATCATTGATATAATACAAAAATAGTTACCCTTATATTGAACCTTGTGCAACACCCAATTATGTGTCTCTCTCCAAATCAGAGAGAAATTTGTTGTCACTGTTATTAACAGTTGCTTTTTGTTTCTTGTCCACTAAGTATGATGACATCTAACTAAAAGACTTTCCTTGAAAATCAGATTGTCAGTTTTCAGTGAAGCAGGTCATGATTTACAGTACTGAAAGATTTGGTAAGACCACAGAAGACATCTGACACACACATTCTATTGTTGTAACATCTGCTGACTTTAGTTACCAATTAATTATGTATATGGGTTGTTCTGCAACCTTTTCTGAAACTATACTGGCTATGTAAAATTATGCTCTGGAATGAATTATAATTTTCTTTCTGATCATATACCTTTTTTCAAATACTTTTGAGAAAACTATCAACGACAAGATAGGTCCACCATTTCCAATTTCATGTTGTTTACCTTTTTATGAACTGTCTGAAATTCTGCATATCTTAGTCAAACTGGAAAACACACTTTGTCAAAAGACTGATTTTTTAATTTTATTTTACTATCCATCCATAGGCAATAAATATTGTATGGATGTTGTCTAAGTGTATACATAAATTTATTGGAAACCATTTCAAGGAAATGGAACATACAAACATGTAAATAAAAAAGTACAGAGAAAAATATATAAAGTTTTTGTATGTCCATCCTTTTGGCAGGAGGTCTCTTGGACAATGGCCGTTTACTATTGTGACAAAATAAAACATCTACAGACATCCTTATGATTTTATTATATTTTGTTGCAACCAGTTTCAACGCTTCAGTGTGTCATCTTCAGGCCTGTATGCATAAAACAGTAACAATAGTATTATCAACTTCTCAATCAAGTTATATCTAAAAACAAAGATGATGTAACTTACCAAATGAAAGCGTTGGTATGTTGATAGACACACAAACAAACACAAACACACACACAAAATTCAAGCTTTCACTACCCACGATCACTTCATCAGGAAAGAGGGAAGGAGAGGGAAAGACAAAAGGATGTCGGTTTTAAGAGAGAGGGTAAGGAGTCATTCCAATCCCGGGAGCAGAAAGATTTACCTTGGGGGGGGGGGGGGGGGGGGGGGGGGGGGGGGGGGGAAGGACAGGTATACACATACACACACACACACACACACATATCCATCCGAACATATACAGACACAAGCAGACTTGTGTCTGTATATGTGCGCATGGATATGTGTGTGCGTGCGAGTGTATACCTGTCTAAGGTAAGTCTTTCTGCTCCCGGGATTGGAATGACTCCTTACCCTCTCCCTTAAAACCCACATCCTTTCGTCTTTCCCTCTCCTTCCCTCTTTCCTGATGAAGACCGTGGGTTGCGAAAGCTTGAATTTTGTGTGTGTGTTTGTTTGTGTGTCTATCAACATACCAACGCTTTCGTTTGGTAAGTTACATCATCTTTGTTTTTAGATATATTTTTCCCACGTGGAATGTTTCCCTCTATTATATTCATCTCAATCAAGTTAGTTAGAAACAGATTAAAACAGTATGAGAAACAATTACAAGACTCTACAAGTGAATTTACACCAAACATTTGACAGAACGAACAGCTACATCCTTTGTCACGTATCCAAAATATACCATCACAAATTTCCACTCAATATATTTTGCAATTATACTACCTATTAAAAACTTCTTTAAGTACTATTCATTATTTTTATTGGACAGTCAGACATACATTATCTGGACAACCCTGAAATAACCTACTATAAGACAAAATAACTATAGAAGGTGATGAATGAAAGGAAACAATACCTCACAAACAAGTAAAAGAAGGATCATGACCTATGTATCATGTCAAAGTTTAAAATGCATAGTTGTACACTGATGAGGGGCATATACTATGTTATATCTATAAAATGAACATCCAAGACATGTTATAAACCGAATGTAGGACCCACACATGTAGAATGTATGAACGTAATTACATTTTGGCTTATTTTTGTGAACTGCATTTAGTGCCCACCTGTTTGCATTGAACCATGAGTGGACATTCCTTAGGACTTGATCAATGGTTGTTTGAAGCAGTTGTTTTGGTACACTTATTATCACATTTTTATCATCTGTGCATAGTAGCACATTGCTGCACCATCTGATGTGCAGATGTCATTAATATAAACCATATGGTGGCTTGTGAAGTATCTACAAAAATGTAGAAACAACATGGGATCAAGAATATTGCCTTGTGGTAGTCTTGTTTCCATATTTTTGTGTCTGATACTAAATTTATTTTGTGCTTGGAGCACACTGACATCAGTTCTACAATCTGTGCACTGTTTTGCAGGTATGATTCAAATCATATTTCCCTGTCTCTTGAATACCTAATGAATTCAATTCTTCTAAAAGACTGCCATGATTGACTGTATCAGATACCTTGGAGAGATCTAAATTTACTCCTGATACTCTATTTTCTTTTTCTAGATTTTTTATTATTGCTGTTTCTGCATTTTTACCTGCCTGGAAGCTGTGCTGATTACTGTTTTGCAATTTGTTATGGTTTAGATATTTGTTGATTCTGTGCTTCAACAGTTTTTCTGGTATTTTGGAAAATGCCAGAAGGAGCAATTTTGGTCAGTAGTTTTCTATCTTATACTTGTCACCATTTTCAAATAATGGCTTCACCTTTGAGATTTTCAGCCTTTCCACAAATACTATTTCACTAAATGATAAGCTGACTATGTGTGCCAGAGGGCCTTGCGATCTGTAGAGGTATCATTGTTATGATAGACCCTGGCACCTTATCTACTCCTACCAATATTTTAGGTTTCAAGCTTTTGATCACTTTTAACACTCAATGTTCTTTTGTTGGCTCTACCCCCATGCTACAAGCAACTATTGAAATTTCTGGTTTTTCTTGTTTAAATTTAGAAGTTAATGACAGTGTTGCATTTATGAAATACTGTGCAATACTATCACAGACTACTTTTACTAGTCTGGTTGGAATCTCATCTCAACCCACTGAGTTTAAATTTTTTAGGAACATCATGAGTTTCACAACATCAGAGCTTGAACATTGGAGAAATGAAAATTTGAGCAGTTTCTTTCTCTCTTATTAGGATCTGTGTTTGGTTACAGTTTATGAAGAAGTCACTTATGGATCTACATATGGCACTGGGATCTGTAACAGCTTTACTACTTGTCATTAGTTTAGAGAGGCATTATATCTCCATTTCACAACCAACATCACTTCTTATAACAGACTAAACAGCTTTACATTTAATGATGGTGTGGCATAAAGTCACATAGGAGGTTAAGGACCATTCTAGTAAATATGTGTAGACCTGTAGTTAAGCTGGTTAGATCTCATAAAAAGTCATACAGCAGGTAAAGATTTACTTTATTGATCTCTGAGTAAGTTATGCGTGATGCTTGTTGGAATTATTTCCATCTTCAGAAATCCATGTACAAAGTTAGCACAAGGACAAGAGCATTACAAGTTGTGTACGTAATATGAGATGACAGACTGTGTGACATCTCAGGTTATGTACATATCTGGTAATGCTTCTGTCCTTGTGATACCTTTGCATTTGGATTTCTGAAGATGGAAATAATTTTGAAACATGTCATGCATGCTTTGTGATCAATAAAGTCAGTCTTCATCTGCTGTATGACTTTTTATGTCACCTAGCCAGCTTAAGTAAAGATCTATGCATATTTAGCTTTAGATTTTTTCTTGTGTTTTAAAAGTTTCCATTTTATGTGTCTCAATCCACATTGTTACACAAGGGAAACAGTCATGAGTTCAGTTGAAATTTTTTTGTAATGTTCACTTGCTGACTGACCACATGGTGAGGCTTAGTCTTGCCTCCACATTTTCTAGAATGACGTTATTATATATTTTGTTGTGCAGACTGCATGTAATTTTGATAGTGATACAAATAGGGCCACATGGTCTGGTGCTCCTAAACTGGGACTAAATTTTTCTTTTACACTGTAGTTATAACCACTTTCAAATCACCAATACACGTTGAAGCAGTTGCTGTAACTCTTGTACATTGATCAAAATTTAGATTTAGCCTGTTTGTGGCTCTCAGGTTCTTTAAATCTGGGGCAAATTTGTCATCATTTCTTACATTTGTGTTGAAGTCAGCACGTATATTTAGCTTCTTATGCAGTTTTCCAGTTTTTAATATATGTGACAATATTTCAGATTTATGTAGGAATACACACAGATGTGATATATACTGATGATTAACGTGTCATACTCTTTCAAGTTCTATACAACAACTTTCAAATGTAAGTTCTTCATTGAGATGGTTAAAATTCTGTCCGATTTCATATTTTACTGAGGAATAAACTAGCATGCAAGAGTCTCCATATCCATTAGCTGGACAAGAGATAGTAGCCAGTCTGTAGCCTGTAAGTTTATTGCAGAGACTGATACTTTCAATTTTAAGCCAGTGTTAATTTAGACATATTATCTTTACCTACTGTTTCATACTTTCTAACAGAATTTGCAAATCATAAAGCATGCTCATCATAGACCTCCAATATTCAGATGCATAATGATATTACTGCTGTGTACATTATCAGGTAAAGTATCTTTAAAACAAGATAAAGAAACTTCCACCTGTGTATTGAATACTTGTTCCTGATCTTTAATATTGGACCAAACGTGGTTGGAATTGGCCACTTTCCCTAGTTTTTCTGGGTGTGAGAATGTAGGATGATGGCTTTGCTTTTACAGCTGCTTTCATGCATTATTTGGTCAACAACTTTGTTTGAATCTGATGTGAGTTTTTTCTTACCAGATTGGTATAGGTATTGTCCATACATTGTGAAAAAGGCATTTTCATGGTTGTTGACATCCGGGAGTCTTATGTGTTTACATTTCCAAACTACTTCCCAAGCTTAACAACAGCTGGCACATTCATGATCTCTACAGCAGAGTTCAACACAAGGTTTGAAACACTGTGCGCATGAATGTTACCAAAAATTTTGACTTTGATGCCATAATGTGTGTGTTTTGTGTTTTGCTGTTGAGAGCCAGACCAACAACTGTTAATCAGGTATGTTGATTCTCTGGCTGCTGGACTACCTCGCTGTCTTATAAACTAGCATTGTGTTGATTTAGTAAACTTTTAGTTCTGCTGTCATCAGATCATGATTTGTAAAGTGATGAGCTCTTCATATGTTATTTGTAGTATTGTGACAGTAAAATATTGGACTCTAATCCAGGAGAAGCTTGTTCATAATTCTTATTAAATCATCCAAATGCTACTTTCATCATATTATTGCAGGTAAATGATGAGATAGTTTTTTAAAGAAGTCCACAGCTAATTCAACCCATCATCATTGTAAAAATTAAGCTCCATATCTAATGACCTCACTTATGAAAAGATACAATATCATATCAGGGAAGGTTTCCAAATACAGTTGGTCACATTTTCTCTCTTTTTCTGCTCATCAAGTGAGTTTCTGAATTTTCCGTAACTTACCATTAAAATATGTACTTCAAAATTTCGTGGGACACAAGGTTTCTTTGGACTTTCACTGAAAACTCATCACAAGCAGTTACTCCAAAATCATTACTCTAGTAAAACATAATATGCAAAATTTAATTAACTAATTTTTTTCTAAACTTTGGATTTTTTAGTCGAAGTCATCAGTGACTGTCATTTTATCGATTCTGTAAACTAAATTTTGTTATCTAATGCTTAATGGAAAATCTCATATAAAGATGTGAAACAAATACTAACAAAGAGATAGAGGGGCTGGCCAGTACTTACCTCAGCTCAGTACAGCCGATAGATACACAAAACAGAACAGAAAATTTACGTTCCTAGCTTTCAGAGCTTAGTTCCTTCGTCAGGGAGGAGAGAGAGGAAAGAAACGGAAGAAGGGAAAGTGGATTCAGTTACTCACAACCCAGGTTATGAAGCAACAGGGAAAGGTAAACAAAAAGGGGAGCAAGGTTGGAGGCATGGTTGTCAGAGCTCTGTGTGCTCTTTTAGTGTGCCAGTTGACATCTCAGTGGTTTCACTATTTGGTGAGTGGTCTCATTTACTCCTAATTTTTTTATATATATATCTGTGTGCTCATAAAATAGGCAAGTCATTTTGGTTTTAAGCTTGGAAATACATGTGTACAGCCTTTAAAGTAGAGACTCAATTATATATAACACACAATACTGTTTATCATATTTACAAAACATGACACTGCACTTTAAAACCTGCCTGATCTACGTAGGTTATGTAAACTGTATATTATGACATACATTATTATTCTTAATTGTGTGTCAGTGCTAGTGCACTTCCTCCTAGTGTCACACATAAATTTTATTAGTCGCTAAATGAATAAGTAACTTCATCTTCTTGAACTTATTTGCCCATATACTCTATCAGATTATAGAATTCTTTTTATATCAGCAATTTTTTCAAGATTGTAGAGAAACTCTTCTAAGTTTTGAGACTTTGTAGATCCTTGGGAGTGCTTACATTAACTTAATTCCAAAATATCAAGACCCGTTTGCAAATATTTGTAGCCTATGTGAAAGGCACCACAATAGTGTTAATTTGTGGTATCTCATAATGCAGTCACTGTGGTCCTGAATAAGTATAGTCATTGTAAAATTAAAGTATTATGATGCTTAAAAGAATTTCTACAAGATTCTTTGCAGGTCTCTTTCAATATAATCCAAAATACTTTCATTTGTAGTGAAAAGTCCACCTGCTTAGCTGAGTGTTAACATGCTTGCCTACCAAGCAGTGGGCCCGGGTTCGATTTCCAGCCAGGTTGGAGGTTTTCTCCAGTCATGCAATGGGCATTGTTCTGTCCTTGTCATCATTTCATCATCACCAACGTGCAAGTTGCCCATTGTGGCATCACCTGAAATAAGACTTACATCCGGCAGCCGAACTTCCCTAGACAGTGCCTCCCGCCCAACAATGCCACACAATCATTTCATTAGTTTTGTAGTGAAAAAATTCTTTTCATCGTTTTGATATGGAGCTCCCTCACACAGTGAATCCATATTACATATGTAATTCAAAACAGCTATATTACGTATGTAATTCAAAACAACTATGATAGACAGTGCACAAGAGCTCTTGATATTCATACTGAGGTCATTGTCTAATTACAAATATCACTAAGATTGACTTATTGGAAACATTGTTAACTTCTGTTTCAATTTTAGCTCACTATTGTTTGTTATACTCAGTACTTAAATCAAATTACTTTGTGCAGTTCTCCCTAATCCAAAAATAGAGCCACGTCTTGTTCTTGTTGTTTTTTCTCACAAACAATGTATATAGGTCTTTTTTAGATTAATAAGTTTGTTTTCCATGAGCCGCTGTGCTGTATTATTGAATATATGCAAGCGTTTTTCTCAAATGTCTCAAAATAGTTGCCTAAATGCAACAAAGGCGTATCTTCTGCATACTGTATCTTTTTCTCATTTTCTTGAGGTTTCCAATACTATATCCTTCTAATTTCTGATCTACATAAGATGAATAGGTTCAGCTTGTAGTCTAGAGTTGGTAATCAGGTCAGCCAACACACTAATGTTTGACTGGAGTGTCTGATAAGTGTCTTCAGTGAAGGAAAACAAATTTTTCCATGTAGAAAGGACAGGAAAGAAAATTTTAATGCTTCTTCTGTAGCATCATGAACAATTCTTTTAATTAAGTAATTCTGTAAACAATAATTTCTAATGTGTAGAAACCTCTGTTGATCATACAGAAAGACACAAACAGTTAGTGTTGACTTCTTAGAACTGTTACTCCACAAGACTGATTTAGGAAGCAAATAACATACTAGGACACCAAAGCAGGAACTTCTATAGCAGTTTCTATTATCATTTTGAAAATTTTATGTAAGGTAACTTAACACTTTTGGCTGTAACTAGACCTTGAATATATTTTTTTTCAGTATTTTAGATATGTTCATGATGAGCAGATGTGTTTAAAGAAATGTATTGCTGAGGTGTGTAACTGAATATTTTTGATACCTATGTCTTACGAAAAATGCATTCTGTGATTGTCTTCAAACTCAACTACAAAATGAGGATTTCTGGGTACTCGGAACCTCCAAACTGTTTGGAAACAGAACTACTGGGTACATATTGTAAACATCCATTCTTCTTTATGATTTATTTCACCTCACACAGTATATGGAAAACATTAAAATCTCAATTTTCTGGGCCGTTGCCTTATTTGTTGCTATATCATGAAAACAGTTAAGGTGATGGAAGAAGGTCAAGGAAACAAAAAAGTGTCACATTTCATAAAAATATTTCTTTTTATGATGATGGTATAGTAACTGAGCAATCATATAAATTTGAATGAAACCTTTTATTCCTTACTAGCAGCAGCAGCAACAACAACAACAACAATAGTAACAATAATAATATTAATAACACCAGTAAAATGGCAGTACTAATAACAAAAATATTAAATATTATGCTTTCCTTATAAATAGACTGAACATGTGGATGTTTTGTCTAAATACCCAAAGCTGTTAAAATTTCTCCATTCTGAAGGGAAGAAACAGTGACGAAAATATATATACATTGCTAAAATTATGATTGTTCTGTTTGTTGACTGCTATGTGTTGCATCATGAAAATATAAACTTTATAACAAACATGTACATCTGCACAATGTAGCCATGCAGTTGGTGAAGTTTGCGAGTGATTAGCATATATAGATAAAATAACTTTCTTTTGCTTGCTGCATCTATCCTATCATCAATGTACTAAAAGATGCTACATTTAACTCCCCTGCCTATCTTCTCTCTCTCTCATCTGTATCCTTGCACTGTATCCTGTGGCTCTTGTGTTTCAGACTGTGCCACTAGGACTCTTGTTGGTAAATCATCTCACCTTGTTATTACTGTAGCAGTATTAAATGTTTGTTTTGTGATGAAATGTGGGTAGCAATAAGCATCTTATCTTGCTTGTGTTTATTGTTGTTTTTGCAGCAATCACTTCTATTGTCCTTGCAGCTAAACTGTTTTATGTGATGTCAAGCATTCTTGGCATACTAAATATCAATAACAGGGTGGTTTCTGGTTGTTCTGCCAGATGATATTACAGAATACAAAGAATACTTTAGCATGTGTGTGTGTGTGTGTGTGTGTGTGTGTGTGTGTGTGTGTGTGTGTGTGTGTGTGAACTGAAAAAGAAAAAGAGTGTGAGAGAGAAAGAGAAAGAAAGAAAGAAGGCACATGTGTCCTGGATCTTCACAATATCGATCAATGAAAATAAAACAAAAAGTAATGGTATTATTATATCATGATAGCAAGATCTCCATTTCAAAGCATTAGTAGTGGCTGTTGACTTTAAAGAAAAGGTAAGAAAAGTTTCTATCTGATCAGCTGAAATCATTATCCTAATCTAATAAATATTTCACGATGAAATTTCACAAAAACTCTTTCATAATGTAAGCAGACTTTTAGTTAGTTTTTGCTTGGGTGACAGTTTCACTGTGTCATAGTCAATGGCATGCCCAAAAGCGTATGATGTTCTGGAATGATGAGCTTGCTGAGCTGAAGAAGCCACTTATCACGTTGTTTCTTGTACTGCTATTTGATTATGCAGGCTGAATTATGTCATATCATATTGATTATGGATGTGATAAGCATCTGGTCTGTAAAAGCCCAAATCATTTTTGATTTGTTGGAGCAAGGCACAGATCTTGGTTGAAGGACAGAAGATACATTTGTATGATACATATGTTTGCTGATATGTTGACAGCACAGGATAAGTATGCAATAAATTTTGTCTTCTTCTACTCATTCAGTTCCTTCTTATTCTGTACTCACTCTCTTATGAAATATGTTGAACTTGATACTTTGTGTAGCCATTCTTACTTGGTTATTTCTGGAGAAAACTGTTCTCAGCTGGGATAATTTGATGCTGAACTTCTTCTGTTGGCTTGTGCACTGTAAATAGGCACCTCAGTAAGCCATTGCATCCATATTGGTGGTAAGAACTGGATGCATACAAATACTATTGTTGTATGTCAGTTTGTACTAGTTTTTTCCTCTTTGGTGTCCAGGAAAAATAACTGATGGTGCTTTTCCATGTCCACAGTAAAAGTATTACTTTAATTGAGAGAGTCCAGACAACAGAGGGAAATCTGTAGCATAAGTTGTCTCTATACTATGAATTTATCTCAGACACATTTTAAAAACAAAATTGGCTGCAGTACTGTTAATAATGCAGCATTCTCTTCAGAGTACACTACAAAGAGATTACTGACAACCAAAGAGACAGGTCTTCTTTTGTTGACAGCATGTGTTTCTAGTACACCCCACTGAACAGGAAGTGTGTTTCTAAGTCAATTAAAGTATGAAGTAGTCCACCATACAGCTGTCAATTTTTCAGTGACTGTTTATGCCAACTCATTTAATAGAGTTCACATGAATATTGAGACTGCATTAAAACTCCCTATACCAAATGAGGTGGCACAGTAATGAGACACTGGACTCACATTTAGGAGGAAAATTGTTCAGATTCCTGTACAGCCATCTGGATTTATGTTTTATCCTGTTTCCATAAATTGCTCAAGGCAGATACCAGGCTGGTTCCTTTGGAAAGAATGTGGCCTATTTCGTTCCCCATCCTTCACCAGTTTGATCTCTAATGGCTTTGTCAGTGTGGCTTGGTGGCTCAGTGCCAGATTATGGATCCAAAGGTCTTGGGTTTAATCCCTGAGAGTGTAGCATTTTTATGTGTCACTTTTTACTTCCTTCATCTTTGAGAATGTTGTTAATGTGAAGAATTCTGAGTTTCATTGTTGTTTGGAATCCATGTTAAACTGTAGGTACATCTAAAGCAGGTTGATAGATCAGTTCAGAGGTTGGAAGAAGGCAAAGACATACCATCTGTAATTGGACCACTATTAGTGAAATACTGTAGTGTTCAAACCGACTTTGTTGATGACAGCTTTACCTATTTTTTACTGTTGATAGGATATAAAGGTCCTAATCTTCCTTTTCCTTAAAATCCCTTGGAACCAATGTCACTAAAGGGAAACTACTTTAAATGATCAATAAAGTCTATTGAGAATTTTGTAAATCTTCCTCATAATTCCCTATAAATACCAAATAGTGTCCTTAAGTGTGTTGGCAGTTGTATATGGCTGCACTGATGTTACTGACCAGGACAGGAAAGTATCGTTTCCCTACGCCTCTTAGACAGAATGGTCATTGGTAAGCTAAGACTTTTTTTTGGGTAGACTGAGTTTTTTAATATGTACCTACTTGTTGCATTACATTTTATCCCAAGATAACATTGATTTTTAGGCATATTTTGCATTTCTGAGATGTATCAAAGAGTGTAAAAACGCATTGGCCCTGCTCATACCAGCTAACTAAGCAGTCATTTCCATATACTCTCCAAAAATGTATAGAGGATTGTCAAACATATATTGAGTTCCATTTGGTTAGATAATGATGGCAGAATAGTTGGTTGCCAAAATTTACATGGCTTTATAGCAGAAAACCCAGAAACCATCCAGATATACTATTTCTGATGTAGTTTTTATTTCTACACTGTCCAGAATTGTTGTATATTGTATATAGTAATTTAATTTATGTGTTTTCCCTTTATGCTTTTTACTGTACTTAGTCAGCTCTGTTAATTTTTAATATGCAAAGATGATAGTATTGCTAATTGTTGTTTTGCCATGTGTAGCAGTTATGTGGCATGCCATAATAGAGAAAACTGTTAAATTTTAATATTTTTGTAGGTTCCTACACAATTATTTTCTGTTTGTACACAACATTTTGTACATTGCTCTAAAATTTGACAAAAACATGTATGAAGTACCTTACAGTATACATTTATAAACTACTTTTATTAGTATGTTAAGAAAAAATTTTTACTTGTTCATTCTTAATTATAATGACCTAAGATTCAATATGATTTTTTTTTATAATGACTTTCAAACATTTTTGCTGCCAAGATAGGAAACTATATTCTATAGTCAACAGATTGGCATAGATGTTTCATTCTGCACTCATATGAAAATGGTATGAGTGATATAATAGCTAAATACTGTGTTCCCTGATGCTAGTCTGTACTGAAATATTTAAAAAATAGAATTAAACCACTGTATGGCATCACTAATAATTCACATGAATGGATAAAGTCACTGCCATTTATTAATCTCTCCACATGCTCAGTGCTTATTCCTTCATTTATTATTTTTTTTTTGTATTGGTTTGAGGGTGGATGAAAATACCTTACTAAAACAGAAATACCAAAGCCCTGTGGCCATGTTTAATTAGTTAAGACTTCTGATGGTACACTTACAAAATTTATTAAATTATCAAGGAATCAAATAAACATGCATTTCACATGTAATTCTAAATAAATCCTACTGCATTAAACAAAATGCTATTTACCTTGACCTATGTGCCAGTCTGTCTGGTTGAATTAAGGTTTATTCATCTTTTATACTCATCAGCTGCTGACAAATACTGAGAGAAAGTACTTGGTATTAGAATATCTGTTCCTAAGTTTTCACAATGTGGTTGCAGGTGCTAAACCATGAAAGATCATATTTTCTAATGACTTAACAAAATCCAAACCAAAAAATATGAAATACAAATCCATGGTTGGCAGTTCATAAATCCATTGTACCTATGTCTGAATGACTAATTGCAACATAAATATTGGGAGGAGTAAAGATAACAGCTCGCTGTAGTTGAGATGTTGAATGGTCAATAGGCACATAAACAAGACTGAAAACCAAATGCTTGCACTCAGTTCAGTTCAATTCAATTTATTTAGCGCCCTTGTATTTCATAACATACAATGATATAGGATTTGTTATACAAGTTATTACATAGATAACAGTACATGAAGTTCGTAATTTATGTCTCACATCTCACTGTCAAGGAACATTGAGCATGTACATCAGCAACTTACTTGACATGTGGGAGAACATCAGAGATATTGGCTATGAACATTCATTATTTCCAGGTTATGTTTTTTTGTGTGTAGTCATCAAGTGACGACTTCTTCAAATGTCATATAATAAATATCGCATTTGTATAAAAAGGTATATTATGTATCATATTTATTTGAAAAGATTAATCCATAATATAATAAATAAATATAAGTGCTTTAACAGAGCAGACTGAATAGGAAGGTAGTAGGTTCCTCGGTTATTTGCAAATATTTGTATGTACTTCTAACTTAACAATTATCGTTGTCCAACACAAGTTATTTCACTTTGCAGCTGACCTTATTGCTTCTTTCATCCTTTACAAAAGTCTACATTCTATAATAGCTTGCAGTTTTTGCTGACAGGTTCAATTTGATTTTGTAGCCTAGAGCAGGGACTAGAAGGCTTTACAATTCTTTGTTTGAATTCAGGCACTTATTTACAAAAAAATATTTTAATTTTGCTGTAAATGCATTTCCAGTATTAGCTGTTAGGGTTTCCTGCAATTTATTGTACCACATTAAGCCACTGATACATGGGCTGTGCTCTGTTAGTTTTAATATTGTTCATTCTGTTTAATAACTGTGCTTAATTCTTGTATTGTTAAGTATTTCACCCTGATGATTGCAAAAAACTGGTAAATCTTTATACACAAGAGGAGTATTCAGTGAAATAATTATTTTGGATAAGAGCATCATGACAGATCTCCCTGTACCCCAGCCCTTGTATCAGCTCTCTTTTGTAGCACTAATATTCTATTCAAGCACATTTCAGCAGCACAACCTCACAGTTCTGTCCCACAGTTTATAAATGAGAAAACTGCCCCATAGTATACTGTTTTCAGAGTTTTATTACATAATTTTGTGGACAACTGGTTAAATAAGTACCAGATGGTTATAATTAAACTGACGGTGTTCCCAGTGTTGCAACACAGGCTGTGTACATTGAAGGAAGCTAAAACATTGTAGGTACTACCCAGCCATGATATTATTGCACTTGGTCTCTTTTGGTCATTATTGGATACATGTGGTGATGTTACAGTGAACAAGTACAGTGGTAACTACGGAAAACGCATTGCACTCTGGATGATTTCAAGACAACTATGCATGTGGTATCAAGTGTTTCAGCATGTCATCACAAAATACTATGATAAAAACTCAAGATAAACAGACTGAAGTTCCCTCACTCTCAGGTGCAATAATATTGGGGTCAACTAATATGTTCATTAATCAGTGCATTCACTGAGTATACTGAAAAAAATAATAGTTCCACTTTCTACCACCATGTGAAAATGTGGCACTGTAAACAGTTAGAATGTGGGTGCAGGAAAGAGGGAGGAATGACAAGCATATGATCTGGCATGTTTATTAGGGTATAGTCACAAATTGCAACATGTGTTGAATATAGTCTCAAGACTGAATGACATGAGGGATCCATAACACGGCATGGTTGATAGTTGGTTGCAGCATATCTGGTGTAATCAGAGAGATAAGTCATCATATGCTATCCTTCAGATCAGGAAGATTACGGATGCATCCCTGATAGACACAGTGTTTCAGATATCACCACAACCAGAAGCCATATGGATTTATGTCAGAGGATCTGGAAGGCCACAAATCTTCAAATCGCCCACAGGCGGTGCGGTCATTACCGGTTGTTTCTCGAAGTAAATCTTTCACCTGGAAATTGATATGTGGTACCACCCTATATTACATGAAATTGGTGGTGTGGACACAGTTGTATTCTTGCAAACCTGGAATCGTGTGTTGCACAGGGCATGTAAATGTCATTGTACAACCAATAGGACCACAAGGTGTCATCTCCTTAAAGAAATGGACTGAGAATCAAGGTGCTTGTGAAACCAAACTACACAGTCACATAAGCTGGGTGCAGTGGATGTTTCTGCACAGAATGTGGAAGAGTAGAACCACATATGTAACACTTCTATGCATTCATGGCATCATGCAGAGTAAAATGTGCCTTGTCCATCCAAAGAATTTTACCTGGCCTCATGTCATCTATTTCCATGTTCTCCAAAAAATGAAGTGCAAAGTAACAGTATTGCAGCCTACCATGGGCCTTCATTATCTGTAGACAATGTCCCACAAATATATCCTATACATGTGTGGCATAAACTACCTTCTTTGGACTCCAGTAACTATGATTTTGTCTTAGGGTCTTTTAGGCCATGGTTACTAAAATATTTAGTCACTTCCCATGCCCCGTGGGTTGAAACATGTATTATCTCTTTCTCATTGTCATCATAAAATAGTAGGAATGTGCCATCAGCATACATAATTATATGGGAGTTAAAAGACTGTACATCTTTTATATACAATAGAAAAGGAATTGCTCTCAGTATTAACCCTCATGGCATGCTTTGCAATACAATTTGTCCATAGCATGGATGTTGATTTTTCTCACCCCATTTTGATAATATAAACCTGTGCATCATTTTCTTTTGGTTTTGGTAAGTTGACAGGAGATCAAGAGATTTGTACCTGATACTGCATACTTTCAGTTTCTGTAGGAGCAGCACATCATTGACCAGATGATATGTCTTCGTAAAATCTAGAAATATGCCCACAGCATTGTGCAAAAACTCTGTGACAGCTGTACTGGTGCTGAGATTATTTCAAAATCCATGTTAAGTTTTTGCAATGAGATTGTTTTAGTGGAAAAAAAGACATTATCTGCAATAGCATGACTGGTTGAAGAAGAATCATTGTGAACATGGGAATCAGTGATACTGATCTGCAGTTTTATGTTTCCTACTTTGTATTGGTCTGACAATGCTCCTTTTCATTGCACTGGGACATCTGTGAAAAGATATGACACTAAATAATGTAATAAAAAGCATTTGCTGCAATGCTTTTCCTAGTGATTTGTTAAATGTATATGAGCCACTAAGAGCACGAAAAGACATATCAAACACCCTGGAACACTCTCTGTCTCAAAATATTTGTAGCCTACAGTCGCAGACTTCTTGTAACTAAGCACATGCTCAAGAAAAAGAAAAGAAATTCATAATTCACATATTGCTTGGCGCGGAAAGTTAGTTAAAATTCATAACTAAGATTTTTTAACAAACTTAAGTGTGTGAAATGAGGATCTATAACAGAAAACTAATATAATGCATTTCATACAGTAGATGAGGAGCTTACAGTGGATAATAATAATAAAATTAAAACTGTGTGTGATAGAATTTGGAAACAAGAAAGGTTTTTAATTTGAATATGCTAAGTGTGTGTATGTCAATAGTATTAAGAATAGTTTTTATTTATTTATTGGTAGTTACAGAAATGGTGACTGTTGTGAATAGGTTTTAACCACATTTAAGAACAAAAGTAGGTTTGGGACATATCTTGTAATATTTGTGGTTGGGTTTACTATTTTTTGACAAGCATTGCTATAGGTTCCTAAAATGTACATAATGTCATGAACATACAAAGGTATAATGGTACTGGTGCACGTAAGAGGTTGGACTAACAGGGACATAAAGAATGCATATAAATAAGACTGAGAGAACAGATGAAGAATTGTTTGGTTTACCAGAGGCTGTTGTAGAGTGTCAAAAATTTGAATTAACAGATATGTAGTCTCATGAAAAGCAGTTCCAAATGGAAGTATCCTCTGATATCCACTTTTAAGTAACAGGACAGCATAGATTCAGAGGGAGATCTGCTTCAAAGCCATGTAATATATGCCCTATGGAATGAGATAATATCTTCAGTACTGCTCATCTAAATTTCATCTGCGCTGCAAGTGACAGTTGTTAATACCCCCCCCCCCCCCCCCCCCCCCCCCCCCCACACACACACACAAGCTCATATTTTGTTCATTGTGGCTACCATGTTTTCATTAACAAGAAAAGCATTTTACTTATCCCACTTCTAGGATGATTGAGAATACTGTCGATTAATAGTAGAAATGCAATCTGTTTTCACTACACAGACAACAGAAACTGCTGGACATTGAGTGAATAGGGACAGTCCACTTCAGCACACAATGAGTTTTTAAAATAGAATGATTATTATTATTATTATTATTATTATTATTACTGTTATTATTATTTATCATATGAAGTGTACAGATACAATTCATAGCAGTTTTTTACACAGTGAAGTATGAAATGAGTATGCAAGAGCTCTAGCCTTGATTAACCTTACAGGGTGATGTCAAAGGAGTCTATCTGTTCCATTGTTTTTTTTGAAGAGGCATTGATGACATGCGTCCAGTTTCCACTGAAACATCTCGTGGGACATTCCTGTGCAATGCAGTCAGTGGTCTGCTCTGAAGTTTCACAGTCACACAGTCCCCATTTATACACAAAGGATTTAGTTCTTCCATGTTCACTCTGGATCCTGTTTAGCTGACACCAGGTTCTTCTAGGCAGATGCAAATCTGATACACTTATGGGGTCTTCGAGGCCATGAAAGTGTTTGCTGTTGTTTTTTTTCATGTCTCGTTTCACACATCTTCAGCCTTCAGCGCCTGGATCTTAGGAACTGTCCACAATGGTTTCCTTAACTTCAGACACATGCTGGGTGAAATGAGAACAATTTCCCAGGCAGGTGATCTTTTCCCCTTCACATCTCACTGTGCTTGTCCTCTCAGATTTGGGGAAGCAACATTACTGAGAGCAGGCAGCCACGGTAAAGGAGTTGATCTTGATCGCAAAGTGCCTATTGTGGTTCTCATGGTATTATTCAATGAACATCAGTGTTACTGACATGCACACACTTGTACCATACTGGTGTGCATTATTCAACCACAGGTTACGCAAGAGACAAAGCCACTGTGTAGAGGGTGTCAGTCTGAGCCCCCCCCCCCCCCCCCCCCCAAGAAGTTCCAGCTAGTTTCCAGATAATTTTATTCTAGCTCTTTAACTTTTCTGCAAGTGATGTGAGATGAGTCTTGAATGATAATGAACAATCCACTGAATTCCAAGATTCTTAAGGGGAAGGTTGTTCTTAACCATTTTGTTGCGGAAGGTGACTTTTAGTGGCTGATTTGCTAAGCTGTTGTTGAGATGGAAAGCTATTACTTAAGTTTTTGTAAGGTTAGGGTACAATCTCCATTTCCTGTAATAACCACAAGGTAGTCTCAGGTCTTGTGTGAGCACATTTTCTCCCTTCTCTAGGTGCTTGCTTTGGAATGAAATGGCAGTATCATTTGCATAGCAGAACTTCTCAGATACAGTTTATGGTGTGTCACTTATAACAGGTTGAACAATAGTGGGGCCAGCACAGATACTTGTGGTAGACTGTTATTCATTGTATATGACTTGCTTGTTTTGTCATGAAGGCAGACTCAGAAATACTGGTTTTTCAGTGCATTGAATATCAGTTTTGTTAGCCTTATGCAAGTTACAGTTTGCTTTAGATTTAACATTAGTCCATCCAACCACAGTGTATTATAAGCAACAGTTAGGCCCACAAACACTACTGATGTTTTTAGTTCTTTCTGGAAACTAGCTTCAATTTAAGTTGGAGCCCCACTACTTGCTCCCAGCAGCTGCTGCTTTGCCTGAACACTGCTTGGTAGAAGAATGCTGCTCCCTTAGGATGGATTGTGACTGTTAAGTTACAGATTCAGACTCTGTTCAGTTAGGCTGTCGTATGTTATGCATTTTAAATGTGAAATACACTTCACAGGTGCAACACTTTTTTTCAAGTTTATGTTGGATTTTCGTATTTGAATTTCTGTGTAGTGAGTTCTTTGTGCCCTAAAAGGATACATTTGGATAGGTTAATTTCCCCATTTAATTTTTTTTTCATTTTTGCTTTGTATTCTGTAATTTGTAATAAATTGTTCACTGAGTTAACATGCAGTAGTTTCTTCAGTGCTAAGAATATAAACCTTGCTGCAAGTTTATTTCTGCTGCATTTGTCACAAGTCTTTGAAATACCATTCAATTTGTTCACAATAACTCAGCTAAGGTTCTCTAGATGTTAATTAATTCGTGTGCATATGCGCAAATTGTGCTTCACTCCTCATACAGATTGTGCGAGATGGATTGTGGATTATGCATCAATACATATTTCATGTGTCCCAGTTTTTATTTGTCCTACTTCATGTTTTGCACTTTCTGGAATGGATTTAAGCTATATTTAAAGTCAAAAAGTCTACAGTCTCCATTTTTAAGTGAACTGTTCTACATATGACCATCCTTGATGTTTTGACTGAAGAGTTTTAAATCAGCTCTAGGGATCTATGTTTAAAACCAATTTTTAACTCATGTTTCATGGATTTTGGGAAAAAAGAACCTGTTTTTTACTAGTAAAAATCTACTCTATCTCATGTGTGTATTGTCTCGGAAATAAATATCACACTGAGATTTGTTTATTTCAAGATACAGGCAATGAATTCATTAAATTGCATTCCTATTCTCGTAGAAATCTTTCACTCCACAGCAGAATGTGTACAGTAAGGAAACTTCCTGATGGATGAAAATTTATTAAATCTTGTGCTGAACTACATATAGACTGTCTCCATGTTATTTACTGCAAACGTCCTTTCTCCTATGAGTGGTAGTTCAGTAACGTATACACAAGCCTGTGTGGAGTTTGAAAAAGTCAGCAAATCAGAAATATAGACTGAAATATGAAATTCACTTGGATAACACATTTCTTAGGAGCATTTCCTGCAAAAGGCAAGCATGAAGTTCAAGCCCAAGACTACATAATTTTAATGCACCAGGAAGTTTCAGTATATTTAGATTATTTTTTTAGCTTGACACGATGGAAAATTTCATAAGAATCCCATTATGGTAAAAGAACTAGTCTACATATTTTCCATCCTGTGTCTTTAATATGTTGGTAGTTTTATTTTAATCTAGTGGCATAGACAATTCTGCTTGCAATGTGTGCATCTTAGGCATGGCTTGGGCTTAGATTTTGATTAGCGGTCACATATAGACTTGCATTTCCCTCATAAAATTGTAAATTATAATAAGAAATGCATTGTTGTTGCATGAGGTCACTGAGAAATGCTGAATGTCACTTTGAAAATCAAGTGGTAATTAAAAAAGCAGCTAATAAATTATTATAATGAAACTTTTAAATACATAGAAAATTAAAATTTTGCCTTGTCAGTACAAGTGCAGGGTCTCATATTACACATATTTTATTTATCTCTAGCATTAAACTTTCAATGCATATATGCCAACTATCTGATACCTACATTAAAACTGAAATCTTGATTAACTATTTATTCCTATGTATTTATGTGCAGGAAATAAGACAGGCAGCTGAATTCCTTGAATTACCAGAACTGCTCAGTTTTGTCAGCAACATTCAAGCTCATGAAGAATTTCTGAATGCTGATGTGAAACAGCAATATCGGAAGGTAATATTTGTGAATTTTGTCTGAAGAATGTAAATTAATGTTCATGACTCACATAAGATATATCTAACAAAATAGGCCCCAACTTAAAAGTGAAATCAACTAAGAACTTAATACCAGCAGGCTTAAAAGGCGAAGCTAACCATCAGTATCAACATTGTTAATATAAGTACACCTCAAAATAATAACTGTTTAAGTCTATATTCCTCTTGTGCTTGTCAAAAGGTGAAGTTTAGAGAAATGGGTCTGCTTTCCCCTAAAGGACAGTTGTGGATGAAGGTCAGGCATAATGATGTCAAAGTGCAAAAAGAGTAAAGAAATTTATACCACTCACATGGTTTATGTGACAGAATGAGGCTTAGTTACTGTAGTCACAGAAATTAGAAGGAATGATCAACATAACTAAACACTTATTACTTAGTTGATAATGAATCATGCAGATGTAGTGACATATTATGTTTGGTAATATATCCATCAAGCTGACATAGCTGCTGAGCAGCCATGTGAACACTTACAGAAGCCTAAAAGAAATAGTAAGGTCACTGCATGGTCCCAGACTGAAATTCAGAAATTTTGTTTCTCAGTATCTAGTTCATGTACATTACAACAAATAAAAAACTTCTGCAGTATTCAGGTGGAATAATTTTCACGTGTGGACATTTATCATGGGGTGCCCGTTATGGTCAATACTAGGAAATTTCTAATATTTCATTAAACATATTAATAACATTTTTTTTCTTTGTTTGTACAGGAAGTACGCCGTCGGTTGGAAGATCTGTGTCTTGGCCAGGGATTGTTCTCTGACATTGTTTTCCAACTGGATGATGGCTCATACAGTGCCCATCGTCCAATGTTGATGGCTCGTTGTGATATGATGAAAGCAATGTTTTCAGGGGACTTCAGGGAAAGTAGTGCCAAAGTGGTCAGTATACAAACAAATAATATTACTGGATGGTTGAATGTCTCTTTTTTTTCTCCTAATGACAGACATGTAGACCAGATAACAGTTCCAGCTGTTCCACTGAATTCTGTTAAGATTTACAGAGTCTCATACTTTTCAGTAGATGTTTGGGATAATTAAGAATCTTCATTCGACATTAGTCGTGTCTGTGGAGGGAGGGAAGGGGGGCAGCATACACCCAAGATTCAACATAATTAATTACAAATCACTGTACATAAGAACACAAGTAATTACAGGTAGCTCAAGTCTTATGTATAAGACAATCAGATAAATGGCAATCAAGCATTCTGCCATTTTCCTTTTCACTGTAAAATTGTAATATAAATATAAATTGGCTCATTCCACATCACAATTATAATTCATGGAACATGGAAATAATGAACTAGTTAATGAAAACCCAATACATACCATTTTGTGCACGACATTTCAATGACTGACCTAGCTGACTACATCAGGTTCTCTAACCAGTAGTCATAGGTCTCTTTGCTGCTTGGATGCCAACCTATTTACAATAGAGTAGAACAGAATAGACTCTTTACTTGTCTTCCCATATTTTTCACACAGTTGGCTTTATCTTTTTAATATATTGTTGATGTCTGCTCCTATTTACAGCCAAATTTAACTCCCTTTCTCTGTTGCATCCTTTAATATACATTTTTCTTTAACCCATGCACTTATTTTATGCAATGCTCATAGTATCATTATTTTCAGGCTCTTGAGAATGTTATGACAAGTGAGACTGAGTGTGGGGACCTAAACCTTGTTTATGTTGGAATGCCACCCTAGTTTATAAAATTTTTGGAACTGTTATTTCAACAGACACCTCAATTACCGAATGCAAGAAACTCTTACCCTAAACCATAATACTTGCTGTTTTCACGAATAGCTGAATATCAGCAGAACTGAGAAGAGAGATGGATGAAGTATCAAGGTGGAAGGGCCACTTGCTGAGGAGGACACAATACCAAGTGGTAGTCGAGCTAAACACAACTGACTGATGGTGGACAAAGCACAGCCTAGACAAGCCCAAAGCAGCCACTGCAACAATGAGGTGCAAAGCAAAATTTTTCCACAATGATGTGAGCAGGCTAAGAACAAAGAGAGACAAAATCTGAAATGCAAGCCGTGAGAAAAGCCAAGTGCTAAGTGGGTTGTTATCGAATAGCCCATAGAACAGTGATGATAGTAACTGATAAGATCAGTGGTGAGTACAGAATTGACTGACTATTTGCTGGGTGGCCAAATTTATACCAGCTAAGAGGAACACAATTGGCTGGTATATTCATGGGCTGAGGCAGGTGGCATGCTTGCTATCCGAGTGCAGTGCTGTAGTGGTATCATGTGCTCTATAGGCCACTTGGGTCAATTTCCTTCAGCAGGCATTCAATTTCTGCAGAGCCCAGTATCAGAATAGTGTTATTTTTGCTCTTTATTTAATGTTAATATTCCAGCCAGTGGTCAGTATAAGATAACTTTCTTGACTGAGAAGTCAGGTGCATCAGTGATGTTCTTTCCACCTCTTCACATCTATTCTGACAGTTTGTTTCACATGCAGTATGCCACATAATCACGTAATGTGGTATTTACGTGATTTTTGGAGTTCTATACCATATTTATCGTACCAATGTCCACCTGGACAAGGAGTGAGCTATCTTGTTCTCTTCACAGACATGGCTTTAGCTGCATCACAAGTCCCTCTTGTCAATATGACATTGTTTTAATTGCAACACATGTTCCTCTTATCAATATGATTACTCTTTCCTTTGGAACATTGTTTGTAGGAATTGTAGTTCTTCAGTGAAGCTTTCCTTGTTTGACAGCAGGTGATCTCTATGACCAGAGTCCTCATAATCTCTGACAAATTATTGTGGCATGGAGATAGAGGACATTATTTGTAGATTTTCTATACATATCATGGCTAAGGGGTGTACCCACACTTCTCTTAATAAATACATCGAGGGAATACGGCTGTTCTACTATTTTAATTTCCATTGTGAATTTTGTATTATGTTGGGGGCAGTTAAGGTGGCCAGCACCACAAATCATTGATTTATCGATAGAAACATCGTAGCAGATTCTATTTGCCAAAAAATGTTCCTTATATACATTTGTCACAAAAGATAACAATATGAATTTGAAAATTATTTGAGAAGCTAATGTATTCAAGAATGCAAACACTTGAGCACTCAGCCAATCACTGTTAGGATTTCAAAATACTGGCAATAAATTCACTGAGCATGTGATACAAAGTTTAAGAAAGTGCTGAAATTTCACCATTTGGTAGCTTTCACAACTTACTGAAGGATTTTGATTGTACAGGTCATGTTCCAATATATATGTTTTTGTGGGATATATGCCAAGTTTAGTTAATGTGTATTTTAGAAACAGCATTAGAAACTTACACATAACCATTCAAGTAATTTGCAGGGGAACATATCATCTACATGTGAAGAAATGACAGCTTGTCTTCCTCAGGGTCTGGTAATAGATCCATTGTCATTCTTTTTGTACTTTAATGGTCCACCTTTTACCTGAATCTAAGTCAAAATTAGTTTTTTTTTTTTTCCCTCTCTCCAGAGTTGATACAGATATTGTTGTCAAGCTACATAGGGAAGCACCAACTGAAAATAAATAAATGTATAATATGATGTTTTTGTGAAAGTGGTTATGGTAACTTATTTTGATCATATTCAGTGCCATTAAAATATGGGTTCAAAAATGTCCACATCCATTTCCTGTGCTTTACCAACAAGGAATAATAAACAAAGTAGAAAACTTCTCAAGTTTGTGAATATGCATGTTCATGCAAGCTTGAGATTGATAAACTATATAGTAGATGTACTGAAACTTTTGGATTCAGTTGTTTTTCCCATAAGAGTAATTGCCAACTTTAAAGATATGACAATCAGTAAGTTAACATATTTTGTATGCTCTCATTCTTTGAAGTAGTAAGGGATAATATTTTGGGATAAATCCTAACTTAGTATTCATTGTGTAAAAGAAAGTAATCATAACTGTGTGGGGTTCATATATGCACATGGTCAGGTATCTGTTAAAATACTTGGGAATAATAACCGCAGCCTCACAGTATGTACATTCTAAGACAAAAAAAAAAAAAAAAAAAAAAAAAAAAAATCATGAAGAAATTATCTGATAGGACAGAAATCAGTACATTTGATGTGCATGTAGAGACAAACACATGATTTCAATTTCAGAAAAATTGGAGGATTTATGCAAGAGAAAGAGCTCCAAAAATGGAGCAAGTCAGTAATTTGGTGGTCCACCTCCGGCCATCATGCAAGCAGTTGTTCAGCTTGGTATTGATCGATACAGTTGTTGGATGACCTACTGAGGAATATCATGCCAAATTCTATCCTATTTGCATGTTAGATTGTTAAAATCCTGAGATGGTTGGAGGGCCCTGCTCATAATGCTCCAAACATTCTCAATTGGGGAGAGATCTGGCAACCCTGCTGACCAAGGTAGGGTTTGGCAAGAATAAAGACAATCAGCAGAAATTCTTGCCATGTTCAGGCAGTCACTATCATGCTGAAATAGAAGCCCAGAATGGGCCACCAAGGAGGGCAAAAAAATAGGGAGTAGAATATCATCAATGTACCGCTGTGCTGCAAGAGTGTCATAAATGACAACCAAAGGGGTCCAGCTATTAAAAGAAATGACACCCTTGATCATCACTCCTGGTTGTGAGACCATATGGCAGGCAATAGTCAGGTAGGTATCCCACCACTGTCCTGGGAGTCTCCAGATGTGTCTTCAGCCTGGAATCTCATTGATTGAAGTGGAATTGTCTTCAGTGACACGATAACCAGTGAAGGCGTGCTGCACATACATGGTAAGAGTTTCTATTGCTTGTCTTTGTGCTTGCTGAACCTTACCTTAGCCTGCAAAATTTCCAGATCTGTCCCCAATTGAGAATGTTTGAAGCATTATGGGCAGGATCCTCCAACCAGCTTGGGTAGAGAGATAGATCTGACCTAAGTAATCTCTTAATGTAAGTTTACATTATA
Source organism: Schistocerca cancellata (assembly GCF_023864275.1). Classification (NCBI taxonomy): domain Eukaryota; kingdom Metazoa; phylum Arthropoda; class Insecta; order Orthoptera; family Acrididae; genus Schistocerca; species Schistocerca cancellata. The sequence goes on from NC_064628.1 coordinate 298,750,631, forward strand.
CGCGAGACCTCTACTGTGCATCCTGTTGCATAATCCAAAGATATATTAAAGCTCCCTTTGGAAACACTGTTCTACAAAATTGGTTACTAAAATGCCATGTATTTTACCACCAGTATGTTCTATCTTAATGTCAGCAATTCAGGGGCCTTTGTAAGAAATATGATGGATACATTTTTTTGCATGGAGATATATATAGCACTTTCTTAAGAACATGTTTTACAACACAAACACAGATGATTCCTTGCCCATAGGTTCACATATATTCCTGCTGATAGCACCACATCCATTTTAAACCCCACTTCTGCTTATTACTCTCTCGTTTCTCTCTGTATGGGCATATATATATATTTAGTTTCTTCTTTTTTGTATCAATAACAGGTTAACATTTTATTGTTATTACTTACCTGTCTTATTTGCCTTTGTTTGCACCTATCTCTGAACTACGAATTTAAATGCATAAAATGTCTTACTTATTTGCAACAAACTGAATTAATATTTGATCAGCTGTGGCCACTCAACTGTCTTATAGTTTTGTTAACTTACATGGAATCTCATATGTGACACCCTATTACATATCTTTCTTGATTCTGAGAGACCTACTCACTTATTCTTTTCCTGTTGGATCTGCTACCTGTAGACATGTTTTCTTGTTTCCCGTCAACTCAAAATTTATTTCCACATCCATGAGCTTTCGATTCATCATGAATGTATGAATGAGTTTGCTATCGGCAATTTTCTAGTCTGCTGTAAGCATGTAGGGCTCATTCATGCATCGTGTACATTCTTTAACTTAATTTAATGTTTTATCCAGATTTTATAAATATGTATATTATAAAGTGTATATCCATTACATTTAGTAACTGTACTTTTGACTGAATTCTGTACCCTTTGTTGACCGTCTCTTGTCTTCAAGTTTTTAATGCACCTTTTTCTGTTCTGCCAACAGATCCTGTTCCCAGGAGTGCGAGAAGACACATTTCATCAGTTACTTGTGTATTTGTATACAGATGATGTGCCACCAGTTTCTCCTTCAAGATGCCTTGATCTGCTTGAACTAGGAAATCGGCTATGCCTGCCACGATTAGTAAATCTAGTTGAAAAACGGGTAGTGGAGGAACTGTCACATTTAGCATCAGCTTCCATTGATGGTGCCCCATCTGATGTCGTGCTAGAGCACTGTTTACGCCTGCTCGAACCATGCAAGGTTGTTGCATTATTTTTTTACACAGGTTTTCAACACAGTTACATATGTGTTGTTGAAAATGCAGTAGACAATTACATTGTTAATGCGACTAACAAAGAAAATGATCCACAACTAATAGCAAGTAATTTTATAAACTCATTCTGAAAACTGAAATAGTTACCCAATATTCTTTACAGCAGCAATTTTAAAAAATTATGTGGATTCCTTGATTATTGTGGGCGAAGGTTGTACCGTAGATTATTCATTTCTCTCTCTCTTTCCTAGCATTTAATCTGTATATGAGGCCAAGTGTTTTTCCTGATTTGGAATTATTTTTAAAATGTGTGTTCATACAAGGAGGGACCCAAAAATAACAAGAATTGCTTTACAAAAAAATCATGTATTTGATGGAACAATTTAAAAACTTAAACACCTTCAAAACAGTATCCATCGGGCATAATACATTTGTCCCAATATTTTTCTATTGATGAAAACAGGTTTTAAACTCCTCTGAAATTATGCTGTGTAGTGCTGCCACTGATTTTTTTTCACTTCCTCTAATCTTGAAAAATACTTCCCTTTCAGGTATAAAATTAGAGAGGACCATGTCCAGTGAGTAGAGTGGGTGAGAAATCATTGTCATTTGAGTTTGTAAGCAAAAGCAGTCAAATATTCAGTGCTGTGTGTGGAGAGGCATTTTTGTGGTGCAAAAGCAAATCTCCTGATTTCCAAAATGCAGATAGTTTTTCCCTCACTGCTTCACATAATTGTTTTAGCACTTCAAGGTAGTAATGTTGGTTTTCAGAGGTATCCTGAGAAACAAGTTCACAGCAGAAAAAAAAAAAAAAAGAAAAGAAAATTGCCTTCATACGAGATCTCATCTGCTTTACTGTCTTTCATCTTAGTGACGAAGTTCAAGTCTCCACTGGCTGGATTGTTGCTTAGTTCTTGGGTTGTATACATAACACAACAACTCGTCACTCGAGATGACTTTTGTGCCCAAATTTGGATCAATTTCTTACTGCTCTTTCACTTCCCAGCAAATGTGCAAATAATTGGCTCCCTGATCATCAGAAAGCACATACAGAACAAATTTTGCTGCAGCACGTTTCATCTTCAGAGAAAATTAACTGGCATGCACTGTGGGCATGCCAGTCATTTTAACCAATTCATCAGTTGTTCTATGATGGTCAAACATGATTGCAACATGTTTTTGTCCATGTCCCTGTCATGATTTATCTTCAGTTGACATTTAACCACTTTTAAAATGAGAAAACCGCTAGTTAATCATTGACTGGCTCAAAGTTTGCTTCACATGTGCTGTCTGAAGCATTGCGATAGTTTCTGCTTATGGTTTCTCTAACAAGATATAAGACCTGATGTTAGCGTGTTGTTATGTCTACCATTGAAAAATTGCTGAACATGAAACAGTGCTCATGAAAATAGTCACTCTGACCACTTTAATTTTTCTACACCAATAGAGCAATTTGTAGAAAATGGCATCTAGTAAAGGCATCCAGCAGGAGAATTTAGAACCAGTGTATTATCAACTGCTAGAGAAAAATTTTTGTTATGATTGCCATGAAGGAGTGTATGTGGTCTGCAACCAGTGTATGATACTCCTTGGCCAACATAGTGTCTCGCACGAGCTCATTGGACCCATGGATGCTTCCATGAGTGTTCCATAGGGCATAATGGAGCTGCCACCAGCTTGTCTCTGCCCCACAGTGGAGGTATCAAGGAGCTGTTCCACTAGAAGATGATGGATTTGTGCCCTCCCATTGGCCTGATGAAGAAGGTATTTGGATTCATCAGACCATGCAATTCTCTGCCACTCCACCAATGTCTATTGCCAATAGTCACGTGCCCATTTCAGTTGTAGTTGCCGATATTGTAGTGTTAACATTGACGCATGTATAGGTCACCAGCTGCAGAGGCCCACTGCTAGTGTTCAGTGCACTGTGTGTTCAGACACACTCTTGTACTCTGCCCAGCATTAAAGTCTGAGGTTAGTTGCACCATGCTGCCTGTCCTGTTTTACCGGTCTGCCCAGCCTATGGCATCCGACATATGTAATGAGGGGTGGCCTCTCAACCTCACAATGTCTAGATGTGGTGTCACCTTGGTATTGAAGACACTCACCACAGCACTCCTTGAACACTCATCAAGTCATGCCATTTTCAAAATGCTCATGCTGAGCCTCCAGGCCATCGCAATCTGCCCTTGGTCAAACTCAGATAGACTGTGCGCCTTTCCCATTATACGTATGGACAGCATGCTCACTGATACTACATGCACTGTGTGTGTGTCTGACTAACAGTCATTACTTGCCAGGTGATGCTGCTATCACTTGGATGGGTTTATATTTATAGTAGGTCGGTGGTCACAATGTTCTGGCTGATCAGGGTAGTTTGCTGATGCCGACCTACATAGGGAGAAACAATCATCATAATAAATTTCCTTTGCTTCACATCTATGGTCACAAATTTTTTACATCTGATGACATAAAAAAAATTGTGACCATAGACGTGAAGCAAAGGAAATTTATTGTATTTTTGGGTCACTGTTCAATTTGTGACAGAGTCGCAGATTGTGATAATCGTAATGATAAGGGAAATCAGAGCTCGCGCTGAAAGATATAGATGTTCTTTTTTTTTCCACACACTGTTTATGAGTGGAATGATACAGAATTATTGTGAAGGTGGTTCGATGAACACTTTGCCAGGCACTTGAGTGTGATTTGCAGAGTATCCACGTAGATGTACAACACATGTAAGAACCAATGCCGCACATACACGGGCAAATCATAATTACCCCATGCTCCACACAAGAAATTAAGAATGTAATTACCTCCTTAAGAAGCAAAATGCTCATTGAATTGATAATATCTCAAGTAAATTACTAAAACCCTGTTTTCACATAGATACAATGTATTCAGTCACATATGCAAACATCACTATCATGGGGGATATTTTCAAATATGCTACTGTCGGACCCCTGTACAGATTTTAAAAAATACTGACCATTCTCACTACTTACCTCCTCTCCTCAGAATATGATATTTAGCCTCAATTTGAATCTTCAAAGGGTCTCTCCACAGCACACATTATTTATAAGTTCACAAATGAGATTATATAAAATTTAAAGGACAAAATATTGTCAACTGGACACTACCTACTTTAGTACATAGGACAAATACAATATACAACTCTACATCTGTTCTTTCACTGAAATATGGTGCACTGAAATGAAATACGCATGTGGCATATTTTGGCCGGGAGTCACCTTTTGGTAAATTCAGCCGCCTGGTGCAAATCTTTTTATTTGATGCCACTTTGGTGACTTGTGTTGATGATGATGAGGATAACACCACTCATCCCTGAGTGGAGAAATTCTCCAACCTGGCCAGGAAGACATACACAAAGTAGAGAATTTTCTGCAGTCATCATAATCAGCTCTTTCATTGATTGACCATTAGTTCCTTAAGCATTACAACCGTTTTACCGAGGAAAGAAGTAAATAAAGAGGCAGGACTCTTCAGTCCAATATACTGGCTTCAAATGGAAGCTTCATTAATCCCATTGGGAGTTAATTCACTGGCATCCTGTAGAGAAATGTATCTGTATTTTGTTTAATCAAGGCCTTCTCCAAAGTGTTTCATCTCCAATAAGCTGATGTAATGAATTCTTTTTGAAATTGCATCTCAAGTTCAGTTAGTCTTTGTTCTCCAATAAGTATAGCTTAAAGCAGAAAACGTTATTACAATAGTAAGTTTGTGTATTCATGAAATAAACATCTTCTCTGTGATTGAATATGTCAGTGTTGGATGGTTAGTTACATGTTCCAGAGATCATTTGAATGATTGTTAAGTTGAAATGATGTGGAGTGACTAAGATTTAAGATTAATGAACATATTATTCTTCAACCCTACTAATGCAACTACACTAAAAAACCAGGCTATTTTTTACAGGCTACCAGTTTTCAAATAAAAATTTCTCCATGAAAGAGAAGGCATTGTTCAGTATGAATGTTAAATTTAATAAAAACACATGTCATTGGTTTTTGCATTTAAAGAAAGTTTTTCCTTATAGTTTTAACATTCCCTTTTGCTTAGTTACTATTATAAACTGTTATTGCTTTGTTGTCAAAAAATATTTTTTGTTGGTGGAATATTGTGTAAAATACTAGAAATTACATTTTGCGATCTTCTTTATTTGAGACTTTTATGTATTGCAGTTACACAATGCTGACCAATTAGCTGACTGGTGCATGAATTATTTGTGTACAAACTACAACAGACTTTGTAAGATGTCTCCAAAACTGCTCAAAACTCTCCATCCAGAAAACCAGGACTATCTGAGCGAGCATCGCTGGCCACCAGTCTGGTAAATATCTACCCATATGTAATTTGGGTTATTTGTGTCACAACAACTATGTGAGAAAAAATGTCTGTTGGGCAACTTGTTTAGTTTGAAATTTGCTCAACATTTAATGTATTAACATTATTTGTAGAGTATATGAAGTTAATATATTCTCATCGAATAACTATGTGTGATCTTTATACGTGGTCAGTGTAAGTACTTAGCTAGTACTATTTTTGCATACTAATTTATATATATATATATATATATATATATATATATATATATATATATATAAAGAAAGATGATGAGACTTACCAAACAAAAGCGCTGGCAGGTCGATAGGCACACAAACAAACACAAACATACACACAAAATTTAAGCTTTTGCAACCAACGGTTGCCTCATCGAGAAAGAGAGAAGGAGAGGGAAAGACGAAAGGATTTGGGTTTTAAGGGAGAGGGTAAGGAGTCATTCCAATCCCGGGAGCGGAAAGACTTACCTTAGGGGGAAAAAAGGACAGGTATACACTCGCACACACACACACATATCCATCCGCATATACACAGACACAAGCAGACATGTCTGCATGTGTCTGTGTATATGACTCTTCAGTTTCTGTCTTAGGCCTACTTTTCTGTAGAATTTTTCTCCATGGCTGAGAAAGAAATTATATCTAACTTTATCTCACTCCAAAACTCACTGCTACAGTACACAACGTACTTCACAGTCAGTTTCTTTAGCCCTCAAGCGGGTATGTCCATGTATAAAGTGCAACAACCACAAGTAACCTTACCTGGTACAGTTCTGTTGTTACTTTAAAACTGTGAGCCCGTACCTATTCTTTTGTTGTTGCTTCATCTAACACACGGCTAACATCTGCTGTCATATATCCAAGGGAGCAACAATAATATAAAATAAACAGCAAACTAGAGGAGAAAAAATGTATGATCCATGCAAGAAAATGACCCTGATTCTGAGCTAGTGGCATAATCCCACAATGTGGAAGTTATCTCTGAGATAACTAGCAATCGAATAAGCGGTTGGCTGTGGTCTGATGCAACAGCACTGTTTCATAGTTCAAAAGTGCCATTATTGTTGGGTAACACTTGTAAGTGGCACCAGAGGGGTATAATTAAAGTTTATTTCATCATTGTTTAAGTAAAATGTGATTTAGCTCATATAATGTAAGTTTATTTTATTGTTGTTTATTTAAACTAAGATTAAAGTGTGATTTTGTTCTTAGGTGTTTACCTTCATTACATAAAGACAAGTATTCTTTACATTCATACAAAGCAGACTGTGCGCCCGCTCATGTTATAAAAAGTGGCGTGCCCATTCAAGGGTTAAAGCTCCTGCAACACTTTCATTGTCTTCCAAATGAAAGATTAATTATAGCAATTACAGGCAATACTTTTTTTTCAGGCATTTCAGAATGCCATCATCCATTGACTGAATCAAATTGGTAATGTTTAATGGAAGAAACTAGGTGTGGATCCCGTCACAATGCAGTTCCTCTACACTTTGATGTGAGGTCACATTTTCCAATGTCAAAACAGCTTTGCATGACAAACATAGAAAATTGAATACAATACACTGTATTAACAGTGTCAAAACCTAAAACACCACTTTCAACTAAAGATTTGCTTGTGTAAACATTTAAAAGGTGGGGGAAGAATATGCATGTTGTCATTGACACAGACACAACTAAGAGGAGTGAGTGGTTTCACTGTTGTGCTATGAGTGGGTGGGGAGATAGATGCAGGATTGAAGGCTTGGATTTACGAGAAACTTGTAATTCCGAGACTTAAAATTTTGAGACTCTACTCTATATATGACTTCCACACTGTCAACTTTACAGCAGTGAACATTCTGTTTTGAAAGCTTATTAGCACATGGCACACTAAGTGCTCCATTGCCTCTTGGTGGATGACCTTTAAAAGTTTACCAGAATATCATCTTCATAAGTAAGGGAGAACTTAGTGTAAACAGATCAATCTCTACTTTGTGCTTTCTTACCTAGCTTTGTATTACGACAACGAAAATCTTGATTGAGTCATGTAACTGCCTGTAAAATATAATGTACATACATTTTAGCACCTTATCAACCATCTTACTTCTTTTGTTATGTTGATGACACATTTATGATCTGGTCACATGGCATCAAAGGTCTTCACCATTTGACTGATCATGTGAATAGTATGCACACTAACATCAAGTTCACTGCTGAGATGGAAAGGAAAGGAAAACAAGCATATTTAGGTGTTTTGCTTAAAAAAAAAAATAAATTAGATGGCAGGCTGGGCCACTCTGTTTACTGGAAGCCAACACATACTGTTCTACACAGATCAGCCAGAACATTATGACCACCAACCTACTATTGATATAAACCTGTCCAGGTGATAGCACTAACACCTAGTGAGGAATGACTGCTAGTCAGACATATCCATGGTGCATGTAGTATATGTGAGTGTGCTGTCTGTATGTGGAACGGAGAAGGCGTGCGCGCAATTTGTCTGATATGAAGATAGTAACTGTTCTGAAAGAACAGATACCAGTGATGACAATGCAGCTTCTCTAGCAAGAAATGATAATTAATCAAAACCCTCAGCTGCCAACAGCTGAAAATGTGTGCCCCGACTGGGACTCGAACCCAGGCTCTCCTGCTTACATGGCAGACGCTCTATCCATCTGAGCCACTGAGGGCACAGAGGATAGTGCGACTGCAGGGACTTATCCCTTGCACACTTCCCGTGAGACCCACATTCCCAACTATCCACAACCCACATTCGTAATGTTCCTAAAGGGGATCATCACCTTAGTTGGCGCAAGTAATGAGTGAATGGGCAAATATCCTTTAGGAACATTACAAATGAAGGTTGTGGGCAGTTGGGAATGTGGGTCTCACAGGAAGCATGCAAGGGATAAGTCCCTGCATTCGCGATATCCTCTGTGCCCTTGGTGGCTCAGATGGATAGAGCATCTGCCATGTAAGCAGGAGATCCCACGTTCAAGTCCCGCTCGAAGCACACATTTTCAGCTGTCCCCATTGAGGTATATCAACAACACCTGTTGGCTGCTGAGGGTTTCGATTAATTATCATTTCAATTTGTCTGAGTTTGAGTGATGGCTGACTGTGATAGCCCGGAGGCACGGTATGAGCATTTCGAAACTGCACAACTTGTTGGGTGTTCAAAGAGTGCTGTGAAGAGTGTCTTCAACATGTGGTGAGACCAAGGTGAAACTGCATCCAGACATTGTGGGATTGGGCGGCCACCCCCTCGTAACAGATAACGGTCGTCGTAGACTGGGCAGACTGGTAAAAAAGGATAGCCAGAGAACTGTGGGGAACTAACATCAGAGTAATGTTGGGCAGAGTACAAGTGTATGTGATCACAGAGTGCACCGAACACTTCTAAGGATGGGCCTCTGTAGCTGATGAATCATTTATGTGCCTGAGTTAACACCATGACATCAGCAACTACAAGTGAAATGGGCATGTGACCAATGGCACAGGATGTTGGCACAGTGACAGAGCATTGTGTGGTCTGATGAATCCCAATATCTTCTTCATTATGCTGATGGAAAGGTGTGAATTCATTGTCTTCCAGCATAACAACTTCTTGAGACATGTATTGTAGGATGGAGACAAGCAGGCGGTGGCTCCATTATGCTCTGGGAAACCACCATGTGAGCATTCAAGGGTCCAGCGGAGCTCGTGCAGTGTATAATACACTGGTTCCACACCACGTACAACACTTCATGACGACCCTGTTTCTCGATGGCAGTGGCATTTTTCAACAAGATAATGCGCCACATAACAAGGCCAGGACTGTGATGGAGTGGTTCGAGGAACACAGTGGCAAGTTACAGTTTAAGTGCTGCCCCCCCCCCCCCCTCCACCCAACTCACCAGATATGAACCAATCTAACACATCTGGGAAGTGATGGAACATGGTGTCAGAGCTTATTGCAGCCCCTGTCCCTCTGGAATGTATGGCAGTTAGGTGACTTGTGTATGCAGATTTGGTGCCATCTCCCTCCAGCAATGTACTAGCCACTCTATGCTTCCATACCATGACAGGTTGTTACTGTTATCTGTACCAAAGGTGGATATACTGGCTATTACATAGGTGGTCAGAATGAGAGGAGGAGGAGATTAGTGTTTAACGTCCCGTCGACAACGAGGTCATTAGAGACGGAGCGCAAGCTCGGGTGAGGGAAGGATGGGAAGGAAATCGGCCGTGCCCTTTCAAAGGAACCATCCCGGCATTTGTCTGAAGCGATTTAGGGAAATCACGGAAAACCTAAATCAGAATGGCCGGATACTGGTCAGAATGTTCAGGCTGATCAGTGTATAATTAGTACAAAAAGCTTTCATCCCCATTCAAAAAGAGAGCAGCTTTAAAATGCTAATATATAAAGCTCAAACTATTTCTGGAGAGTACCTATACTGAGACATCATATATCTGAAAAAGGTGTTTTGAATAACTACTGTAGTGAACGAGATATTAAATTAGCAATCCTTAAGAAATGAAAACACAGACATACTCAATCATCACAAGATGATCAGCTTATAGAACTTCTTCCCTTTTTCAGAGCTACTACAAATAAAATAGACAAGAGTCCTGTGCAGACATGGTACTCAACACATTTTCTGACCACTCATGAAAATTAGAGAGCCATTACACCCAATAGAAACAGACTTTGTATCAGTGTTCCTGGAATTTATAAAATTCCATGTGAATGTGGTAACAGTTACATTGGTCAGTCAATATGAATGATTTCTGAACGCTGCATAGAGCAGCAACACCACATTAAATATCACGATTTCGACAAATCTGCTATTGCAGAACAAATATATGATTATGAAAGAATGGAAACTCCATGCTGGGTTATTGATTCTGGCCAGAGCTGCCGGAGATGGTGTCATGTGCGTGAGATGTGCTTTCTTGTGGGATGAATTTGTGTGTTTCCTTTTCTGAAGAAGGCTGTGGCCGAAAGCTGAAATGTGTGAAGTCTTTTCATTGTGTCTGTCTCAACTCAATGTGTCATCCTTACAGTGAGTAGCAATCTTCCTTTTCCTTATATTGTAAACATATGACTATGTTTGATGAGATGGACATCTTATCCCATGTATCTACATATTGGATTCTCTCATCAAAAAAACTGTTGAGGTCAGAATGTGCAACAACTTTTATCAGGACAGTGGCTATACCCTACATGGTGCATGTAAATGAGTGCTTGATGCTGAAAGGCATCAGAGAAATGAGCCAAGTTATCCAACATCCAATGAAATCAGCATCACTATCAATGCTACTCCATACATAGATAACTTCTGACAATGAAGACAGAAGTAGCTGTCTAAAGCTTGAGAGGCAAGAAATCTGTGATGCATTTATCCAGTCCTTGTCAGTTATTGCACAAGATTTCCATCGTAATTTACGTACAGAGGTTTTTGACAGAGTAAGTCTTTAAGAAGTGATAGGACTTGTTCCTCGAGGTCAAGCCACTGCACAACAGGTACTGAACACAAGGGGGAAAAAGTAACATTTCTTCCAGTTGAACATACGACAGTGATTTTTGTGGAGCAGTGGAAGAAGTTTTTATTTAGTGATGAATCATGGTACATGTTGTGGAACTTAGATGGGCATATGTAGTCCTGGAAGATCTCAGGTGAATGATATCTATGAGTGAAGAGTGGTGACAGTGAAAAGTGGTGAAGGTGATGTTATAGTAAAATGAATGAAGATAAAACACTTCAGACAAGGGCATGCTTTCGTACAGTTTGCAATTGGACCTATCTTGAATCAAGGCTTTACAAAACAAGATTTACTGCACTACTTGGTATGCAACTTTGTGTATTATATCCAATGTTTTCTTACAAAATGTGGGTCATATGACATTACTGCATACAGTATTTTTGTTTTAAAATTCAATGCCGGATCACCTCGTCAAGAGTTTGAGTGGAGGCTAGCTGTGAATCTACCAAAGAGCTGCTGCTTTTTCAGTAATATTGTTCTGTTGCTGTTTAACATATGGTGTGTTGTGTACTTAGATGTAGGTTTATGCATATGGATACACAATTTGTAGAAATATTATGGTCTAATTTACAAGCTATGTTCTAGAATGTGGCCCAAACATGGAGTCATACTCCACTAATCATTGCAGTTGTTGAGAGATGTCAACATGGTGCACCTTTAGCTTATTCATTTATATATGCCCCAACCCACTGTAAGGTTGACATGATGCACTTCAATTTAAACAGTAGATGGTTCAAAAGACAGCAATAACACGGTCTTTGGGGGAGGGGGGGGGGATGTTCACAGTTTTCAGACAATTCAGGAGATGTCTAATTTTCTTAATGTATGTATGTAGTTCTTGGACAACACAGGTTAATCAGATAAAGGCAACACACATTAGAAAATAACTATCACCAGTCAAGAAAACAGATTGTTCTTCAGAGCAGAAGCTTTAAATCTTATATCACATTAACTTAAGTTTATAATAAATTTAAGACAATTATTACATGCAAATAAATTTAAGATAATTATTATATGCACTTAAAGTGATTTTCAGCTATGAGAAAAACATACTTTTAGTCATAAAGTACATGTGATGGTAAAATGAATGAAGGGCACGCTCTCCTACAGTTTGCAGTTGGACCTATCTTGAATCATCGCTTAACAAAAGATGATTATAACATGCAAATAAATTTAAGATAATTATTATATGCACTTAAGGTGATTTTCAGCTATCATAAACACATACTTTTAGTCATAAAGTACATAAAACTATGTGTGTTGAACTTCTTGGCCCCTGGTGGCTGCCAGACTAAACTGGAACCAGTGCACTGCTCAGCTTCCGCAGCTGTGCATATGAGTAAATGAATTAAAATGAGATATATTTGTCATGTTGGAGACATAGTAATTGTGTCATCACAGAGTCAAATCATGTAGGCCCAGGACATTTCACAGCATATCAAGTCAAGGATCTACTTTGATTTGAGTAAATCTGTCACCATTGGCACCAGCTACAAGATGAGACAGATTGTATATAGTTCGTGTACTCCAATAGGATACAGTGCAGAAAATCTGCAGAGTAAACAAAATGAACAACACTACAACTAGTAAGTTGTCCATTGTGTGAAAGCATAACTCTCAAAACTCTGAGAAAGTACATTTCAAGTCTAGTTGAGAAACATTAATTTCTCTCATGTACATAAACAATTGTAGTACATACATACATAGTGACCATCCCATCTAGCGCTGTCTCCTGACTCCAAGACATAAAAACCATTGTACACAATAACTTCTCTACTGATGGCAAGCTACTGAAAATGATACAGATTCTGCTAGTAAATTATATATTCAAATCTGTCCATCAACAGCACATTGCTGGGGATCTCTAGGTGAAAGCAAAACTGTAGATTACCCCATCACATCTGAGCTGAATCACTGACTTTATGAATATTTGTAGCTCCTAAGACCACCTCAGTGTTAATTGAACACATGGACAATAATCTAAAATAAGATATGCCTGGGTGGATGCTGCTTCAACTAGATTCAATAAGTTACGTGTAGTTATTAAGCGTACAAGACCCTAATGGCTCCTTGACACTGCAATCCTTCAATGAGAACACACCACCAACATAGCGTAGAGATATCTGTAATCTTGTCAGGGAATCTCTAATTGTTTCAGATGAACACAATTTTTTTTGCCTTTAATCATCTCACAGGATACTTCAGAGGTAACACAGCAAATCTGCAATGAAATACTTACCTGTACTGTTGAGGATAAGAATGTGTCAAGTTGATATCCAAGTATCGTAAGCATCCTCTTACTGGGTGTAGTCTTTTCACTCACTTGTTGAATGCAATAAAAGTTAATACTGGCTAGACTTTGATTACTATGACAAAGACAGTTTGGATACAAATTAGTGCTGTTCTGGTGTGATCTCTAATAAATTATCCACAGTCATAGGATTAAAGAAAGATAGCAATAAAATTCAAAATGAAGCTGCACAATTCCTTTCCACATTTAGTAAGAGTGAGTGTGTCCCAGAGATATTGACCAGTCTCTAATGAATGACACTACAAATAATAAGTTGTCCACTGCGTGAAGGCGTAACTCTTAAAATTCTGAGAAAGTACATTCCAAGTCTAGTTGAGAAACTCCCATGTACATAAGCAATAGCAAAAAAGATAAAGACAATAGTAACAGGCAGAAATGGAAAAGGAGTAGCAGAAAAGAACATAACAAGAGATGATACAAAACACTCAAAAGATAACAAGGGGGAAAAAACAATAGGTAAATGTGAAAGAATAGCAGAAAACAATAGGAGAGGAAGTAGTAACTGCCCTGCGTTCCAGGTCAAATGGAGCCATGTACCACGTAGAACAAGTTCCCACCTATGTGAGACCTGTGGGCTGTTCTTTGTGCCACTTACAAAACTAATCAGAATTTCAAATCTTATTTTTTTCACTCAGCTTGTTCACTCTTTGACTTTTGAGTCTTTTCCTTCCTTAACAGTTTCATTTCCTTCAAATCTTTCCTTTCTTTTGTCACTGGAAGGCAGCATAATTATCTTGTGGCAAACTGATGTTACATTATACACGATGCTGTCATATCAACTGCATGTATGGAATCACAAGATAACCCAGCAGGCTTTATCAAAAACTATTCATATTTAAGTTTGTACACCTTAAACATTAGTATGTGTGCAGTAATTTTGTACAGGAGTTTTGGTAGTGTTGTGTTTGATATTAGTGCCTTGTGGCTAAATTTTAATTACTTGTATTGAAATTATGTGCAGGTACTTGAAAGATTATGATTACTACCAGAAGTGTGTGGCTGAGCGTGAGAGGGAGGAAAAACCATCTCTGAAGAGGAGCCGACATAATTCAGGTGGCTGCTTGTGCTTCACTGGGGGGAAAGCTCGTCGCGACACATCTAGGAGTGGCGCTGCGTCCGATATTAGGCATGCAACTGTATGACAGTGCTGCTCCGGGTGTGGGGGTCGCCCCCTGGCCCTTGCTCTCGGATTTTCAGCCTTTGTGTGTGCAGTGGTCACAACATTCACATTACTTGTGCAGTTTTGGTAGATTCTTTGCATCAGTGGACGTAAATTGTTGTTACTGAATACCAGTGGCATAAACATTTGTGTGGTAATCTTTCTTTTACAACAGTGAGTACATTTTGTGGAGACTAAAAAATTAGTAAATCACTCTATACTTACTGTAACAGAAACCGAAGATTCACATTTTACTGAAAGTGTGAATAAAAGGACTGCAAGTGCTTTGTAATGCATTAGTGCATACATCACACACAGTGGTCTTGCACTTTAATATGACTGATGAAAATTGACAACCAAAGAGAAAAATATAAATTCTGGAAATACTGTGACATCCTGTGAGTGAGTGAATTTGTGTGTGTGTGTGTGTGTGTGTGTGTGTGTGAGAGAGAGAGAGAGAGAGAGAGAGAGAACACACTTAAGTAAGTATATGTGTGATTCAGGTACAGAGCAGTGCATTTAGTATTTAGATGCATTTTGTGACAACTTTTATAATAAAAATCAATGAAAGAATGATAAAAGTGTTCTTTACAGGGAACTTTATAGTAGCTACAATAGCAGTCAAAATAGTAATTACTTCTGTCATTACAAATTACTTTTTATTTCTGCTGGAGTGTGAAAATGTTTTATGTGCATTGTTCACTTTAGTCTGCTTTGATCAGTGCAGATTACTCGCAATTCCTAACCTACAAGAGTGTTAAAATTGTTAATCATAAAAAAATCTCTCTTCTATCATTACCTTAATGCCTGGTACTATTCTCAGCATTACTTACCTGAAAATTTAGGCCTATTCTGTACTGTTCAGTATAATCTGATGAATCATGCAGGGTATGGTCTTGATGTGGTTGTTACAATTCAATTTTAAGTGCATAGTAATTCCAAATATTTCATTTCGCATTAATCAACATCGTAACAATGACTTTAAATCAAGGAACTTTATTTCTCCTTTTTTCATCAGTCCTGCATTTTTGTCATGGCCACAACATAAAAAAATGAAAAGGTTTGTTATGTTTCATTGTCATTATTATAATCCCACGTGCATGGCACAGCATAGATTTGATACGTTTCACAGTGTCATTTTTTTGCAACAGATATTCATTTCACTTGTAAATAACTGTTTAGCAACTTTATGATAACTTCACATTTTATTCTTTTAAATCAAAAATCAAACCCATTAGTGTCACTCATTAACAAATGTTTTTGAATATGTAAACGGGGAAAAAGTAGCTCTGCTGCACCAATCCAGGAAAGATCTGACTGATTTGAAAATGTTGCATCTACGGCAATTGTATTGCATTGAAATGGTACACCAACTTGTCTATTTTGTGTTACAATGGATACAGTGAACTGTGTGTGTCACCAATATCATCAGTATTCTGAGCAGACAGAAGAAATGTAGGGTTGAAATAATGTTTACATGTTGCTTTTGTATAGTTTTTCTTAATCTCACTTCACATGCTATAGCACACATGCCTTGCTCTGCATCTCAGGCAGTCTTTCTGTATTATGGACACTAGTTAATAAACATTTGTTTACCAATACTTTGTAAGTCATGAATGTTCATCACTTTCAAGCTGCATTTTTACGGAAAGTTTGCACTGTGATAAAATCTGTAAAATATTTTTATGCTACAAAAAAATTGTTGTATCTTTGTTCTTATATACTGCTCAAGAGCTTAAAAGAATTGTGGAGTTATTTTGTAGTACTCTTCAAATTAACTCCCATTTTTCAGGAAAACTGGCAGTAATCCAGACTTAAGTTTAGTTCATAGTTGACGGAAAAGGAGATTTCAAAGCCCTAATCTGCGTAATTTTAGTTTTAAAGAATGAAAGCTCTCTTTTTCTTAGTCACGTATTCAAATCAACATGTTCTGTTTTCCAAATATTCCTTGCTATTGTACATAACTGAACAGTTTTTTATACTAATAATTGTTCGTAGAATGAATGGAAGCTGGAAGCTGTTCATGAGTAGCATAATGTGTATGTGATCACTGAATCTGGTGTATGAAGGACACATGAATATCAAATGTAAATGCTTACCTAGAGCAGATATGCCTACCACATGCAAACCCTGCCATGCCTAAATTTTTCTGCAGGCACAAATAATATAATGAAATGAATTCATGCACACTGTTGTAATTGAATATATTTCCCAGAATACACTAAATATTTTGGTATTATGTGTAGCCCCTGTTATATGGAACATTCACTTCTTGTCCTTTTCTATTTTCACCAGTCAAGTACACACACACACTAGTACTCAGTAATATGTGTTTGTAGGAATAGGCAATATACTGCTACTAGAGCTGGTAAGTAAAGTGAGAATATTTTACTAGGGGTGAAAACAAGCACTTTTGTACATATCGACATTTTACAGAAATGTCAATATCCATTACTGGCAGTATTCTCAAAGCAAACTAACAAAGGCTGAATGTTGTCACAATAAGTTATTAGCTATATGAACCTTTTTACAAAAGCTTAGGTTCTCTCACATCAGTGGTTACTGATTTGGCTGATGGCTACAAACCAATAAATTAGGCACTTACTATAAAAGATGTTAATGAATATTTTCCCTTTTCTCTTTGGTTTGATGGTGTTATACTGATTATTCCCAAAAATGAATGGAAATGAAAGAAAAAGGAGAAAAAAGACCCATTAAAAAATACTGCAACACCACATATTTAATTACATATTCAGATCTGTTACTGATCTCCCATAGCTTTTGTACTTAGGAAACTGCACCACTTATTTTTTATGTTTACTGATGTGACTTAAAAAAGTTAAAAAAGAATGGCCACTTTGTATAATATGTTTTCAATTTAAAGTCAGCAAACATACTTGGCATTCCTCCATAAGTGGAGTAGGTAGGCTTTATGCAGCAAATAATCCTCCATGAAGGTTACTGCAATTATTCAGAATAGTTCATGCACAAAATTCAAATAGTTACATCTACATATGCATTGTCTGTTTACAACATCATGGCACATAGTTGTTCTGTAATAATCTTTGGCAGTTAAATAGCTGCTTTTAAAGCCCAATAATTGGCCTTTTTTCTGAATTTGATGGACCAAATTATTTGCAGCAAAAGGAAAAGTGCAGTGGTTAATACTAGAAACAGATTTAAAATAAATACTTTGAAATAATCTTTGTTTGCTGGAAATAAGTTGCTTCCAGAAGGTAACATCTGGACTGAATTTTGATCTCATTACAAGCGCCAAAGCAGTGTGCCATCCATTTGCTCACATTCCATATATAATGTTGGTCAATAACTGAAGTATTATCTTCATTTTGAAACAATTAATGAAATTTAACATAATGAGATACACTAGCTGTTTTGTGATATGAAAATAGCTGTTAAGCTGCACTGAGAGAATTAAAAAATCTGTACAAAAGCTGTAAAGAAATGTATATTTTGCATAAACCTTTTAACCAACTTAGCTAAATTAGAAAACTTTCAAATGGAAAATTAATTTCTGTGTTAATTTCATGAGTATTGTAACAATGTTTGGTAACCATTACTGTTATGTTATGCAGGGTATCTCAATATCAACAAAATAAAGTCAAATGGCAATGCCTAATTTTTCTTCACCACACTGTAATGTTTTGAATCTTATATCCTCTGTTAAAATTAATGGTTTATTTGATCATTGACTTATGCATTAATGATACATCAAAGTCAGTTTTTATTAATAATGCACTCACTTTCACGAACAAAGATTTCTCACTTTACCAAAGCAATGTCACAGTCAAGTTGTGTGCAACAGTTCATATTAAATTCAATATATATTTTTTGAAAAATCCATAGTCATTTACAGTAACTGTTCCCGGTTCCCCCACATTTGTTCTCTCTAATGAGATCGGAGATTTTATTCAATAATTATTCAACAACAAAATGCAAAAGCATTTAAATTGGGTAAGTCAATGTCTTTAGTTCTTTTGCTAATTCATCAAAAGTATCTTTATATTCTTGATGTTCACGCACCATCATGACAATACAGCTCCTTTTCACACCCATAGCTTGTCCAAGATCTTGACGTGATGGTGTATACACATATGGTATATTTCTATCCTCACAGACAACTGGAAGGTGGCACATTATGTCAATTGGTGTCACATCCCCTGCCAACACCACAATTCTGCAACATATTCAAGGATACAGTAGTATAAAATACATATAACAAATCTTGAAACTACCAAAGAAATGGGAGGGAGGGGAAGGGGAGGGGGGATAAAAATTGCTGTATCTTAGAACTATTTTCTCTGATATTTCAAAATGGGAAAAAATTATAATAGAATAGTAATTTACAAACAAAAAATGCAGCAACCTATATTACAGAAAAACTGACATAGTTCACATGTAGATTAATCTCAATATATAAGCACTGATAGCTCAAAGGCAAAAACACATTCCACATATGTATGCTTTGTGAAATTATATTTTTATGGTCAACAGTGTGAAACCACAAGCAAATTATTGTTTCAACAAGTGAGTGAGTTACAAATATGGTCTGATGCCAAGTGAATCAACAGTTCATAAAGAGATAAGGAACACTGAGCTCTATTTATTCACTGATGCTTGTATGTAAACTGCCAAGCATCTAAACAACAAGCACTTTGGAACACAATGGAAAGCAATATACTATGCCAAAATTCTGAAATTCTGCCCTAAGAACTGAGCCACCTACACAAAATACTCGGAATAGATCATTACAACCATCTACTGACTTTCCAAACCTGTAGATAAGTTGCAAGAAGGGTGCTTTGCATTTACTTTAACAGGATTTTGAGGAGACAATATTAAAATCAGTTTCCAGCTGTCTGTAAACATCCTATAAGAAAGAACATGACAGGTAATTGCAGCTTTGTATTTTTGTGCTATGGTGGAACTTACCTTATTCAACTGCCACCAAATCTGATGTCACATGAACAAACAGGTCTTCAAAGAAGTACGTGGAATTAACACAGTGGGTGGCACCTTCAATTAAGATGGTGGAGCGAATCTTAATGGAATATAGCAATCAGCTTTTGCAATAGACTGAATATTCACTCTGCAGTGGAGTGAGTGCTGATTTGAAACTTCCTGGCAGATTAAAACTGTGTGCCAGACCAGGACTTGAACCTTGGATCTTTGCTAATGTGGGGCAATTTTTTAATGTCTGAACTATCAAAGAACAACTAACAACTTGCCTTCACAACTTCACTTCCACCAGAACCTCATCTCCTATGTTCCAAAACTTCTCAAAGGTCCTAGGTTCAAGTCCTGGTCCGCCACAAACTTCTAATCTCATTTTGCAATGTTCAATGATGTCGGTACAAAGTAACGGTGTAACTCACAGGCAGGGATATAAGGGTATTTAAAACATGTGCAACACAGGTCTAAATTACTTTAGAATGGCTGAGCAGGCCTACTAAAACAAGGAGGTAAAAATCACTACAGCCAGACGGAATCCAAAGAAAACTATTAAATTTACACATTTATACTACTGGCCATTAAAATTGTTACACCACGAAGATGACGTGCTACAGACGCGAAATTTAACCGACAGGAAGAAGATGCTGTGATATGCAAATGAGTAGCTTTTCAGAGCATTCACACTAGGTTGGCGCCGGTGGCGACACCTACAACATGCTGACATGAGGAAAGTTTCCAGCTGATTTCTCATACACAAACAGCAGTTGACCGCCGTTGCCTGGTGAAACGTTGTTGTGATGCCTCGTGTAAGGAGGAGAAAAGCGTACCACCACATTTCCGACTATGATAAAGGTCGGACTGTAGCCTATCGCGATTGCGGTTTACCGTATCGCGACATTGCTGCTCGCGTTGGTCGAGATCCAATGACTGTTAGCAGAATATGGAATCGGTGGGTTCAGGAGGGTAATACGGAACGCCATGCTGGATCCCAACAGCCTCGTTTCACTAGCAGTTGAGATGACAGGCATCTTATCCGCACAGCTGTAATGGATTGTGCAGTCACGTCTTGATCCTTGAGTCAACAGATGGGGACGTTTGCAAGACAACAACCATCTGCACAAACAGTTCAACGACGTTTTCAGCAGCATGGGCTATCAGCTTGGAGAAGGGAAGGAGAAGAGCTTATATAGAAGCCCTATTCAACGCTTAAAAGTCTGTCTGTGGCTCAATGTCAGCAGACTGCACCTAATTACTACAGTGTCTATCTTTGCAGTAGAAGTTTTTCAGTTTACATGTAACTTAAACCAGCATATATTGTTTCACACAAAGCATTGAGGTGAAATGTCACTTTTTGTGCATGCAGGAAGGAAGGTTTGGGTTTAACATCTCATTGTTGATGAGGTCATTTAGGATGGAGGCACAAGCTTGCATCAGGAAAGGAAACTGACCTAATCAGGATGACCAGACATGGCTATGAATTCCTATCCTCTTGAATGAAAGTGTAGTGTCTTACCACTGCATCATCTTGCTGGTCATGAATAAGGTCAAACAGAAACCAAATCCTAAACCTGACTGTCAATCTGTTAACTGAATAACAGAATTACCATGACACATTTTCTGGCAACTTTGGCTAGTTTTCAGGTGGTTAAACCATCTCCAGGCCATGTACTTATTTTATAATAATCCATACATGAGCAGCATGTGAAGATTGTAAGTCTTTGTACTGGAGTAGTTTCCCAGATTACATAGGATTAGAAAATAAACAAACATGCAGATACTGGTCCAAAAGTTCTGATCTAGCAGCTACCTGTGATGAAAAAATGTTTACAAAGGCTGGAACACTTACTCTCAACAAATAAGACAGGGCATAAAAGTGTTGTACTATAATAATATTTTCTTGTGTCACGACTGAGGAACTCATACTGCGTGATCTTGTTGTATGTCTTTTGCTGATCCTGCAGAACAGACACACACAATTTTTGATGGAGCATTAATACAGATATAGGCTAATGAGCAGTTATGGTGTCGGTGGCTCTTCTACAGTGTGCTGATGCTGGCAATTCCTTGACACCAGTCATAGCCAATCAGGTGATAGTGTATGGTAGCCAATGAGAATCGTTAACTCTAATGATTTCTTTCAGAAGATACGAATTGATTATATTTGTTTTTGATATGGTGAGCAGCAGAATAGATTTTATTGATTTGGTTACTATGAATTTGAAAGTTGGTTAATGGGTTTAGTATTTCATTGATGTGCCAATAGACTGACCTGTCGCAAAGCCCAAAGCCTAGTTTAGGTTGGAATGTGATAATTTGCTTGCGATTTGGTGAAGTCAACAAATGTCAATACAAAAATATAATTCATAATAGACTGATGTTTAACATAGCCCACCTGAGATATACATTTGTCATTGTAATAACCCACATGTATGTCTTTACTTCTGATTTTGCCAAAAATTCTGTTGATTGTAACCTAATCTAATTGAAGAAAATACCAGCTAATTTTATTTATGAAACATAGGAAAAGAAGAATGAGCATTTTGATTGACTTCCGTGAACCGACTCACGATAAGTCATAGACAGTTCCAATTGTTCACCACACAAGTTATCATTAACATCAACATGCAGCAAAACTGTCGCCAACACCATTCGTGCACTTTTACCTAGATATATGCTTCATGACAATATCAATGGTCTGTATGGCTGCTACATCTTATGAAATTACTAATCACATGGTGAAACTGAACTCTCTTCCAAGGGAGGAAATCACAAATGATGCATTTTTCATCTACCATTCCTCTGCCAATGTAATTGCAGGAGCAAATATTTTTAGCAGCCTTAATGCTCTGCTTCTGTACTGTGGTGTTTCCTTCTGATAAGCTATTCATGTCCACAGCAAAAGAAGTATCAAAAGCTGGGAAGTTGCACTGCCATAAATGCTTATTTCACGTCACCGTGTGATATTTTCCGGATGACTTCAGCTCCAGAACTACCTGATCCTTGATACAGACAAGATATTCTATACTCTATTTAGTGTGAATACCCAGATCCAGGATGTAGAAAGATGTATACAAAATGCAGACAGAAATCTTGTTTCTTGGCTTGATAATACCAAAACATTACAAGTAACTGCAGCACACTCAAACATCTGGCATTTGAAATAATTCAAAAGATTTAGTATAAATGGCCAGTATACAAGATGGATGTGAACCCCAATGACAAAATATATGAGTGTGTTCAGGGAAGAATATTTACTGAGTATTTTGGTATAAGGGACCAGTGATCTCTGGTGGCTCGTTACAGAATAATAATATGATTACAATTTAGTTGGTTTTTTTCCCGAATTACGTTTTTTTCCCTTGAAAATACCTTCTCAACAGTGAAAAAATCTGTAATACGCAAATACCACAATATACAATACAAAACACAGAGTAATGCAACAACCATCAGACGAAACACATACACTTTCATTTCAGCTCAGCATAGCCTCACTGTGATGCTCTTTCATTGCAGTCAGTGAACCTATACATGACTCTAATGTACACCTAACACTGCATGGAACACAAACCAGACAAAGAACTGAACAGTAATGAATGCAAGTATCATGAATGAATTGAATAAGTTTATTTGCAGACAAAACAGTCAGTGCACTGTTGTGCAGATATCTTCGGTGTAATATTGATACATATGTAAATGGGAGTGAGAAATCAAACTAAATACAATTAATTATGTAGTCACTAGAGATCACATAGCCCTCATATGCATATGAAAATACTCAGAAAGTAGCTCCGAACAACCTCTGAATTTTTGTCAGAGTTCAATTTATCTCTGTATACGAGCATAAGTATTCTGGTTAGTGATTACTAAGGCACTGAGAGGGCAAATGAAGTGTGTGGTAATCGAGTTATTGGACTGTATGTAACCACGATACATCTCTGTAGGAACAGGTAATGTGATCACACAATGGTATGTTGAATTTATTTCACACAGGAATTCAGGACAAGGTCAAGCTGCTAAGAGTTGTCAATGTTTGGCCTTAATAAAATATTACAAAAATTAATGATAGGCAAAACTCTCTGTGTCTCTTGAAACAAGTTTTCTAAGGGTTTCCAAAATATGAAGTGAAACTCCCATCAAAAATGAGCTGGCTGAGTTCATGAAGCTGCTTGCCACTTAGCACCATACAGAGAATGTATTTTATGGGACACCATGGATGCGCCAAATATTCTAGGCACACTACATTTTAACCATATCAGACTACAACCAATTTAGACCTATTATTAGTTATACTTTTACCAATGGTGAAAAGCCTTTTAATAACTTCAGGAGTTCACTAAAAACAAATACTTCTCTCAAAAAATAAAATGCATTGTTATAATACATATGTACATCTATTATATTCTGCAAGCCACCTTATGGTTTGTGGTGGATGGTATTGTGTGCAATATGTGGAATGGAAAAAGTTAACAAGATTAGGATTTAACACCCCTTCATTAGAGAAGGAGCCCAACCTCAGTTTTGAGGAGGATAGGAAAGGAAATATGAAGTGTCCTTCCTCAGGTACCAACATGGCATTCACCTTAACCAATTTCAGGAAATCACAAAAGACCAAAATATGGGTGGCCGGTTGGAGATTTGAACTGACATTGCTCCCCCCCCCCCCCCCCCCCCAAATATGAATTCAATGTTCTGTCACTGCACTACCTCACCCAGTTAGTTATATGTCATATGAAGGAACAAGTCATGTGACTCTTCTTCAAACGTGCAGTCTCCAAATTTTAACAGGAAGGCTCTCTGTGACGGATAAGGCTATTCTGCTACCAGAGTTAGATGATCATGCTATGAAACTCTGACTCAATGAGCTTGTGACAAAACAGTCAACTTCTCTTTCAAATGTTTTCTTTCTCTCCATTACATCTACTTCGTAAGGATCCTACATTTAAAAACACTGTTTTAGTGCACAAGTTTGTAGCATTTTCCCATGAGTTTAATAAACATAACAAAGACTTTAATCATCAATAATATATCTCCCTTCACTATTTACAATAGCCTGCCAAATGTTGGGGTAACTTTTCGATTCCGTGACTGTAGAGATCACATGGTTTTGAGGTGAGGAACTCATCAACCCATGTTCAGAGCACTTTTCCATCCAGAAAAGAAGATCCTTGAAGGTTGTTCGACTGACAGAAGGAAATCTGAGGACGTAAGATCAGATGAATAAGATGGCTGTGGAATGACTTACCAAACTAACCCCGGTATAGCATTTTTTGTCAGTCTAGTAGAACATGGGCAGGTGTAGTTGTGAAGTAGCATCTCTTCATTCACACAGTGTTCCTGGTCATTGTCCTTGGATTGCATTTGAAAGACGTCTCAGTTATTGACAATAAATGTCAGCAGTGATGGTTACACCTTGAGGAAGTCCGCCGCTCGTGGTCTCGCGGTAGCGTTCTCGCTTCCCGAGCACGGGGTCCCGGGTTCGATTCCCGGCGGGGTCAGGGATTTTCACCTGCCTCGAGATGACTGGGTGTTTGTGTTGTCCTCATCATTTCATCATCATCCAAGAAAGTGGCGAAATTGGACTGAGCAAAGGTTGGGAAATTGTACGGGCGCTGATAACCACGCAGTTGAGCGCCCCACAAACCAAACATCATCATCACACCTTGAGGAAGTAATTTGTAGTACACCACACAGAGTCGCAGTTCCACCAGATGCATAACATTATCCTTTGTGAATGTGCACAGGTCTCCATACAAGGTTTTTCTGTTTTGCTTGAGCTCAACCATTCCTCTCTTTTTTACCTTATGTTAGCATAAAGGCACCATTTCTCATCACCAGTAATGATACAGGATAGGAACCGTCGGTGCTGTTCACAAGGCAATTGACAACGAGCACGTAGAGATGCATTTATGGCCACTTATCAATTTTTGTGATTTTGGCTTAGAGCATGCAGTACCCATACACCCAATTTTTGAACCTTCCCCATCACATAAATTTGACAGTTCTTGAGTACACTGACATGGATCATTGTAGATTAATATGTTTAAACGATATTCATCAAACCCTGAAAGTACCGAGCGAGGTGGCGCAGTGGTTCGACACTGGACTCGCATTCGGGAGGACGACGGTTCAATCCCGCGTCCGGCCATTCTGATTTAGGTTTTCCGTGATTTCCCTAAATCACTCCAGGCAAATGCCGGGATGGTTCCTCTGAAAGGGCACGGCCGACTTCCTTCCCCATCCTTGCCTAATCCAATGAGACCGATGACCACGCTGTCTGGTCTCCTTCCCCAAACAACCAACCAACCCTGAAAGTCTTCCTGAATGTGGAATCACTAATGCCAAAATGATCTTCCTTAAAATGAGAAAACCATTTTCTTGCTGTGCTCTGTCCAATGGAATTATCCCCACATATGACATAAATGTTCCTGGCTACCTACACTGCTGTCATCCCTCTACTGAACTCAAACAGAAGAATATGTCGGAAATGTTCCGATTTCCCCACTTGGCATTCCATTTTCTAGCATCCACAGCTGCACTCACTCTCCCCACATGACAAAATGTAAACTCCAATAGCAACACTGAACTACAAATAAAAATGATGATTGATAAATAACCTCATAGCAACTGGAATACAAATATGCAAAACAAAAATGTTAAAAACTTATGCACCAACCTAACGGTACTCAAGAATCAGTCAAATGGGGGTTTTGTAACATACTTCCTTCACGGATGATACACATTTCCTTAGGATGCTTTTACTGAATCTCGGTGTGCCATCTGCTGTTCCTAGAACTAGTTTTGCACGGTCAACAGATGTTAACTTAGTCTGGACACATATTCAAATTATTCTAAGGCTGTTGCTTGATGTTACATTGGACACTAAGATAACTTTTAGCCTATTTATATGCAACATATTGTATTTATTTGTAGTGAGAGTCAGTTGCCAGTTACATCACAGTTAGATCCTGTGTAGATCTTCTTGTAATCTCCTATAATGTTCTGGCATCGCATCTTCCATCCGTACATCATCTGTAAGTAGCTTCACACGATATCACTACGGATAGGAGAGCCCACCAGAGCCAAAGCAAAAAAGATTTATTCCTAGTTTCACCTGCAATTCTACTCAATGACACACGATCATCTAGCTCAGAAATCAGATTATACATCACAGGGGAATAGACCATTGTTCAATTCTTTGACCTCAGACATGCAGATCCTCAAGACATAATTACATGATGTCGACTTAAAATCAAAGTGGGCTTTCCTATTCAGAGCTGACATGTACACACTGTCTAAATTGTGGCCATTTTATAAAACATTATACGGCAAAGATGATTACGTGTGGATTAGCTTATCTTTCAGTTTTTCAAATCTCGCACAGTAACTAAAATTTATTCCAACGTTTGCATTAAAAATTAATATTACACCTACCCATTTTTAGAGCAGCTTTTTGGCACAATCCCTAAGGGCATTATTCTTAACAATTAGTTACTGAAAAGTTGTTTAGGGGCGGTTGAGCAATTATATGGTATGCAGGAGCTGGGTTACAAAGGATGTTCACTATGGTTGTTGTAGCACGAGGAACAGCTGCCTAACAAAGTAGCTGCTCACCAGCCTTGGCACTGAGCCTAGAAACAGGACTGGTGACAAATGGTACAACAGCCATCCTACTTCTCTTTTGAAACATTCCATCTAGTATCTTCAGGTATGCTGGATATGTGGATCAAAATACCATGCATTCACAATTAATTTGGATAAAAAAAAAGGATAGATAGAAGTATCACCTGTCTACTCCCATGACGTATAACTACTACATTTAATACAGTGTTCACACTTTCATGTCTATCAGGCATAGTACTCAGGTAAATATTGATTAAAAAAAAAAAATTTTAACTCATTCTACATTCATGTGGTCTTCACATCAATGACTGGTATGATGCAACTCTCTAACTAATCTATCCTGTGCAAGCCTCCTCACCTTTGCATAACTACTGTAACCTATATCTGTTTGAACCTCCTTGCTATAGTCAAGCCTTGGTCTCCATCTACACTGCATTCTGCCATTCTAAGTTATCAAAAATAACAAGGTAACAAGCCGGCCGCGATGGTCTCGCGGTTCTAGGCGCGTGGTTCCAGACTACGACTGCTACGGTCACAGGTTCGAATCCTGCCTCGGGCATGGATGTGTGTGATGTCCTTAGGTTAGTTCGGTTTAAGTAGTTTTAAGTTCTAGGGAACTGATGACCACAGCTGTTAAGTCCCACAGTGCTCAGAGCCACTTGAACCATTTTGAACATGGTAACAATTAAATACACACACAATTTATTTTTACAACAAAAACTGAAAACCATTAGTTTACATAAACTTTTCTTGCCTCTTAATTGGTAGTTCCAACTGCAATGTGTTTGCTAGATGACAGGAAGAAGGGCTGAAAAAATGTATCTGCAGCAGTGAAGCTGACCCTTTACTGATGATTTCCTTGAAGACTCATGCTGTATATGGACGGTATTATGCCTATGAGTAGTATTACTCGTTTTTTTCAAAATAAAGGGAAAAGGGGGGGGGGGATCTATTACGTGTTGCTATGCAGAGAAGTCAGGTTCAGAAAGGTCAGATAATCAATTGTGAACTTCTCCTGAACCTATACTAAAGGAGGCTGAGAATCAGGCAAGGTAACAGTTGACCATCTATGCAGTTAATAACACCAGCAATTTGTGAACTTCTCAGAAACATATGGTCCTTTTCAAGACCAAGAAAGGAAATCAAAATAGCTTCTTTCCACAGGTAAAGCAATGAACCTATTAAACATTGAGATTAATTTCTGAAACAATCTGATAATTTGCTAAAAAATAATGTGGGTTTTGCCATGACCTGATGAAGTGTCTTGTGCCGTAATACATAATCTCATATCCACGTAAATAAAGGGCAGTTGTAAACTATTGGTGCAACTGAAGCCCGATTGCTAATGTCAGTAATTATCTGATAAAAAACAAAAGCTGAATCTAAGCTGAAGGTAACTGTAATTTAAGAAAAATCTTGTGTCACAATCTGGGCAATCACTCACTGGTCAGAAGACTCCAGTGCTCATTACAATAGTAACAGGCTGCCATCTACCTCTCCCTGAAGTTCTATTAATGACCTTAAATTTAAGTGTTAGTTCAGTACAACTTCTGATTAACTTCTGGAAGTGTGAGCACGGTAGCACAGTAATTCATATACTGGACTTGCATTTGGGAGACGATGGTTCAAGTCCATGACCAGCCATCAGGATTAAAGTTTTCCATAGTTAGATAAAATGTTCCACGAAATGCCAGGATGGTTCCTTTGAAGGGGCACAACTTTCCTCCGTGTGTGAGAATCCACATGAAGATAAATACAAGAAGAGCATATTGTTAGGCTTCTCTGTAGGTGTACCGTGGGAGCAACCGTTTACATGGCAGTAAAAAGGGTGAGAAATGCATGTTGCTAATAAGAGGATACACACAACTCAACTAAAATCAAATTGCAATAATGATTCCACTCAGGAAACCATAATGAAAACACAACAAACTTTTCATCATAAAAAATATTTGAAATAATCTAAAAAAGAAATTTGTAACTAACGAGTCACATGCAGGAATTTAGAGGTTTTTGGTGGGGACAAACAACCCTTCCTTCCCCCAAATATGAAACAAGTCCAAAAATCAAACACAAAAACAACTAACTTCAAATTAGATAAATCTTCCAAAAAGTAATACAAAATTAGTATCGTTACCTTGAAGTAATCTTTATAACTAAGCTAAGTTCCACAGTAGCAACCATCCATGGAACACTATCTGCAGGGAGAGTGACACAAATGCTGATATTGTTAACTTCACCTAACTTATATTGATTTGCAAGTCACCAAAGTGGCACCAAATAAAAAGAGACTAGCACTGGCAGCCGAATGACTCTAGGTGGGATTTCCCAGCCAGAAATGCCATATGGTCATTTAATTTCCCCTAACCGATACAGACAGCTATAATGAACTACAATGAACTCCACAACACCAACTGGCGACTGTTCATGTTAACGACTAATGTAACCATTTCTCACTATTACTGTAGAAATTATTATTTAAGAAATGGGCAAATTTGAAAACACCAAGTCAGAGTCCAATACAGAAAATGAACTAGAGATATCCACACGGAAAAAACATAAATACTAATACTGATAAATTAACTTTAACACACTCCATGATACTCACCAACCATCAAGCTACGATATTCACTACAAACATATCCATCGGTCCACTAATGTGACCTCCATGGGTACTGCTTGCACTGGGTTGACCCCTCAGCCTTGGCAGCATGGGAGGTTGTTTCAAGGTGTGCCAGGCAGCAAAAGATTTTCCAGGTGGTCGTTCAAATGTCAGGAAGTCTCTCGGTCCACAATGTACAGGCATTCACAGATGGTGAGATTACTGGTAGCTTCAATGTTAGGCATGTAACGGGGCCCCTTAGAGATATGGCTGCCAAGGAGAGGAAGGAATCCAGTGTGCATACTGGGAGGAGTTGTTCCATATGTGGAAAGGCTGCTTCCGGATGTCACGAAGAGCACAGGAAGCAGCCAACTGCAGGTGGTGGTTCAGGTCGCTACTAGTGATATGTGTTATTTTGGATTGGAAGAGGTTCTCTCTGGTTTCAGGTGTTAGCTGCAGTGGTAAATACTGCCAATCTTGCTTGAAAGATGAGGGCAGAGCCTCACCATCTGTAGCATTGTCAACAGAACAGACTGTGGACCAATGGCTCTGAGGCTCAGATGGTTCTGTGACCACACAGTCTGCAGATTCCTTGACTTGTGCCATAGGCTGGTGGGTTTCTGGATTCCACTTAATAGGTCAGGGATTCACTACACAGAGGAAGCAGCTACACGGATAGTGGGACTGTGTGGAGCGGGCAGGGTTGTCTTTTCAGGTTAGAGAGTGTCAGGAAGTTACAGAAAGGGCATCAGCCTAAAACAGAGAAAGATAGACCTAGCAACAACCAGTACTAGAGTTGTAAATTGTCATAGCTGTGTTGGGACAGAACTACAGCTCCAAACACTAATAGAAAGCACTGAAACTCAAAGTGTTACAGGTATTGAAAGCTGGCTAAAGACAGAAATAAATTAATCTGAAATTTTTATACTAGGGACCTAACCATGCTCAACAAGAATAATTAAATGCAGTTGGTGGTGGAATGTTAATTGCTGTCAAAAGTAGTTTACCTTGTAGTGAAACTGAAATAAATTGTGCCTGTGAGTTAATATGGGTAGAGATTATACTTGACCACCAGAACAAAAAAAGATAATTCTTTCCTTTTATTGATCTCCCCCCCCCCCCCCCCCCAAACTAAGATGATACAGTTACTGAATAGTTCAAAGGAACTTCCTGGCAGATTGAAACTGTGTGCCAGACTGAGATTCAAACTCAGGACCTTTGTCTATTTTTGGCAAGTGCTCTACCAACTGAGATACCCAAGCACTTGCCAGCAATAGATAAAGGTCCCAAGTTACAGTCTTGGTCTGGCACAAAGTTTCAATCTGCTAGGAAATTTCATGTCAGTACACATATTGCTGCAGAGTGAAAATTTCATTCCAGTTCAAAGAGAAATTGTCTATTTTCAAATAGGCACCCTTCTCATACAATTATAGGTGGTAGTGACATCAATCTACCCTCGATATGCAGGTGAAAACACATTTAAAGTTGGTGGTACACATTAAAGTTCATCCGAAATCATACTGAATGTTTTCTCAGAAAACTATTTTGAACAATTATTTCACGAGCCCACTTGAAGCGTAAGCGGTTGAGAAAACTGTTGTGACTCGCCGATCTTTCAAAGTGTCGCCACACAGTTACGCGCGTCCTCTACATGCGGCGCTGTCTGCCAGTCATGCAGCAGCAGCAGCAGCGCCACCTAAGCAGCCAGTCAGCCAGCGGCCGCTAGACTTGGACTGAGTTATGATTTGACTGTTAAAATGTACACACATCTTACTCTGTTTACTTGATATGTGACTCTTATGTATTGCGTCTTCCTTGAAATATATTTGTTCAACTTGAAGTTATTACAATTGGCGACGAGGTAGTGATTTTTCTTTTCCATTGTTGACCCATGTTTCCATGGCTACTTTAGAGCAACTATTGCAAGGTATCATAGAACAGCAAACGCTTCTCACAAATGTGATTCATGATTTCGTCGGGGCATCAAATGTGGGGCGCCTCTCGTCATTGTCTCCTTACAACAAGACGGCGGAAGACTGGTCTGATTACGAAAAACGTCTTTGACAGCACTTCTTGGCATTTCATGTCGCGGACGAACAAACATGTAAGCCTCTGTTCCTTTCATGGATTTCACTTTAAATGTATCGGTTGTTGTCGCAATTGGCTCCTTTGAAAGATCCTGCGTCTTTGTCCTTTGCTGAAATGTGCTCACTTCTGTCCGTCTATTTTCAAAAGCAAACGTATGTGGTAGCATCTTGTGTTGCCTTTTATCGTTGTCACAAACAACCGAATCAATCCTATCGCGCTTGGGCTGCTGAACTTCACGGCCTCAGCAGAAAGTGTCAATTTGTGACTGAAATTCACAAAGAATCCTATGTCGATTCCATGGTATGGGATGCTATTATCCGATCGGCGCCCGACAAAGAAGTTAGGCAACGTGCCCTTCAGTTGGCCAATCCGACTCTAGATGAAGTCCTATCCATCGCTCAGTCTTTTGAAATTTCTTGCGCCGCTGGAGCGCAAATAGAGGCATGGGGCGACGTCAGGGAAATACAACCTCTGTGTGATGTCGACAAAGCGTGTGGCATGTCCCCGCCAGCCGACGTGGCCGCAGTACGCTCCCAAGCGCAGCCTCGGCCTAGCCGTAAACAAACCTCTAAGAAACTGCAGCAAAACCCACGGCATTTTCCTTCATGTCTACAGTGTTTTACGAAACATTCACGAGAAGATTGTCCACAACGTTGGGCCGTGTGTCACAAATGCAAAAAAAAGGGTCATGTGTCATCCGTTTGCAAATCCGACCGCATACACGATGTTCATGAACATGACGCTGATTCTGATTCTGTGTTGTCTGTCAATTGTACTTCTTCCCTTTCAGGGAAGTTATTCCTCACAGTCCAAATACTTGGTCGAGATGTTCGCATGCAGCTGGACACTGGTTCTGCTGCCACTATCATCAATTCTCAGACTTATCTTCAGTTGGGTTCTCCAATACTGTCACCTGTCACTAGGCAATTACGGACTTACAATAAACAGAAGATCTCTCTCTTGGGACAATTTGATGCTGAGGTATCTTACAAATCTGTCGTTCGCACTGTTCCCATATTTGTGGTCGACCATAGTAACGCAGAGAATCTTTTTGGTTTCGATGCCTTTTGCGTTTTTGGTTTCTCCATAGATGTCTCTGATGCTATTCCTTATGCTCAATTGGACTCCTTGTCGGTGACATTTTCGTCCCTTTTTTCTCCTGGGTTAGGCCGTGCAAACAACTTTGAAGCTCATATCACGCTCAAACCCACTGCTCTGCCTAAGTTTTTTTGGGCTCAGTCCATTCCTGTGGCCCTTCGTGATCAGGTCAAATGGGAGCTGGATCGTCTCACTGCTTCAGGGGTCTTGCTTCCTGTCACTTCCAGTGAGTGGTTCTCTCCTGTCGTTGTCGTTGCTAAGCCAAATGGTGATATTCATCTCTGTGGTGATTTCAAAGCCACTGTAAATGCTCAATGCCTTATCGACACTTACCCTATGCCTCGACCTGAAGAATTTTTCACTAAACTTGCTGGAGGCCAGTATTTTTTAAACTTGACCTGTCAGAAGCTTATCATCAACTTCCTCTCGACGCTGCTTCCCGGCAGTTTCTGGTCCTTAACATGCCTTTTGGCCCCTATCAATACCAACGATTGCCATTCGGGGTTGCCAGCACCCCTACTCTCTTTCTGCGAGTTTTGGAACAATTATTGCTCGCTGTCCTTGGGTGTATAAATTACCAGGACGACATTGTTGTCACTGGCTCCACCACTGACGAACATCTTCAAAACCTCCGCACACTTTTTCGTGTCTTACAGACTGCCAGTCTTAAGTGTAATCTTCAGAAATCAAAATTTTTTCAGGCATCTATCACGTACTTGGGATTTCAACTCTCTCGGGATGGTATTCGTCCACTTTAGCAAACTGTCGCTGCGATCGATGCCCTACAGATGCCTACATCTGTTAAGGAACTGCAGGCCTTCTTGGGGAAAAGAGCATACTATCACAAGTTTTTACCATCTGCTGCTTTGGTGGCTCAGCCGTTGCATCGCCTGTTGCATAAAAACGTGCCTTTTCACTGGTCTGCGTCATGCAATGCATCTTTTCAGAAACTGAAGACTATGCTGAAACAGGACCCGCACCTGGCTACTTATCGACCTGGCCAACATCTTGTTCTTGCCACGGACGCCTCACAATATGGGGTCGGTGCAGTCCTTGTGCACCGTTTTTCTGACAGTTCTGAACAACCCATTGCTTATGCCTCCAAAATGCTCACGGATGCCCAACAAAAGTATTCTCAAATTGAAAAAGAAGGTTTGGCCATTATTTATGCTCTTCATAAGTTTGGTGTTTTTCTCTATGGATCCAAACTTCATCCTGTTACGGATCACAAACCACTTGTTTCCTTGTTTCATCCATCAACGTCACTTCCCGACAAGGCTTCACACCGCCTCCAGCGCTGGGCTCTTTACTTGACTCGTTTCAATTATGAGATTCATTTCTGGCCGACGGCTCAACATGCGAATGTTGATGCACTGTCTCGCCTTCCCATGGGTCCTGATTTGGCATTCGATAGGGACGAACTTTTGTGTTTCCACCTGGAAGTTGCCGAGCAGCGGGTTGTGGATGGGTTCCCCATCACCGGGGACCGGCTGGCAGCTGCTACGGGTTCTGACCCTACCCTCTCCAGAGTTTTACGCTGTATTCAGAAGGGTTGACCAGATCGTCCGCCCGCTACGACTTCTGATCTGTTGCGGAACTACTACACTTTGCGTTACTGCATCACGGCTAGGAATGGTGTTATCCTCCTTTCCACCGAAAATGCTTCGCCGCGTGTTGTGGTACCCACTTCTTTGCATGCGCCTCCTTCACCAAGGGCACTGGGGTTTCTCTCGCACAAAATCTTTGGCGCGTTGTCATGTGTACTGGCCCGGCATCGACTCTGAAATCGCACACATGGTCGCTGCCTGCGGCTCTTGTGCTTCACAGGCCGCTGCCCTGAAGTCATCTTTGTCACTGTGGCCTTCGCCTGAGAAGCCCTGGGAGCGTATTCATACTGACCTCGCAGGAACTTTTTTAGATACTTATTGGCTTCTCATTATTGACACCTACTCTAACTTCCCTTTCATTGTCCGTTGGATGTCGCCTACCACCACGGCAACCACCAATGCTCTACCTCACATTTCCTCTTTGGAAGGCCTTCTCTCTACTCTTGTTACTGATAATGGTCTGCAAATTGCCTCTTCTGATTTTGCGGATTTTTGTGCCCGTCACGGCGTCATGCATATCACGGCCCCTCCGTTCCATCCACAGTCAAACGGTGAGGCTGAACAACTGGTTCGCACATTTAAGGCTCAGATGAGGGAACTCCTGACTTCCTCTGCTGCTGATGATGCGCTTCTCCAATTTCTGCCTTCTTACCGTTTCACCCCCATGGGCGACCACAGCCCGGCTGAGCTCATACATGGCCGACAGCCCCGCACACTACTTCATCTTCTGTGGTCTTCCACCTCACAGCTGCAGGTGCCTTCACTTGGCCAGTTCACCGCCGATGACCTTATATGGGTACGGGGATATGGCAGGTGGCCAAAATGAAGTCCTGGCCGCATCTTACGACACTGTGGCCGACGTCTGTATGAAATCCAGACGAACACAGGTATTGCAGTGCGTCATTAGGACCAGCTTCAGCCTCGTGTGCCGGCAACGCCTGTTCCGGATGCCGCTACACCACCTTCGGCTCTACCTGACACTCGGGATACTGGAATCTCTCATTACTCACAACGCAGTCCTCTCACCATCATATCGGTGCCTGCACATGAACTGATGCGACCAGGAGACGTGCCCATGCAGGAACCAGATGACCATCATCTGTCGGAGCAACTCTACTCGCCTCCTCCTCCTAGAGACGCGGACACATCACCCACGTCTCCTGTTATAACAACCGAACTTGCCACAACGGGCAGATTGGTGCATGGGGACCC
This sequence comes from Schistocerca cancellata, assembly GCF_023864275.1. Lineage (NCBI taxonomy): Eukaryota > Metazoa > Arthropoda > Insecta > Orthoptera > Acrididae > Schistocerca > Schistocerca cancellata. The sequence goes on from NC_064628.1 coordinate 298,786,382, forward strand.
AGCAGATTCGACCCCCAAATCTCCTGTCATCGCAACCCGTTATCATCGGGGACACTTCCGTCCGTACGGGAAACCTCTTCCTCGAGACTTTATGGCCAGTCAAACAACACCTATGGACATTAGCAATCCACAGGCCACCTCCATCATGACCTGTGCAAAAAAATTCAAAGGGGGGAAAAGTGCTGTGACTTGCTGATCTTTCAAAGTGCCGCCGTGCAGTTACGTGCGTCCTCTACATGCAGCACTGTCTACCAGCCATGCAGCAGCAGCGCCACCTAAGCGGCCAGCCAGCCAGTGGCCGCTAGACTTTGACTCAGTTATGATTTGACTGTTAAAGTGTACACATGTCTTACTCTGTTTACTTGATCTGTGACTTTCATGTATTGCGTCTTCCTTGAAATATATTTGTTCAACTTGAAGTTATTACAAAAACATACTTGGCCTCAGAAACAAATAATCCTGAGCCAATAGGGAGCTCATGGCAGATACAGCGATTAGTGATCGCAAGGTTGTTGTAATGAATCTGAATACTGTAACATCCAAACCCACCACAAATAACTGTGAAATACATCTATTGAAAAAAGCAGATAAAATTTGGCTTGACACCTTCCTAACAGGTAGTCCACTCTTTCCCATCTGATTATAAGCATAGACCAGACATCGTTTAAATTAAAAGAAACAGTATTGACAGCAACTAAGAGATACACAGTATACCACATAAATTAACAAGAGATGGTACTGATCTCCCATCATACATAAAACAGGTCAGAACGCTGTTGCAGAAAATGAGAGAAAAGCAAGCCAATTTAAAAGAATGCAAAATCCCCAAGATTGATGAAGTTCTACAGAAGCTCGAAATTTAGTGCAAACTTCAATGTGACATGCTTTTAATAGTTTCCACAAGGAAGACGGTCTCAAAGTCTGACAGAAAACTGAAAAAGATTCTGGTTATATGCAAAGTACAAAATACAATCAACACCTGTGCTGCACAATAATAATGGTATGTTACTGATGACAACGCCACTAAAGCAGTTACTAAAACAGTTTTCCAAAATTCCTGCACAAAAGAAGACAAAGTAAATTTTCCAGAATTTGAATCAAGAACAAGAGCCAACATCAGGAACTCAAAGTAGATATTCTTGGTGTAGCGAAGCAACTTCGATCACTTAATAAAGGTAAGGATCCTCTGATCTAGACTGTATATCAGCCAGGTTCCTTTTAGAGTAAGCTGATACAACAGTTCCATACTTAGCAATCATATACAACAACTTTCTCGTCAAAAAGATCTGTACCTAAAGATGGAGAATTACAGACCAATATCACTAATGTCAATCTGCACTACGATTTTTGAACATTTACTGTGTTTGAATGTTATGAATTACCTTGAAGAAAATGATTTATGGACAAACAGTCAACAAGGATCCAGACAATAACATTCCTGTGAAACACAACTAGCTCTTTATTCTCACGAAGTAATGAGTGCTATTGACGAGGGATGAAAAACTGATTCCATAGTTTTAGCATTCCAGAAGACTTTTGACACCATTCCTCACAAGCAACTTCTATGTCTCAGTTGTGTAACTGGATTTGTTATTTTCTGTCAGAATGGTCCCAATTTGTAGTAACTGATGGAAAGTCATTGAGTAATACAGAAGTAATGCCTGGCATTCCCTAAGGAAATTGTATAGGCCTTCTACTGTTCCTGATCTACATAAATGATTTACGAGACAACATGAGCAGCTCTCTTTGATTGTTTGCTCATGATGCTGTCATTTAGCGTCCTGTTAAGTCATCAGATGATCAAAACAAACTGAATGTCCGTATGGTGCAAAAAGAGGCAACTGTTTCTAAATAATGAAAGGCGTGAAGTCATCCACATGAAAACTAAAACGAATCTGCTAAATTTTAGTATCACAAATATCAAAAGGCTATAAATTCAACTAAATACTTTGGGATTAAGTTACATTTATGAATAATGTAAGTTGTAAATACCACATAGATAATGTTGTGGGAAAGCAAACCAGAGACTGTGATTTGCTGTCAATACACTTAAATGCAACAAGTCTACTAAAGAAACTGCTTACACTACACTTGTCCGGCCTCTTCTGGAGTACTGCTGTGCAGTATGGGATCCACATCAGATAGGTTTGATGCAGGACATCAAGAAAGTTGAAAGAAGGGCACCTCATTTTATGTTTCCAGGAACTGTGGTGGCAATCATTAAAACAAAGGCTTTTTCATTGTGATGTCTCTATAGGCCCCCTGGCTCAGCAGCTGTTGTGGCTGAGCACCTGAAGGATAATTTGGAAAATATTTCGAGTAGATTTCCCCACCATGTTATAGTTCTGGTTGGAGATTTTAATTTGCCGGATATAGACTGGGAGACTCAGGTGTTCATAACGGGTGGCAGGGACAAAGAATCCAGTGAAATTTTTTTTAAGTGCTTTATCTGAAAACTACCTTGAGCAGTTAAACAGAGAACCGACTCGTGGCGATAACATATTAGACCTTCTGGTGACAAACAGACCCGAACTATTTGGAAAAGTTAACACAGAACAGGAAATCAGCGATCATAAAACGGTTACGGCATCGATGAATTCAGCCGTAAATAGGAATATTAAAAGGGGTAGGAAGATTTTTCTGTTTAGAAAAAGTGACAAAAAGCAGATTTCAGAGTACCTGTTGGCTCAACACAAAAGTTTTGTCTCAAGTACAGATAGTGTTGAGGATCAGTGGACAAAGTTCAAAACTGTTGTACATAATGCGTTAGATGAGTATGTGCCAAGCAAGATCGTAAGAGATGGAAAAGAGCCACCGTGGTACAACAACTGAGTTAGAAAACTGCTGCGGAAGCAAAGGGAACTTCACAGCAAACATAAACATAGCCAAAGCCTTGCAGACAAACAAAAATTATGCGAAGCGAAATGTAGTGTGAGGAGGGCTATGCGAGAGACGTTCAATGAATTCGAAAGTAAAGTTCTATGTACTGACTTGGCAGAAAATCCTAAGAAATTTTGGTCTTATGTCAAAGCGGTAGGTGGATCAAAACAAAATGTCCAGACACTCTGTGACCAAAATGGTACTGAAACAGAGGATGACAGACTAAAGGCCGAAATACTAAATGTCTTTTTCCAAAGTTGTTTCTCAGAGGAAGATTGCACTGTAGTTCCTTCTCTAGATTGTCACACAGATGACAAAATGGTAGATATCGAAATAGACGACACAGGGATAGAGAAACAATTAAAATCGCTCAAAAGAGGAAAGGCCTCTGGACCTGATGGGATACCAGTTCAATTTTACACAGAGTACGCGAAGGAACTTGCCCCCCTTCTTGCAGCGGTGTACCGTAGGTCTCTAGAAGAGTGTAGCGTTCCAAAGGATTGGAAAAGGGCACAGGTCATCCCCGTTTTCAAGAAGGGACGTCAAACACATGTGCAGAACTATAGACCTATATCTCTAACGTCGATCAGTTGTAGAATTTTGGAACACGTATTGTGTTCGAGTATAATGACTTTTCTGGAGACTAGAAATCTACTCTGTAGGAATCAGCATGGGTTTTGAAAAAGACGGTCATGTGAAACCCAGCTTGCACTATTCGTCCACGAGACTCAGAGGGCCATAGACATGGGTTCACAGGTAGATGCCGTGTTTCTTGACTTCCGCAAGGCGTTCGATACAGTTCCCCCACAGTCGTTTAATGAACAAAGTAAGAGCATATGGACTATCAGACCAATTGTGTGATTGGATTGAGGAGTTCCTAGATAACAGGATGCAGCATGTCATTCTCAATGGAGAGAAGTCTTCCGAAGTAAGAGTGATTTCAGGTGTGCCGCATGGGAGTGTCATAGGACCGTTGCTATTCACAATATACATAAATGACCTGGTGGATGACATCGGAAGTTCACTGAGGCTTTTTGCAGATGATGCTGTGGTGTATCGAGAGGTTGTAACAATGGAAAATTGTACTGAAATGCAGGAGGATCTGCATCGAATTGACGCATGGTGCAGGGAATGGCAATTGAATCTCAATGTAGATAAGTGTAATGTGCTGCGAATACACAGAAAGATAGATCCTTTATCATTTAGCTACAAAATATCAGGTCAGCAACTGGAAGCAGTTAATACCATAAATTATCTGGGAGTACGCATTAGGAGTGATTTAAAATGGAATGATCATATAATGTTGATCGGTAAAGCAGATGCCAGACTGAGATTCATTGGAAGAATCCTAAGGAAATGCAATCCGAAAACAAAGGAAGTAGGTTACAGTACACTTGTTCGCCCACTGCTTGAATACTGCTCAGCAGTGTGGGATCCGTATCAGATAGGGTTGATAGAAGATATAGAGAAGATCCAACGGAGAGCAGCGCGCTTCGTTACAGGATCATTTAGTAATCGCGAAAGCGTTACGGAGATGATAGATAAAGTCCAGTGGAAGACTCTGCAGGAGAAACGCTCAGTAGCTCGGTACGGGCTTTTGTCAAAGTTTCGAGAACATACCTTCACCGAAGAGTCAAGCAGTATATTGCTCCCTACTACGTATATCTCGCGAAGAGACCATGAGGATAAAATCAGAGAGATTAGAGCCCACACAGAGGCATACCGACAATCCTTCTTTCCACAAACAATACGAGACTGGAATAGAAGGGAGAACCAATAGAGGTACTCAAGGTACCCTCCGCCACACACCGTCAGGTGGCTTGCGGAGTATGGATGTGTTTGTAGATCTTCTCATGAAATTTCAATCACCAACTTTCTCTTCAGATTGTGAAAATATTTTATTGGCGCACACCTATATAGTGAGACATGATCACAGTAATAAAATAAGAGAACTCAGAGATGCCATGGAAAGATTTAGGTGTTTGTTTTTCCTGTGTGCTGTGCAGATGTGGCATGGATGAGAAGTAGCATGAAGGTGGTTAGATGAACCCTGTGTCAGGCATTCAATTGTGAATTGCAGAACAATCATGCAGAGTAGGATGTATGTAGATGCTGAATATGTTACAAAAAACACGTCTTAGCAACATACTTACCTTAAAAAACACCTAACATAAACAACACACTTCAATAAACAAACCAAACAACATAAAGAATGAATAAATCCAAGTAATGTACCTAACCCACCTACTTTCTCCAAAACAAATGTGTCTATTGTGCTGACACTTTATCGTGGCAGGTTTAGTTGGGAGGAGGGAATGGACAATACTTGCTTAAAATACTGGCAGATGTCAGGCCTTAACTTCCACATTTACCACTGCAAACAACTGTGATGTATCCATTAGTGACTGGTTTGTGTAACTGCTTTGCTTTGTGTTGTGAATTGCTTGTTCTTTTTTTTATTTTGTATTTTGAAATGATTGCAGAGATAATCTTGGCCCATGTCCGGCTTCAAGTATGAACCTCACATCATCAGAATAGATCAACAATCCCTATGACAATTATGTGTTCTGTTTTCACAGGAACACAGAACTTGGACATAAGCTGCCAGTCCTGAGAGCGAGGGGCAGGTCTTGTTCCCTTACTCCTCTCCTGTCCCCTTGGGCAGTCTAAGTTCTAGTAGTTTGTTTACACTTTGACCAAATGCCGCAACATAGTGCATGCATTTTACTTATCTTCCTTCAGCTAAAAACAAGAAACTCTCCCTCACATGAACCAATACCCATTATTTTACACAAAATACAACTAAAATTAAGTGAAAAAAATTAAAAAGCACTCATTTTGTTCCCCCAAATCAAACACACAGATTTTCTTTTATATGAATGCATGGTGTCTGTTCTTTCGGGCATGTCCGAAAAAACAGACACCACACAGAATCTGAAGCTGTGAAACATTATATGTAAATTGAAAGGGGATCACTGCTATCACCTGCAGCAGGACATTTAGCAGAATCAGCAGCACTGAGCAAAAATGTGTACCGGACTGGGATCCAAACCTGGGACCTCCTGCTAACTAGAAAGGTGCAATAACTACCGTGTCATCCAGGACACAGCATTATTGCAACTGAATGGAGGCATGCCTCACGGCCGCTCCACATTCCCATAAAGCACCATCTATCCACTGTCTCAGTCTATTATACTCCTGTTCAGCACTCAGAGATTCCCACAGGAGGTTGGACGTATTTGTGCATGCGCATGTCGAAAGAACAGAATGCATTCATGTAATTGATAAGCCTAGCTGGGCAATGGATCCATCTTCTTCAGTGGGGACACACAAATACGTCTGTCCTCATGTGGGAATCTCTGAGTAGCGTACGGGAGTATAATGGACAGGGGCTGTGGCTAGATGGGCTCAGTGGGAATGTGGATCAGCCACGAGGCATGATGACGTAGTCCATGCAGTTGTGATAACACTGTGTCCCAAATGGTGCAGCGGTTACTGCACCTTCCTAGTAAGCAGGTGTGAATCCCGGTCTGGTACACATTTTCATTCGCTGCCGCCGATTCCACTTGATGTCCCACTATAGCTGACAGCAGCGATCCCCCTGCAATTTACACAAATTTTCCTCTCAATAGTGCCAGTGTCACAACAGTACCCAAATGCTGAAAGGCTGCACACGTCATACCAATATAAAGAATTGAAATATGAGTAATCTGCTGAATTTCAGGCCCATATCACAAACATCAATTTACAGTAGACTTTTGGAACATATTACTGTACCTGAACTGAATAAATCATCTTACAGAAAATGATTTATTGAGAAGTAGCTGACACGGATTCCAATTAAATTGTTTGTCTATGGAGTATTGACTAAGGTGTGTGCCTGAATTCATGATTTCCTGACAGAAAGATCACAGTTCATAATAACTGATGGAAAGTCACCGAGTAAAAGAAAGTATTATAGGCTATCTGTTGTTCCTGATCTACATAAACAATTTAGGAGACAATCTGATCATTCTTCTTACACTGTTTGCAAATGATTCTATCATTTACCGCCATGTAAAGTCATCAGATAATCAAAAATAATTGAAAGATCATTAAGGCTAGATATCTGTATGGTGTAAAAAGTGGCAATCAGCTCTAAATCACCCACACCAACACTAAAAACAATCCACGAAATTTCAGTTACACAATAAATCACAGAAATCTAAAAGCTAACTTGTCTGACTGTCTTTTTGTTGTTCTCATATGTGACTTAACATATCCACTATATGATGAGTAACAATCTAGCATTTCACAATATTGTCAAATCTAAAGGCTGTAAACACAACTAAATACTTAGGGATAACAACTACGAATAACTTAAATTGGACAGATCACGCAGAGAATGACATGGAGTCAGCAAACCAAAGTCTATGATTTACTGACAGAACACTTAGAAAATGTAACAGGCTACTAAAGAGACTGCTTACATTATGCTTGTCTTCCATCTTCTGGAGTACGGCTGTGTGGTGTGGGATCCACTTCGAATAGGATTGGAGGAGTACATCGAAAAGTTCATCGTTTGTACCACACGAATTGGGGTGGCAGTCATTAAAACAAATGTGTTTTTCTCTACGACAGGACCTTCCGTGAAATTTCAATCACCAACTTTCTCCTCAGAGTGTGAAGATATTTTGTTGGTGCCCATCTACAAATGGAGAAATGATCATCATACCAAAATAGAAATCAGAGCCTGCACGGAAGCATTTAAGAGTTCGTTTTCCCTGTCCACTATTCAGGAGTGGAACAGAAGAGAATCAACTTAAATGTGGTTTGATGAACCCTCTCTCATGTACTTAATTGTGAATTGCAGAGAACTCATGCAGATGTAGATAAAACCAATGCTGCTATAGTAAGGACCAACTTTAGCCATTTCTGAGATTTCAAAATTCCATCAACGCACCCTACTTATGTAGTAAAGTTATGGTGCTTGGCATGCTGTGGATCTCCTCTGTCAACATAAAAGGGCTGATAAAGTTCACTGTCAATTGTGTTAAAGGAAAATTCAACCTAGAAAATTAATAAACGAGATGGAATTTCTGGCTATACCTCAGGGGGTGAAATGATTAGTACTGCCAACAGACACGCATAAAAGTGTAAGTGGAGCTTTAGCAACTATCAGTTCCTTCCTTGGGGAGGAAAGAGTGACAGACTGGGGAAAGTTAAAGAAGAAAGGCAGGTCACTCAGTCACCAGAATGAGAATGACCCACCAGTAGTAAGGAAGATAATATCCTTATCCTCACGACCGATGGGTCCCTCTCATCCTGGCTTTCGTGCGATCAGCCTCTCAATTTGGACCTTCCTCTCTCTACACTACCCTCCTCCCAAAGGACAGAACAAATATTTCTGAAAGCTAGGATACTGTCATCACTATGACTTTTCTTTTATATGCATTCATCAGAAGTACTACACATATAATCTCCAGAAGGCAAGGACAGTACTAGACAGCAGTCCTGTCTCGTATTTGTTGAACTTCACAGTCAGATCAATCGCACAACCAACAGATACAAAGACATTTACAAACAACAACAACTAACAACTTTCCTAATGTGGATATATTTAGCACAACAGAGGTCCCACTGAAGCATCACATCTGCTTCAAAGCACTTCTGTCACATGGCTCATATATGACATCATATGCCACAACAGTGTTAAAATTTTTCCGTCTCCTCTTGGTAATGCTACTACAGTCACGTAGCTGGTGTGCCAATGATACCATGACATCTTAGCATCCCAAGCAAAAATTTATGAACTACACAATCTTGGCCAGTTCATAGCAAATGCTGTAAGTATCTTTTTTATTTAACTACCACAAAATGACTTGAGATATAAAAAATATATATTTTCACTTCAAACCACTTATGATACAAAAAGAAATTTTAATAAAAAAAGTATGAACCTATCTATAGCTTACTTTCTTTAAAACTTACGGAAAAATTTGGAGGTGTGAGAAGAGAGTACAATTAGAGGCGGCTGATATTACAGCACATAAGCAGCAGCAACATCTATAACTAAGTAGGCTACTGGTACATGAAACATTTAAAAATTCCTTATATATTCTAATGTCAGTTCTGAACACTGTGATAGAGTTCAAGTAACAAAAAAGATTGTATAGTAATGTTATTGTAGGGTCTCCATCATACTCTTTCTATATCATTTCACAAAGTCGGCCATTGCCACTGGACAGCAGACCTCATATTGCAAATTCACAACTCTTTTTTCACATTTAACACTGGAAATTCATTATATCAACATATATATATATAGAAAAAAAAAACAATTTCTTTGCATGATATCACAATGTCAAATTTAGCCACATCACAGTCAGGTGACACCAACAAGATGAAGCAGTGTTTCGAAATACAAACTGACATAATAAAATATGCTGTTGTAACAGTAGGACAACCTTTTACCATTTACTTTGCCACACTTACATTATACAACAAAGTTTCACAAAAAGATGGGCAGGCAGTGGAAGAGAATGTCATTAATGAAATCCAGGGAAGCCAGCATGAAGTGCTTACACTGTATTTATGAGAGAACTAAGTCGTCGTCATTTTTTTCATGTACTTATCTAACAAGTAGCCTGTATGGCTACTACTGAAGAAGGGAACCAAAGAGTAAATGTGAATATCTGTTAAACAGATACCACTGAAGAAAATGATCAATTTTTGAAAATACACTGTCACTGGACAGATAATAAAAATCACTCACCAAGCGTCAGCAGTAGACCACATATATAAAAGGTATTACAAGCTTTCAGAGCCAGTTGTTCTTTTTTATAGCACAATAGTTGAAGGGGAAGGGAGAGAGAGGAAGAAAAAGGACTGCTGAGGTTTAGGAATTGGGGCAGAGTTCACAAAAATTACATAGAACTTCAAGTCATGGGGGACTTACCAGATGGGAAGAAGAGGTTGAAAGATTCATGAAAAAAATCATCCACAACCCCACGTCAGGGGAGAGTTACCGGACAGGATGAGAAGGAAAGAGTGATCCGTCCTTTTTCCGAACTCCTACCCCTTTTCCTAAACCTCACTCTTTTTTCATCCCTCTTCCTTCCCCTTCAACCCTCCCAGAAGGAGGAGCCACTGATTTCAAAAGCTTGCATGGGTAATACCTTTTATATGTGTGTTCTCCTGCCGCCACTTGGTGGGAAGATTATTTATTTGTCCAATTACATGACACACCATGAAAGGAAATTAGTGATGGAAATTAAAAATATGTGGCTTCAAGGGACTGCATCTGCCAACCATACAACTGACAGTAATTCTGCTCTAAATTCTGGCACCTTTATGTACACACAATTCATTGGGAATGCACACTCTCAGCTATCGCAGAAACTATAATCCTCCTAAGCACATTTGTTGGGGGTATGTGAACAAACATTTTCTAGTGTGCATAGTGGAACACAAGATATGATGTGCAGAGTGCATTTGACTCTGTGGAATATACATGTTCTGTGTTTGTTGATGGGGCAACGTAATATAATTTGGTGGTCAAATGTATTAATACGTGTTGTGCGAATAAAGCATAAGTTTATTTTGTCCCTTAAATGGTTTTTACCTGTCATTTAGCTGCATTAATCTGCATAAACTACAGCAGGTTATGGGCAGAGCTACTGGATTAAAGTGAAATAACAAGCTTTAAGGTGACATGCATCAGTGCAAAAAGTGCGCGGAAGTTTGTATGAAGTTGGGTTCTGTATGCTATATGAAGAAGAAAATAACAGTAAAATGAGTACAACACAGATACCGCAAATAGAGTGGCTTGTAGGTTGTGAAAATTACATGACCTGGGAATTTTCCATTGAGGTGTACTTGCACTAGGATGACTTATGGGATGTTGTAAATGGTAAATTGGCACCTACAGAATCAAGTTTTGCTACTAAGGATCAGAAGGCAAAATCAAAACAAATCCTTTTGATTGATCCAGTGAATTATGCTCACATAGAAAAGGCTATGTCAGCAAAGGAGGTATGGGGCAAATTGAAAAACGGATTTGAAGGTGGTGGTTTAACCAGAAAAGTAGGATTACTTCGTGAGCTGATAACCACAAGACTGAATAAGTGTTAAAGTGTGGATGAATATGTGAATAAAATAATTTCAATCTCCAATCATCTGAGGAATACTGGTTTTGATATTGCGGATGAATGGATTGGAACTTTATTGTTAGCTGGGCCGCCAGAGAAATATTCGCCAATGATTATGGGTTTGGAAAGCTCGGGAATACCCATTACAGTGTTAAAAGTAAAGGTTCTACACGACGTGAAGAATGAACCAGATTCTAATGCATCTAAAAAAAGACAGCTTCGGCTTTATATTCTAATTACAAGAAGAAGAAGCCAATAAGATGTTTCAGATGCCAGAAAATTGGACATATTGTTTCAAAGTGTAACGAAAAGTTCAGTACAAAAGAAAAGAAGTATGTTAATTCTAGTAGTGCTGAGAGAAAGACTACCGATAAAGGTAAGGCACTTTCCGTTTTTTACTCTTTTAATGAAGCAAGAGAAGCAGGCTAGATTGCCATTTAAATTGAGTCAGAGCAGATCTATCGAAGCCTTGCACTCATACACTCAGATCTCTGTGGACCTAAGGAGAATGAATCCTTAGAAGGTAGCTTCTATTTCCTGACATTCATAGATGATTTTTCTAGATACATGCATGTTTATTTTATAAGTAGCAAGGATCAAGTGAATGATGTATTTGTTGTTTATTGCAAAATGGTTGAAAGAGAGACTGGGAAGAAAATTAAAATTATTAGATCAGACAATGGATCAGAGTATGTAAACAGACGGTTTAAGGAACAGTTAAATGGAATGGCATTAGGCATCAGACTACCATTCGCTACAGTCCTTCTCAGAATGGAGTTGCAGAACGAGCCAACAGAACCATTGTAGAAAAGGCAAGAAGTATGTTAAGTGATGCTGAGCAACCTAGGTGTTTTTGGGCAGAGGCTGCATCAACAGCAGTGTATTTAATTAACAGAACAATTACCAAAGCTGTGAGACACAAGACACCTTACGAAGTACGGACTGGGAAGAAACTGGATCTAAAGCACTTAAAAGTCTTTGGATGTGAAGCCATGGTTCAGATACCAAAACCATTAAGAGGAAAGTAGGATGCAAAATCTCAAAAATATATTTTTGTTGGCTACTGTGAGGATTCAAAAGGCTACAGATTTTATAATTCTGTGAATAAAAAGATAATAAGTAGTAGAGATGTAGTATTTTTTGGAGGATAATAGACCTAGAATAAAGGAAAGTAGTCAAAATGATACAGTAATGCAACCAAGCATAATGTGTGACAGTGCTGAAAGAGAGATGGAAACTGAAACAGAGGAAGACGAGAATAAAGAGGAAGCTGATGTGCTACCTGAGAATCGAACTGAGGAAGAAGATTCAACAGAGGAAGTCAGTTTACGGCGGTCTTCACGTATAGCAAAACAAAAGAATACCCAGATTATTACATGTATGCTGCCCAACAATCAACAATGAACCAATCACAGTTGATGAAGCTTTAGCAAGTTCAAATGCTCAAGATTGGAATAAGGCTATTGAAAAGGGGCTCCAATCTTTTATGGATAATGATACATATGAGTGGGCTGACAGGCCTGAAAATAAAAAGACACTAAGAACAAGATGGGTGTTTAGTATTAAAACTCCTGAGAGCGCAATTCCAAAATTCAATCAATCAATCTCTTTATTCATCTGTTAACAATATGCGTTGTATGAATGTAGTCAATTACAATATAGTTTCTTATCTTTAATTTGTTTCAAAAACTTGTATAATAAATACAAATATTTTATATCAGTATATATAAATAATATTACTTTTCCATATTCAGATATTCTACAATGCTATAAAAACTATGTGTTAGTAAAAATTGTTTAAGATCTACCTTGAATTTATGAAATTCTTTAATTTTCTTTATTGTAGAAGGCAATGCACTAAAAGAGTATTTTGGGCTGGTAGTTTACAGTTTTTTGGTGGAGTGCTCCTTTGTGGGTGTCTCTGTGAAAATCATCCCTGTTCCTTGTTTCATGGTTATGAACCTGATTATTTAATGTTGAAAATTCCAGGTGAGTTTTCAGAAAGCATACACATTCATAAATGTATAAGCTAGGAAGAGTCATTATTTTAAATTCTTTAAATATTTCCCAGCATGACACTCTGCATGGAACCCCTTTCATTATTGTAATAGCCCTTTTTTGAAGTCTGAAAGCCGGTTTTGCCATACCTGTATTTCCCCAGAAGATCACACCATATCTAAGCAAACTGTTCATGTAAGCATATAGGCACAAAGAAATGATTCAGTGTTACAGCATTCCCGAAGCATTCTTAGCACATAGCAGCATTTACTTAATTTTTTACTCAAAACTTGTAGATGCTTTTTCCAGTTCCCTAACTCAGCTTTTACTCTTCTTCTAGCTTTACTTTTAATATTACTGAAATTCATCAATACCATTTTATTCTTATTTATGATCAAAGCATTATCACTAAACCATTTTCCTGTCTCATTTATTGTCCTAGAGACACTCTGCTGTAGATCATCCTCAGTATATCATTTTATAAAAATGCTAGTGTCATCAGCGAACATCACCGTTTCTGGAACTGTCAGATGGTTTGGCAAATTGTTTATGTACACCAAGAACAACAGAGAGCCTAACATGGAACCCTGGGGCACTCCATAGCTATTTTCTTTCCCCTAAAATCTGAAAGATACTCTTTGCCTTCATGACATATTTGTACTTTCTGTTGTCTATCAGAGAAATAGGACTTGAACCATTTGAAGGAAAGTCCACAGACCCCATAACATTCTAGTTTCATAAGCAATAAGTCAATGCTGATTAAATCAAATGCTTTGGATAAATCTAAGTATATTCCACAGCTTAATTCATTCTTGTCCAAGGCATTTACAACCATTTTCATGAATTGGAAGACTGCCGTTTCTGTGGATCTGTTCTTTCTAAACCCATTTTGAGCATTATTCAGGAAGTCAACTAGCCTTTCATACATTACTCTTTCAATTACTTTAGAGAAATCTGACAATAATGACACTGGCCTATAATTATTTATGTCAGCTGTACTATCCTTTTTGTGAAGTGGCTTTATTACGGAGAGTTTTAGTTATGACGGGAACACCCCTGTCCTGAAAGGAGTATTAATAATGACAGTTAGGTGAGTATATATACTGGTAGAACTATGTTTGATTACCTTGTCTGGAAGTCCGTCAGTACCACAAGACATTTAGTTTTTTACATTATTAATCGCATTTGTGACTTCACATTCTGTTACTGGGTACAGAAACATAGTCTTTTCACAAGTTTGTACTTTTATGTTTTTGTTGTTTGAATTGCACAGACTTTTAATTAGGTTCGGTGCTATGTTCCCATAATGTTCATTGAATATATTGGCTACCTGTTGAGCATCTTCTATCACTTTACCCTCACTTTTAATTTTGAAATTATGGGTCTTGGTTTTATATTTTCCTATGCTATTGCTTATAACCTTCCAAATCTATTTTGATTTATTGCTTCCATTATTAATGTATGAATCATTGCTTAGCCTTTCTGCTGCCTGTAAAACTTTCCTACAGACCCTTCTATATTGCCTATAGTATGGTTTTATTGTTGATCTATTTTAGTATGTTTGCTTAGGTTTTTAAGGGTGGTTGCTGATTTCTTAATCCCTTGTGTTACCCATGTGTTTGTCTTCTTACTGGCTTTAATTCTTTTTAATGGGAATTCAAAGCCAGATTAGTAATTAAAGGATATTCCCAGAAAGAAGGAATAGATTACAATGAAACTTTCTCACAGTGGTGAAGTATTCATCATTAAGATACCTTTTAGCTCTTGCAGTAAAGGAAGAATTATTAATTCATCAAATGGATGTGAAAACAGCCTATCAGAATGGAAGAGGCAATATATATGATTCCACCGGATGGAGTTAAGTGACCTTATCAAGGGAAAAGGAGAATTTGGGTCATTCCATGTCAGTTCAACCAGGGGATCCAGCTCATAAGTCTCAAATTTGACTGAAATTCAGTACACTAATTCTACCATGTGCGGAACACTCGTGTAAAAAGTATTAGTTTCCCCTGCCAATTAGTTCCAGAATTATGACTTGTGAAAGAAGGTGGAGTGACCCGGAAATTGCAACCCGCATCTGGCAATCTAACTTCAGACCCAACTTTAGGTCTTAATAACTTTGGAACTATTCCACACAGTCCAGTGAAATTTTTACAACCCAGTAACATCCATTTACAGAACACACTCCATGAATCAAAACACCAACAACATATTTCTGAGGGAAAATAAAAAATTTCAAAATGTGATTTAAAAAATTTAATATGTTAAAAGGTACTATGCCAAATATAATTCACTCAAAAAGGGTATAAATTTTTTTGTGGTAAGCTTAATGTGGCCTAAACACACACAGAACTCATCATGCCCATATCAGTCACAAAAACTGAGTTACATGCACACGAAAATACAAAAATTTGAAAAATTACCTGAAAAATATGGATTTTTGAAGTGTGGTAGCACAAAAGGGACAAGTGGTATCCAAGCCAAATTTCAGCATGTTATTGCAAGACATTTGTGGACAATGGAAGTTGACAGGTGTATTTGGTGATGTGGCCATTGTTCCACAACACTATTTTGTAAAAACATATCGTAAACTATTCTGCCTCTTCTTATCCTCTCCCACAACTTTTTAATCACCAAGCAACAATATATAGACAGATTAACACAACCTGTCATTAATGTTTACTGCACCTTATCTGCTAAAAACCAGTTGATTGTGCTTCGAACAGAAGTTCCCACACTTTAGCTACTGTACTCTGTACATTGAGTGGCAAATTGTACTGTCTTCCTGACACTGTGGTAGGAACTAGAACTGTCATAAGAATATGTTCAAAAGGAATCCAACACCTGTCTGCCAAACGTGGCCAATGAAATGATCTTGCTGGTCCTGCTAGTGCCATGAAGTTCACAAATACATCACCTTCTGCTTCACAGCACTCTGCGACACATCCTAAGTACCATTTGTCATAATAAACAGCAATAAAATAGCAACCTGGTTGTATGTTGCTGCTTTTGCTTCTGAATCCTGAGTCAGACACACTGTGAAGACACATGTTGTGCATGAACCTACAGTTTTAGCTGAACGGTCTGCTCATCTGGACATTGTCAGAGTCCGCTGGAGAGAAGTGATGATGGCTTCTTGTGCCTGCAACAGTTTTAATGTGTTCTAGTCTGCTTTTTAGCAACTCTTCGACTGATTTCACCTCATCTTTTGAAACATAGAATGATTGTAAGCCAGAGATATTTTTCTGTACCCAGGTAAATAATTGAAGAGGTGTTAGAATGTGACCTTCTGTAGGGTGCTGCAGACTAGCTCGTGATGCCATGTGCTTAATGGTAGCACCAATACCATCACATACACTTGTACCATGACTCGTTGCGAAAAAATTCCATAATGCGTGAATCTGAAAATCATGGTAATGCATGCATAAATTTTTGAGATTTTTACAGTTTTTATACTGATTAGCTGCCCCATCACTGAAGTATTTTGCAAAATGTATGTGAGGCAGCTTGTTTTTCATATATGCCATGACAGGGGTCGACAGAAGCGTCCGATCCCACGAGTCGGCTTTGACCCGTGACGTAAGGGTGTTGTCGTGTGTGACGTCATGACGGCGCGGAGTTTGGTTTGAGTGTGGCTGTCTCCAGTTCTGTTTTATCTTATTTTGTTTACTTTTCTGATCTGTTCGTTCTATCTCGTGAGTTTTTTTTTTTTAATTTAAAAACGCTTATTACTTATTTTAATTATCTGTTTCCTCCAATTTCTGTTTTAGTTTATTATATTTATCTTTCTGATCTGTTCGTTCTACCCTGTGAGATTTTTTTTTTAAAAAGACAAAAAACACTAATCAGCTACTGAAGCATCTTTATCTTCTATGGGTTGCAGAGGTTACGACCCCTGGGGAGGTGGGTGGGTATTCATGCATGGCTGTCTTCACTTACACGTTGTAGCTACGCAAGGCGTCTAAATTTGTTTGTATTTACTTTGCCCCCCCCCCCCACCCAAAACACCCCATTTCCTGCGCTTGTCCCGTTAGTGTCATTAGGCTTCTTGTGGAAAGTGTGTGTGTTTATTTTTGTTTCCGCCATATTTGTGACGTCATGGGTCAAAGCAGACGGGCGGGATCGGACGCTTCCGTATTTCCCATGACAGTGCAAATGTGGGCATGAATTGCAATGGCATCATGAATTAAACAGTCACTAAAAACGCACAGGTTCATGACAGACACATCACCTGATTCACCTCTATAGTAAATCGCAAGTGGCTGGAGAGTTGCTTGACTGTTGTCTCAATGATATCCTTGGATGGCCTCTTGAACTATAAATGCATACTTTTCAGAAAAGCCTAGTAGACAAGGAATATCTTAGAAAAGCTCAATATGGAAAATTGTAAACCTATTTCTACTCCTATGGAAAACAATAAAGAGATGCTAATAACTGATGATGACAAGAAATGTAAGGAAAGTGTACCATCTTTGGAAGCTGTAGGAAGTCTACTGTACTTAGCACAGATTTCCAGACCAGACATTGAATTTGCCACAAACGCAGTAAGCAAGTTTTGCAGTGAACCGAGACAAAAGCACTGGATGCCAATCAAGATAATTTGGAAGGATACAGTGATGCAGACTGGGGAAATAGCTGGAAAACAGACACTCCATCACTGGAAGTTGTTTTAGACTAATGGGAGGATTGATATCATGGTCATATAAGAGACAAAGAACTGTTGCTTTGAGTACTGTAGTAGCTGAATATATGGCCTTGTCCTCCACTATCCAAGAAGCTCTTTGGATCCGTACACTGATGAGTGAAATAGAATCTCCTCCAACATTAAAGTCAACTTTGGTATTTTGTGACAAATGGGAGCTATTAAACTTGCAGAAAATAATGTCACCAGTGTAAGATCCAAACATATTGACATAAGGCATCACTTTATAAGACATCATGTGGAACAGGGAAATATAAACTTCAGTTACATATGCACAGAAGAAATGTTACCTGATCTCCTAACCATGCCTCTCAGTAGGGATAAATTTCAGAAGCTGGTTAAACATTATGGTTTAACCTCAAATGTATAGTGCTGAGTATCTGAAAAATATTTGTTCAAGGGGGAGTGTTGGGGATATGTGAACAAACATTTTCCAGAGTGCATAGTGGCGCACAAGATTGATGTGCAGAGTGCATTAGACTCTGGGGAATATACATGTTCTGTGTTTGTTGATGGAGCAACGTAATATAACTTGGTAGTCAAATGTATTATATGTGTTGTGCGAATAAAGCATAAGTTTATTTTGTCCCTTAAATAGTTGTTACCTGTCATTTATTTGCGTTAATATGCATTAACAACAACGACATTCTGTACAACCTTTTTGATTTTTCTAATATATATTAATACCTCTCCTCGGCTTATATCTGAGAATTATTTATACAGTGGCAATGATATAAGAGGCAATCGTTATTCCAGAAAGTTAATAAAATAGTGTTTTCTTACCCTGATTCTCCCTTCCTTATCCTCCTCTGTACATCCTTAAGACCATTCCGCAGATATGTTTTGTGGGCTGCCGCTGTAAAACAAAGCCCAAATCACAACACCACATACACACACACACATATATATATATATATGGAACACAAAATTTTTTAACACAAACGGATACAACTTCTCTGACCTTTCTTAATTAATTTATACAGTTTCTTTGCAAGCTTCCTTGAGGCCATTGGTTTTGCAATCGACGTAGCAAATGCACACTTCTCGTCATAACTTAAGTCTTCCTTCTTAATTGTGGAAACATCGAGAATTTCTGCTGTTTCTTGCTCCTCAGCTGCTGGTTCATTTTCCGCACCAGGCTCTTGCTTGATCTTTTTAGTTTTGCCCATTTCTTGAACAAAACAAACAGTACCGGCTAGAAGGAGTTACGATACACTACACATTTGTTTATACCCACTTTTCAACAGAAACTCAGAAGCACAACAACACGTGCGTACAACAGATAAACAAAAAACGCCACAGAATACATATATTCATTGCCAAAGACCTTTGCCTGCTATGCAGCAACAACAGCATCACAACTGTATATGCCAACGCGCCCTCACACGTTCAATAATATTATCAAACTATTAATATATTGACCGTCTGAGAGATTGTATTGACTATATTAGATATACTAACGAGCACTATTGATGATCCAAAAAATATTGTCAAAACGTAGGTCGAGTGTTGGTGGCTTAACAATCCGCCTTTCAAATGTTTACAGAGCTTCATAACCAAAGTCACACAGTAACACAAGGAGTGTTTCTTGGCTGTGGAAGTGCTTTGAACGCCGCGCCAAATTATGATGATTTGATTGAGAATAAGCGAAGAAATGATGTCGGACTTGACAGACGAATATATGCATTATTATCAGTCCCTCTCGTTTCAATTTGATGAGGTAGATTCTTTTGAAAAATGCAGCATTAAAAGAAAATGTCTTGCGCAAAGTTTCAAAACATCCGTCACCATGTAAGTGTAATTCTAATAATTTCCTCATTTCACAACCTCGGCCTGTTTCGGTAAGAAGTAAATGACAAACTTACTCTTAGAACATATTCTGAGCCCAAACATATTGTGGTATGTTGAACAGAGGTATGTATTCACCTTTTTTTTCCTCTCTCTCCATGAGTCAACTGTCTTCTGACTTGTTTGAAGTAGCCACCATGAATATCTCCCTAGTGGCAATCTCTTTATCTCATTGTAGCAATGTTGCCAAATTTCCTCAATTATTTGTTGTATATATTCCAATCTCTGTCTTCTACACTTTTTACCTTCTATAGATCCTTTTAGTATAATGGAAGTTATTCCCTTACGTCTCAGCACATGTCTTATCATCAAGGCCTGCCTTATCAATGTTTTCTATACGTTCCTTCCTGGGCCGATTCTGTGGAGAACTTTCTCTTTCTGTGCCTTATCAGCCCGCCTATTTTTCATTATCTGCCTTTAGCATCAAATTTCAAACACTTTTATACTCTTCTTTTCTGGTTTTCCCCACAGTCCATGATACACTACCATACAGTGCTGTGCTCCATACACAAATACCCAGAAAGTTCTTCCTAAATTTGTTACTACTTGCTAGTTGAATACTTTTGCCCTGAAATGCCCTCTTTACCGGCACTAATCTGTTTTTTATTTTATCCTTGCATTGTCCATTTTATTTTGCTTCCAAGGTAACAGTATTACTTAAGTTCACCTATTTCGAAGTCTCCAGTTTTGATAAGGTTATTACTGATCTCACTCCTGCTACGCCCTATTACTTTTGTCTTTCTTCAATTTACTCTTAATCTATAAGCTGAACTCTTAGGCTATTCATTCCGTTCAACAGGTCCTGTAGTTTTTGTTTGCTGTGGATAGCAATGTCATGAGTGAATCTTATTACTGAAATTCTTTCATCGTGAATTTTAATCCTATTCCTGAATCTTTTGTCTTACATTCTTTATAATACAAGCTCCTCATTCGTGATCTTTCATTTGTAATACACCCTCTTGGTTTTTGTATGACATAACCCACCATTCCTTGAAGCTTCCACCTATTTTTTTGAAAATTTACAACTTCTTGCTCAATTTTATACTGTTGTATGTTTCTTCTAGGTAGGTTGAAAAATCCTGTGATTGTGTTGTGGATCTTCTTAAGTCTTGCTTCCCTTATCAAGTACAATGTTAGAATTGCCCCTCTGGTGCCTTTAACTCCTCTAAAACCAAGCCGATTGTCATCTGACAGA
Organism: Schistocerca cancellata; assembly: GCF_023864275.1. Lineage (NCBI taxonomy): Eukaryota > Metazoa > Arthropoda > Insecta > Orthoptera > Acrididae > Schistocerca > Schistocerca cancellata. Next base: position 298,807,134 of record NC_064628.1, read on the forward strand.
TCTTCAATTTTTATTTTTTCCCCAGTCTTCTGAATATTATTCTAGTCAACAACTTGTGTGTGTGAGCTGTTTACCCCAAGTGTGCGATTGTTCTCACACTTATCTGCCCTTGCCATCTTTGGAATTGTATGGATGATATTTTTCTGATATTGTATCTTCAGTCTCATAGATTCTTCACATCCACTTGAATAATCACATGGTTGCCACTTTTCCTAATGCTTTTAGAAATTCTGATAGAATGTTATCTGTACTGTCTGCTGTACCTTCTGCCTGACTTGATCACAAGTGTCTTGGAGTGCTTTTAAATTCTGACTCTAATATTAGATACCCTCTCTTTTCCATATTGGCTGCAATTTAATCTTCTGTCACCCTCATCAGAGAAGTCCTCCCCTGTCATGGAGGCTTTAGTGTACTCTTTCCAGCTATTCGTTCTCTGAAACTTCCTGGCAGATTAAAACTGTGTGCCCGACCGAGACTCGAACTCGGGACCTTTGCCTTTCGCGGGCAAGCGCTCTACCATCTGAGCTACCGAAGCACGACTCACGCCCGGTACTCACAGCTTTACTTCTGCCAGTATCTCGTCTCCTACCTTCCAAACTTTACAGAAGCTCTCCTGCGAACCTTGCAGAACTAGCACTCCTGAAAGAAAGGATATAGCGGAGACATGGCTTAGCCACAGCCTGGGGGATGTTTCCAGAATGAGATTTTCACTCTGCAGCGGAGTGTGCGCTGATATGAAACTTCCTGGCAGATTAAAACTGTGTGCCCGACCGAGACTCGAACTCGGGACCTTTGCCTTTCGCGAAAGGCAAAGGTCCCGAGTTCGAGTCTCGGTCGGGCACACAGTTTTAATCTGCCAGGAAGTTTCATATCAGCGCACACTCCGCTGCAGAGTGAAAATCTCATTCTGGAAACATCCCCCAGGCTGTGGCTAAGCCATGTCTCCGCTATATCCTTTCTTTCAGGAGTGCTAGTTCTGCAAGGTTCGCAGGAGAGCTTCTGTAAAGTTTGGAAGGTAGGAGACGAGATACTGGCAGAAGTAAAGCTGTGAGTACCGGGCGTGAGTCGTGCTTCGGTAGCTCAGATGGTAGAGCGCTTGCCCGCGAAAGGCAAAGGTCCCGAGTTCGAGTCTCGGTCGGGCACACAGTTTTAATCTGCCAGGAAGTTTCATATCAGCGCACACTCCGCTGCAGAGTGAAAATCTCATTCTGGAAATATTCGTTCTCTCTTCTGCATTTAACAATGGAATCCCCATTTCTCTCTTGCTTCTAATTTCACCGAAGGCTGTTTTGTTGTTGTTGTTGTTGTTGTTGTTGTCTTCAGTCCTGAGACTGGTTTGATGCAGCTCTCCATGCTACTCTGTCCTGTGCAAGCTTCTTCATCTCCCAGTGCTTACTGCAACATACATCCTTCTGAATCTGCGTAGTATATCCATCTCTTGGTCTCCTTCTACGATTTTTACCCTCGACGCTGCCCTCCAATGCTAAATTGGTGATCCCTTGATGCCTCAGAACATGTCCTACCAACCGATCCCTTCTTCTTGTCAAGTTGTGCCACAAACTCCTCTTCTCCCCAATTCTATTCAATACCTCCTCATTAGTCACGTGATCTACCCATTTAATCTTCAGCATTCTTCTATAGCACCACATTTCAAAAGCTTCTATTCTCTTCTTGTCCAAACTATTTATCGTCCATGTTTCACTTCCACATATGGCTGCACTCCATACAAATACTTTCAGAAACGACTTCCTGACACTGAAATCTATATTCGATGTTAACAAATTTCTCTTCTTCAGAAACACTTTCCTTGCCATTGCCAGTCTACATTTTATATCCTCTCTACTTCGATCATCATCAGTTATTTTGCTCCCCAATCAGCAAAACTCCTTTACTACTTTAAGTGTCTCATTTCCTAATCTAATTCCCTCAGCATCACCCGACTTAATTCGACTACATTCCATTAACCTCATTTTGCTTTTGTTGATGTTCATCTTATATCCTCCTTTAAAGACATTGTCCATTCCATTCAACTGCTCTTCCAAGTCCCTTGCTGTCTCTGACAGAATTACAATGTCATCGGCGAACCTCAACATTTTTATTTCTTCTCTATGGATTTTAATACGTACTCTGAATTTTTCTTTTGTTTCCTTTACTGCTTGCTCAATATACAGATTGAATAACATCGGGGACAGGCTACAACCCTGTCTCACTCCCTTCCCAATCGATGCTTCCCTTTCATGTCCCTCGACACTTATAACTGCTATCTGGTTTCTGTACAAATTGTAAATAGCCTTTCGCTCCCTATATTTTACCCCTACCATCTTTAGAATTTGAAAGAGAGTATTCCAGTCAACATTGTCAAAAGCATTTCTCTAAGTCTACAAATGCTAGAAACGTAGGTTTGCCTTTCCTTAATCTATTTTCTAAGATAAATCGTAGGGTCAGTATTGCCTCACGTGTTCCAACATTTCTACGGAATCCAAACTGATCTTGCCCGAGGTCGGCTTCTACCAGTTTTTCCATTCGTCTGTAAAGAATTCGCGTTAGTGTTTTGCAGCAGTGAATTATTAAACTGATAGTTCGGTAATTTCCATATCTGTCAACACCTGCTTTCTTTGGGGTTGGAATTATTATATTCTTCTTGAAGTCTGAGGGTATTTCACCTGTCTCATACATCTTGCTCACCAGATGGTAGAGTTTTGTCAGGACTGGCTCTCCCAAGGCCGTCAGTAGTTCTAATGGAATGTTATCTACTCCCGGGGCCTTGTTTCGACTTAGGTCTTTCAGTGCTCTGTCAAACTCTTCACGCAGTATCATATCTCCCATTTCATCTTCAGCTACATCCTCTTCCATTTCCATAATATTGTCCTCAAGTACATCACCCTTGTATAGACCCTCTATATACTCCTTCCACCTTTCTGCTTTCCCTTCTTTGCTTAGAACTGGGTTTCCATCTGAGCTCTTGATGTTCATACAAGTGGTTCTCTTATCTCCAAAGGTCTCTTTAATTTTCCTGTAGGCAGTATCTGTCTTACCCCAAGTGAGATAAGCCTCTACGTCCTTACATTTGTCCTCTAGCCATCCCTGCTTAGCCATTTTGCACTTCCTGTTGATCTCATTTTTGAGACGTTTGTATTCCTTTTTGCCTGCTTGATTTACTGCATTTTTATATTTTCTCCTTTCATCAATTAAATTCAATATTTCTTCTGTTACCCAAGGATTTCTACTAGTCCTTGGTGTTTTTTTTTTTTTACCTACTTGATCCTCTGCCGCCTTCACTACTTCATCCCTCAGAGCTACCCATTCTTCTTCTACTGTATTTATTTCCCCCATTCCTGTCAATCGTTCCCTTATCCTCTCCCTGAAACTCTGTATAACCTCTGGTTTAGTCACTTTATCCAGGTCCCATCTCCTTAAATTCCCACCTTTTCGTAGTTTCTTCAGTTTTAATCTACAGTTCATAACCAATAGATTGTGGTCAGAGTCCACATCTGCCCCTGGAAGTGTCTTACAATTTAAAACCTGGTTCCTAAATCTCTGCCTTACCATTATATAATCTGTCTGATACCTTCTAGTATCTCCAGGATTCTTCCATGTATACAACCTTCTTTTATGATTCTTGAACCAAATGTTAGCTATGATTAAGTTATGCTTTTGCAAAATTCTACCAGGCGGCTTCCTCTTTCATTTCTCTCCCCCAATCCATATTCACCCACTATGTTTCCTTCTCTCCCTTTTCCTTCTCTCGAATTTCAGTCACCCATGACTATTAAAGTTTCGTCTCCCTTCACTACCTGAATAATTTCTTTTATCTCATCATACATTTCATCAATTTCTTCATCATCTGCAGACCCAGTTGGCATATAAACTTGTACTACTGTAGTAGGCATGGGCTTCGTGTCTATCTTGGCTACAATGTGTTCACTATGCTGTTTGTAGTAGCTTACCCGCACTACTAGTTTTTTATTCATTATTAAACCTACTCCTGCATTACCCCTATTTGATTTTGTATTTATAAACCTGTATTCACCTGACCAAAAGTCTTGTTCCTGCTGCCATCGAACTTCACTAATTCCCACTATATCTAACTTTAACCTATCCATCTCCCTTTTTAAATTTTCTAACCTACCTGCCCGATTAAGGGATCTGACATTCCACGCTCCGATCCGTAGAATGCCAGTTTCCTTTCTCCAGATAACGACGTCCTCCTGGGTAGTCCCCGCCTGGAGATCCGAATGGGGGACTATTTTACCTCCGGAATATTTTACCCAAGAGGACACCATCATCATTTAACCATACAGTAAAGCTGTTTTAACTTTTCTATATGCTGAAACAGTCCTTTGGACAGTCATTTCTTTTTCAATTTTGTCACACTTTTCCTGCAGCCATTTCACTTACCTTCCCAGTACTCTCCTACCATGAAGCAATGGAAGAATCAGTTAACATGACTTGCTGTTTATGTTATTCCTAAGTGACTTTTATTGTCATAGTCGCATCTTTCCCTGAACGTGTGTATACTTTCTTCTTCCGTTGATCAGTTGTAATATTTCTTCTCTTACTAAAGGTTTGTTCCCTCTTACGTAGCTTGCACCTATGTTTGTCTGTCCAACATCTGTGATTGCCCTATTTAGAGATGCCCAAACAGCCTCAGAGAATTTCAGACACCTCATCATTCCTCAGTACTTCAGTACCCTCTTCTCTCCAAATTGATTGTTCAGGATGATTCTCTTAACCTTCAGTTTCCTCTTCATCTTTACTGAATTGTGATCTTGATCTGTACCTGATCTTTGGTAAGCCTTACAGTCTGATATGATTTTGGAACCTGTGACTGATCGTGGTGTAACTGGGCTGGAATCTACCAGTCTTCTGCCCTTTTCAAAGTATACATCCTCTTGTGACTTTTTGGATAGTTTATTCACTATTAGTCGCCAAAATGTATGCAGAACTCAATTTTTCTTCTCTCTCATCCCTATTCATCTACTTCTTCTTTAGTGTTTAAACCTGAGTTTGGTTTGCAGCAGTATGCAAATAAACTCTTCCGTCTGTCTCCCTCTTCATTTTTGCATAGATAGCACACCCCACACACTCATAATTGCTGCCTTTATGACATCTTTGGTCATCCCCCGTGTTCCTTCCCTCGACAGTTCCTTTTGTTATTGTTCTTGTGATATTGTTGTGGCCTACGAGTTTGCCCCTTCTCGTCTGCATGTGCCCCCAGAGAGTTCTAGCTTCTTGACCTCTTCTGAACAGCTCTTTACTGGTAATTTTATCCCTCCAGTTTATCTTGTCATCCTTCTGTAGCACCATACCTCCAAGGAGTTTAACAGTCTTCTCTCTTGTTTTCTTACTGTCAAATTATATAGAATCACACTG